>NC_142477.1:2737189-3421486 GCF_049115385.1 Moschus berezovskii | reverse complement strand
TGACTCACTGGAAAAGACTCTGATGCGGGGAGTGATTGGGGGCAGGAGGAGACGGGGACGACAGAGAGTGAGATGGCTGGATGGCATCACCCACTCGATGGACATGAGTTTGAGTGAACTCTGGGAGTTGGTGGACAGGGAGGCCTGGCATGCTGTGATTCGTGGGGTCACAAAGAGTCGGACACGACTGAGCGACTGAACGGAACTGAACTGATAGCTGATTAACAATGTTGTAACAGTTTCTGGTGAACGGTGAAGGGACTAGGCATACATATACATGTATCCCTTCTCCCTCAAACTCCCCTCCCATCCAGGCTGCTGCAAAACAGTGAGCAGAGTTCCCTGTGCTAGAGCAGTAGGTCCTTGTTGGTTACCTATTTTAAATATAGCAGAAGAAACACACTAAAAAAGCCGTGTTTTTTTTTTTTTTTTTGTCTGTGTGGCATGCAGGATCCTAGTTCCCCGACCAGGGATGGAACCTGTGCCCTCTTCATTGGAAGAGTGGAGTCTTAAACACCGGATCACCAGGGAAGTCCCTGAAGAAACACATTTTTATTCAGCACCGCTAGCTCAGACGGTAAAGCGTCTGCCTGCAATGCTGGAGTCCCATGTTCGATCCCTGGGTTGGGAAGATCCCCTGGAAAAGGAAATGGCAACCCGCTCCGGTACTCTTGCCTGGAAATTTCCACGGACTGAGGAGCCTGGTAGGCTACAGTCCATGGGGTCGCAAAGAGTAAGACACGACTGAGAGACTTCACTTTCCCTTTCGTGTTCCAGAGGCCATACCAGGCACTTGATAGAGTGCAAACGTATCCCTCAGAAATATCCCAAGAGTCTTCTTGGATTTACATACAGAGGATGTATTACTGGAACTGAAACAAAGATGAGGACCCAGAGAAAGGAATTCATGTCTGTCCACGCACTGGAGGGCCTCTAACAACATTTCTAGGGACAGAGTGACTCGCTTTGCATGCGGGCAGACAAGGGATGGTTTTTGTGGACGTGTATTGCAGGAGATTGCTCACCACAAGTGCACAACAGGATGTGGCCAGGATTTAACCTCTGAATCCTAGGCTCTGCCTCTAGTCTCTTTACCTCTCTAGCAGTAAGGAAGTCCTAGTTCCTTTTTAACAGCTCTCAAACGGGGACTGTGAATATAAGAATCCCTGCCCGGCAGTGTTCTTGCCTGGAGAATCCCAGGGACGGGGGAGCCTAGTGGGCTTCCGTCTATGGGGTCACACAGAGTCGGACACGACTGAAGTGACTTAGCAGCAGCCCGGTATAACTCAGAGAAGTTCTGTGAAGTGGGGTGAGTTAGTGGGTGTGAGGTACTTTCCAAGTACAAAGACAGAGAACTATTTTTGCCGTGCTTATTTCTGTCTCCAGAATGGCTAATGAGAACACTCCTGGCTCACGTGTCCCTCTCACTTCTTTCCAGTCCTCACTGCCCTCCACCTAGCGGTCACCACGGAGAGGGTCTGGTGAGATTTTTGGTTCTTTAGGCTGGCGGATGAATGTCCAGGATAATCACTGCTACTCACCTTGGATCTGTGAATGGTCAGGGCTCTGTGGGCCCCATGCTGGTTGGAAACAGTCCCTGGGTGAGTGTGTGTGTGTGTGTGTGTGTGTGTGTGTGTGTGTGTGTGTGTGAGCAGATCCCGGTTTCTTGTAGAAGTGAATACAGTGACTCAGAAAGCCCTGAAATACGTGGGTGGCTCAGCTTTCAGTTCACAGTAGAAAGGAGCTGGTTCTCCAAGTTTTTGCTAAGTCAGCACAAGAGATCAGAGCTGAGATCAGAGGGTGAAACAGATATTGTCTGGAAATTGCCCCATGCTTACAGGACCCAGGCCATGACCCTGGGTGAAGCTTGTCAATTCCCAGTGCCTGTTTTGTCATCTGTAAAATGGGTGGCTTGCCTGTTGGTGGTGTTGCTTAATCTTTGTCACTTGTCCTAGGATGAATGTCTGTCCAGGCACAGGCCCCCAGCTCATCTCTTGCAGCTAACAGTCATTCCTCATATGGAAAGCACTCTCTGCGCTGCCTTTCATTGCTGGTGGTCTACACACACTGCCACCTCTCTGGAGGGTTGCTTGGCAAAATTCATTCAAATTTTCAAAGCGCATACTGTATTTAATAAGCACTAGCAATTCTACTTCTAGGAATTGATCTTACATTCATATGCACACGTGCACAAACTAATATTTACAAAATAGTCATGGTCTGTAACAATGAACGCTGCAGACAGCCTCATCAGGAAGGGGCTGACTGGGGCTGACTGGGGCTTCCCCCATGACTCAGTGGTAAAGAATCTGCCTATTGACATGCAGGAGCTGCAGCCGATGTTTGTGCGATTCCTGGGTCAACAAGAACCCCTGGAAGAGGGCATGGCAATCCACTCCGGTATTCTTGCCTGGAGAATTCCATGGACAGAAGAGCCTGGTGGGCTACAGTCCACAGGGTTGCAAAGAGTTGAAAACAACTGAAGGGCCTGAGCATGCAAGGGGCTGATTAATCTGGTGCTTCCATATAATTGAATTTTAGGCCGCTACTAAAAAGAATGATGTAGTTCTTTATGTGCAGTTATGAAATGATCTCCAAGATACAAGAGGCAAGAAACAGAGTAGCTTTTGAAGTGTGCTTCATGTGTGTGACAAAAGAAAACTCATCCATGCTTGTATATGTACAGATTCTCTTCTGGAGGCTCGTGGGAAACTAGTAATAATTACCTTCCCTTCCTATCAGAAAGGGCAATGCAAAGGAGGCCTGGGGGCATGGGTAAGAGGGGCAGTGCTTTTTTTCTTTTAAGCTTTCAGACACTTAAACCATGAGTTTAGGGACTTCCCTGGCAGTCCAGTGGTAAAGACTCCAAGCTCTTAATGCAAGGGGTACGGGGTTCAATCCATGGTAGGGGAAAAGAGCCCAAAAGAAAAAGGTGAGTTTATTTAGGACAAAAGTATACTTTGAAACATTGACATGAGTCCTTCTTTTTTAATTTGTTATTATTATTATTATTGTTTTACTTTTTGGCCACACTGCACAGCATGTGGGCTCTTAACTCCCTGACCAGGGGTTGAACCCAGGCTCCTGGCATTGGAAACACGGAGTATTAACCACTGGAGCACCAGGGAAGCCCCAACGTGTATCATTTTAAACAGTATAACCATTCAAATTTATTATAGTATTTATTTTCAGTTTCTGGTAAAAAAAAAAAAAAAATTTCCTTTTTTACATGACTCCTTCACCAAACTTGCTTGATTTTTTTTTCTAAAATTTTAATTTTATATTGGGGTACCATTTTGCTGACAAACGTCTGTATAGTCAAAGCGATGGTTTCCCCAGTAGTTATTTATGGATTTGAGAGTTGTAACATAAAGAAGGCTGAATGTCTAAGAATTGATGCTTTTGAACTGTGGTGTTGGAGAAGACTCTTGAGAGTCCCTTGGATTGCAAGGAAATCAAACTAGTCAATCCTAACGAAAAGCAGCCCTGAATATTCACTGGAAGGACTGACGCTGAAGCTGAAGCTCCAATCCTTTGGCCACCTGATGCGAAGAACTGACTCATTGGAAAAGACCCTGATGCTGGGAAAGATTGAAGGCAGGAGGAGAAGGGGACGACAGAGGATGAGATGGTTGGATGGCATCAATGGACATGAGTTTGAGCAAGCTCCAGGAGAGCGTGAAGGACAGGGAAGCCTACTGTGCTGCAGTCGCAAAGAGAAGGACATGACTTAGCGACTGAACGACAACAGCTGATTAACGATGTTGTGTTTCATGTGTTCAAGAAAGTGATTCAGTTAAACATATACATGTATCTGTTCTTTTTCAAAATCTTTTCCCATTTAGGTTATTACAGAATATAGAGCGGAGTTCCCTGTCCTTGTTGATTATCTATTTTAAACGTAATAGTGTGTATATGTCAATCCTAAACTCCCAACTTATTCCTCCCCACCAGAGGGATGCTATTTTTGTATCTTCAGAATTTAGTATCATGTGGATTTTCTGTCAGTTTATAAACAGTCATCTGGCAGGAAGTGCCCAAGAGTCCCTTGGCATTTCAGGCTCGGTCTTAGAGTCTCTTTGATCTCTAAGTCCAATGAGGGACCCAGGTCTCACGGGGGTGGGAAAACTCACCCAGAGGCTCATCCTTGCTGCAGTCTTTCACCCAATCCCTCGTCCCACCAGTTGCGTTGGCTTTTGGAATCGTGCTTTGGCCCCAAAAACACAGCCTTCTGTGCCTTCCCCTAGAAGAAGAATGATGTCTGAACCCTGGGAAAGGAGGGACGGATTACTATCCCCTCCAATAGAGGGTGTTGTGTAGTGGAAACTGCACCGGCTTTGCAGCTGCACAAGCTTAGTTTGCAATTCCAGCTTCTGCTGCCAAAGCTGTGAAAGTTCAAGAAACTGCCGTGATCTTGCTAGATGGTCTGCTCATCTGTAAAACGGGCTGACTGCTACTGAGTCCTGGGACTGGAAAGACGAGAGGAGGTCATTGTGTACAGTGCCTGGCACACAGCAGCTGCTCCGCGAATACCTGCAGCTGCACCCATGGTCACTGAAGTCAGGGTGGCCTCTTCTCACGAGGGAGGGAAGAAACAGTGGTGGTTGGAATTGAGGGCCCCCTGAGCTTGGCCCCTTGCTGGGTAGAGGTGAAAGGGCATGGTGCCTGCCTGCCAGGAATGCTCAGTGATTAAGTAGTCTGAGAGAACCTCAAGTCTGCAGCCGCCTCTCTGTAGCTCTGACGTCTGGAGATGGTGTGGTCGGCCCCAAGGTGACTGTTTGCAGGACGGGACTTGCCCTGGTGTTCATGGTGGTGACTCTGGTCAAGGAAGAGCCTGACTCAGGAAGAAGCAGGAGTGCTGGAAGCTGCTCTGGGAGGCTGGCATGATCCCGGCATCAGGGGTTCTTATTTCCTGGCTCCACACGTGACTCTGCAGCACACTGGCCTTTCCTGCCACTTGGAAATTGTTTTTAAAATGGGGTTGTCCTTCCAGCTACAGAAACATCCACGCCTTCAAGGCGGGGGCAGTGGTGGAGGGCACAGAGTTTCGAGTAAGGCCCGCCTGGGTTGGAGTCCTTGCCTGGATGTTGATTCACTCATTGGCTGCGTTCTTTAACTTTTCAGAGCCTCAGTTTCCTTGTCTGTGAAATGGGGATAATAATGCTGCCTACTTTTCACTGTGAGGATTCACAGAAATGTGTGAGGCAGTACAAAAATGTTGTCTCAGGAGAGCTGGTTAAAGCTGAGCTGATTGGTCTAAAATGAGGGCAAAAATCTTCTTAGGGAGGGAATTACTGTTGGGTTTGGGGAAAAGGTGCATAATGGGCATGTCTGATTAAAAAGGGGAGACTCCCTGCCTTACCCCACCCTTCCTCTGTTGTCTAGAGAGGGCTAATTTTTCTGCAAAAGAAAGAAACAGGTTTGAGAGTTTTTCATGGTCAGTGTGAGAGCTGGTGTGGAGTCGTGAGGGAGGAGAAGGGAGATGCCCAAGAGTCCCAGGTCTCGGGAAGAAAGTCAGGCCAGGAAGAGATTAATATTTTTCTGTCAGGAAATGGCCAGTGGATTTTAAAAATAAATTTATCTAGCTAGCTAGTTATTTATTTATGTTTGGCTGTGTTGGGTCTTTCTTGCTGTACCCGGGCTTTCTCTAGCTGAGGTGAGCAGGGGCCACTCTTCATTGAGGTGCGGGGCTTCAGTAGTTGGAGCTTAGTTGCCCCATGGTGTTTAGTTGCCCGTGGCACGTGACGTCTTCTGGAACCAGGGATCAAACACGTGTTCCCTACATTGGCAGGCAGATTCTTAACCGGTGGACTACCAGAGAAGTCTCTGGCCAGTGGATTTTTAAAGCAGGGGTTTTTACGGCTAATATCTCATTTTATTATTTATTTATTTTTAAATTTATTTATTTGGCTGGGCTGAGTCTTAGTTACAGCACGCAGGCTCTGCAATCTTTATTGCAGCATATGCGATCTGTAGTTGCTGCAACGAAACTCTTAGTTGCAGCATATGAACTCTTAGTTGTGGCATGTGGAATCTAGTTCCCTGACCAGGGATTGAACCAGGATCAGACACCCTGTATTGGGAGCACAGAGTCCTAGCCACTGGACTGCCAGGGAAGACCCTAATACCTAATTTTAAGTTCTCACCCAAATTATTCTGTGCTACATTCAGAACCTATCTTATGCCCAAATTTCCAGTAAACATCTGTTAACACCCAATAACTCACAGAGGGGTTACTTTGGGGAGATGAGGGCCCTGCGTGTGAAGGAAGGAAGAATTCAGTGGAAGCTAGGAACTGGAGAGGAGAGGTGGCAGGACCCAGCCCCAGCCTTCGGTTCTCACGAGGGCATGTGGATGGGCTGAGCTTCCTGACAGCTTGCAGACGCTGAGATGCCAGAGAGAACCAGTTTTGGGGATATTTTGGTGAGGCTCCAGATGACCCCAGAGCAGGACCTGCCAGGTGGGTGGCTTAAAAAGGAGGGAGGACACGCTGAGACTCAGGTCGAGGAGAACAGGGTGGGGCAGAGGCTGCAAGTGAGGGACCAGGGGCTCTGGCCACCACGCCCAGTGAGCAGACCGCGAGTCCCCGGAGCTCAGAGCAAGGTGAGGTGACACCTCCTCAGGCAGAAACCGGAACCCGCAGGGTGAGAGTCACACCCCTCACCCCCAGCCAGGGCCTCCAGGCCACTTCAGTGCCCCTTGCATCCCCAGGCCCTCTTGGAGAGGGTTTCCCATCGTCCATCCTTGAGGATGGGATCCAGTGTGGGATCAGTTCCCGAGAACAAAGAGAACATCCGTCTTTGGGGGTGTAGCTAAGTGGTGACATGTCCGTTTTTGACACTGCCGCATGATGCACGGTAAAGGATCACCCCGCTGTCGCAGATCAGCGACACTCTCCAGCCACAAAACCACCCTCTTGGGTTGCAGACACACAGGCTGCTCTCCGGCCTCAGTGCTGCAGATACTCAGAGCATCTGTCTCTGCAAAGCCCTGCTGGTGCGGCTGAGAGCACAAGGGACCCTCCTTTTTCTGTCATGTAGCTGTCCTGTGACTTGTAGCTTCAGTCTCTTTTAAAAAAAGAAAGAAAGAAAGAAAGAAAACAACAAAACTTTTTATTTATGTGACTGGGCCAAGTCTTATTTGGGGCACATGGAATCTTCGATCTTTGCTGTGGCGTGTGGGGTCTAGTTCTCTGACTTGGGATTAAATCTGGGCCCCCTGCATTGGCAGTGTGGAGTCTCAGCCATTGGACTACCAGGGAAGTCGCCTTCAGTCCTCTTTATGAGGCTTAATTTCCCTCCCAGGGACCAGGTAGAAAAGGCTCAGAGAGTAGGATGTGGAATGGTTTTGTTAAAAAATTAGAAAGAAAAGAAATGGAAAGTATGGAGGTTGAGTCACAAGGCAGTGGGGCTAGACCCAGGCCACCAGGACATCAGGTGGGTAGATTTTCTCTTTACTGTTCTGTTGAACTTGTCCTTTCTCCCTTTCTGTTAAATAGGGAATAATTTAAACAATTCTTCCTCTATGGCTTTGGCAAGATTCTCTGAGATAACATAAAGGATTGAATAGGATTTAGCACAGATGGACATGAGTTTGTGTGAACTCTGGGAGTTGGTGATGGACAGGGAGGCCTGGCATGCTGTGATTCATGGGGTTGCAGAGTCGGACACGACTGAGCGACTGAACTGAACTGAAGCACTCAGTACAGACCAGCCGATATGGTCTTGCTTATTCTCGCCTCCCCTTTGTACTTTTGGTCTCTCTCTCTCTTTTCGTTCTCTCTTGCCTCCATTTTTCCACCAGTGATAAGGTGAGTGGAAGCATCATTCAGAATCCCAATAGTAGAACAGACATGTGGACACAGGGGGACGGGAAGGATGAGACGAATTGAGAGATTCGGATCGGCATATGCACACTCCCATGTGTACGATAGATAGCGAGTGGGAAGCTGCTGTATTGCACAGGGAGCTCACCTCAGTGCTGATGAGCTGGAGGGGTGAGATGGGGGTGCTGGGAGGCAGGTTTACGAGGAAAGGGATATGTGTGTCCAGCTGATGCACTTTGCTGTATAGCAGAAAATGACTCAACATTGTAAAGCATCTATACTTCAATAAAAGACTTAAAAATGAGAAGAGAAAAAAAAGGCATAAAGCACACCTAGAATAAACATCAAATGCTTATCATAAAAAAAGAAAAAAAGAATCTCTATTGTGAGGAAAGGGGAACTTTCCTGTTAGGAGTGAGGATCTGGCTCCTGGTAATTAGGGATCGTCAAGATCCCAGGTTTTGGGCCCAGGCCAAAGCAGTGTGAACTTGCTACTTCCCTCAGCTCCTTGAAAGCCAGTTCCACCACTTACTAGCTGTTTGACCCTGGGCAAAGGGGTGAACTTAATCAAGCCTGTTTCCTTATTGGTAACATGGGGCTGATCCTGTGCAGGACACGCTGGGGCTGGGATAGTTGATCGGCATGTTCCATGTCATGGGCCCAGCTGAATGTGTAAGGCAGGTGCTCCAAATAAGTAGCTGCTTAAGCTAAGATGATGAAACTCTACTGCTCAGGCCAACAACCTGGGAGTCGTCGTCCTTGACTTTTCATTCTCACACACTTCTTTGAGCCTGGCGTGCTGCAGTCCATGAGGTTTGGAAGAGTTGGATGTGACTTGGCTACTGAGCAACAACAGCTTCCCTGGGAGATGATTCCAGGAATTTCCAGGAGGCACACAAAGAAATGGAGCATAAAAAGTAAGAATGCCCCTGCAGGTTTCTTTACTGAGCGGATTGCTATTGTAAATGGGCTTCCCTGGTAGCTCAGCGGTAAAGAATCTGCCTGCCAAGGCAAGAGACTGTAGGTTCGATCCCTGAGTTGGGAAGATCCCCTGGAGAAGGAAATGGCAACCCACTCCAGTGTTCTGTCCTGAAGAATCCCATGGACAGAGGAGCCTGGCGGGCTACCATCCACGGGGTCACACAGAGTTGGACATGACTGAGCAACTAAACAACAGCAAACCATCATAATGGGGCACTTTGGGCTCAAAGTCCTCTTTGAGGACTCTGGCACATGGTGTGGAGGGAGAAGCTGAATGATTTGCCCACCAGCGTGGGTCTATCACTGATCAAGGGCTCTTCAGGATGACTTCCCCAGCATTCCCATCTTGCTGGGGGTGGGCCCTGGGGCAGGGAGGCAGCGGCTTGCTGTAGAGGGCCAGCCAGTGGTCGTGGGGCCTGGATTAAAAGGATGAGCTGGACCAGAAAGATTTCTCTGCTGTGGCCTTGGAGATGGAGAAAAAGTGGGGGCACAGGACCTTCCTCAGCTAGTAGGCGTGGACATTGAGCTGGGCGTGTAGATGCTATGACTATGGCCCATAGAGACAGGCATTGATCGGTCCCTCTGGGAGCCTTGGCATCAGACAGACACAGATTTGAATTTTGGCTTGGTCACTGACTAGCTGGGTGTGTTGGAGCAAGTTGCTTGAATTCTGAATTCTCCCTGGTTTACTCGTATGCCCTATGGCTAAAATCCCTGCCCTGCAGGGTAGATATTAGGATTAAGAGACATAAAGGATGCTGGGCGTCAGAAGAATTGATGATTTTGAACTGTGGTGTTGGAGAAGACTCTTGAGAGTCTCTTGGGCTGCAAGGAAATCAAAGCAGTCAATCGTAAAGGAAATCAGTCCTGAATATTCATTGGAGGAACTGATGCTGAAACTGGAACTCCAATACTTTGGCTACCTGATGCAAAGAAATGACTCATTGGAAAAGACCTTGATGCTGGGAAAGATTGAAGGTGGGAGGAGAAGGCGACGACAGAGGATGATGAGATGGTTAGATGACCTCACCAACTCGATGGACATGAGTTTGAGTAAACTTCGGGAGCTGCTGATGGACAGGGAGGCCTGGTGTGTTGCAGTCCATGAGGTCGCAAAGAGTCGGACATGACTGAGCAACTGAACTGAACTGTAAGGTACCTGACACAGAACAAAATGGTCACTGAGTGTGATTTTCCTTTTCATTTCCCACTGCCCCACCCCTTGCTTCTTGGAGCTGGGCTGTGACAGGGTTGTGGGTCACAAGTGGGTTTGAGAATGGAGGCTTCTTAGGAAGAACTGAGGAGGACTCCAGCTAGAAAAGGGGAAGTGGAGGCATGCTCATGACTCAGAATTTCTATTTCAGGCTCCCAGGCAGGATTGGGAGGACAGTTCCCCAGCCATTGTGAGATATAAGCAGACAAGAACGAGCGAGGCCAGGGCTGGCTAGGCAGTGGGGGGTTTTCTGAGCTTGGGCCCTTCCCTTCCCCCTCCTCTCCCCTGGGGGGTGAGGGTGGGATGGTGGTCCTGGCAGGGACTCTGCTTTGTAGTAAGGCAAGAAAGGAGGTGGGGGAAGCACCCTGTCAGTTATGCAGCCAGGAGCCTCAGGCTGCTCTGTGAGCCCAGGAGGGAGACAGCTAGCTATCCAACTGTGGTCCACCCTCAGGATGAAGGGGCAAGGGCATCTGTGGGCAGACGAAAGTCTCAGGGAAGCCAGGGTGGGAGCACCTCCAGTGGACTCCTCCCTTGTAGGTCTCCATGCTGGAGACACAGGGTAACAAGAATGAGGGGAAATGATGCAAGTAAAACGCAAACACAGAAAACATTCAGATCATTAAAATGGATCCAAGTAATGCAGAAGCACCTAGAGCTATGGCTGGAATCTAAGTTATAGACTCAGGTTTATAGGAAAGAGAACTTTACCACTATAACCTGGTCTGAAATGTATTTTTATCCTGCCCTGTTGCTGGCCTGGTGAGAAGCTTTGATGTCACCTTTCTGGGGGGTGTTCCAGGCATTGGGGCCCCCATTTGGTGACCTGTCACCACCAGTTACTGCTGAGCCTTCCTCCCTGGGGTTAGTGTGGACTGGGGGGTGTGGTGGTGTTCCGATAGTCTGGGGTTCGCTTGAGGACACAGAGACCTTCCCCAGGACTTGGGCCTTCTGTCTGAATGTTCTTCACAGCCCTTCTTCTTTGGGGTCTCCCCTGTGTCGGCCTAAAGAAAAAGACACAGTGTGTGAGCTGTGGCTTCAGGTTTCCTTCAGGGACTGGCTGAGGACTGCAGCCCGGGAGCCAGCCTCTCAGTCGCTCTGCAGAGTTGCTCTAAGGAAGTGTGTGGGGGGAGCCAGGGTGTGTGCGACTATCGGCTGAGGGTTACGAGCAGTCAAGCAAACACCTTGGTGAAAGGGCACCGCTAGTCACGGAGCACAGCTGTCTCAGGTGAAAGGTGTCAGTGACGTTCAGTGCATGGGAAGAGGTGAGAATCCGGGTCATTCAAGTTCTTCCTGAGATAAGCAACTGAGGGGTCTGCTTCTCTGAGGCCCAGAGTGTCTCATCTTGTTGTGGTCTTCTCTTTTTTCCTTTATAAATTATGAAAGTATGATAACACATTTACAGGAGGCTTGGAAAACACAGAGCAAGGTTACATATAATTCATTATAATACATATAATACATTACAGTTTCTGTATTTATTTTTAAGTTTAAATTATGAAACTTTGATAACGTATTTACAGCAGTCTTGGAAAATACAGAACAAGGTTACGTATAGTTCCACTATATATTACAATTATTTTTTAAGTAGATAAATTAAGATTTCTTTTTAAGTTGGAGTTTCAATGTCAAACTCTCAAAAATTAATAGGATGAAAAGATAGAAAGGTAGAAGGATATGGTAGACCTGAGAAGCACTATGAACCAATTCACATAGTTAAGATTTATACAATTTTCACACAATATCAGAATACAAATTCTAGTCAAGTCCCCGTAGTCTATAAGCCAGGAGACACTGGCACATATACAGGGACATAAAACAAGGTGCAAAAATTTCATGGTCTGCAGGTACAGAAACCATGGAGTCTGTCCTCTTATCACTGAAGAATTATGTTAGAAATCAATATCAAAAGATATTTGAAAATAACCCACATGTTTTCAAGTACAGTGTGATGTTTACCAAGAGAGATCTTTGACTTAGCCTTTGAAAGCCTCAATAAAGATGAAAGACTGAAGAAACACAGAGGCTGATTGCAGAGAAGAAAGTGCTTAAATGAGAAATTAATGTCAAAATGGAAAATTAATATCAACGATACTTAAAAAACCCCATGTATTTTGAAATTAAATGTCCACTTTTAAATGACGGGTGTGTCTAAGAAGACATGACAGGGAAAATTAGAAAATGTCTGTACATCCTGTTGTGGGCTTCATTTCCCCTCAGAGCGTGCTGTCGGGCAGCTTCTGCAGCAGGTTATGACCTAACCTTCGTAAAGCCGGGTGCTGAGCAATGCTCTTGTTTATCTGTCTTGACACCTGCTTCCCGGCAGTGGTGCTGGGATGCGAGGTTGTACCTGCCTCCCTCCAGCCCAAACCAAGACTCCCTCTCTTTCTTTTCTTGGCCATGCCGAAATGCAGGATCCTAGTTCCTTGATCAGGTCAAACCCGGGGCCCTAGCAATGAAGGTCCAGAATCCTAACCACCGGGTCAGCAGGGAATTCCAACCCCACCTTTTTTTTTTTTTTTTTCCTTCTAAATGAGTGTTTCATTATCTTTCTTTCTTTTTTTTTAATTGAGGTGCAGTTGATTTACAATATTGTGTTAATTTCTGCTGAACAGCAAAGTGACTCTGTTATACACATGCATACATTTAAAAAATACCCTTTTCCTTTAAGGTTTATTCCAGGAGATTGGATACAGTTCCCTGTGCTATCCAGTAGGACCTTGTTGTTTATCCATTCTATTCTTTTTGGCTGTGCCACAGGGCATGTGGGATCTTAGTTCCCTGACTGGGGACAGAACACTCGCTCCCTGCAGTGGAAATCTTAACCACTGGACCACCAGGGAAGTCCCTGTTTATCTATTCTAAAGGTAATAGTTTGCACCTACTAACCCTGGACTCTCAGCAGAACTCTCTTTTTTTTTTGTCCTGGAAGAAATCCTCCCTCTTTAATAATTCTGGTGAAGACATGAAGGAAATGCACTTTGAATCTTCTTTTATTCTTTGTGCAGAGGGCGTCGGCTTTTAGAACACAAGCCAGAGACCTCCAGTTTTGCTCTCTGCCCTGCATCAACTCTCCCCTGCAAGGGCTGCAGGAGCCCTCAGGGAAGGGAAGAGGGGACAGAAATAGGAAAATATCCCTAAATATCCTGACAGGGAGTAAAATGTGGCAGTCTGTTTTCCAACAGTGCTCCCTTCCCCCTGTTCACTCCTAGAGCAATGTGTCCTGCATTTGCATGTGTGTGGATTTGGTAGCCTGGGTTAGTCCTTAAGAGGGTCATGCCCCTCTACAGCCAGGAGCATTTCCCCATCTCCTCCCCATTCCCTGTTTCCCATTTAAAAATGCCATGTAGATTACAGTTTAGAATGTGCTACACCTAGAGTAGAGCCAGACAGTTTGGTGACGTCAGCTCCCTCTGCAATACCAGCTGCCCTTCGCCTGGTAGATACGCAGTTCCCAAGAGCATAGTACAGAACTGCTATCTCTGCTTTACCGTTCCCCCAGCTCCCTATTAAAAAAATTATTGAAGGGCTTCCCTGGTGGCTCAGTGGTGGGGAATCTGCCTGCCAATACAGGAGACACAGCTTCGGTCCCTGGTTCGGGAAGTTCCCACATGCTGCAGAGCCGCTAAGCCTCTGCACCCTAACTCCTGAGCCTGTGCTCCAGGGCCTGGGAACCACAACCACTGAAGTCCATGCGTTCTGTAGCCTGTGCTGCAAAACAAGAGAGGCCACTGAAATGAGAAGCCCGTGCTCTGCAACGAGAGAGTGGCCCCTGCTCATCACAGCTAGAGAAAAGTCCAAGCAGTGACAAAGAACCGGCACAGCCAAAAAACGAAATAAAAAACTTAAAAGGAATTATTGAGGTGTGGCTTGCATAGAGCTAAGTGTGTGCCTCTTACGGCTTGATGAATTTTGGCACATGGATATGTGTGTGTAGTCATCACCCAGACCCAGATAAAGAACATTGTCAGCTCCTCAGAAGTTTCTCTCTTGTTCACTCTCTTTTTTCGCCTTGCCAAAAGGCTTGTGGAATCTTAATTCCTTGAACAGGGATTGAACGCTGGCCACTGGGAGTGGAAGTGCAGAGTCCTAACCACTGGACCACCAGGGACTTCCCTCCCTCACATTTCTTTCTTTCTTTCTTTTTTTTTTTTCTGCAGTGAATCCCCTAAAAGTAACCACTATTTGATATCTATGACTGTTTTTTTTTTTTTTTAAGACTTCTTGGAAGTGGATCATTTTTAAAAAGTCTTTGTTGAATTTGTTACAACATTGTCTCTGTTTTGGTTTTCTAGCCTCAAGACATGTGGGATCTTAGGTCCCCCTACCAGGGATCAGACCTGCACCCCCTGCCTTGGAAGGTGAAGTCTTAACCACTGAATCATCAGGGAAGTTCTTCTACGATGGTTTTGACTGTTCTTGACTTCACATAAATGGGAAAAAGTATTTACCCTCATGAGTCTGACTGTTTTGCTCCAAACCATGTCTGTGAAATCCATTCATACTGAATCTATCAGTGGTTTGCTGGGTGGTGTGTCCCATTGCATGGATGCACCACAATGACTAAGGCTGCACACAAGCTTCTCTGAATTCAAGTTTCTCCCCAACCTCTGGTCTGAAGGGAGAATTGTATGACAAACTGCTCTCCACTTGTTCACCCAGTTCAGTTCAGTCGCTCAGTCTTGTCCGACTCTTTGTGACCCCGTGAACTGCAGCACACCAGGCCTCCCTGTCCATCACCAACTCCCGGAGTTCACTCACTCATGTCCATCGAGTCGGTGATGCCATCCAGCCATCTCATCCTCTGTCATCCCCTTCTCCTCCTGCCCCCAATCCCTCCCACCATCAGGGTCTTTTCCAATGAGTCAACTCTTTGCATGAGGTGGCCAAAGTATTGGAGTTTCAGTTTCAGCATCAGTCCTTCCAATGCACACCCAGGATTGGTCTTTGGGATGGACTGGTTGGATCTCCTTGCAGTCCAAGGGACTCTCAAGAGTCTTCTCCAACACCACAGTTCAAAAGCATCAATTCTTCGGCGATCAGCTTTCTTCACAGCCCAACTCTCACATCCATACATGACCACTGGAAAAACCATAGCCTTGACTAGACAGACCTTGGTTGGCAAAGTAATGTCTCTGCTTTTTAATATGCTGTCTAGGTTTGTCATAACTTTCCTTCCAAGGAGTAAGCATCTTTTAGTTTCATGGCTGCAATCAGCATCTGCAGTGATTTTGGAGCCCAAAATAATAAAGTCTGACACTGTTTCCACCGTTTTCTCATCTACTTCCCACGAAGTGATGGGACCAGATGCCATGATCTTAGTTTTCTGAATGTTGAGCTTCAAGTCAACTTTTTCACTCTCCTCTTTCACTTTCATCAAGAGGCTTTTTAGTGCCTCTTCACTTTCTGCCATAAAGGTGGTGTCATCTGCATATCTGAGGTTATTGATATTTCTCCCAGCAATCTTGATTCCAGCTTGTGCTTCCTCCAGCCCAGCGTTTCTCATGATGTACTCTGCATAGAAGTTAAATAAGCAGGGTGACAATATACAGCCTTGACGTACTCCTTTTCCTATTTGGAACCAGTCTGTTGTTCCATGTCCAGTTCTAACTGTTGCTTCCTGACCTGCATACAGGTTTCTCAAGAGGCAGGTCAGGTGGTCTGGTATTCCCATCTCTTTCAGAATTTTCCACAGTTTATTGTGATCCACACAGTCAAAGGCTTTGACATAGTCAATAAAACAGAAATAGATGTTCACCCTGAGGTCCCGCCTTCTACTCTTCTGCAACTCTTGGAGTAGAAGGGGCAGCGTTTCCAGGTTCTCCAGCTGTCTCTTACTTTATGCCTTCCTCCTTCCAAGGAGGCACTGGCCCTGCCTTCTTTCTTGAGCTGGGAGAGCAACTGGTTTGCCAAGGAGGACATTCAGTACGACAGGACCTGCTGCTGGACCTGTGTGGGACTCCCGATTGGGGAGGGCAGTTGGAGAGGGAGAAAACGGGCCAAAGGAATAGAGGGAAATCTCGGGTGTGGAGTCTGGATTTCTGCAAGGCTGTGGCATTCAGGTTGCACCAAGTTTAATCAGGTATCCCAGGGGCAGAGAACCTCCAACTGGAGTCTTGGTTTCATACAAGGATGCCCAAGATCAGAGGTCATCTTGGTTCCTAGCCTAGTGCAAAGCAGGGCAAGCTGGATTGACTCAGATAGGACTTGGAAAAGGCTGGCTGGACTGAGCTGGGGAAGCTGGCTGCGGCTGCTTGGGAGGACAGACCTTCACCTGGGAGGTCCCTGTCCCCAGGAAGCCTTAGCTAAAGGGTAGGATGGCCTTCTGGGGGCATCAGATGGCTTCTGAGCAGATGACTATTTCTGGACCCCACTGAGGAGTAGGGCACATCACACCGATACCCCACAGGCAACACGGTAGAGGGAGAAGTTTGTCTGCAGAGGTCAGGATGAGAGCTGGACTGTGGCAGATACGGTCCAGAAGGCCCCTTGAAGACTTTCTGTTTCCAGGAACCCTCATTTAAGTGTCCACTTCAACCCTGACCTCTCCAGGAAATTCCCCATAATCCATAATACTCTCACTTCCTCTTTTCCAAAACTTTCCATCTCTCAGGATGGTGGGAATGGACAGCACCAGCCTGTGTGATAGTTTCCTAAAGGTACTAGCATGTAAAAGCAGTGTTCCTGGCTCCTAAATTGAGGTGCCAATTAGGAGGATGACAGGCACATGACCCTGGTGAAGGACAAGGCTCCTCATCATGACTGCAAGTTCTTTGCCATCATCTCCTCTTCTCCCAGGCAATCCCACTGCATCTCAGATTATACCGTTACCGTGGCTCACTACTGGCTCACTACTTGCCCAAGCAATGTCTCAGCATTGCCAATTCCCAGACAACCTTTTCCCTTTCTAAGTTAACCCTCCAGTATTAGTTTTGGAGAAAGTGGCTTTTCCCACCCCTGTTTATGTGTCACCTCCAAGTGCAGCCACATCTCCGTCCTGTCGGTAATATGAGGGACCACATTCACTCTGCAGTTTGTCTGGTCTGATATTTGGAGGTACTAATTTTTGGCTTAAGTGGCAGAAATCTAGCTTAAATGAACTTGCTCATAAAGGAAACATAATGGTTCATGGAACTGGAAAGTGCAAGCAGCTCCCGGCTTCAGATCCAGCTTGATCCAGAGACTCAAACAATGTCATCAGGAGTTTCTTGCCCTCCACTTTTCACTTCTGCTTTTTCTGAAGATACAGAATAGTCGGGGTACTCAGAAATTATCCAGAAATGCCTGGACACAGCTCTCTCTCTTTGAGAGAGCCAAGACTCAACTTCAGTCATTAGCTGTGGACGTGTTGTGACAGAGTAAAGCAAGGGACATGGCACACAAACTCAAATTCCCATCAAGTCCAGGCAGTAATCTAAAAGAGTGAAATAGGCCAGCTGGAGAATGCACGCCTCATGAAAAGAGGGGCAATCACTATGTGGGATGTTGACCCATGGCTACCAGATCTGTTCATTTTTTTTGAGTAGACATAGTGTTAACCTTTATTTCTGCATTATACTCTCTTGGATCAAACAAAATAATATTTTCAAAGTACATAAATCAGCAGGAAAAAGTGTATAACCAGTTTTCTCTGTAATAATATATTTTTGAATATAAAGGTCAAAAATCATCTTAATACTGATTTTATCCAAGAGATAGATCTATTTTCCGTATCAGCCTGACAATTAGGAACAAAAGAGGAAAAAATAAAAACAATAAAAGAAAATTTAAAATGGAAGCATTTAAAAATTATTTAAAACATTTTAATTAATTTATTTATTTTAATCGGAGGCTAATTACTTTACACTATTGTATTGATTTTCCCATACATTAACATGACTCTGCCCCGGGTGTACATATGTTCCCCATCTTGAACCCCCTTCCCACCTCCCTCCCCATCCCATCCCTCTGGTCCATCCCAGTACACCAGCCCCGAGCATCTTGTATCATGCATCGAACTTGGACTGGTGATTCGTTTCACATATGATAATATACATGTTTCAATGCCATTCTCCCAAACCATCCCACCCTCACCCTCTCCCACAGAGTCCCAAAGACTGTTCTATATGTCTATGTCTCTTTTGCAGTCTCGTACACAGGTTTCAGGTTTCCATCTTTCTAAATTCCATATATATGCATCAGTATACTGTATTGGTGTTTTTCTTTCTGGCTTACTTCACTCTGTATAATTGGCTCCAATTTCATCCACCTCATTAAAACTGATTCAAATGCATTCTTCTTGATGGCTGAAAAATACTCCATTGTGTATATGTACCAAAGCTTTCTTATCCATTCATCTGCAGGTGGACATCTAGGTTGCTTCCATGTCCTGGCTATTATAAACAGTGCTGCAATGAACATTGGAGTACATGTGTCTCTTTCAATTCTGGTTTCCTCGGTGTGTATGCCCAGGAGTGCGATTGCTGGATCATATGGCAGTTCTATTTCCAGTTTTTTGAGGAATCTCCACACTGTTCTCCATAGTGGCTGTACTAGTTTGTATTCCCACCAACAGTGTAAGAGGGTTCCTTTCTCTCCACACCCTCTCCAGCATTTATTGCATGTAGACTTTTGGATAGCAGCCATTCTGACTGGTGTGAAATGGTATCTCATTGTGGTTTTGATTTGCATTTCTCTGATTATGAGGGATGTTGAGCATTTTTTCATGTGTTTGTTAGCCATCTTTATGTCTTCTTTGGAGAAATGTCTGTTTAGTTCTTTGGCCCACTTTTTGATTGGGTCACTTAGTTTTCTGGAATTGAGCTGCAGGAGCTGCTTGTATATTTTGGAGATTAATCCTTTATCAGTTGCTTCATTTGCTATTATTTTCTCCCATTCTGAAGGCTGTCTTTTCACCTTGCTTAGAGTTTCTTTTGCTGTGCAGAAGCTTTTGATTTTAATTAGGTCCCATTTGTTTATTTTTGCTTTTATTTCCAATATTCTGGGAGGTGGGTCTTGGAGGATCCTGCTGTGATTTATGTTAGAGAGTGTTTTGCCTACGTTCTCCTCTAGGAGTTTTATAGTATCTGGTCTTACATTTAGCTCTCTAATCCATTTTGAGTTTATTTTGGTGTATGGTGTTAGGAAGTGTTCTAATTTCATTCTTTTACAAGTGGCTGACCAGTTTTCCCAGCACCACTTGTTAAAGAGACTGTCTTTTGTCCATTTTATATTCTTGCCTCCTTTGTCAAAGATAAGGTGTCCATAGGTGCGTGGGTTTATCTCTGGGCTTTCTATTTTGTTCCATTGATCTATATTTCTGTCTTTATGCCAGTACCATACTGTCTTGATGACTGTGGCTTTGTAGTAGAGCCTGAAGTCTGGCAGGTTAATTCCTCCAGTTCCATTTTTCTTCTTCAAGATTGCTTTGGCTATTCGAGGTTTTTTGTATTTCCATACAAACTGTGAGATTATTTGTTCTAGTTCTGTGAAAAATATCGTTGGTAGCTTGATAGGGATTGCATTGAATGTATAAATTACTTTGGGTAGTATACTCATTTTCACAATATTTATTCTTCCAATCCGCGAACACGGTATATTTCTCCATCTATTAGTGTCCTCTTTGATTACTTTCACTAGTGTTTTATAGTTTTCTATGTACAAGTCTTTTGTTTCCTTAGGTAGATATATTCCTAAGTATTTAATTCTTTTCGTTGCAACAGTGAATGGAATAGTTTCCTTAATTTCTCTTTCTATTTTCTCATTATTAGTGTATAGGAATGCAAGGGATTTCTGTGTGTTGATTTTATATCCTGCAACTTCACTGTATTCATTGATTAGCTCTAGTAGTTTTCTGGTAGAGTCTTTAGGGTTTTCTGTGTAGAGGATCATGTCATCAGCGAACTAGTGAAAGTTTTACTTCTTCTTTTCCAATTTGTATTCCTTTTATGTCTTTTTCTGCTCTGATTGCTGTAGCCAAAACTTCCAGAACTATGTTGAATAGTAGTGGTGAGAGTGGGCACCCTTGTCTTGTTCCTGACTTTAGGGGAAATGCTTTCAGTTTTTCACCATTGAGGATAATGTTTGCTGTGGGTTTGTTGTATATAGCTTTTATTATGTTGAGATATGTCCCTTCTACTCCCACTTTCTGGAGAGTTTTTATCATAAATGGATGTTGTACTTTGTCAAAGGCTTTCTCTGCATCTATTGAGATAATCATATGATTTTTATTTTTTAGTTTGTTAATGTGGTGTATTACGTTGATTGATTTGCGGATATTGAAGAATCCTTGCATTCCTGGGATAAAGCCCACTTGGTCATGATGTATGATCTTCTTAATATGTTGTTGGATTCTGATTGCTAGAATTTTGTTAAGGATTTTTGCATCTATGTTCATCAGTGATATTGGCCTGTAGTTTTCTTTTTTTGTGGGATCTTTACCAGGTTTTGGGATTAGGGTGATAGTGGCCTCATAGAATGAGTTTGGAAGTTTTCCTTCCTCAGCAATTTTCTGAAAGAATTTGAGTAGAATAGGTGTTAGCTCTTCACTAAATTTTTGGTAGAATTCAGCTGTGAAGCCGTCTGGACCTGGGCATTTGTTTGCTGGAAGCTTTCCGATTACTTCCTCTATTTCCGTGCTTGTGATGGGTCTGTTCAGATTTTTTATTTCTTCCTGGTTCAGTTTTGGCAAGGTGTCCTTTTCTAGGAATTTGTCCATTTCTTCCAAGTTATTCATTTTATTGCCATATAATTGCTGATAGTATTCTCTAATAATCCTTTGTATTTCTGTGTTGTCAGTTGTGATTTCTCCCTTTTCATTTCTAATTTTATTGATTTGGTTCTTCTCTCTTTCTTTCTTGATGAGTCTGGCTAGTGGTTTGTCAATTTTATTTACCTTCTCAAAGAACCAGCTTTGGCTTTGTTGATTTTTGCTATGGTCTCCTTTGTTTCTTTTGCATTTATCTCTGCCCTAATTTTTATGATTTCTTTCCTTCTGCTAACCCTGGGGTTCTCCATTTCTTCCTTTTCTAGTTTCTTTAGACGTAGAGTTAGGTTATTTATTTGACTTTTTTCTTGTTTCTTGAGGTGTGCCTGTATTGCTATGAACTTCCCCCTTAGCACTGCTTTTACAGTGTCCCAGAGGTTTTGGGTTGTTGTGTTTTCATTTTCATTCATTTCTATGCATATTTTAATTTCTCTTTTGATTTCTTCTATGATTTGTTCATTATTCAGCAGTGTGTTGTTCAGCCTCCATATGTTGGCATTTTTAATAGTTTTTCTCCCGTAATTGAGATCTAATCTTACTGCATTGTGGTCAGAAAAGATGCTTGGAATGATTTCAATTTTTTTGAATTTACCAAGGCTAGATTTATGGCCCAGGATGTGATCTATCCTGGAAAAGGTTCCGTGTGCACTTGAGAAAAAGGTGAAATTCATTGTTTTGGGGTGAAATGTCCTATAGATATCTATTAGGTCTAACTGGTCTATTGTATCATTTAAAGTTTGTGTTTCCTTGTTAATTTTCTGTTTAGTTGATCTATCCATAGATGTAAGTGGGGTATTAAAGTCTCCCACTATTATTGTGTTATTGTTAATTTCCCCTTTCATAATTGTTAGTAATTGTTTTACATATTGCGGTGCTCCTATGTTGGGTGCATAAATATTTATAATTGTTATATCTTCTTCTTGGATTGATCCTTTGATCATTATGTAGTTTCCTTCTTTGTCTCTTTTCACAGCCTTTGTTTTAAAATCTATTTTATCTGATATGAGTATTGCTACTCCTGCTTTCTTTTGGTCTCTATTTGTGTGGAATATCTTTTTCCAGCCCTTCACTTTCAGTCTGTATGTGTCCCTCGATTTGAGGTGGGTCTCTTGTAGACAACATATATGGGGGTCTTGTTTTTGTATCCATTCAGCCAGCCTTTGTCTTTTGGTTGGGGCATTCAACCCATTTACGTTTAAGGTGATTATTGATAAGTATGATCCCATTGCCATTTTCATTATTGTTTGGGTTCAAGTTTATATACCCTTTCTGTGTTTCCAGTCTAGAGAAGATCCTTTAGTATTTGTTGGAGAGCTGGTTTGGTGATGCTGAATTCTCTCAGCTTTTGCTTGTCTGTAAAGCTTTTGATTTCTCCTTCATATTTGAATGAGATCCTTGCTGGGTATAGTAATCTGGGCTGTAGGGTATTTTCTTTCATCACTTTAAGTATGTCTTGCCATTCCCTCCTGGCCTGAAGAGTTTCTGTTGAAAGATCAGCTGTTATCCTTATGGGGATCCCCTTGTGTGTTATTTGTTGTTTTTCCCTTGCTGCTTTTAATATTTTTTCTTTGTGTTTGATCTTTGTTAATTTGATTAATATGTGCCTTGGGGTATTTCGCCTTGGGTTTATCCTGTTAGGGACTCTCTGTGTTTCTTGGACTTGGGTGATTATTTCCTTCCCCATTTTAGGGAAATTTTCAACTATTATCTCCTCGAGTATTCTCTCATGGTCTTTCTTTTTGTCTTCTTCTTCTGGGACTCCTATGGTTCGAATGTTGGGGCGTTTAATATTGTCCCATATGTCTCTAATATTGTCCTCATTTCTTTTAATTCGTTTTTCTTTTTCCGCCTCTGTTTCATTTATTTCTACAATTCTATCTTCTAGCTCGCTTATCCTGTCTTCTGCCTCCGTTATTCTACTGTTTGTGCCCTCGAGAGTGTTTCTGATCTCGTCTATTGTATTATTCATTGTATATTGACTCTTTTTTATTTCCTCTAATTCTTTATTGAACATTTCTTCCATCTTCTCCATCCTTTTCTCCAGTTTATTTATCTGTAACTCCATTTTGCTTTCCAGATTTTGAATCATTTTCACAATTAAAATTCGAAATTCTTTATCGGGTAGGTTCCCTATATCTTCCTCTTTTGTTTGTGTTGGTGGGCATTTATCCTGTTCCTTTACTTGTTGGGTATTTCTCTCCCTCTTCATCTTGCTTATATTGCTGTGTTCGGGTGGCCTTTCTGTCTTCTGACAGTCTATGGAGTTCTCTTTATTATGTAGTTACCTCGTTGTGTGTGGGGTTGGATGGGTGACTTGTCAAGGTTCCCTGGTTAGGGAAGCTTGAGTAGATGTTCTGGTGGGTGGAACTGGATTTCTTCTCTCTGGAGTGCAAGGAAGTGTCCAGTAATGAGTTTGAGATGTCCGTGGGTTTGGGGTGGCTTTGGGTAGCCTGTATATTGAAGTTCAGTGTTATTCTCCTGTGTTGCTGGATAGCTTGCGTAGTATGTCTTTCACTGAAACTTGTTGACCCTTGCGTGGTGCCTGGTTTCAGTGTATGTATGGAGGCCTTTGATGAGTACCTATCAATTAATGTTCTCTGGAACCGGAGATCTCTGGTGTTCTCAGGATTTGGCCTTAAGCCTCTGCCTCTGGTTTTCAGTCTTATTCTTGCAGGAGGCTCAAGGCTTCTCCCTCTTCTGTTTTCTGGTCTCCTCAGTGTCTAATTCCCGTCCTGACACCAGGATGCGGTGGTGGACACTTTTTTTTTTTTCCCCAGGCTCTCCTATTCAGTCCTGCTGTAGGGAGGGAGGAACAACTAACAAATATCCCTGGCGTCTGTGGGGAGTGCTCGCGGTGTCTCCGCTACACTGGGAATGCTCCCGCTCGAGGCGTGTGTGCTTTCCCTGTTTATGCTGCTTAGGCTTTAGTTTGCTCTGCTGCAAGCTGTCCGCGGCTGGTGCTGGGTTGCATGCACTTCCCAGGTCTGAGCGGCTCAGGTTCAGGTCCTCGGGTACTCGACAAAGGCACAGACTTGGCTGGGCCTGCGTTTTGTGCCTTCCCCGGTCCTAGCAGCTCAGGTGACCAGGCGTTTGGCGAGCGCAGTCGCTGCGACTTATCGCCTTCCCGGTCCCCACCGCTCGGTTTTCTGGGAGTACAACCGGCGCAGTTTCTCAGGCAGATATCGACCGGCCCGAACCCAAGAAGTCCTGGCCAGCAAGGAAGCCTGCCTGCAGCTTGGCAGGGGAAGCCTCTCTGGGGCCGCGGCTGCCCCCGCCCCGGCGCTGGCTGCCCTCCCCGCCCGCGTCGGCGGGGGCTGGGGGCTGGCGCGCCCAAGCCCGGTTCTCCCTCTAAGCGCAGCCGCCGGCTCTCCCTCCAAGCGCGGGCGCCGGCTCTCCCTCCAAGCGCGGGCGCCGGCTCTCCCTCCAAACGCGGGTGCCGGCTCTCCCTCTAAGCGCCGCCGCCGGTTCTCCCTCCAAGCACGCAGCCGTTCTCCCTCTAAGCGCAGCCACCGGGTCTCCCTCCAAGCGCGGGCGCCGGCTCTCCCTCTAAGCGCCGCGGCTGGCGCTGGTTCTCCCTCTAAGCGCTGCTGCCGGCGCCTCCCTGCCCAGCCCCCGCCTGCTAGTGAGGGGTGCGGGTGTCTGAGCTGCTTCTCCGCTGAGAGTTTCCTCTGAGCACTTAGTCTGTGAGTTTTAATTATTTATGTCTTTTGTCTCCCAGTTATGCGGCCCTCTGAGGTTCCACTCGCCAGTGTTTCCAGGTGTTTGGAACCTTCTCTCTCTCTCTCTCTTTTTTTTTTTAGCCTCCCTTCCCGGGAGGGAGCTCCGTCCCTCCCTCTTTTGTCTCTCTTTTTATCTATTTCCTACCTCCTTTTGACGACTATGGGCTGCTTTTCTGAGTGACTGATGTCCTCTGCCGGTATTCAGAAGTTTTTTTGTGGGATTTACTCAGCGCTCAAATGTTCTTTTGTTGATTTTGTTGGGGGGAAAGTGGCCGTCCTGTCCTATTCCTCCGCCATCTTCCCGTCGACCCCTCTTTAATTAATTTATTTATTTTAATTGGAGGCTAATTACTTTACACTATTGTATTGATTTTCCCATACATTAACATGACTCTGCCCCGGGTGTACATATGTTTCCTATCTTGAACCCCCTTCCCACCTCCCTCCCCATCCCATCCCTCTGGTTCATCCCAGTACACCAGCCCCGAGCATCTTGTATCATGCATCGAACTTGGACTGGCGATTCGTTTCACATATGATAATATACATGTTTCAATGCCATTCTCCCAAACCATCCCACCCTCACCCTCTCCCACAGAGTCCAAAAGACTGTTCCATACATCTGTGTCTCTTTTGCTATCTCGTATATAGGGTTATCGTTATCATCTTTCTAAATTCCATATATATGTGTTAATATACTGTATTGGTGTTTTTCTTTCTGGCTTACTTCACTCTGTATAATAGGCTCCAGTTTCATTCACCTCATTAGGACTGATTCAAATGTATTCTTTTTACTTGCTGAGTAATACTCCATTGTGTAAATGTACCACAGCTTTCTTATCCATTCGTCTGTAGATGGACATCTAGGTTGCTTCCATGTCCTGGCTATTATAAACAGTGCTGCGATGAACATTGGAGTACATGTGTCTCTTTCAATTCTGGTTTCCTTGGTGTGTATACCCAGGGGTGCGATTGCTGGGTCGTATGGCAGTTCTATTTCGAGTTTTTTATGGAATCGCCACACTGTTCTCCATAGTGGTTGTACTAGTTTGCATTCCCACCAACAGTGTAAGAGGGTTCCCTTCTCTCCACACCCTCTCCAGCATTTATTGCTTGTAGACGTTTGGATAGCAGCCATTCTGACTGGACTGAAATGGTACCTCATTGTGGTTTTGATTTGCATTTCTCTGATTATGAGTGATGTTGAGCATCTTTTCATGTGTTTGTTAGCCATCTGTATGTCTTCTTTGGAGAAACGTCTGTTTAGTTCTTTGGTCCATTTTTTGGAATTGAGCTGCAGGAGTTGCTTGTATATTTTTGAGATTAATCCTTTGTCAGTTGCTTCGTTTGCTATTATTTTCTCCCATTCTGAAGGCTGTCTTTTCACCTTGCTTATAGTTTCCTTTGCTGTGCAGAAGCTTTTAATTTTAATTAGGTCCCATTTGTTTATTTTTGCTTTTTTTCCAATATTCTGGGAGGTGGCTCATGGAGGATCCTGCTGTGATTTATGTCGGAGAGTGTTTTGCCTATGTTCTCCTCTAGGAGTTTTATAGTTTCTGGTGTTACATTTAGATCTTTAATCCATTTTGAGTTTATTTTTGTGTATGGTGTCAAGGAGTGTTCTAGTTTCATTCTTTTACAAGTGGTTGACCAGTTTTCCCAGCAGCACTTGTTAAAGAGATTGTCTTTTCTCCATTTTATATTCTTGCCTCCCTTGTCAAAGGTAAGGTGTCCCTAGGTGCATGGATTTATCTCTGGGCTTTCTATTTTGTTCCATTGATCTATATTTCTGTCTTTATGCCAGTACCATACTGTCTTGATGACTGTGGCTTTGTAGTAGACCCTGAAGTCCGGCAGGTTGATTCCCCCAGTTCCATTCTTCTTTCTCAAGATTGCTTTGGCTATTCTTGGTTTTTTGTATTTCCATACAAATTGTGAAATTATTTGTTCTATCTCTGTGAAAAACACTGTTGATATCTTGATAGGAATTGCATTGAACTTATAAATTACTTTGGGTAATATATTCATTTTCACAATATTTATTCTTCCATTCCATGAACACGGTATATTTCTCTAGTGTCCTCTCTGATTTCTTTCACCAGTGTTTTATAGTTTTCTATATATAGGTCTTTTGCTTCTTTAGGTAGATATATTCCTAAGTTTTTTATTCTTTTCTTTGCAATGGTGAATGGAATTGTTTCCTTAGTTTCTCTTTCTGCTGCTGCTAAGTTACTTCAGTCATTTCTGACTCTGTGTGACCCCATAGACGGAAATCCACCAGGCTCCCCCATCCCTGGGATTCTCCAGGCAAGAACACTGGAGTGGGTTGCCATTTCCTTCTCCAATGTGTGAAAATGAAAAGTGAAAGTGAAGTCGCTCAGTCGTGTCCGACCCTTAGCGACCCCACGGACTGCAGCCTACCAGGCTCCTCCATCCATGGGATTTTCTAGCCAAGAGTGCTGGAATGGCTTGTCATTGCCTTCTCCAGATTTCTCTTTCTATTTTCTCATTATTAATGTATAGGAATGCAAGGGATTTCTGTGTGTTGATTTTATATCCTGCAACTTTACTATAGTCATTGATTAGCTCTAGGAATTTTCTGGTAGAGTCTTTAGGGTTTTCTGCGTCATCTGCAAACAGTGAGAGTTTTACTTCTTCTTTTCCAGTTTTGATTCCTTTTATGCCTTTTTCTGCTCTGATTGCTGTGGCCAAAACTTCCAAAACTATGTTGAATTGTCGTGGTCTGAGTGGGCACCCTTGTCTTGTTCCTGACTTTAAGGGAAACTCATTCAATTTTTCACCATTGAGGATAATGTTGCTGTGGGTTTGTCATATATAGCTTTCATTATGTTGAGGAATGTTCCTTCTATTCCTGCCTTCTGGAGGGTTTTGATCATAAATGGATGTTGAATTTTGTCAAAGGCTTTCTCTGCATCTATTGAGATAATCCTATGGTTTTTACTTTTCAAATTGTTGATGTGGTGTATTACATTGACTGATTTGCGGATATTGAAGAATCCTTGCATCCCTGGGATAAAGCCCACTTGGTCATGATGTATGATCTTTTTGATGTGTTGTTGGATTCTGATCGCTAGAATTTTGTTAAGGATTTTTGCATCTATGTTCATCAGTGATATTGGCCTGTAGTTCTCTTTTTTCCTGGCATCTTTGTCAGGTTTTGATATTAGGTGGCCTCATAGAATGAGTTTGGAAGTTTACCTTCCTCTGCTATTTTCTGGAAGAGTTTGAGTAGAATAGGTGTTAGCTCTTTTCTAAATTTTTGGTCGAATTCAGCTGTGAAGCCGTCTGGACCTGGGGTTTTGTTTGCTGGAAGATTTCTCATTACAGTTTCAATTTCCGTGCTTGTGATGGGTCTGTTAAGATTTTCTATTTCTTCCTGGTTCAGTTTGGGAAAGTTGCACTTTTCTAAGAATTTGTCCATTTCTTCCAAGTTGTCCGTTTTATTTGCATATAATTGCTGATAGTAGTCTCTTATGATCCTTTGTATTTCTGTGTTGTCTGTTGTGATCTCTCCCTTTTCATTTCTAATTTCATTGATTTGGCTTTTCTCCCTTTGTTTCTTGATGAGTCTGGCTAGTGGTTTGTCAATTTTATTTACCTTCTCAAAGAACCAGCTTTGGCTTTGTTGATTTTTGCTATGGTCTCCTTTGTTTCTTTTGCATTTATCTCTGCCCTAATTTTTATGATTTCTTTCCTTCTACTAACCCTGGGGTTCTTCATTTCTTCCTTTTCTAGTTGCTTAAGGTGTAGAGTTAGGTTATTTAGTTGACTTTATTCTTGTTTCTTGAGATATGCTTGTATGTCTATGAACATTCCCATTAGCACTGCTTTTACAGTGTCCCACAGGTTTTGGGTTGTTGTGTTTTCATTTTCATTCATTTCTATGCATATTTTGATTTCTTCTATGATTTGTTCGTTATTCAGCAACGTGTTGTTCAGCCTCCATATGTTGGAATTTTTAATAGTTTTTCTCCTGTAACTGAGATCTAGTCTTACTGCATTGTGGTCAGAAAAGATGCTGGAATGATTTCAATTTTTTTGAATTTATCAAGGCTAGATTTATGGCCCAGGATGTGATCTATCCTGGAGAAGGTTCCGTGTGCACTTGAGAAGAAGGTGAAATTCATTGTTTTGGGTTAAATGTCCTATAGATAACTGTTAGGTCTAACTGGTCTATTGTGCCATTTAACGTTTGTGTTTCCTTGTTAATTTTCTGTTTAGTTGATCTATTCATAGGTGTGAGTGGGGTATTAAAGTCTCCCACTATTTTTGTGTTATTGTTAATTTCCCCTTTCATACTTGTTACTATCTGTCTTACATATTGCGGTGCTCCTATGTTGGGTGCATATATAATTATAATTGTTATATCTTCTTCTTGGATTGATCCTGTGATCATTATGTAGTGTCTTTCTTTGTCTCCTTTCACAGTCTTTGTCTTAAAGTCTATATCATCTGAAACGAGTATTGCTACTCCTGCTTTCTTTTGGTCTTTATTTGTGAAATCAATCTTGAGAAAGAAGAATGGAACTGGGGGAATCAACCTGCCGGACTTCAGGGTCTACTACAAAGCCACAGTCATCAAGACAGTATGGTACTGGCATAAAGACAGAAATATAGATCAATGGAACAAAATAGAAAGCCCAGAGATAAATCCATGCACCTAGGGATACCTTACCTTTGACAAGGGAGGCAAGAATATAAAATGGAGAAAAGACAATCTCTTTAACAAGTGCTGCTGGGAAAACTGGTCAACCACTTGTAAAAGAATGAAACTAGAACACTCCTTGACACCATACACAAAAATAAACTCAAAATGGATTAAAGATCTAAATGTAACACCAGAAACTATAAAACTCCTAGAGGAGAACATAGGCAAAACACTCTCCGACATAAATCACAGCAGGATCCTCCATGAGCCACCTCCCAGAATATTGGAAAAAAAGCAAAAATAAACAAATGGGACCTAATTAAAATTAAAAGCTTCTGCACAGCAAAGGAAACTATAAGCAAGGTGAAAAGACAGCCTTCAGAATGGGAGAAAATAATAGCAAACGAAGCAACTGACAAAGGATTAATCTCAAAAATATACAAGCAACTCCTGCAGCTCAATTCCAAAAAATGGACCAAAGAACTAAACAGACGTTTCTCCAAAGAAGACATACAGATGGCTAACAAACACATGAAAAGATGCTCAACATCACTCATAATCAGAGAAATGCAAATCAAAACCACAATGAGGTACCATTTCAGTCCAGTCAGAATGGCTGCTATCCAAACGTCTACAAGCAATAAATGCTGGAGAGGGTGTGGAGAGAAGGGAACCCTCTTACACTGTTGGTGGGAATGCAAACTAGTACAACCACTATGGAGAACAGTGTGGCGATTCCATAAAAAACTCGAAATAGAACTGCCATACGACCCAGCAATCGCACCCCTGGGTATACACACCAAGGAAACCAGAATTGAAAGAGACACATGTACTCCAATGTTCATCGCAGCACTGTTTATAATAGCCAGGACATGGAAGCAACCTAGATGTCCATCTACAGACGAATGGATAAGAAAGCTGTGGTACATTTACACAATGGAGTATTACTCAGCAAGTAAAAAGAATACATTTGAATCAGTCCTAATGAGGTGAATGAAACTGGAGCCTATTATACAGAGTGAAGTAAGCCAGAAAGAAAAACACCAATACAGTATATTAACACATATATATGGAATTTAGAAAGATGATAACGATAACCCTATATACGAGATAGCAAAAGAGACACAGATGTATGGAACAGTCTTTTGGACTCTGTGGGAGAGGGTGAGGGTGGGATGGTTTGGGAGAATGGCATTGAAACATGTATATTATCATATGTGAAACGAATCGCCAGTCCAAGTTCGATGCATGATACAAGATGCTCGGGGCTGGTGTACTGGGATGAACCAGAGGGATGGGATGGGGAGGGAGGTGGGAAGGGGGTTCAAGATAGGAAACATATGTACACCCGGGGCAGAGTCATGTTAATGTATGGGAAAATCAATACAATAGTGTAAAGTAATTAGCCTCCAATTAAAATAAATAAATTAATTAAAGAGGGGTCGACGGGAAGATGGCGGAGGAATAGGACAGGACGGCCACTTTCCCCCCAACAAAATCAACAAAAGAACATTTGAGCGCTGAGTAAATCCCACAAAAAAACTTCTGAATACCGGCAGAGGACATCAGTCACTCAGAAAAGCAGCCCATAGTCGTCAAAAGGAGGTAGGAAATAGATAAAAAGAGAGACAAAAGAGGGAGGGACGGAGCTCCCTCCCGGGAAGGGAGGCTAAAAAAAAAAAGAGAGAGAGAGAGAGAAGGTTCCAAACACCTGGAAACACTGGCGAGTGGAACCTCAGAGGGCCGCATAACTGGGAGACAAAAGACATAAATAATTAAAACTCACAGACTAAGTGCTCAGAGGAAACTCTCAGCGGAGAAGCAGCTCAGACACCCGCACCCCTCACTAGCAGGCGGGGGCTGGGCAGGGAGGCGCCGGCAGCAGCGCTTAGAGGGAGAACCAGCGCCAGCCGCGGCGCTTAGAGGGAGAGCCGGCGCCCGCGCTTGGAGGGAGACCCGGTGGCTGCGCTTAGAGGGAGAACGGCTGCGTGCTTGGAGGGAGAACCGGCGGCGGCGCTTAGAGGGAGAGCCGGCACCCGCGTTTGGAGGGAGAGCCGGCGCCCGCGCTTGGAGGGAGAGCCGGCGCCCGCGCTTGGAGGGAGAGCCGGCGGCTGCGCTTAGAGGGAGAACCGGGCTTGGGCGCGCCAGCCCCCAGCCCCCGCCGACGCGGGCGGGGAGGGCAGCCAGCGCCGGGGCGGGGGCAGCCGCGGCCCCAGAGAGGCTTCCCCTGCCAAGCTGCAGGCAGGCTTCCTTGCTGGCCAGGACTTCTTGGGTTCGGGCCGGTCGATATCTGCCTGAGAAACTGCGCCGGTTGTACTCCCAGAAAACCGAGCGGTGGGGACCGGGAAGGCGATAAGTCGCAGCGACTGCGCTCGCCAAACGCCTGGTCACCTGAGCTGCTAGGACCGGGGAAGGCACAAAACGCAGGCCCAGCCAAGTCTGTGCCTTTGTCGAGTACCCGAGGACCTGAACCTGAGCCGCTCAGACCTGGGAAGTGCATGCAACCCAGCACCAGCCGCGGACAGCTTGCAGCAGAGCAAACTAAAGCCTAAGCAGCATAAACAGGGAAAGCACACACGCCTCGAGCGGGAGCATTCCCAGTGTAGCGGAGACACCGCGAGCACTCCCCACAGACGCCAGGGATATTTGTTAGTTGTTCCTCCCTCCCTACAGCAGGACTGAATAGGAGAGCCTGGGGAAAAAAAAAAAAGTGTCCACCACCGCATCCTGGTGTCAGGACGGGAATTAGACACTGAGGAGACCAGAAAACAGAAGAGGGAGAAGCCTTGAGCCTCCTGCAAGAATAAGACTGAAAACCAGAGGCAGAGGCTTAAGGCCAAATCCTGAGAACACCAGAGATCTCCGGTTCCAGAGAACATTAATTGATAGGTACTCATCAAAGGCCTCCATACATACACTGAAACCAGGCACCACGCAAGGGTCAACAAGTTTCAGTGAAAGACATACTACGCAAGCTATCCAGCAACACAGGAGAATAACACTGAACTTCAATATACAGGCTACCCAAAGCCACCCCAAACCCACGGACATCTCAAACTCATTACTGGACACTTCCTTGCACTCCAGAGAGAAGAAATCCAGTTCCACCCACCAGAACATCTACTCAAGCTTCCCTAACCAGGGAACCTTGACAAGTCACCCATCCAACCCCACACACAACGAGGTAACTACATAATAAAGAGAACTCCATAGACTGTCAGAAGACAGAAAGGCCACCCGAACACAGCAATATAAGCAAGATGAAGAGGGAGAGAAATACCCAACAAGTAAAGGAACAGGATAAATGCCCACCAACACAAACAAAAGAGGAAGATATAGGGAACCTACCCGATAAAGAATTTCGAATTTTAATTGTGAAAATGATTCAAAATCTGGAAAGCAAAATGGAGTTACAGATAAATAAACTGGAGAAAAGGATGGAGAAGATGGAAGAAATGTTCAATAAAGAATTAGAGGAAATAAAAAAGAGTCAATATACAATGAATAATACAATAGACGAGATCAGAAACACTCTCGAGGGCACAAACAGTAGAATAACGGAGGCAGAAGACAGGATAAGCGAGCTAGAAGATAGAATTGTAGAAATAAATGAAACAGAGGCGGAAAAAGAAAAACGAATTAAAAGAAATGAGGACAATATTAGAGACATATGGGACAATATTAAACGCCCCAACATTCGAACCATAGGAGTCCCAGAAGAAGAAGACAAAAAGAAAGACCATGAGAGAATACTCGAGGAGATAATAGTTGAAAATTTCCCTAAAATGGGGAAGGAAATAATCACCCAAGTCCAAGAAACACAGAGAGTCCCTAACAGGATAAACCCAAGGCGAAATACCCCAAGGCACATATTAATCAAATTAACAAAGATCAAACACAAAGAAAAAATATTAAAAGCAGCAAGGGAAAAACAACAAATAACACACAAGGGGATCCCCATAAGGATAACAGCTGATCTTTCAACAGAAACTCTTCAGGCCAGGAGGGAATGGCAAGACATACTTAAAGTGATGAAAGAAAATACCCTACAGCCCAGATTACTATACCCAGCAAGGATCTCATTCAAATATGAAGGAGAAATCAAAAGCTTTACAGACAAGCAAAAGCTGAGAGAATTCAGCATCACCAAACCAGCTCTCCAACAAATACTAAAGGATCTTCTCTAGACTGGAAACACAGAAAGGGTATATAAACTTGAACCCAAACAATAATGAAAATGGCAATGGGATCATACTTATCAATAATCACCTTAAACGTAAATGGGTTGAATGCCCCAACCAAAAGACAAAGGCTGGCTGAATGGATACAAAAACAAGACCCCCATATATGTTGTCTACAAGAGACCCACCTCAAATCGAGGGACACATACAGACTGAAAGTGAAGGGCTGGAAAAAGATATTCCACACAAATAGAGACCAAAAGAAAGCAGGAGTAGCAATACTCATATCAGATAAAATAGATTTTAAAACAAAGGCTGTGAAAAGAGACAAAGAAGGAAACTACATAATGATCAAAGGATCAATCCAAGAAGAAGATATAACAATTATAAATATTTATGCACCCAACATAGGAGCACCGCAATATGTAAAACAATTACTAACAATTATGAAAGGGGAAATTAACAATAACACAATAATAGTGGGAGACTTTAATACCCCACTTACATCTATGGATAGATCAACTAAACAGAAAATTAACAAGGAAACACAAACTTTAAATGATACAATAGACCAGTTAGACCTAATAGATATCTATAGGACATTTCACCCCAAAACAATGAATTTCACCTTTTTCTCAAGTGCACACGGAACCTTTTCCAGGATAGATCACATCCTGGGCCATAAATCTAGCCTTGGTAAATTCAAAAAAATTGAAATCATTCCAAGCATCTTTTCTGACCACAATGCAGTAAGATTAGATCTCAATTACGGGAGAAAAACTATTAAAAATGCCAACATATGGAGGCTGAACAACACACTGCTGAATAATGAACAAATCATAGAAGAAATCAAAAGAGAAATTAAAATATGCATAGAAATGAATGAAAATGAAAACACAACAACCCAAAACCTCTGGGACACTGTAAAAGCAGTGCTAAGGGGGAAGTTCATAGCAATACAGGCACACCTCAAGAAACAAGAAAAAAGTCAAATAAATAACCTAACTCTACGTCTAAAGAAACTAGAAAAGGAAGAAATGGAGAACCCCAGGGTTAGCAGAAGGAAAGAAATCATAAAAATTAGGGCAGAGATAAATGCAAAAGAAACAAAGGAGACCATAGCAAAAATCAACAAAGCCAAAGCTGGTTCTTTGAGAAGGTAAATAAAATTGACAAACCACTAGCCAGACTCATCAAGAAAGAAAGAGAGAAGAACCAAATCAATAAAATTAGAAATGAAAAGGGAGAAATCACAACTGACAACACAGAAATACAAAGGATTATTAGAGAATACTATCAGCAATTATATGGCAATAAAATGAATAACTTGGAAGAAATGGACAAATTCCTAGAAAAGGACACCTTGCCAAAACTGAACCAGGAAGAAATAAAAAATCTGAACAGACCCATCACAAGCACGGAAATAGAGGAAGTAATCGGAAAGCTTCCAGCAAACAAATGCCCAGGTCCAGACGGCTTCACAGCTGAATTCTACCAAAAATTTAGTGAAGAGCTAACACCTATTCTACTCAAATTCTTTCAGAAAATTGCTGAGGAAGGAAAACTTCCAAACTCATTCTATGAGGCCACTATCACCCTAATCCCAAAACCTGGTAAAGATCCCACAAAAAAAGAAAACTACAGGCCAATATCACTGATGAACATAGATGCAAAAATCCTTAACAAAATTCTAGCAATCAGAATCCAACAACATATTAAGAAGATCATACATCATGACCAAGTGGGCTTTATCCCAGGAATGCAAGGATTCTTCAATATCCGCAAATCAATCAACGTAATACACCACATTAACAAACTAAAAAATAAAAATCATATGATTATCTCAATAGATGCAGAGAAAGCCTTTGACAAAGTACAACATCCATTTATGATAAAAACTCTCCAGAAAGTGGGAGTAGAAGGGACATATCTCAACATAATAAAAGCTATATACAACAAACCCACAGCAAACATTATCCTCAATGGTGAAAAACTGAAAGCATTTCCCCTAAAGTCAGGAACAAGACAAGGGTGCCCACTCTCACCACTACTATTCAACATAGTTCTGGAAGTTTTGGCTACAGCAATCAGAGCAGAAAAAGACATAAAAGGAATACAAATTGGAAAAGAAGAAGTAAAACTTTCACTAGTTCGCTGATGACATGATCCTCTACACAGAAAACCCTAAAGACTCTACCAGAAAACTACTAGAGCTAATCAATGAATACAGTGAAGTTGCAGGATATAAAATCAACACACAGAAATCCCTTGCATTCCTATACACTAATAATGAGAAAATAGAAAGAGAAATTAAGGAAACTATTCCATTCACTGTTGCAACGAAAAGAATTAAATACTTAGGAATATATCTACCTAAGGAAACAAAAGACTTGTACATAGAAAACTATAAAACACTAGTGAAAGTAATCAAAGAGGACACTAATAGATGGAGAAATATACCGTGTTCGCGGATTGGAAGAATAAATATTGTGAAAATGAGTATACTACCCAAAGTAATTTATACATTCAATGCAATCCCTATCAAGCTACCAACGATATTTTTCACAGAACTAGAACAAATAATCTCACAGTTTGTATGGAAATACAAAAAACCTCGAATAGCCAAAGCAATCTTGAAGAAGAAAAATGGAACTGGAGGAATTAACCTGCCAGACTTCAGGCTCTACTACAAAGCCACAGTCATCAAGACAGTATGGTACTGGCATAAAGACAGAAATATAGATCAATGGAACAAAATAGAAAGCCCAGAGATAAACCCACGCACCTATGGACACCTTATCTTTGACAAAGGAGGCAAGAATATAAAATGGACAAAAGACAGTCTCTTTAACAAGTGGTGCTGGGAAAACTGGTCAGCCACTTGTAAAAGAATGAAATTAGAACACTTCCTAACACCATACACCAAAATAAACTCAAAATGGATTAGAGAGCTAAATGTAAGACCAGATACTATAAAACTCCTAGAGGAGAACGTAGGCAAAACACTCTCTAACATAAATCACAGCAGGATCCTCCAAGACCCACCTCCCAGAATATTGGAAATAAAAGCAAAAATAAACAAATGGGACCTAATTAAAATCAAAAGCTTCTGCACAGCAAAAGAAACTCTAAGCAAGGTGAAAAGACAGCCTTCAGAATGGGAGAAAATAATAGCAAATGAAGCAACTGATAAAGGATTAATCTCCAAAATATACAAGCAGCTCCTGCAGCTCAATTCCAGAAAACTAAGTGACCCAATCAAAAAGTGGGCCAAAGAACTAAACAGACATTTCTCCAAAGAAGACATAAAGATGGCTAACAAACACATGAAAAAATGCTCAACATCCCTCATAATCAGAGAAATGCAAATCAAAACCACAATGAGATACCATTTCACACCAGTCAGAATGGCTGCTATCCAAAAGTCTACATGCAATAAATGCTGGAGAGGGTGTGGAGAGAAAGGAACCCTCTTACACTGTTGGTGGGAATACAAACTAGTACAGCCACTATGGAGAACAGTGTGGAGATTCCTCAAAAAACTGGAAATAGAACTGCCATATGATCCAGCAATCGCACTCCTGGGCATACACACCGAGGAAACCAGAATTGAAAGAGACACATGTACTCCAATGTTCATTGCAGCACTGTTTATAATAGCCAGGACATGGAAGCAACCTAGATGTCCACCTGCAGATGAATGGATAAGAAAGCTTTGGTACATATACACAATGGAGTATTTTTCAGCCATCAAGAAGAATGCATTTGAATCAGTTTTAATGAGGTGGATGAAATTGGAGCCAATTATACAGAGTGAAGTAAGCCAGAAAGAAAAACACCAATACAGTATACTGATGCATATATATGGAATTTAGAAAGATGGAAACCTGAAACCTGTGTACGAGACTGCAAAAGAGACATAGACATATAGAACAGTCTTTGGGACTCTGTGGGAGAGGGTGAGGGTGGGATGGTTTGGGAGAATGGCATTGAAATATGTATATTATCATATGTGAAACGAATCGCCAGTCCAAGTTCGATGCATGATACAAGATGCTCGGGGCTGGTGTACTGGGATGGACCAGAGGGATGGGATGGGGAGGGAGGTGGGAAGGGGGTTCAAGATGGGGAACATATGTACACCCGGGGCAGAGTCATGTTAATGTATGGGAAAATCAATACAATAGTGTAAAGTAATTAGCCTCCGATTAAAATAAATAAATTAATTAAAATGTTTTAAATAATTTTTAAATGCTTCCATTTTAAATTTTCTTTTATTGTTTTTATTTTTTCCTCTTTTGTTCCTAATTGTCAGGCTGATACGGAAAATAGATCTATCTCTTGGATAAAATCAGTATTAAGATGATTTTTGACCTTTATATTCAAAAATATATTATTACAGAGAAAACTGGTTATACACTTTTTCCTGCTGATTTATGTACTTTGAAAATATTATTTTGTTTGATCCAAGAGAGTATAATGCAGAAATAAAGGTTAACACTATGTCTACTCAAAAAAAATGAACAGATCTGGTAGCCATGGGTCAACATCCCACATAGTGATTGCCCCTCTTTTCATGAGGCGTGCATTCTCCAGCTGGCCTATTTCACTCTTTTAGATTACTGCCTGGACTTGATGGGAATTTGAGTTTGTGTGCCATGTCCCTTGCTTTACTCTGTCACAACACGTCCACAGCTAATGACTGAAGTTGAGTCTTGGCTCTCTCAAAGAGAGAGAGCTGTGTCCAGGCATTTCTGGATAATTTCTGAGTATCCCGACTATTCTGTATCTTCAGAAAAAGCAGAAGTGAAAAGTGGAGGGCAAGAAACTCCTGATGACATTGTTTGAGTCTCTGGATCAAGCTGGATCTGAAGCCGGGAGCTGCTTGCACTTTCCAGTTCCATGAACCATTATGTTTCCTTTATGAGCAAGTTCATTTAAGCTAGATTTCTGCCACTTAAGCCAAAAATTAGTACCTCCAAATATCAGACCAGACAAACTGCAGAGTGAATGTGGTCCCTCATATTACCGACAGGACGGAGATGTGGCTGCACTTGGAGGTGACACATAAACAGGGGTGGGAAAAGCCACTTTCTCCAAAACTAATACTGGAGGGTTAACTTAGAAAGGGAAAAGGTTGTCTGGGAATTGGCAACGCTGAGACATTGCTTGGGCAAGTAGTGAGCCAGTAGTGAGCCACGGTAACGGTATAATCTGAGATGCAGTGGGATTGCCTGGGAGAAGAGGAGATGATGGCAAAGAACTTGCAGTCATGATGAGGAGCCTTGTCCTTCACCAGGGTCATGTGCCTGTCATCCTCCTAATTGGCACCTCAATTTAGGAGCCAGGAACACTGCTTTTACATGCTAGTACCTTTAGGAAACTATCACACAGGCTGGTGCTGTCCATTCCCACCATCCTGAGAGATGGAAAGTTTTGGAAAAGAGGAAGTGAGAGTATTATGGATTATGGGGAATTTCCTGGAGAGGTCAGGGTTGAAGTGGACACTTAAATGAGGGTTCCTGGAAACAGAAAGTCTTCAAGGGGCCTTCTGGACCGTATCTGCCACAGTCCAGCTCTCATCCTGACCTCTGCAGACAAACTTCTCCCTCTACCGTGTTGCCTGTGGGGTATCGGTGTGATGTGCCCTACTCCTCAGTGGGGTCCAGAAATAGTCATCTGCTCAGAAGCCATCTGATGCCCCCAGAAGGCCATCCTACCCTTTAGCTAAGGCTTCCTGGGGACAGGGACCTCCCAGGTGAAGGTCTGTCCTCCCAAGCAGCCGCAGCCAGCTTCCCCAGCTCAGTCCAGCCAGCCTTTTCCAAGTCCTATCTGAGTCAATCCAGCTTGCCCTGCTTTGCACTAGGCTAGGAACCAAGATGACCTCTGATCTTGGGCATCCTTGTATGAAACCAAGACTCCAGTTGGAGGTTCTCTGCCCCTGGGATACCTGATTAAACTTGGTGCAACCTGAATGCCACAGCCTTGCAGAAATCCAGACTCCACACCCGAGATTTCCCTCTATTCCTTTGGCCCGTTTTCTCCCTCTCCAACTGCCCTCCCCAATCGGGAGTCCCACACAGGTCCAGCAGCAGGTCCTGTCGTACTGAATGTCCTCCTTGGCAAACCAGTTGCTCTCCCAGCTCAAGAAAGAAGGCAGGGCCAGTGCCTCCTTGGAAGGAGGAAGGCATAAAGTAAGAGACAGCTGGAGAACCTGGAAACGCTGCCCCTTCTACTCCAAGAGTTGCAGAAGAGTAGAAGGCGGGACCTCAGGGTGAACATCTATTTCTGTTTTATTGACTATGTCAAAGCCTTTGACTGTGTGGATCACAATAAACTGTGGAAAATTCTGAAAGAGATGGGAATACCAGACCACCTGACCTGCCTCTTGAGAAACCTGTATGCAGGTCAGGAAGCAACAGTTAGAACTGGACATGGAACAACAGACTGGTTCCAAATAGGAAAAGGAGTACGTCAAGGCTGTATATTGTCACCCTGCTTATTTAACTTCTATGCAGAGTACATCATGAGAAACGCTGGGCTGGAGGAAGCACAAGCTGGAATCAAGATTGCTGGGAGAAATATCAATAACCTCAGATATGCAGATGACACCACCTTTATGGCAGAAAGTGAAGAGGCACTAAAAAGCCTCTTGATGAAAGTGAAAGAGGAGAGTGAAAAAGTTGACTTGAAGCTCAACATTCAGAAAACTAAGATCATGGCATCTGGTCCCATCACTTCGTGGGAAATAGATGAGAAAACGGTGGAAACAGTGTCAGACTTTATTATTTTGGGCTCCAAAATCACTGCAGATGCTGATTGCAGCCATGAAACTAAAAGATGCTTACTCCTTGGAAGGAAAGTTATGACAAACCTAGACAGCATATTAAAAAGCAGAGACATTACTTTGCCAACCAAGGTCTGTCTAGTCAAGGCTATGGTTTTTCCAGTGGTCATGTATGGATGTGAGAGTTGGGCTGTGAAGAAAGCTGATCGCCGAAGAATTGATGCTTTTGAACTGTGGTGTTGGAGAAGACTCTTGAGAGTCCCTTGGACTGCAAGGAGATCCAACCAGTCCATCCCAAAGACCAATCCTGGGTGTGCATTGGAAGGACTGATGCTGAAACTGAAACTCCAATACTTTGGCCACCTCATGCAAAGAGTTGACTCATTGGAAAAGACCCTGATGGTGGGAGGGATTGGGGGCAGGAGGAGAAGGGGATGACAGAGGATGAGATGGCTGGATGGCATCACCGACTCGATGGACATGAGTGAGTGAACTCCGGGAGTTGGTGATGGACAGGGAGGCCTGGTGTGCTGCAGTTCACGGGGTCACAAAGAGTCGGACAAGACTGAGCGACTGAACTGAACTGGGTGAACAAGTGGAGAGCAGTTTGTCATACAATTCTCCCTTCAGACCAGAGGTTGGGGAGAAACTTGAATTCAGAGAAGCTTGTGTGCAGCCTTAGTCATTGTGGTGCATCCATGCAATGGGACACACCACCCAGCAAACCACTGATAGATTCAGTATGAATGGATTTCACAGACATGGTTTGGAGCAAAACAGTCAGACTCATGAGGGTAAATACTTTTTCCCATTTATGTGAAGTCAAGAACAGTCAAAACCATCGTAGAAGAACTTCCCTGATGATTCAGTGGTTAAGACTTCACCTTCCAAGGCAGGGGGTGCAGGTCTGATCCCTGGTAGGGGGACCTAAGATCCCACATGTCTTGAGGCTAGAAAACCAAAACAGAGACAATGTTGTAACAAATTCAACAAAGACTTTTTAAAAATGATCCACTTCCAAGAAGTCTTAAAAAAAAAAAAAACAGTCATAGATATCAAATAGTGGTTACTTTTAGGGGATTCACTGCAGAAAAAAAAAAAGAAAGAAAGAAAGAAATGTGAGGGAGGGAAGTCCCTGGTGGTCCAGTGGTTAGGACTCTGCACTTCCACTCCCAGTGGCCAGCGTTCAATCCCTGTTCAAGGAATTAAGATTCCACAAGCCTTTTGGCAAGGCGAAAAAAGAGAGTGAACAAGAGAGAAACTTCTGAGGAGCTGACAATGTTCTTTATCTGGGTCTGGGTGATGACTACACACACATATCCATGTGCCAAAATTCATCAAGCCGTAAGAGGCACACACTTAGCTCTATGCAAGCCACACCTCAATAATTCCTTTTAAGTTTTTTATTTCGTTTTTTGGCTGTGCCGGTTCTTTGTCACTGCTTGGACTTTTCTCTAGCTGTGATGAGCAGGGGCCACTCTCTCGTTGCAGAGCACGGGCTTCTCATTTCAGTGGCCTCTCTTGTTTTGCAGCACAGGCTACAGAACGCATGGACTTCAGTGGTTGTGGTTCCCAGGCCCTGGAGCACAGGCTCAGGAGTTAGGGTGCAGAGGCTTAGCGGCTCTGCAGCATGTGGGAACTTCCCGAACCAGGGACCGAAGCTGTGTCTCCTGTATTGGCAGGCAGATTCCCCACCACTGAGCCACCAGGGAAGCCCTTCAATAATTTTTTTAATAGGGAGCTGGGGGAACGGTAAAGCAGAGATAGCAGTTCTGTACTATGCTCTTGGGAACTGCGTATCTACCAGGCGAAGGGCAGCTGGTATTGCAGAGGGAGCTGACGTCACCAAACTGTCTGGCTCTACTCTAGGTGTAGCACATTCTAAACTGTAATCTACATGGCATTTTTAAATGGGAAACAGGGAATGGGGAGGAGATGGGGAAATGCTCCTGGCTGTAGAGGGGCATGACCCTCTTAAGGACTAACCCAGGCTACCAAATCCACACACATGCAAATGCAGGACACATTGCTCTAGGAGTGAACAGGGGGAAGGGAGCACTGTTGGAAAACAGACTGCCACATTTTACTCCCTGTCAGGATATTTAGGGATATTTTCCTATTTCTGTCCCCTCTTCCCTTCCCTGAGGGCTCCTGCAGCCCTTGCAGGGGAGAGTTGATGCAGGGCAGAGAGCAAAACTGGAGGTCTCTGGCTTGTGTTCTAAAAGCCGACGCCCTCTGCACAAAGAATAAAAGAAGATTCAAAGTGCATTTCCTTCATGTCTTCACCAGAATTATTAAAGAGGGAGGATTTCTTCCAGGACAAAAAAAAAAGAGAGTTCTGCTGAGAGTCCAGGGTTAGTAGGTGCAAACTATTACCTTTAGAATAGATAAACAGGGACTTCCCTGGTGGTCCAGTGGTTAAGATTTCCACTGCAGGGAGCGAGTGTTCTGTCCCCAGTCAGGGAACTAAGATCCCACATGCCCTGTGGCACAGCCAAAAAGAATAGAATGGATAAACAACAAGGTCCTACTGGATAGCACAGGGAACTGTATCCAATCTCCTGGAATAAACCTTAAAGGAAAAGGGTATTTTTTAAATGTATGCATGTGTATAACAGAGTCACTTTGCTGTTCAGCAGAAATTAACACAATATTGTAAATCAACTGCACCTCAATTAAAAAAAAAGAAAGAAAGATAATGAAACACTCATTTAGAAGGAAAAAAAAAAAAAAAAAAGGTGGGGTTGGAATTCCCTGCTGACCCGGTGGTTAGGATTCTGGACCTTCATTGCTAGGGCCCCGGGTTTGACCTGATCAAGGAACTAGGATCCTGCATTTCGGCATGGCCAAGAAAAGAAAGAGAGGGAGTCTTGGTTTGGGCTGGAGGGAGGCAGGTGCAACCTCGCATCCCAGCACCACTGCCGGGAAGCAGGTGTCAAGACAGATAAACAAGAGCATTGCTCAGCACCCGGCTTTACGAAGGTTAGGTCATAACCTGCTGCAGAAGCTGCCCGACAGCACGCTCTGAGGGGAAATGAAGCCCACAACAGGATGTACAGACATTTTCTAATTTTCCCTGTCATGTCTTCTTAGACACACCCGTCATTTAAAAGTGGACATTTAATTTCAAAATACATGGGGTTTTTTAAGTATCGTTGATATTAATTTTCCATTTTGACATTAATTTCTCATTTAAGCACTTTCTTCTCTGCAATCAGCCTCTGTGTTTCTTCAGTCTTTCATCTTTATTGAGGCTTTCAAAGGCTAAGTCAAAGATCTCTCTTGGTAAACATCACACTGTACTTGAAAACATGTGGGTTATTTTCAAATATCTTTTGATATTGATTTCTAACATAATTCTTCAGTGATAAGAGGACAGACTCCATGGTTTCTGTACCTGCAGACCATGAAATTTTTGCACCTTGTTTTATGTCCCTGTATATGTGCCAGTGTCTCCTGGCTTATAGACTACGGGGACTTGACTAGAATTTGTATTCTGATATTGTGTGAAAATTGTATAAATCTTAACTATGTGAATTGGTTCATAGTGCTTCTCAGGTCTACCATATCCTTCTACCTTTCTATCTTTTCATCCTATTAATTTTTGAGAGTTTGACATTGAAACTCCAACTTAAAAAGAAATCTTAATTTATCTACTTAAAAAATAATTGTAATATATAGTGGAACTATACGTAACCTTGTTCTGTATTTTCCAAGACTGCTGTAAATACGTTATCAAAGTTTCATAATTTAAACTTAAAAATAAATACAGAAACTGTAATGTATTATATGTATTATAATGAATTATATGTAACCTTGCTCTGTGTTTTCCAAGCCTCCTGTAAATGTGTTATCATACTTTCATAATTTATAAAGGAAAAAAGAGAAGACCACAACAAGATGAGACACTCTGGGCCTCAGAGAAGCAGACCCCTCAGTTGCTTATCTCAGGAAGAACTTGAATGACCCGGATTCTCACCTCTTCCCATGCACTGAACGTCACTGACACCTTTCACCTGAGACAGCTGTGCTCCGTGACTAGCGGTGCCCTTTCACCAAGGTGTTTGCTTGACTGCTCGTAACCCTCAGCCGATAGTCGCACACACCCTGGCTCCCCCCACACACTTCCTTAGAGCAACTCTGCAGAGCGACTGAGAGGCTGGCTCCCGGGCTGCAGTCCTCAGCCAGTCCCTGAAGGAAACCTGAAGCCACAGCTCACACACTGTGTCTTTTTCTTTAGGCCGACACAGGGGAGACCCCAAAGAAGAAGGGCTGTGAAGAACATTCAGACAGAAGGCCCAAGTCCTGGGGAAGGTCTCTGTGTCCTCAAGCGAACCCCAGACTATCGGAACACCACCACACCCCCCAGTCCACACTAACCCCAGGGAGGAAGGCTCAGCAGTAACTGGTGGTGACAGGTCACCAAATGGGGGCCCCAATGCCTGGAACACCCCCCAGAAAGGTGACATCAAAGCTTCTCACCAGGCCAGCAACAGGGCAGGATAAAAATACATTTCAGACCAGGTTATAGTGGTAAAGTTCTCTTTCCTATAAACCTGAGTCTATAACTTAGATTCCAGCCATAGCTCTAGGTGCTTCTGCATTACTTGGATCCATTTTAATGATCTGAATGTTTTCTGTGTTTGCGTTTTACTTGCATCATTTCCCCTCATTCTTGTTACCCTGTGTCTCCAGCATGGAGACCTACAAGGGAGGAGTCCACTGGAGGTGCTCCCACCCTGGCTTCCCTGAGACTTTCGTCTGCCCACAGATGCCCTTGCCCCTTCATCCTGAGGGTGGACCACAGTTGGATAGCTAGCTGTCTCCCTCCTGGGCTCACAGAGCAGCCTGAGGCTCCTGGCTGCATAACTGACAGGGTGCTTCCCCCACCTCCTTTCTTGCCTTACTACAAAGCAGAGTCCCTGCCAGGACCACCATCCCACCCTCACCCCCCAGGGGAGAGGAGGGGGAAGGGAAGGGCCCAAGCTCAGAAAACCCCCCACTGCCTAGCCAGCCCTGGCCTCGCTCGTTCTTGTCTGCTTATATCTCACAATGGCTGGGGAACTGTCCTCCCAATCCTGCCTGGGAGCCTGAAATAGAAATTCTGAGTCATGAGCATGCCTCCACTTCCCCTTTTCTAGCTGGAGTCCTCCTCAGTTCTTCCTAAGAAGCCTCCATTCTCAAACCCACTTGTGACCCACAACCCTGTCACAGCCCAGCTCCAAGAAGCAAGGGGTGGGGCAGTGGGAAATGAAAAGGAAAATCACACTCAGTGACCATTTTGTTCTGTGTCAGGTACCTTACAGTTCAGTTCAGTTGCTCAGTCATGTCCGACTCTTTGCGACCTCATGGACTGCAACACACCAGGCCTCCCTGTCCATCAGCAGCTCCCGAAGTTTACTCAAACTCATGTCCATCGAGTTGGTGAGGTCATCTAACCATCTCATCATCCTCTGTCGTCGCCTTCTCCTCCCACCTTCAATCTTTCCCAGCATCAAGGTCTTTTCCAATGAGTCATTTCTTTGCATCAGGTAGCCAAAGTATTGGAGTTCCAGTTTCAGCATCAGTTCCTCCAATGAATATTCAGGACTGATTTCCTTTACGATTGACTGCTTTGATTTCCTTGCAGCCCAAGAGACTCTCAAGAGTCTTCTCCAACACCACAGTTCAAAATCATCAATTCTTCTGACGCCCAGCATCCTTTATGTCTCTTAATCCTAATATCTACCCTGCAGGGCAGGGATTTTAGCCATAGGGCATACGAGTAAACCAGGGAGAATTCAGAATTCAAGCAACTTGCTCCAACACACCCAGCTAGTCAGTGACCAAGCCAAAATTCAAATCTGTGTCTGTCTGATGCCAAGGCTCCCAGAGGGACCGATCAATGCCTGTCTCTATGGGCCATAGTCATAGCATCTACACGCCCAGCTCAATGTCCACGCCTACTAGCTGAGGAAGGTCCTGTGCCCCCACTTTTTCTCCATCTCCAAGGCCACAGCAGAGAAATCTTTCTGGTCCAGCTCATCCTTTTAATCCAGGCCCCACGACCACTGGCTGGCCCTCTACAGCAAGCCGCTGCCTCCCTGCCCCAGGGCCCACCCCCAGCAAGATGGGAATGCTGGGGAAGTCATCCTGAAGAGCCCTTGATCAGTGATAGACCCACGCTGGTGGGCAAATCATTCAGCTTCTCCCTCCACACCATGTGCCAGAGTCCTCAAAGAGGACTTTGAGCCCAAAGTGCCCCATTATGATGGTTTGCTGTTGTTTAGTTGCTCAGTCATGTCCAACTCTGTGTGACCCCGTGGATGGTAGCCCGCCAGGCTCCTCTGTCCATGGGATTCTTCAGGACAGAACACTGGAGTGGGTTGCCATTTCCTTCTCCAGGGGATCTTCCCAACTCAGGGATCGAACCTACAGTCTCTTGCCTTGGCAGGCAGATTCTTTACCGCTGAGCTACCAGGGAAGCCCATTTACAATCCGCTCAGTAAAGAAACCTGCAGGGGCATTCTTACTTTTTATGCTCCATTTCTTTGTGTGCCTCCTGGAAATTCCTGGAATCATCTCCCAGGGAAGCTGTTGTTGCTCAGTAGCCAAGTCACATCCAACTCTTCCAAACCTCATGGACTGCAGCACGCCAGGCTCAAAGAAGTGTGTGAGAATGAAAAGTCAAGGACGACGACTCCCAGGTTGTTGGCCTGAGCAGTAGAGTTTCATCATCTTAGCTTAAGCAGCTACTTATTTGGAGCACCTGCCTTACACATTCAGCTGGGCCCATGACATGGAACATGCCGATCAACTATCCCAGCCCCAGCGTGTCCTGCACAGGATCAGCCCCATGTTACCAATAAGGAAACAGGCTTGATTAAGTTCACCCCTTTGCCCAGGGTCAAACAGCTAGTAAGTGGTGGAACTGGCTTTCAAGGAGCTGAGGGAAGTAGCAAGTTCACACTGCTTTGGCCTGGGCCCAAAACCTGGGATCTTGACGATCCCTAATTACCAGGAGCCAGATCCTCACTCCTAACAGGAAAGTTCCCCTTTCCTCACAATAGAGATTCTTTTTTTCTTTTTTTATGATAAGCATTTGATGTTTATTCTAGGTGTGCTTTATGCCTTTTTTTTCTCTTCTCATTTTTAAGTCTTTTATTGAAGTATAGATGCTTTACAATGTTGAGTCATTTTCTGCTATACAGCAAAGTGCATCAGCTGGACACACATATCCCTTTCCTCGTAAACCTGCCTCCCAGCACCCCCATCTCACCCCTCCAGCTCATCAGCACTGAGGTGAGCTCCCTGTGCAATACAGCAGCTTCCCACTCGCTATCTATCGTACACATGGGAGTGTGCATATGCCGATCCGAATCTCTCAATTCGTCTCATCCTTCCCGTCCCCCTGTGTCCACATGTCTGTTCTACTATTGGGATTCTGAATGATGCTTCCACTCACCTTATCACTGGTGGAAAAATGGAGGCAAGAGAGAACGAAAAGAGAGAGAGAGACCAAAAGTACAAAGGGGAGGCGAGAATAAGCAAGACCATATCGGCTGGTCTGTACTGAGTGCTTCAGTTCAGTTCAGTCGCTCAGTCGTGTCCGACTCTGCAACCCCATGAATCACAGCATGCCAGGCCTCCCTGTCCATCACCAACTCCCAGAGTTCACACAAACTCATGTCCATCTGTGCTAAATCCTATTCAATCCTTTATGTTATCTCAGAGAATCTTGCCAAAGCCATAGAGGAAGAATTGTTTAAATTATTCCCTATTTAACAGAAAGGGAGAAAGGACAAGTTCAACAGAACAGTAAAGAGAAAATCTACCCACCTGATGTCCTGGTGGCCTGGGTCTAGCCCCACTGCCTTGTGACTCAACCTCCATACTTTCCATTTCTTTTCTTTCTAATTTTTTAACAAAACCATTCCACATCCTACTCTCTGAGCCTTTTCTACCTGGTCCCTGGGAGGGAAATTAAGCCTCATAAAGAGGACTGAAGGCGACTTCCCTGGTAGTCCAATGGCTGAGACTCCACACTGCCAATGCAGGGGGCCCAGATTTAATCCCAAGTCAGAGAACTAGACCCCACACGCCACAGCAAAGATCGAAGATTCCATGTGCCCCAAATAAGACTTGGCCCAGTCACATAAATAAAAAGTTTTGTTGTTTTCTTTCTTTCTTTCTTTCTTTTTTTAAAAGAGACTGAAGCTACAAGTCACAGGACAGCTACATGACAGAAAAAGGAGGGTCCCTTGTGCTCTCAGCCGCACCAGCAGGGCTTTGCAGAGACAGATGCTCTGAGTATCTGCAGCACTGAGGCCGGAGAGCAGCCTGTGTGTCTGCAACCCAAGAGGGTGGTTTTGTGGCTGGAGAGTGTCGCTGATCTGCGACAGCGGGGTGATCCTTTACCGTGCATCATGCGGCAGTGTCAAAAACGGACATGTCACCACTTAGCTACACCCCCAAAGACGGATGTTCTCTTTGTTCTCGGGAACTGATCCCACACTGGATCCCATCCTCAAGGATGGACGATGGGAAACCCTCTCCAAGAGGGCCTGGGGATGCAAGGGGCACTGAAGTGGCCTGGAGGCCCTGGCTGGGGGTGAGGGGTGTGACTCTCACCCTGCGGGTTCCGGTTTCTGCCTGAGGAGGTGTCACCTCACCTTGCTCTGAGCTCCGGGGACTCGCGGTCTGCTCACTGGGCGTGGTGGCCAGAGCCCCTGGTCCCTCACTTGCAGCCTCTGCCCCACCCTGTTCTCCTCGACCTGAGTCTCAGCGTGTCCTCCCTCCTTTTTAAGCCACCCACCTGGCAGGTCCTGCTCTGGGGTCATCTGGAGCCTCACCAAAATATCCCCAAAACTGGTTCTCTCCGGCATCTCAGCGTCTGCAAGCTGTCAGGAAGCTCAGCCCATCCACATGCCCTCGTGAGAACCGAAGGCTGGGGCTGGGTCCTGCCACCTCTCCTCTCCAGTTCCTAGCTTCCACTGAATTCTTCCTTCCTTCACACGCAGGGCCCTCATCTCCCCAAAGTAACCCCTCTGTGAGTTATTGGGTGTTAACAGATGTTTACTGGAAATTTGGGCATAAGATAGGTTCTGAATGTAGCACAGAATAATTTGGGTGAGAACTTAAAATTAGGTATTAGGGTCTTCCCTGGCAGTCCAGTGGCTAGGACTCTGTGCTCCCAATACAGGGTGTCTGATCCTGGTTCAATCCCTGGTCAGGGAACTAGATTCCACATGCCACAACTAAGAGTTCATATGCTGCAACTAAGAGTTTCGTTGCAGCAACTACAGATCGCATATGCTGCAATAAAGATTGCAGAGCCTGCGTGCTGTAACTAAGACTCAGCCCAGCCAAATAAATAAATTTAAAAATAAATAAATAATAAAATGAGATATTAGCCGTAAAAACCCCTGCTTTAAAAATCCACTGGCCAGAGACTTCTCTGGTAGTCCACCGGTTAAGAATCTGCCTGCCAATGTAGGGAACACGTGTTTGATCCCTGGTTCCAGAAGACGTCACGTGCCACGGGCAACTAAACACCATGGGGCAACTAAGCTCCAACTACTGAAGCCCCGCACCTCAATGAAGAGTGGCCCCTGCTCACCTCAGCTAGAGAAAGCCCGGGTACAGCAAGAAAGACCCAACACAGCCAAACATAAATAAATAACTAGCTAGCTAGATAAATTTATTTTTAAAATCCACTGGCCATTTCCTGACAGAAAAATATTAATCTCTTCCTGGCCTGACTTTCTTCCCGAGACCTGGGACTCTTGGGCATCTCCCTTCTCCTCCCTCACGACTCCACACCAGCTCTCACACTGACCATGAAAAACTCTCAAACCTGTTTCTTTCTTTTGCAGAAAAATTAGCCCTCTCTAGACAACAGAGGAAGGGTGGGGTAAGGCAGGGAGTCTCCCCTTTTTAATCAGACATGCCCATTATGCACCTTTTCCCCAAACCCAACAGTAATTCCCTCCCTAAGAAGATTTTTGCCCTCATTTTAGACCAATCAGCTCAGCTTTAACCAGCTCTCCTGAGACAACATTTTTGTACTGCCTCACACATTTCTGTGAATCCTCACAGTGAAAAGTAGGCAGCATTATTATCCCCATTTCACAGACAAGGAAACTGAGGCTCTGAAAAGTTAAAGAACGCAGCCAATGAGTGAATCAACATCCAGGCAAGGACTCCAACCCAGGCGGGCCTTACTCGAAACTCTGTGCCCTCCACCACTGCCCCCGCCTTGAAGGCGTGGATGTTTCTGTAGCTGGAAGGACAACCCCATTTTAAAAACAATTTCCAAGTGGCAGGAAAGGCCAGTGTGCTGCAGAGTCACGTGTGGAGCCAGGAAATAAGAACCCCTGATGCCGGGATCATGCCAGCCTCCCAGAGCAGCTTCCAGCACTCCTGCTTCTTCCTGAGTCAGGCTCTTCCTTGACCAGAGTCACCACCATGAACACCAGGGCAAGTCCCGTCCTGCAAACAGTCACCTTGGGGCCGAACACACCATCTCCAGACGTCAGAGCTACAGAGAGGCGGCTGCAGACTTGAGGTTCTCTCAGACTACTTAATCACTGAGCATTCCTGGCAGGCAGGCACCATGCCCTTTCACCTCTACCCAGCAAGGGGCCAAGCTCAGGGGGCCCTCAATTCCAACCACCACTGTTTCTTCCCTCCCTCGTGAGAAGAGGCCACCCTGACTTCAGTGACCATGGGTGCAGCTGCAGGTATTCGCGGAGCAGCTGCTGTGTGCCAGGCACTGTACACAATGACCTCCTCTCGTCTTTCCAGTCCCAGGACTCAGTAGCAGTCAGCCCGTTTTACAGATGAGCAGACCATCTAGCAAGATCACGGCAGTTTCTTGAACTTTCACAGCTTTGGCAGCAGAAGCTGGAATTGCAAACTAAGCTTGTGCAGCTGCAAAGCCGGTGCAGTTTCCACTACACAACACCCTCTATTGGAGGGGATAGTAATCCGTCCCTCCTTTCCCAGGGTTCAGACATCATTCTTCTTCTAGGGGAAGGCACAGAAGGCTGTGTTTTTGGGGCCAAAGCACGATTCCAAAAGCCAACGCAACTGGTGGGACGAGGGATTGGGTGAAAGACTGCAGCAAGGATGAGCCTCTGGGTGAGTTTTCCCACCCCCGTGAGACCTGGGTCCCTCATTGGACTTAGAGATCAAAGAGACTCTAAGACCGAGCCTGAAATGCCAAGGGACTCTTGGGCACTTCCTGCCAGATGACTGTTTATAAACTGACAGAAAATCCACATGATACTAAATTCTGAAGATACAAAAATAGCATCCCTCTGGTGGGGAGGAATAAGTTGGGAGTTTAGGATTGACATATACACACTATTACGTTTAAAATAGATAATCAACAAGGACAGGGAACTCCGCTCTATATTCTGTAATAACCTAAATGGGAAAAGATTTTGAAAAAGAACAGATACATGTATATGTTTAACTGAATCACTTTCTTGAACACATGAAACACAACATCGTTAATCAGCTGTTGTCGTTCAGTCGCTAAGTCATGTCCTTCTCTTTGCGACTGCAGCACAGTAGGCTTCCCTGTCCTTCACGCTCTCCTGGAGCTTGCTCAAACTCATGTCCATTGATGCCATCCAACCATCTCATCCTCTGTCGTCCCCTTCTCCTCCTGCCTTCAATCTTTCCCAGCATCAGGGTCTTTTCCAATGAGTCAGTTCTTCGCATCAGGTGGCCAAAGGATTGGAGCTTCAGCTTCAGCGTCAGTCCTTCCAGTGAATATTCAGGGCTGCTTTTCGTTAGGATTGACTAGTTTGATTTCCTTGCAATCCAAGGGACTCTCAAGAGTCTTCTCCAACACCACAGTTCAAAAGCATCAATTCTTAGACATTCAGCCTTCTTTATGTTACAACTCTCAAATCCATAAATAACTACTGGGGAAACCATCGCTTTGACTATACAGACGTTTGTCAGCAAAATGGTACCCCAATATAAAATTAAAATTTTAGAAAAAAAAATCAAGCAAGTTTGGTGAAGGAGTCATGTAAAAAAGGAAATTTTTTTTTTTTTTTTACCAGAAACTGAAAATAAATACTATAATAAATTTGAATGGTTATACTGTTTAAAATGATACACGTTGGGGCTTCCCTGGTGCTCCAGTGGTTAATACTCCGTGTTTCCAATGCCAGGAGCCTGGGTTCAACCCCTGGTCAGGGAGTTAAGAGCCCACATGCTGTGCAGTGTGGCCAAAAAGTAAAACAATAATAATAATAATAACAAATTAAAAAAGAAGGACTCATGTCAATGTTTCAAAGTATACTTTTGTCCTAAATAAACTCACCTTTTTCTTTTGGGCTCTTTTCCCCTACCATGGATTGAACCCCGTACCCCTTGCATTAAGAGCTTGGAGTCTTTACCACTGGACTGCCAGGGAAGTCCCTAAACTCATGGTTTAAGTGTCTGAAAGCTTAAAAGAAAAAAAGCACTGCCCCTCTTACCCATGCCCCCAGGCCTCCTTTGCATTGCCCTTTCTGATAGGAAGGGAAGGTAATTATTACTAGTTTCCCACGAGCCTCCAGAAGAGAATCTGTACATATACAAGCATGGATGAGTTTTCTTTTGTCACACACATGAAGCACACTTCAAAAGCTACTCTGTTTCTTGCCTCTTGTATCTTGGAGATCATTTCATAACTGCACATAAAGAACTACATCATTCTTTTTAGTAGCGGCCTAAAATTCAATTATATGGAAGCACCAGATTAATCAGCCCCTTGCATGCTCAGGCCCTTCAGTTGTTTTCAACTCTTTGCAACCCTGTGGACTGTAGCCCACCAGGCTCTTCTGTCCATGGAATTCTCCAGGCAAGAATACCGGAGTGGATTGCCATGCCCTCTTCCAGGGGTTCTTGTTGACCCAGGAATCGCACAAACATCGGCTGCAGCTCCTGCATGTCAATAGGCAGATTCTTTACCACTGAGTCATGGGGGAAGCCCCAGTCAGCCCCAGTCAGCCCCTTCCTGATGAGGCTGTCTGCAGCGTTCATTGTTACAGACCATGACTATTTTGTAAATATTAGTTTGTGCACGTGTGCATATGAATGTAAGATCAATTCCTAGAAGTAGAATTGCTAGTGCTTATTAAATACAGTATGCGCTTTGAAAATTTGAATGAATTTTGCCAAGCAACCCTCCAGAGAGGTGGCAGTGTGTGTAGACCACCAGCAATGAAAGGCAGCGCAGAGAGTGCTTTCCATATGAGGAATGACTGTTAGCTGCAAGAGATGAGCTGGGGGCCTGTGCCTGGACAGACATTCATCCTAGGACAAGTGACAAAGATTAAGCAACACCACCAACAGGCAAGCCACCCATTTTACAGATGACAAAACAGGCACTGGGAATTGACAAGCTTCACCCAGGGTCATGGCCTGGGTCCTGTAAGCATGGGGCAATTTCCAGACAATATCTGTTTCACCCTCTGATCTCAGCTCTGATCTCTTGTGCTGACTTAGCAAAAACTTGGAGAACCAGCTCCTTTCTACTGTGAACTGAAAGCTGAGCCACCCACGTATTTCAGGGCTTTCTGAGTCACTGTATTCACTTCTACAAGAAACCGGGATCTGCTCACACACACACACACACACACACACACACACACACACACACACTCACCCAGGGACTGTTTCCAACCAGCATGGGGCCCACAGAGCCCTGACCATTCACAGATCCAAGGTGAGTAGCAGTGATTATCCTGGACATTCATCCGCCAGCCTAAAGAACCAAAAATCTCACCAGACCCTCTCCGTGGTGACCGCTAGGTGGAGGGCAGTGAGGACTGGAAAGAAGTGAGAGGGACACGTGAGCCAGGAGTGTTCTCATTAGCCATTCTGGAGACAGAAATAAGCACGGCAAAAATAGTTCTCTGTCTTTGTACTTGGAAAGTACCTCACACCCACTAACTCACCCCACTTCACAGAACTTCTCTGAGTTATACCGGGCTGCTGCTAAGTCACTTCAGTCGTGTCCGACTCTGTGTGACCCCATAGACGGAAGCCCACTAGGCTCCCCCGTCCCTGGGATTCTCCAGGCAAGAACACTGCCGGGCAGGGATTCTTATATTCACAGTCCCCGTTTGAGAGCTGTTAAAAAGGAACTAGGACTTCCTTACTGCTAGAGAGGTAAAGAGACTAGAGGCAGAGCCTAGGATTCAGAGGTTAAATCCTGGCCACATCCTGTTGTGCACTTGTGGTGAGCAATCTCCTGCAATACACGTCCACAAAAACCATCCCTTGTCTGCCCGCATGCAAAGTGAGTCACTCTGTCCCTAGAAATGTTGTTAGAGGCCCTCCAGTGCGTGGACAGACATGAATTCCTTTCTCTGGGTCCTCATCTTTGTTTCAGTTCCAGTAATACATCCTCTGTATGTAAATCCAAGAAGACTCTTGGGATATTTCTGAGGGATACGTTTGCACTCTATCAAGTGCCTGGTATGGCCTCTGGAACACGAAAGGGAAAGTGAAGTCTCTCAGTCGTGTCTTACTCTTTGCGACCCCATGGACTGTAGCCTACCAGGCTCCTCAGTCCGTGGAAATTTCCAGGCAAGAGTACCGGAGCGGGTTGCCATTTCCTTTTCCAGGGGATCTTCCCAACCCAGGGATCGAACATGGGACTCCAGCATTGCAGGCAGACGCTTTACCGTCTGAGCTAGCGGTGCTGAATAAAAATGTGTTTCTTCAGGGACTTCCCTGGTGATCCGGTGTTTAAGACTCCACTCTTCCAATGAAGAGGGCACAGGTTCCATCCCTGGTCGGGGAACTAGGATCCTGCATGCCACACAGACAAAAAAAAAAAAAAAAAACACGGCTTTTTTAGTGTGTTTCTTCTGCTATATTTAAAATAGGTAACCAACAAGGACCTACTGCTCTAGCACAGGGAACTCTGCTCACTGTTTTGCAGCAGCCTGGATGGGAGGGGAGTTTGAGGGAGAAGGGATACATGTATATGTATGCCTAGTCCCTTCACCGTTCACCAGAAACTGTTACAACATTGTTAATCAGCTATCAGTTCAGTTCCGTTCAGTCGCTCAGTCGTGTCCGACTCTTTGTGACCCCACGAATCACAGCATGCCAGGCCTCCCTGTCCACCAACTCCCAGAGTTCACTCAAACTCATGTCCATCGAGTGGGTGATGCCATCCAGCCATCTCACTCTCTGTCGTCCCCGTCTCCTCCTGCCCCCAATCACTCCCCGCATCAGAGTCTTTTCCAGTGAGTCAACTCGTCGCAAGAGGTGGCCAAAGTATTGGAGTTTCAGCTTGAGCATCAGTCCTTCCAATGAACACCCAGAACTGATCTCCTTTCAGATGGAATAGCTGGATCTCCTTGCAGTCCAAGGGACTCTCAAGAGTCTTCTCCAGCACCATACCCCAATACAAAATAAAAGGTTTTGGCTTTTTTTTTTTTTTTTAAAGCGTGTTTCTGGGTTGGCTGAAAGTATAGATAGATAAACGGACAGATGGAGAGATTAATGGGTGGATGGTTGGTCGGCATATTGGTTTAATATGTTTCTGTGTTTGTTTTTTAACTTCCTTACACAGTATCCATTCTCCCTTCCAAATATCATCTTGATATCCTTTTGTGGACTTATTTCTCCTCCAGGCTCTACAGTCTCAGTGGTACTGCAAATCCCAGAGTTCTATCCTCTCCCACAGAAGAAGCAAGCAAATGACACCAGCTTGGCTGTTTACCCTCCCTCCCCTAGGACTATGAATCTTTAATAGATTGAGACGTGGATAGGAAACATGGTTGGGGTATATTTGTTTCAACAGTGGTACCCTGATGAGACCGTCCAGTAGCACTGCCGTCCAGATGCCCTGGTTTCTCACTTGCCCTTTTTCCAAGTCAGGTTCTCCAATGCTCTGTCCACTCTGTGAACTACTCAGCATCGCCCCCAGTACAATACCCTCCTGCTTAAGTTGTTTTCTACATTAATAAACAAAGAATTCTATTTTTTATTATTTTATTTCTATTTGGCTGTGCTGGATTTTCATTGCCGTGAGGGCTTTTTTTCTCTAGTTGCACAGGCGGGAGCTGCCCTCAAGGTGCAGTGCACAGGCTTCTCATTGCGGTGGCTTCCCTTGTTGTGGAACACAGGCCCTAGGGCGTGCGGGCTTCAATAGTTGTGGCACGTGGGCTCAGTAGTTGTGGCTCCTGGGCTGTAGGGCACAGGCTCAGTAGTTGTGGCGCAAAGGCTTAGTAGTCACACAGCATGTGGGATCTTCCTGGACCAGGGATCGAACCCGTGTTTCCTGCATTGGCAGATGGATTCTTAACCACTGAGCCACCAGGGAAGCCCCGAAGAATTTTATATGTCACAGACGTAGAAATGAATGGAAAGGTGGGGGGGGGGGCGGCAGGGGGTGGAGAAAGGGAAGGAGTGACGGAGGGAGTGAGGTGAAAGGACCGACCAGTACTGCCCACACAAGGACTTCATGAGCTAGGGAGTAAGGTGAATCCCGGGTCTTGGTGAGTCCCTTCCCTTGGACGGGAAGGAAGGAGAGATGATAAGATAACCCCTCAGCCTTAGCTGCAGGAGAAGTGATGTGAATCGATTTTAGGGGCAATAGCACACGTACCCCCAACTCTCCTCCGGAATACCACAAATCCTCTAGTTTTGTATCTTTCAACCGAGAACAGCCTCAGGAACAATACTGTCAAACCTCCACTTCCTAGATGAGGAAATGGAGGGCCTCAAAGGGCAGAGGTCTGCCGCCATCTCACAAAGAGGACTGGAGCTGAACTGGGGCCAGAGCCCAGATCTAAATCCCTGTCCCCCCTCTCTTGTCACTGCCCAGAGCTGCCTCTGTCCAGAGTGACTAAGGTGCAGAATTTCCAAATCCCATTTTGAGAAAATTCCCCATGGGGGTTTCCTCACAAATGCCTCAGGAGGTCCTAAGGTCCCTCTCTCTGTGGCCTGAACACTCTGCGGCCAGGGGTGAGTTGGGGGCAGGTTGGAAAAGAAACAGGAGACTGCAGACCCCCAGCCCCAGGCATGGCTGCAACAGGCAAGAGGTCAAGGGGTGTCTCAGAACCAGCTCTTAAAAGGGGGCAGAATCCAGACTGCAGTCACAGAGCCCTGTGAGATTCTGAAACTTGTGTTACTTCCTTTGTCAGTCTGTCTGTGAAACTTTGAAGAAGGGGTCTGTGTGCTGGCCTGCAGGGCCAGCCAGCAAAGGGAAAGTGGGGACCAGGTCTCACCCAGTGGCCAGGCTCAGAGGACGAGAAATCCAGGGCCTGAGTCTCTGAAATCTGCCACACAGAAGGCAGGAAAGTTCAAGGCAGGCCTGAGTCATTACCGATTTTTGTGTGCTTTCTGCCTAATAACGAAATAATGCCTGAAAGATCTAGCAATGCCTAAAATATCCAGCGCAGTGCTGAACAGCTAGTGGAAAATCACCGTCAATTTCCCTCACCTGCCCCCATGTCTCCTGACACTGAGTTGAGCTGAATACCTCTCCTGGGCGGGGGTAGGGTGGGGGGCCGGGTATCATAAGGGAGGAAACTCTGGGGCCTGACATTTGGGAGGACAGAGAGAAGGCATTGCTTTCTTTGTGTGCTGGTGCCAGGACTGGGGATGGGCGGTCAACTGGTCACCTTCTTTCATCCTCTGGGGTGTCCCAGGAGCTAGGAGTTTCTGGCCTGTTCCTGGAACGGAAACCGAAGTGTGGACGAGTTAATAATTCGACCAAAGATATACAGAGAGTAAATGATCTGTTTGATTTCAGCCCCAAGTTTGTCCCCGCCTTCGCCAGGCTTTCTCCTAGGGTCTAGGGACAGCGGAAGGGGGCTCAGAAAGTGCTCACAGAGAAAGGGGAAGCCTCTGACAAACACGCAAAGTAAAACAAAGAACAGACTCCCAAGTGTCAGGAGGAGGAGGCCCTGAAATTGCCCCATCCCCCATCCCCAGCAATTTTGGAAGAACCGATCCTTCTGTCCGGGCCTTGATGCCCCACCTCCAGGGCGCCTTGTGGTGGGCTCCTCCAGTACCCCCCAAACATGGCCCGAAGCGAAAGGGATGAGCACACGAGCAAACACACCGCCTGTGGTCTCCAGCTGCAGTAAACAAGCAGGGTGCACACAGCCCCTGTCCTGTGTGGTGAAGGTGCCAGCAGAGGGGAAGCTGAAAGGCTGCAGCCCTTCGACCCTGCTGTGGTTGAACCCGGAGAACGGGTGTCATGGTCGGTGCCCTGACAGTGAAATGTAGCAGGAGATGGAAAAGGGAAGGGTGGCCCAGAATAGGAAGACAGGATGAGCAAACCGCAGCTGGGCCAACAGGCGATACCATGCAGGGCCCCCTGGGGCTCCTGAGCACAAGGCATTCTGTGTCCCCCGTTTCTTTGATTAACGGCCTTCATTCAGCCTCCATGACCTTCCCTGAGTTCCACTGGGCAGATTCAGGCAGTTGTTAATTAAGGAAAGGAGGGGATGAGAGACCAGGGAGAAACAGTGGCAGCTGCTCACGTGGAGTAGCTGTCCCCATGTCGGTGTTTTTGTCATCGACTGTGCCGTTCCTGCTCTAGTGTGACTGCCCGCCCCCGGGTGGGTAGGATTCACAGATGGCAGCCGCCAGGCTCGCTCTCCCCGGCTCATCCTCCCTCTAGGAGGTTCCCCAGACCCTCAGTAGGAGTGGGCTCTGCTGCGGGTGTGAGTGTGTCTGTGTCCTCGTGCCTCGTGTGACATTGCACGGTTAGCCGCACTGTGTTTGCACGCTTCCTCCCGCGCTCGTGGGATCAGGCAGCGTGGCAGGAATGCAGAGTCTGGATTCCGCTGCAGTCAGGACTTGCTCCTGCTGAGCTTCGGGGTGAGTACTGGCAAGCCTGGTCCCGCGGGGGCATGGAGGTCACACCCTGGGAGTGGAGGGTCAGCGGGTCTCTGGAGGTCGGCCTGGGAGAGCCCTCAGCAGCAGAGAATGTGACCTTGGCGCCCGGGTGGCGCCGGACTGGTCAGAGCACGGCCCAAGGCTCCCACGCGTCCGTGCGCACGGGTGTCCCTCCCACAGAGGCAGTGCTGCCGGCCATGCCCTGTGTGCACAGTCTTGGAGGGAGCAGGGCCCAGGGCGCCAGGGTTCTCGAGGCTGCCCTGCCCTGGGCCTCTCTGTGCGGAGGCCAGCATTTCTCACGGAGGTGCACCAGCATCTGGGGCTCGGCCGCCGCTGAGGGGCCACCCTCCCTTGCAGGTGCTGCTCTGGGCGGTCCTCTGGTGGGGCCGGCCCGGGGGCCCAGCCCTGCTCCAGCCGCTCTGAGGGCAGGAGGCTGTCTGCTCTGTCCTGTTCCCCTCTCAGCTAGAAAGCTGGATTGGGTTTTGGGGATTGTTACCAGCAGCTTTTAGCTATACGTCAGAATAAAGTCTGCCACAGAGTTCTCTCCTTCATCTGCTTGGTCCTCCGTGTTTCTCTGAATTCTCAAAGCCCCTGAAGCCCTGAATGGGGTTCGGGGGTGGGCGGTGTGTCTGGAGGGGCAGGGGCTCGGGCACCAGCCGCCATCCCAGGACTGACTCGTCTGTGTGTTTCCAGTTTACCCACACTACTTCTACAGGTGATTAGACAGCGTCCAGGATACGACATAGACTACATTTTCAACTCGATGCAATCTTTAATCTGTTGATACTTGTTATATGGACCCGAAGATATTTTATGACAGGGTTTTTAATTAGTGAAAAGCTCATGGATACCATAGAGAAAATATTTTAGAATTCCATGTTTCTTATGTTTATGTAAACTTATGACTTCATTTATATAATTACTTACTTTTTATTGTATATTCAGGCTATAAATATCCTTTCAGAGCAATTCGTGTTATGATACCTGATTTTAGTCTTTCAAATGAATGTACTGTAGTGCTTGTCTGTGTCAATCCTATGAACAAATATAGGGCTTTTGTAAATGATGCATTTATTGTAATTATTCTTGTTTAACTTTTACATGTTAAACCATGAGAGAAGGGCTTTTCCTGCGATTGTAAAATCACGACACAGTGTGCATTACCCTTCCAGACTGTAACCGAGCTCTCGAACAATCACTCTGAAATCAGCAAACTTAATTCCAACCAATGGTTGTTGGATTTTAACGACTGACCTAAACCGTACTTTTTCTGGCAAGAAATGCTTTTTGTCTGCAGCGTGAAGCGATTTAAAAGTACTGGGTGTTAAATGTGAGCTTCTGATGAAATTTGGGCTGAAAGGATGACTAGAAGCCGGCTATGAAAATCTCTCCGGTAACCTAGTCTCTGGACTCGGATCCCTCCTCTCCGGTGAGACTCATCGGGGACCAATTGCGATGCCCTGTGCCCGCTGCGGAGCCATCCAGCTGGACAGCGAAGGTGCCACTTCCCAGACAGACAGCGTAGTGCAGCTCTGACAAAGGCCTTATTTGTATGTAAATCACCTTTTTACATCTGTTTCTAAACATGTTTAAAGAATGGACCTAGGCGTACATTTTTAGATTGCAATGACATAGCCATTCTGGATTGTATAAGTACAAATGTAACTTTTACTTTTTCAGTGGCACATTAAAAAAGCCAGCAAGAGATGCGTTCAGATCATGGTGCGATATTTATTATGCAGCTGGATCTCGGTAGACAGAGACAGCATGTCTCTTTACATGTAGGTTCCACCTTTAATTTACTTGTACAATTCATTCTTACCGTTGTTTTCCTATTACTCTTTTGTGAACTTCCTGAATATGTGACAAAGTACGCACAGTCTACTTCTGAACTTTTTTTATTGCAGTATTATTTATTGTTTTCTTTCAACAAAGTATTGAAGCAAAATTTCCCACTGCCAATCAAGAGTGCCGAGGGTAAGCTGTCCTCTCCCTGAGAACAGACCAGAGCTGGTAATGGGAGCCCGTGTCATCACACGGACATTCTGTTAGGAGAAGCCAATGGATACAGTGGAAAGGCCAGAAAGCGAAGACATAGGTGTCCGCAAAGGACGACCGACGGGGTGTTCGTGCCCTTGGCTCCGGAGCCAAGGGGTTCCATCACTTCAGCATCTGCGGGGACAGGGCCCCACTGCTGCTGAGGCGTGGGCAGCGGGCCAAGGGTGGGAACAAAGTGCAGGTGTCAAGGCGCACTGTGGGTCCCAGGGGGTTGGCCGAGGGCAACCCTGACGTGGACCCGAATGATGCACTAGGGAGTGTGTGTGTGCACGCTTGTGTGTGGGAGCTTTTTATGTTATCTCAGTCAACAATCTTTACTATTCATGTATCCATAGAAACAAGAATGCAGCAAGGGGAGGTGGGGGGTGATTCAAGAGGGAGGGGACACACGTACACCTATGGCTAACTCATGCTGATGTACGGCAGAAATCAAACCGATAGTGCACAGCAACTATGCTTCAGAAAAAGAGAACATAGAAGGGCGGCTAGGAATGTATGAGAAAAAGATTTCTCACAGAGGGTTATACTCAACTCTGTGAACATCTGGGAGCAGGCTGCACCCCATCATCAGACCTGCCCCCTAGCATCAGGCCCACCCCCAGTGTCAGGCCCTAGTCCAGCATCAGATCTCCCCCCAGCATCAGGCCCTAGTCCAGCATCAGGCCTTCCCCCAGCATCAGGCCCTCCCCACGCATCAGACCCTAATCCAGCATCAGAGGGTCCCCCCAGCATCAGACGTTTGCCCCTAGCATCAGGCCCACTCCAGCATCAGACCCTCCCTCAACATCAGGGCCTAGTCCCGCTTCAGACACGACCCAGCATCAGGCCCTACTTCAGCATCAGACCCTAGGCCAGCATCAGAGGTTCCCCCCGCTTCAGGCCCTAGTCCACTATCAGGCTCTCCCCCCCACCATTAAGCCCTCCCCCGGGATCAGACCTTTCCCAAGCATCAGACCCTCCCCCAGGGTCAGACCCTAATCCAGTATCAGGTCCTCTCCCAGCGTCAGACCCTAGTCCAGCATCAGGCCGTTCCCCAGCATCAGGCCCTAGTCCAGCATCATGCCCTCCCCCAGCATGAGACCCTGGTCCAGCATCTGGCCCCCCTCACCCTCAGACCCTCCCCAGGCATTAGACCCTTCCCAGTATCAGGCCCTCCACCTCCAGTATGAGGTGTGGCATCCCCAGTTTTCTGACACTCCATAGCACACTCAGGCAGCCCCAGTGCAGCAGGACAACAGCTCTTGCAGGAGGTGCATTTTTAGGAATCACCTGCAGAGCAGCAGCAGCTGGGGTTCCTTTCAGGTCAAGGAGAGGCAAAGAAGAGGCACTTGCGCAGAGGGCAGTGGTGGCTGAGGGCACGTTCCCCAGCTCTGCTTCCTCCCCGTGGGGGCTTTGCTTTCCTGCTCTCTCACAGGCCCCAGGGCAGAGTCCGTCCAGATTCACGGTCTCCTTGATGTCTCAAGCCCAAGTCCTGAGTTGCGTCCCAGTCCTGCGTGGCAGAGGGCTGGGAACACCCAAGATCAAGGGATTAAAAGATCCCGGGGGACAGCCGGGCCCCAGAGGGTGGCAGGGCAGGGGATGAGCATGGCCGCCCACAGAGGGCCCCGCAGCAGCACTGGAAGGAGAGCAGTGATGTCTTAGCTCAGTCGGGGACGCTGCCCAGTCTAGCACTCAGAGATGTTACCGCCAGCAGCTCTGGGGACGCAGGAAGCCCGGTGAGTGACACTACTCCACTCGGGCCGTGTAGGTGGGCACTGCTGACCATGGCCTCGGTTTCCGTTCCGGTTCTACTGTCCCTCGAGGGCTGACGGGCTCCTCGTCCGAATGGCACGGGTATTTTCTTTATGTGGGTGAGTGCATCCTAGCTTGTTTCCATCAGCACTGCTGTCGCTCATCCTGCGTTTCCCACTTTACAACCTGTGCTTGCTGCTCTTTTGGTTTAACTTAGGAGCAGCCCTTATTTTCTGCATTTCCTAGTTGTCAGCACTCACTGGGGCTTTCCAGGTGGCACTCGTGGTAAAGATCCTACCTGCCAATGCAAGAGATAACGAGAGACGTGGGTTCGATCCCTGGGTCAAGAAGATGCCCTGGAGGAGGGCATGACAACCCACTCCAGTATTCTTGCCTGGAGAATCCCTGGACAGAGGAGCTACTGGGCTACAGTTCCTGGGCTTGCAGAGGGTCGGACACGACTGAAGCAGTTCAGCACACACTCAGGTTTTAGTTCAGTCGCTCAGTTGTGCCCGACTCTTTGCCGCTCCGTGGACGGCAGCACTCCAGGCTTTCCTGTCCTTTTCACTATTTCCTGGAGTTTGCTAAAACTCTCGTCCATTGAATCAGTGATGCCATAGAACCATCTCATTCCTGCTGCATCCACCGGAGAGGTGGCTGGGGTTCGGCAAAGTGCCCGGTCCCGCTGCGTGGGTGTGAACCTGCCTCACCACTCCCTAACCGCGGGGCCATGTCTCCTCTGTAAATCGGGAGGTGGCAGCCCCTGCTTGGTGAGGGGCATGTGCAGCATTTGGTACACAGTCAATGCAGCATCCCTCGCAGTGCTGTATTTCTGAATAACAGGGAGAGATGAAATAACCTGCTCCTTTTCCCCTCTTGTCCCTAAATTGTGCTCCAGACCACATCTGCATTACTTACCCCTGTACATCCCACACCCAGCACAAACAAGACACTCAGCAAATATCTGGCTGGAGAGGCAGGAACACACCCTGTCCTCCAGGAGATGGCGCCGAGCGAGGTGGGGGCCTGGTGATGACACTGTGTGCTGAGGAGCCCCCAGGAGGACCTGCGCGGCTGTGGGGTGGGGCGGGGGCCGTGGGCAGAGCCCCTGACGGGCTCCTGGGGGTGGGGACGGTGGCAGGAAGGAGGGGGCTGTTCCTTGTGGGCTGTCCACAGATTGTACCTCACCCCTCACTGATGAGCACTTAGCCGTTTCCAAACACCTGTCACTGTTCTGGAGGAAACAACCATTGCCCAGCTCCTACTCAAGCAATTTCTGAGACTATGTTTCTAGCAATGGAGTATAAACATCTGCTTTATTCATTCCATGCTCCCTTCATCCACCCATCCAGCCAGCCATCTGTTCATCCACTCATTAATCCATCCACCCATCCACTGACGAATTCATCCATCCATCTACCCAACCACTCATTAACTCATCAGATCATCTCAGACCCACCGAGAAGACAGACGCCTCCTCCGTTCCTGCTCCCAGGAGGACCCCCAGCGTCAGTGACAGGTGCCTCGTGGGGATGACGGGGGAGACACAGAAGGGACATGCCTGCAGGCCCCCTAACTCTGAACGGTGAAGCACCCACCTGGTCCTAATGCCTCCTTGCCGGGGTGTCCAGGCCGGCCCTTTTACTTCTTTTGAAATATGCGGCTGATGGAGTACCTGATGCTTTTGTCTTTTGCTGCTTTGTGTGGCGAGTCCTGGCTGCTGCTGCTGGGAGCCTGTCGAGCTTCGGGGAGAGAAAACGACCGTTATCTGGCACCCTTGTGCAAACACACACCCGTCCACAGGACCTACTGATAGAACGGGGCACCCAGCAACACCCGCACCTCAACCTCGCAGCAGACCGTGGAGTCTCCTTCACCAAGCACACTCCACACGAGCAAAGCAGGCTCCTGGCCACAGACAACCACCCCGGGAAGCTGCGATTCCCTGCCTCTAGCTCTCCCCCAAGGAGGACTTGACCCCAGGCCAGCTGGTGCAGAGGGCGCTCCAACCTTCCCTCAGGGTCGCTGCTCGGCAGGTGACGACACTCCCAGAGAAGGCGAGCTCCCCGGCTCTGGGCAGTAGCCCTGCCTCCCGCACGGTGACTGCCCCTGGCAGTGGCAGGAGAGCGACGGTCACCGTGCAGGGCTGCTGGTCAGGTGACCACACGTGCCCTCCATCGAGTGCTGCCTGGCTCAGGACAGGAGATCAGCAGGTGGTGGTCTGAATGAGGACAGTGTCAGTCACGGGAGTGGACAGAGTCTCCTGAGAGGAGACGCTTGAGGAAAAGGGAGGGACCCTCAAGAGTGAACCCGAGAGGCAAGGGGCCGCCACCAGCAGGAACGCACCCCGGGCCGGGCAGACCTCTAGCAAGAGCAGGAGGAAAGCTCCCACAGGAGTCAATCCATCGAGACAGATGTTTCCTAAAATCACTGAGGTCACTGAGCTCTCCTCCCCCAGCACCTGAAGTCCACCACTAAACCCAGGCACCGAACCCAGTGGGATTCATGTAAAATCATCCTTGCAACTCTTTCAAGACAAGAGGCGCAGGGCTCCTGAAACTGATGCCGAGGCGCGCAGGCCCCTTACTTGCAGGCGTCCCTGATGGCCTCGTGGCTGGCTGTGCGCAGCGACCCCGTGTGCAGCCGGTCCAGCCGAAGGGACCGCGGCGAGGCAGGGGTCGAGGTTTTGCCTTCGATGCCTCCTACCTCTTCCCGGATAGCTGGCGGCTGAGGGATTGAGGTAAGTGTAAAATTGGGTAACAAAAGACTGTCGTAAAAGGCAATCTCACAGGCTTTACATTATAACCAGAAACTTATTTGAAAATCTATTAGCTATGCTTTCCCCCAAGTACAAAATAAACCCTTGTTATAGCTTAATGCTATCTTAAAGGACTGTCTTGTTCAAGAGAGGCAGGGCTGTGGGGCAGCGAGAGCACCCGACTGAGTGCAGAGACCCCCGACCAGAGCCTCCCTGCAGCCGGGCTCTGCCCTCCCTGGAATCCAACAACCAGATGGCCCTGCTGGGCAGGAGGGCAGAGCGATGCCAGCACTGTGAACCCTGCATGGCATGAACTGCCCTGATGAAAGGACTGTGCTCATCGCCAGACGCTGCTCAGAAGCACCAGTTTCAAGAGTAAGAAACCTCTCAGCAAAGCCGTCCAGACCTTTCTGTTTGAAGGAGGAAAGCACACCGCTTGTGCCACCACCCAAGATCATTTGTGGTGATGATGCAGGTTACTGGAACCCATCACGACCAGAGAAACACAGAAAAGGTACCTAACCCCTCCCTGCGAACACCACGGGTCTGCCTTGGATTTCTCGGGAACACACAGACTGGGGGCTACACCTTGAAGTGCTTACACACTGTTCGAGTGTAATTCGCTCACTGTGGTTGCCATAAAGCGCCCCTAGGTCTCACTAACAGATGATCTTGTATCAACCTAGAGCAGTGGAATGGGGAGGGAGATTTGAGTTAGGTTCAAAAGGGAGGGGACATATGGGTGTCTACGGCTGATCCATGTTGAGGTTTGACAGAGCGGCACACCCCGGCCACCAACCCCAGGGTGACGGCGCTGCCCTGCTGTGCCCAGCAGGAGGGCTCCCGGGCACTGAGCTGCCTGAACCAGAGTGCGGCTGCCCGAGTCCTGCGGGAAGGCCCCAGGAGTCCTCGGTCAGCGGGCTGGGAGCGGGAGAGGGACAAGGAAGGCCAAGCCTCGGCGCACTGGATCCCAACAAGAGGGGCTCATCCAAGTGACCCGAGGGGAGCGGCACCGAGCTCCCTCCTGATGCTCCCTCCATCGGGGATGCCGTGATGGACACGAGAGCCTCAGGAGGAAAGAGAGCTGGACGGCACCACGGGTACACGTCCAGGCTCTGATCAGACCAGTCCGCACCGCTCTGCTATGTGTGTGAGCCTGGGCTCTCTCAGCCTCAGTGTCCATGTCTGCTGAATGGGGATAACAGCAGCCTAGACCTCACCTGGGTGTCTGTGGGATGAGATGACAGACTTGGAAAGCACTTGACACGGTGCCCGGTGCACAGAGTCTCCTGCACACTGCTACCCACCGTCAGTAAATTGGCTTCCCGCAAATCTAACATCTATGTCTTTTAAGAAAATCTAACAGTCGTGACTTTTAAGAAAACACTGAGTGTAAATTCCATGGTGGTCAGAGGTTAGGACTTGGCACTTTCACTGCCGGGACACTGGTCTGATCCCTGGTTGCGGAACTAAGATCCCATAAGCTGTGCAGCATGGCAAAAAAAATAAGTAAAGAAAACTTTAAAAATAACTGATGATACTATGTCTATTATAAATAAGCATGAGATGATTAGAAGGCAAACAAGTGGGAGAAAGCAAACTGTTACAATTGTCCCAACAAATGACCTATTTCCAACAGAACCATCAGCATATTTTAAGTGGTAGGTGAGCTTCGTTACTTCCATTAAAATGTCAATTATTCACCAGTACATAACCACATAGTGTTCATTCATGTTAAACGATAAGGACTGTTTAATACTTCACAGAGAAAGAAAGGCATGCTAAAGTACTAAGTAGTTTACCTTTCAACGATGCTTCCTTAAATCACTAGGTTGATAGATGCATGCAAAGAAATGAAAAGAAACCAGATTTATTGTGACTCTGAAGCTAAAAATTCAAGAATCAGTATAGGCAAAGACAGTAAAGCAAAAAAGACTGCAAACATATAAGTGGGATGAAGATTTAGAGAACATGTAACTGGAAACAGAACATATTTTTGACCACAGAAATTAAATGAGCTATTGAAGATTTACTAGAGAAACACTATCAATTATTACTCAGACGATACAATTCCATTACAATATCGTGATTTAATAAAGCACAGCATTCTGTACAATAAAGGGCCTTAACAGTTGTCTATTCTCAGCCAAATTTCTCTATAAATTAGTTTCTCTCAAAAAAAAAAATGTTAAACATTAAATTAGTAATTTAACTGATGAGGAAGGTACCATAATACCTATTTCAACATTGAAGAAATCTGACCACTTATTGGATATTTATGTAAAATCCTTACAAAGAATTTGATTTAAAACTTCTCAAAATAAATTCATTAAAGCAGGTTCCCTGTGAAAATATGTAAGAATGAAAACTAGCATAATAGCAGGTGCAGTCATTAACCATAGAAGATACTTTTTTAAAGTCTAAGAGAGACATTAACTGTGCAAAAGCTGATGACATTGAGAGTCTTAAATACAAGCACCTACACAGAAAGGATATTGTGTCAAAAGTCCATTAAATCTACACTTAAGAGGGTCATTTCTTTATGTAAGGATCATCTCATTTATGAATTACACACGTTATGTAGTTTAGGATCCATCTACATTATGCTTATAACTGCATGCTGCTGCTGCTGCTGCTGCTAAGTCGCTTCAGTCGTGTCCCCTCTGTGCGACCCCATAGATGGCAGCCCACCAGGCTCCCCCGTCCCTGGGATTCTCCAGGCAAGAACACTGGAGTGGGTTGCCATTTCCTTCTCCAATGCATGGAAGTGAAAACGGAAAGTGAAGTCGCTCAGGCGTGTCTGACTCTTCGCGACCCCATGGACTGAAGCCTACCAGGCTCCTCCGTCCATGGGATTTTCCAGGCGAGAGTACTGGAGTGGGGGTGCCATTGCCTTCTCCTGTAACTGCTTAGTGATACGCTAATTCAAACTTACTGCTATGGGGGAAACACACCATTTAATGAGACATGAAGACAAAGCACAAACCCGACTAAGGGGACACACACTGTGGACCACAGCACTGGTATGACCAGAGCAAGTGGGAGGACGGGGGAGGGGAGACGGATGGGCAAACGACAGCTGATTGACAACGACTGATTGACCGTTGCCTGACTGACAACGACTAAGCAGACAGCAGGATGAGACAGGAAATCAAAACCAATGACGAAAGCAGACACACCGTCAGAGAAGTCCAACAGCAAGGAAAACATATACAGAACTGTTCTTTTACAAATACTCGGAAAGAAATCAAGCATGAAACCACAGAGAAATCGTCAAAGAATTTTAAATTTCAACTACTTAGTCAATGATGCAAATTATAAAAACAGCGTGTCAGAAGACCACAACATGGACTAGTTACCACTTCACATGCCACTAAAATGATTCACAGTGAATTTAATTATATGCTGACTAACAACATAGCTAACATGAAATGGGTGGTAACGGAAACAGTGATAATGCAAGTGCAATTACAAAGCAGAGTGTTGTACACGTGATTTCATGGGGTAAAGAGCAATGCACTCACAAAACCTAAGCTAAACATGGAAGCAAGCTGGGACATGTGCTTTAGAGCCACACACTCTGTCACCAAAAGCCCTAGGTAGTCATCCTGTTTTTAGACTCGGAAGAGTGAGGAAGCCCGACTTCTTCCCTGGGGCCCCCGGCTTTTAACCTGGTTTCACACGTAGAGCTGGCCTGAGCGCACGGCCAGGCCCATCAGCAAGCAGACCAGTTGAGATTCTTGGGTTTTGTCCCCACCGCATGCCCTGCACCCTGCAACCAGGCATCCCCAGTGGAAAATGTGCGGCACGGTTTTCACACGCCATGAGAGCTGCCTATGGTTACTTTCATGAAGCTGTCTGCTCCCTGAGAAGAGAAACTTCCCTGCAGCTGCTGTGCCCAGCACAGGCCAGGCCCAATGTTACAGAGGCAGGCTCTGGCTGAGTTCACGATGACGTGGTAAGCCAGTGGTCCAGAACTGAACTGAACTGAATTTGTCACGGTGCCATTATGGAATGATTAAAGACTAGGCAGTTTTAAAAAATCTTAGACCTCTGAGCGTAGCAAATGTACCTGATTTTCTTCTGGGTAAAAAGAGAAAAAACAAACAAACAAAAGAAAACCAGTGTGCTGGGGGAGGGACGAGGCAGGGAGGAGGCAGACACATATCCCAGTCGTGATGCCCAGCTTGTCTACTTCCTGCGGCGGGCTGTGCCACCTCCTTTGGGGCTTGGAGCGCCCACTGCTGGGCGAGCAGGAGCTCGGAAGCGAGGAGGCGGGATACAGGTTGAGGGAGTATGTATGGCAAAACCAACCAATATAGTATTGTAAAGTAATTAGCCTCCAAAAAGAATAATAATAATAAATAAATAAATACACTGAAAGAAGACATAAAGCCATTGACAGGACACATAGACATCCCTTTAATAAAATATAAATTTGACAAGCTGAAAAAATAAATAAATAAATAAAAAATAAATAAAATGACGGAGGTTGCCTAAGCTCCCGCTGCCCACACGGCTCTCAGTCTCCTCGGCCGACTGCTCCGTGTTCTTCTCTTCGATCAACCTAAAATAGAATAAAACCCGTCACGTGCCTTTGTCAGCAGGGGAGTGTGTCTCGACAACACATTTGGGCTGGCATTCTGTGTCACGATTAGCAAATTCCAGGAACAGTTGCTCAATTAACATCTCAGCAAAAAGGTTCAACTTTCCCTCTTTTGAATATTCTCAAACTTAGAGTAACTAGCACTGAGTCTTACAAAGTGGCCCCTGATCATTCACGTTTGATTGCACTTATTTACTCTAACATTCTGACGGGGCCTGGATGGCGACTCTCTCCCTGTGAGGAGATACCTGAAGTTGACAACCTCTACCTTTTCCCTGCTCTCAGGGCAGAGATGCACGTCAGTGCCTCAAGTCTTTTCCACTGGGAATCGGGAACTCTGTACAGTCAAAACAGAGATTCACGAACAAGCTGGAGTTACTAAATACAAGTCCCCAGACCAGATGAAGTGCTGAGTTGATCTTTTTTTTTTTTTTTTTGAGGTTGTGTATGTACAAACGCATCACTTGATGAAGTTCTCCCCCAGCTTTTTGTGAGTTTCTGGATTCATGTCAATGTGCCGTATTAACCTAGAATTCATGGTTACTGCTCTTCTCCCCTAGTGTGTCATGGAGGATGTTATACAGCAGTTTAAATACTCGATTATGCAAATAAAATGGTTTTCAAATTAAAATATAAGATTCTTACAGGAACTAAACTCTCCAGTTTCACTTCTACTTATACATCTTGAAAGTTTTTCAGTGTTGATAAGTTGATGGACAGAATTTACCATTACATCAAGTCAACTTGTTGTATAAGGAAAAATCACTTTTACCTGACAACTTGCTGTAAAAATAAGAATATTAATATATAACCATTCCATATTTCCTGCGGGGATGGGGAAAGACAATCTTTCTGAGCTCGTCTGTGCTCAAACACGGCCTACAAAGCAGTCCGTCTATGGCGTCAAAAGTGAGGTGGCACAACCTGCATTTGCTGGTTGTGCCATCCATCCCCTGCCTTTCCCCCAGTCCCCCCACGCTCGGCTGACAGGGACGGGCACCTCGGCCTCAGCTGACGTGACGAGAACAATCTGAGCAGCAGCTCTGCCAGGTCCTGTGCAGGGTCGCCGGCCTGCAGCCACTCTGAACGTGGACTAGGGACAGGGGAACCGCTGTGCGGGTGTGGCACCAGGCAGGCCTCGGGGCCCCCAGCCACCCGGCTGTACCCAGGCCCAAGGCCCCCTGCTCACCACTAGGTGGGCCTTTGGATTCTGTCCCCTTTTGTAAATTGCTATAACTGCCAAGACGATGTCTAAAGAAAACTTCTTAAATCTACTGATGAGATGAGTAAAACTCAAACACATGTCCTTGGACCACTGTCTTCCAACATGCCAATCTTCACACGGTATTAAGTTAAAAGGGAAAATGCAGATCTGAGTGGGAATTTGCTAACCACAAAACCCCAGCTTTTCTGATCCAGGCGGCTTTTCACCAGAACGTGGGAGGCTCTGAGCGACACAGGAGGGCACGCCCTCAGTGCTGGAGGGTGCACGGGCTGCAGGGGACACCGCCTCGGCACCTCACCCACCTTGGGGCTCAGAGCTGAGGGGGGGACACCCCACAATGCCCCCCACAGAGTGATGACACCACACTGTGGACAGAACGTCCTGGCTGACTGAGCTCTAGAATCAAGGGCAATCTTGGAACTGAAAATTCTTGAGGCAGACATGAAGTCAGTTTTCTTACTATGGAACACTCAGACTTCTCTAAGGAGAAGACAGTTCCCCAGGGAAACCGAGTTTCCGGGGAGCTGGCATCAGGCGCACCCACCGGATCTCTTCGATGATGGTGTCCAGCTGCCCCTGAAGCATCACAGTCGGAGTCTCAGCATCGTTCTGCCCGCTGGGCGACAGCTGAGTGGCCGAGCTGAAGAGGGTGACCCCGTCGCCCTTGCCATCAGACACGCCCTCGTCACTCTCGAACGCCTGGGCCACGTTGGCCAGCACGCTGGCTTGCTGCGCGCGATCCCAGCCCTGTTCCTTCAGGGTCTGCACCTGGGCACGAGAGGACCACGTCTCGTCAGCGACATTCAGGGAAGCTCAAGTCTATCAGGAACTGAACACAATTTTACATGGAAGCCCTGACTGAGGATAAATGGGCCATGCTTAGGAGACACTGGCATCTCTTAAGCGAGCAGTACTGAAGAAACGGGCAGGAGGAGAATTCAGTTCCCATATGGCCTGGTGACACTCAGCTCTTAGCGTGGACAGAAGGCAATCCTATGAGGTTATTCACAAGCGAGGGCTGATGGAGTCAGGGACAGAAAGCAAACATTAAAAAAAATACATCCATGCCCCCATCAGCCAGGCTGAAGGAAAATAAGGAAAAGCAATCCTTCAGCTCCAGAGCCGCTGGGTCCACCTCAGCTGTCATCACTTGTACTGGTTCACCGAGGAGGGCCATCCTCGCAGGTTCCCAGCCCTCCGTTTTCCAGGCTGGTCTGAACTCCCACAGACAGGAGAGAGCAGGGGCAGCCAGCGGACAGGAGGGCCAGCCCCGCCGCAGCTCTCCTCTCGGGGCACAGGCCCTCGGCTGTTCTGGGCGGCGGCCCCTCGCACTGCAAGGGCGGCTCTGTCATCAGAGACGCACGGGAGCGTGCCTGCGGGGCCCCGTGCCGCCCTCCCGCTCTCACACCTCACACCCTTCTCTCCGCAAATGTCCCCCCTGCCCCACTGTCACCCAGGTCCTGCCTTCTTTTCCCAGACATGACCTCAAAGCAACTGAGGGGCAGCCTCGAGATGCTGGCTTGCCGGCACCCTGTCTCCTGGGGCCAGTGCCCTCGCCCCCTGTCTTCGTCACGACCCTTCCCCAGGGCAGGGCCACCCCCTTCGCTGGCTCCAGGACCACCTGCCATCATTCCTGCTCCGCTCTAGCGAACCAACTGCCTATTGGTTCACCCCCATTCACCCCCGCGCCTTCAAATCGCACAACGGGAACCAGCAGATTCCTCCTCCAGGGCTCCCTGCAGCGCCTGCTGCGAGTCTCTGAAAGTTCCCTGGGAGCGGCCTCTACTGTACTCCTCCCTGCCTGGTCTCCAGCTCTCTGCAAGCAGGCAGTGTGCCCTGCCCCGCAGGGCAGCTCCGCGGGGGCTCTCAACCCCTGGACTGCCAGCAAAGCCCCAGAAATAAACTTCTAAGAAAGAAACGAAGGGGTGAGGGTGGACCGAGAATAAAGTTCGAGCACGGCGGCTGCTAACACTGGGGCCATCGGGGGATCTGGCTCACTGATGCTTTCTGTAAGGGTTGTGGGCACACGTCTACGTCTGTTCCTTTACACACTGCCTGTGGATGCTGTCACGCTTATTGACTAGCATGAAATGCTGCTACTCAATTATTCGTAACCAGTAAAGACATTCACTCTGAGGCCCTCTTGGGAACAGTTTTCCAACTCCTGTCCTGGAGCTTTTCCCCACACACAGACCAAGCCGGGACAGGCCACGCCAGATGTGCCTCTTTGTAAAGGGGCCATGGGGCTGGCTCACCTTATCCTCCAGATCATCCATTCTCTTATTGTGTTCTTCCTTCACGTCGTCTCCCTGCCTTGCCTACAACAGGAAAAACAAAAACTCATGAACTTCAAGAGCAAAGTACGGTCCTTCTTTTAAAAGCACCGGGGAGGGGAGAAGGAACAAGATGGCGGAGGAATAGGACGGCGAGACCACTCTCTCCCCCACAAATTCATCAAAAGAACATTTGAACGCAGAGTAAAGTCCACAAAACAACTTCTAAATGCTGGCAGAGGACGTCAGGCACCCAGAAAAGCAGCCCATTGTCTTCGAAAGGAGGTAGGAAGAAACATAAAAGATAAAAAGCGAGACAAAAGAAGTAAGGATGGAGCTCCGTTCCGGGAAGGGAGGCTTTAAAAAGAGAGAAGTTTCCAAACACCGGGAAACACTCTCAATGGCGAATCTGTGGCGAGCCTTGGAAGCTCAGAGGGCCACATAACCCTCTTTTTTTTTTTAAGATTTTTTTTAAAACCCACAGATTACCCGCCAAACGGTAACTCCCAGCAGAGAAGCAGCGCAGACGCCTGCATACGCCATTAGCAAGCGGGGGCTGGGCATGGAGGAGCTGGCTGAACTTAGAGAGAGGACTGGGCTTGAATGCCGCGAGAACATTTTGAGAGAACTGGGGAGAGCAAAGCAGACTGTGGGACAGCTTCCCCACGAAAAGGCGGAAAGCTCTAACCTAAGACTCGGCCAGCCCCACTCACAGAATAAAGGACTGAGCAGAGTGAGCTGGCTGCGGTCGGCCCATCCCCCATCCCCCGCCGAGACAGGCATGGAGCGCAGCCAGAGCCGGAGCGGGCAACCGCAGCCCCAGAAAGGCATCTGATACAAACTGCAGACAGGCTTCTTGCTAGTCAAGACTTCTTGGGCTCGGGCCGGTCGATATCCCCCTGAGAAGGTGCGCCGGTTTTACACCCAGAAAACTGAGTGGCGGGGACTGGGGAGGCGATAAGTCGCAGAGACCGCGCTCGCCAAACACCTGGCCCCCTGAGCTGCTCGGACCAGGGAAGGCACAAAACGCAGGCCCAACCAAGTCTGCGCCTTTTTGGAGTACCTGAGAACCTGAACTTGAGCCGCTCAGACCTGGGAAGTGCATACAACCCGGCGCTGGCCTCGGACAGTTCCCGGCAGAGCAACCTAGAGCCTGTGCAGTGTAGACTGGGACAGCGTACGTGCTGTGAGCGGGGGCAAACCCAGTGTGGCCGAGACGCTGCGAGCACTCCCCACAGATGCCAGAGATATTCGTCTGCAGCGTTCCTCCCTTCCCAGAACAGGGCTGAACAACTGAGCCTTAAAAAGTGTCCACCCACCCCCTAGTATCAGGGCGGAAATTAGACACTGAAGAGACAAGCAAACAGAAGCTAAAACAGAGGGAACCACCTTGGAAATGACAGATAGAGACGTCTAGAGGCTACTCCAAGAATAAGACCAAAAACCAGAGGCAAGAGGCTTAAGCCCGAATCCTGAGAACACCAGAGAACTCCTGACTCCAGGGAACATTAATCGATAGGAGCTCATCAAACGTCTCCATACTTACACTAAAACCAAGCACCACCCAAGGGTCAACAAGTTCCAGAGCAAGACATACCACGCAAATTCTCCAGTAACACAGGAAACTAGCCCTGAGCTTCAATATACAGGCTGCCCAAAGTCACTCCAAACCCACTGACATCTCATAACTCATTACTGGACACTTCATTGCACTCCAGAGAGAACAAATCCAGCTCCACCCACCAGAACACCGACACAAGCTTCCATAACCAGGGAACCTTGACAAGTCACCTGTCCAACCCCACACACAGTGAGGAAACTACATAATAAAGAGAATTCCACAAACGGCCAGAAGAGGGAAAGGCCATCCCAAGCAAAGCATTATAAGCAAGATGAAGAGGCAGAGAAATACCCAGCAAGTAAAGGAACAAGATAAATGCCCACCAACACAAACAAAAGAGGAAGATATAGGGAATCTACCCGACAAAGAATTTCGAATTTTGGTGGTGAAAATGATTCAAAATCTTGAAAGCAAAATGGAGTTACAGATAAATAACCTGGAGAAAAGGATTGAGAAGATGGAAGAAAGGTTTAATAAGGACTTAGAGGAAATAAAAAAGAATCAATATACAATGAATAATGCAATAGATGAGATCAGAAACACTCTGGAGGGAACAAACAGTAGAATAACAGAGGCAGAAGACAGGATAAGCGAGCTAGAAGATAGAATTGTAGAAATAAATGAAACAGAGAGGAAAAAAGAAAAACAAATTAAAAGAAATGAGGACAATATTAGAGACCTCTGGGACAATGTTAAACGCTCCAACATTCGAATCATAGGAATCCCAGAAGAAGAAGACAAAAAGAAAGACCATGAAAGAATACTTGAGGAGATAATAGTTGAAAACTTCCCTAAAATAGGGAAAGAAATAATCACCCAAGTCGAAGAAACCCAGAGAGTCCCCAACAGGATAAACCCAAGGCGAAATACTCCAAGACACATATTAATCCAATTAACAAAGATCAAACACAAAGAACAAATATTAAAAGCAGCAAGGGAAAAAACAGCAAATAACACACAAGGGGATTCCCATAAGGATAACAGCTGATCTTTCAACAGAAACTCTTTAGGCCAGGAGGGAATGGCAAGACATACTTAAAGTGATGAAAGAAAATAACCTACAGCCCAGACTACTGTACCCAGCAAGGATCTCATTCAAATATGAAGGAGAAATCAAAAGCTTTACAGACAAGCAAAAGCTGAGAGAATTCAGCATTACCAAACCAGCTCTCCAACAAATGCTAAAGGATATTTTCTAGACAGGAAAAACAGAAAGGGTGTATAAACTCGAACCCAAAGCAATAAAGAAAATGGCTACAGGATCGTACTTATCAATAATTACCTTAAACGTAAATGGGTTAAATGTCCCAACCAAAAGACAAAGGCTGGCTGAATGGATACAAAAACAAGACCCCCATATATGTTGTCTGCAAGAGACCCACCTCAAAACGAGGGACACATACAGACTGAAAGTGAAGGGCTGAAAAAGATATTCCATTCTAATAGAGACCAATAGAAAGCAGGAGTAGCAATACTCATATCAGATAAAATAGACTTTAAAACAAAGACTGTGAAAAGAGACAAAGAAGGAAACTACATAATGATCAAAGGATCAATCCTAGATGAAGATATAACAATTATAAATATTTATGCACCCAACATAGGAGCACCACAATATTTAAGACAATTACTAACAAGTATGAAAGGGGAAATTAACAGTAATGCAATAATAGTGGGAGATTTTAATACCCCACTTACATCTATGGATAGATCAACTAAACAGAAAATTAACAAGGAAACACAAACTTTAAATGATACAATAGACCAGTTAGACCTAATAGATATCTATAGGACATTTCACCCCAAAACAATGAATTTCACCTTTTTCTCAAGAGCACATGGAACCTTTTCCAGGATAGATCACATCCTGGGCCATAAATCTAGCCTTGGTAACTTCAAAAAAGTTGAAATCATTCCAAGCATCTTTTCTGACCACAATGCAGTAAGATTAGATCTCAATTACGGGAGAAAAACTATTAAAAATGCCAACATATGGAGGCTGAACAACACGCTGCTGAATAATGAACAAATCATAGAAGAAATCAAAAGAGAAATCAAAATATGCATAGAAATGAATGAAAATGAAAACACAACAACCCAAAACCTCTGGGACACTGTAAAAGCAGTGCTAAGGGGGAAGTTCATAGCAATACAGGCACACCTCAAGAAACAAGAAAAAAGTCAACTGATTAACCTAACTCTACATCTAAAGAACTAGAAAAGGAAGAAATGAAGAACCCCAGGGTCAGTAGAAGGAAAGAAATTGTAAAAATTAGGGCAGAGATAAATGCAAAAGAAACAAAAGAGACCATAGCAAAAATCAACAAAGCCAAAAGCTGGTTCCTTGAGAAGGTAAATAAAATTGACAAACCACTAGCCAGACTTATCAAGAAACATAGGGAGAAGAACCAAATCAATAAAATTAGAAATGAAAATGGAGAGATCACAACTGACAACACAGAAATACAAAGGATTATTAGAGAATACTATCAGCAATTATATGGCAATAAAATGAATAACCTGGAATAAATGGACAAATTCCTAGAAAAGTACAACTTTCCAAAACTGAACCAGGAAGAAATAGAAAATCTGAACAGACCCATCACAAGCACGGAACTAGAGGCTGTAATCAGGAATCTTCCAGCAAACAAAAGCCCAGGTCCAGACGGCTTCACTGCCGAATTCTACCAAAAATTTAAAGAAGAGCTAACACCTATTCTACTCAAACTCTTCCAGAAAATAGCAGAGGAAAGGAAACTTCCAAACTCATTCTATGAGGCCAACATCACCCTAATCCCAAAACCTGGTAAAGACCCCACAAAAAAAGAAAACTACAGGCCAATATCACTGATGAACATAGATGCAAAAATCCTTAACAAAATTCTAGCAATCAGAATCCAACAACACATTAAGAAGATCATACATCATGACCAAGTGGGCTTTATCCCAGGAATGCAAGTTTTCTTCAATATCCGCAAATCAATCAGCGTAATACACCACATTAACAAACTGAAAAATAAAAATCATATGATTATCTCAATAGATGCAGAGAAAGTCTTCGACAAAATTCAACATCCATTTATGATAAAAACCCTCCAGAAAGTGGGAATAGAAGGGACATACCTCAACATAATAAAAGCTATATATGACAAACCCACAGCAAACATTATCCTCAATGGTGAAAAACTGAAAGCATTTCCCCTAAAGTCAGGAACAAGACAAGGGTGCCCACTCTCACCACTACTATTCAACATAGTCCTGGAAGTTTTGGCCACAGCAATCAGAGCAGAAAAAGACATAAAAGGAATACAAATTCGAAAAGAAGAAGTAAAACTATCACTGTTCACTGATGACATGATCCTCTACACAGAAAACCCTAGAGGCTCTACCAGAAAACTACTAGAGCTAATCAATGATTACAGTAACGTTGCAGGATATAAAATCAACACACAGAAATCCCTTGCATTCCTATACACTAATAATGAGAAAATAGAAAGAGAAATTAAGGAAACTATTCCATTCACTGTTGCAACGAAAAGAATTAAATACTTAGGAATATATCTACCTAAGGAAACAAAAGACTTGTACATAGAAAACTATAAAATGCTACTGAAAGCAATCAAAGACGACACTAATAGATGGAGAAATATACCATGTTCATGGATTGGAAGAATAAATATTGTAAAAATGAGTATACTACCCAAAGTAATTTATACATTCAATGCAATCCCTATCAAGCTACCAACGATATTTTTCACAGAACTAGAACAAATAATCTCACAATTTGTATGGAAATACAAAAAATCTCGAATACCTAAAGCAATCTTGAGGAAGAAAAATGGAACTGGGGGAATTAACCTGCCGGACTTCACGCTCTACTACAAAGCCACAGTCATCAAGACAGTATGGTACTGGCATAAAGACAGAAATATAGATCAACGGAACAAAATAGAAAGCCCAGAGATAAATCCACGCACCTATGGACACCTCATCTTTGACAAAGGAGGCAAGAATATAAAATGGAGAAAAGACAGTCTCTTTAACAAGTGGTGCTGGGAAAACTGGTCGGCCACTTGTAAAAGAATGAAACTAGAACACTTCCTAACACCATACACAAAAATAAACTAAAAATGGATTAGAGCGCTAAATGTAAGACCAGAAACTATAAAACTCCTAGAGGAGAACGTAGGCAAAACACTCTCCGACATAAATCACAGCAGGATCCTCCATGACCCACCTCCCAGAATATTGGAAATAAAAGCAAAAATAAACAAATGGGACCTAATTATAATCAAAAGCTTCTGCACAGCAAAGGAAACTATAAGTAAGGTGAAAAGACAGCCTTCAGAATGGGAGAAAATAATGGCAAATGAAGCAACTGATAAAGGATTAATCTCCAAAATATACAAGCAGCTCCTGCAGCTCAATTCCAGAAAAATAAATGACCCAATCAAAAAATGGGCCAAAGAACTAAACAGACATTTCTCCAAAGAAGACATAAAGATGGCTAACAAACACATGAAAAAATGCTCAACATCCCTCATAATCAGAGAGATGCAAATCAAAACCACAATGAGATACCATTTCACACCAATCAGAATGGCTGCTATCCAAAAGTCTACATGCAATAAATCTGGAGAGGATGTGGAGAGAAAGGAACCCTCTTACACTGTTGGTGGGAATGCAAACTAGTACAGCCACTGTGGAGAACAGTGTGGAGATTCCTCAAAAAACTGGAAATAGAACTGCCATATGATACAGCAATCGCACTCCTGGGCATACACACTGAGGAAACCAGAATTGAAAGAGACACATGTACTCCAATGTTCACTGCAGCACTGTTTATAATAGCCCGGACATGGAAGCAACCCAACCTAGATGTCCATCTGCAGACGAATAGATAAGAAAGCTTTGGTACATATACATAATGGAGTATTATTCAGCCATTAAAAAGAAAACATTTGAATCAGTTCTAATGAGGTGGATGAAACTGGAGCCTATTATACAGAGTGAAGTAAGCCAGAAAGAAAAATACCAATACAGTATATTAACGCATATATATGGAATTTAGAAAGATGCAAATGATAACCTGTATACGAGACAGCAAAAGAGATACAGATGTATAGAACAGTCTTTGGGACTCTATGGGAGAGGGTGAGGGTGGGATGATTTGGGAGAATGGCATTGAAACACGTATGTTGTTATATGTGAAACGAATCACTAGTTCAGGGTCAATGCATGTTATAGGATGCTCGGGGCTGGCATGCGGGGATGACCCAGAGGGAGGATAAAGGGAGGAGGGAGGTGGGAGGGGGGTTCAGGAGGGGGAACTTATGTAAACCCGGGGCGAATTCATGTCAATGTATAGCAAAACCAACCAATATAATATTGTAAAATAATTTGCCTCCAATACAAAATAAATTAATTACCAAAAAAAAAAAATAAATAAATAAAAGCACCGGGGAGCCGTGACGTGAGCAGCCTGTGCGCTGGTTCTCGAGGCGGTCCCCTCCCACGGCCACCTCTGGTGGGCTCTTGAGCATCCCCAGAGCAGACGGGCAGGGGCAGAGAGAGGCAGGGTCTTCACTTGTCAAAGGTCACTCCCAATGCTTCGCTTTGGCTGAGCACCTGGGGGACCTTAGTGTCACCAGCCATTACCTGTTGGAGGAGCTCGGGAGCAAGCAAATTTACACTCAGAAACAAGCAGACTTTAAAGGGGATCAGCTTACACACACGTTGGTAGAGAAAATTCCCAGTACATAAACAGAAGCTTGAGTCTGGTTTAAGGGGGTAAAATGAATTCAAGTTATAAAGCAAAAGGTGAGAAAATTCATTTTGGGAAAAAAGCCAGTGGAGATAGACGTTCACATATTTTTCTTTACGTGCAACATCACTTAAATTCTTTGTAATGATTGCTGTTGTTCAGGCGTGTCTGACTCTTTGTGACCCCATGGACTGCAGCATGCCAGGCTTCCCTGTCCTTCACTATCTCCCAGAAGTTGCTCAAACTCACGTCCATCGGGTCAGTGATGCCATCCAACCGTCTCGTCCTCTGTCGCACCTTCTCCTCCTGCCTTCGATCTTTCCTAGCATCAGGGTCTTTTCCAATCTGTCAGTTCTTTGCATCAGGTGGCCAAAGTACTGAACCTTCAGCCTCAGCATCAGTCCTTCCAATGCATATTCAGGACTGATTTCCTTTAGGATTGATTGATCTCCATGCAGTCCAGGGGACTCTCAAGATTCTTCTCCAACACCTCAGTTCAGAAGCATCGATTCTTTGGTGCTCAGCTTCTTTACGGTCCAACTCTCACATCCATACATGACTACTGGAAAAACCATAGCTGTAACTAGGTGTTCCTTTGGTGGCAAAGTAATGTCTCTGCTTTTTAATATGCTGTCTAGCTTGGCCATAGCTTTTCTCCCAATGATAATTCATATTCAGTTCAGTTCACTTGCTCAGTCGTGTCTGACTGTGCGACCCCATGAATCACAGCACGCCAGGCTTCCCTGTCCATCACCAACTCCCAGAACTTGCTCAAACTCATGTCCAATGAGTTGGTGATGCCGTCCAACCATCTCATCCTCTGTCACCCACTCTCTTCCTGCCTTCAATCTTTCCCAGCATCAGGGTCTTTTCCAATATGAAAATTCATATTAAAAAACTGGAAATAATTACCTCAAGCAATTTTTAAATGTAATAACAAAGTTGGCAAGTCTGTGTTTTATAAAATGAGCATCAAGCTCGTGGTTTAAAAAGCTGTTTTAGGACCTACTATATTAAAAAAAAAAAAAATGGAGAGAAGACAAAAGAATGATCTATTTGAGACTGGCCCTGTGTTAGAAATTGCTGAGGCTAATTGCTGGGTCATGGGCATTTATTATACTATATTATAGAAGTGGTATATGATTATACCACTTTTGTGCATGTTTGAAATTTTCCACCTTAAAAAATTAAAAAACAGGTTCAGTTCAGTTCAGTCGCTCAGTCGTGTCTGACTCTCCGCGACCCCATGAATCACAGCACGCCAGGCCTCCCTGTCCATCACCAACTCCCGGAGTTCACTCAAACTCATGTCCATAGAGTCGGTGATGCCATCCAGCCATCTCATCTCGGTCGTCCCCTTCTCCTCCCGCCCCCAACCTTTCCCAGCATCAGAGTCTTTTCCAGTGAGTCAACTCGTCGCATGAGGTGGCCAAAGTATTGCAGCTTCAGCTTTAGCATCAGTCCTTCCAATGAACACCCAGGATCGATCTCCCCCAGAATGGACTGGCTGGATCTCCTTGCGGTACAAGGGTCTCTCAAGAGTCTTCTCCAGCACCACAGTTCAAAAGCATCAATTTTTCGACGATCAGCTTTCTTCACAGTCCAACCCTCACATCCATACATGACCATGGGAAAAACCATAGCCTTGACTAGACGGACCTTTGTTGGCAAAGTAATGTCTCTGCTTTTTAATATATTATCAAGGTTGATCATAACTTTCCTTCCAAGGAGTAAGCGTCTTTTAATTTCATGGCTGCAATCAGCATCTGCAGTGATTTTGGAGCCCAAAAAAACAAAGTCTGACACTGTTTTATTTTCTGTTAAAGTCTTCTCCAGCAACACAGTTCGAAAGCATCAGTTCTTCAATGCTCAGCCTTCTTTATGGTCCAATTTTCACACCCATACGTAACTACTGGAAAAACGATAGCTTTGACTATACGGACCTTTGTCGGCAAAGTGATGTCTCTACTTCTCAATATGCTGTCTAGGTTTGTCATAGCTTTCGAAGGAGTAAGCATTTTTAAATCTCATGGCTGTAGTCACAGTCTGCAGTGATTTTTGAGCCCAAGGAAACAAAACCTCTCACAGCTTCCACAGTACGGCATCGGCATTCAAATATTTTTAAAGCAAAACAAAAGTTTACTTTGAACTGGCTTAGTCATAAACAGCATCCCAAGCTCAACAGCCTCTGAGCAGCTGTTCTGAAAGTAAGGAAGTGCACCCCTGATTGGGAGACATTGAGCTCTCTGCCTAAGCGGGGAGGGCGCCTCACCGTGGGTCTCACCATGGGAGTCAGAACCACTGCCCCCTGGGAGCCCACGTCTGAGGCTCTGCAGTCCAGGCCCAGGAACACAGGCATGGTGGGGACAGTGCTGACACGTGAGGCTTTAAAACCCTCAGTAAACAATAGCATATGGTACGTAGTATTTTCTGATCTGCCTTTTGCAGCCACTATTTTGTATATCATAATGCATTCCACCTCATACATTTCAATGACTTTCTAGTGTTTTATTTTTGTGGTGGGGCCAATGATACATGTTGGCACACACCGGCCCGACTCACTTTGTTTGAGAGAAGCCAGATTTGGTTTTCCTGGTTAAGTCCTGATTATCTGAGACCACACGGGAACAGGAGCGAGTAAGGCTCATCAAAACATAGGAAGGACAAATCCTAATCAGACCGGAGCTCTAACCCTGCCTTTTGTCACAATGACCCAGTTCTCAACAGGCTAGCCCACTGCCCTGAAGTTCCCTGCTGCTCTGTGCTCTTTCAGTAAAAACGCTAACAAGCCAACAGATTCACGTTCAAATAAAACAAGGGAGTCAGGAGAGGAATTCCACAAAATGGTTAAACCAAGTCCCAAATAATTCAAACCTGCAAGTTGCAGTCACCCCCAAATTTTAAAAAATGTATTTCTTTCCAGTACGCTGATTTACCATGATTTACCATGATGTACATCATGATTTACCATGACATACCGTGATGTACATAATTTACATGATGTACATGTTTTAGGGTCATAAGAACTTTACACGGGGACTTGATTTCCAGCGTGGGAGGTCACATGAAAAGGTCTTTACCTTCCCTCCTCAGTAATTCAATACTATAAAAGTCAGACACAGTACAGTAAAGGCCATTACCTGTCGATGCATAGAATCCTCATTTGCGATTTCATTTTCAAGTTTATCATTGAAGTCATGCACATAGGCAGCTTCACGCTGTGTGGCGAGGGAGCGTTTCTCTAGGGTAATGATTCTCTTTTCCATGTCCTCCTTCTGGGCCATGGCCTACACCGGGCATTGCAGAGGAGAAAAGGTAAGTTGTTATCATGGAACACTCCGATACACTTAAGAGTAACAAAGCTGGACTAAATCCTAAGTTTCAAATCAAACATAAAGTCAGTGTACTCAAAATTAAACTCCTAGACGTGGCAGTTTTCTTGAACGTGAGCAAAAGCACGCCTACCTCAAAGGTCACATTTGCCACGATGGGCAGCCATCTGTCGGAATGTTCTGCCCGACTAATCGGTTTACCAAGCTTCTTTGCTATATAATAAATCCAAACAGCAAACAAAAAGTATACTAATCTACCCTGTTATTGCAAGAATTCCAGGAGGGAAGGTATCTGGCATGAAGTCAGGACCTCTGTCTGCTACACCATACAGGCGGACTTGACCCAGAACAGGGAGGGACCTTCAACAGACCCAAGAGGGGACTCTGAGGCTCGTTTCCTCGGGTAAAAGTTGGAAAAATCTCATGCAATTTCCTCAAAATTAAAGTAAGACTATTAATGAGTGGAAACAGAAGTCAAAGTGTAACACAACTGGAGGCAGCCTTCTCAAGCAGAGTTAAACCACATGTATGAAATGCTCAAACCAGGACCAGAACTTGCTGCTGGTGCGACTCCTGTCTGCCAGCTCAAAATCCATTTTGGGTCCCTCCGCGGTCACTAAGTAACCAATGTAGGCCAAGTCCTAATATTAAAAGTGAAAGGTCTTAAAAACACTTTTTCCAGAATTCTCAACGTATTAAACTCTGTCACCTAATCTCCTCCTGTTGCCAAAGAGTAGTGTGAGAAGGTTATACAAACATGTGCAAATATTTCTGTTTTGAGTTCTCACACAGAATTCCTCACACCAAGCTACTAAACAAGTACACCTGCTGGAACACATGCTGGAGGGGCTCTGTCTGAGACGGTGTCACGGGGGAGGGGTGGGGCAGGGTGGGGGCTGTCTGTCTGCATACAGAGGAGAGATGAGGCTCACAGGAGGAGGCCTGAACCCCCAGCACTCTTCTGTTTTCACAATGACCGTTAGGTAGTTTCTCATAAATCATGACACCCGCAGACACGACTGCCAGAAACATCAGGAGTCTACGCGGTTACACAGCTCGAGCCTGAGGACCTGAGGGTGAGCAAGTGCCACTCGACTGGTCTGACCGCCGGGATCACCGTCACACATCCCTGTCAAGGAGCGGAAGCTCAGCAAACCAGAGAAGACGGCCAGGCAAGCTGCCTCGGCAGAGCCCACACAGCATGCTCCCATCTCTCCGAGAGAACGGCCTCCACAGACGTCACCAGACTCGGCTGAGCGAATCAGAAGGAATCTCAGCATCGTCAGGAATACATTCGACAGGCAGGTGGGGGGGCGGGTGAACTGGGAGACTGGGGCTGGCATGTATACACTGCTGATACTACGTATCAAGTCAACAGCCAGTAAGGACCTAGTGTACAGCACAGGGAAGGCTCCTCAGTGCTCTGTGGTGAAGGAAATGGGTAGGAAATCTAAACAACAGGGATATACGTAGATATATATACACATATACATGACTGATTCAGTTTGCTGCACAGCAGAAATTGATCCAGCAGTGTAAAGCAACTACATGCCAAGAAATGAATGAATGGATAAATGAATGTTTTAAAAGGAACACACTGGGCCCCCTAGAACTTGTAGAAATGAGGAGTCCACACCCAGGGTGCAGCACAGCGCAAGGGCTACCCTCATGTTGGTCCACTGCCAACGGACCGCCTGGATCAGGCCTCTTCTACCCCAGAGACCTCGACACAGAGGCGGGGAGACAGCCTGTCGTGGTCTCACCAGAGCTCTGCTCTTACTCGTGCAGCCATCCCGAGGCTGAGATCACCGGGAGAACAAGGGACCCACAACCACCTCAGGGCAACAGACACGGCCGCCGTCACTCACTTCGCGGACATCCCGCTCCAGTTTCATGTTCACTTCCTCAGACTTGAGGAGTTTCTTCCTGGCCGTGTCCAGGTCCTCCTCCAGCTCTCTCACGTGGGCAGAGAGGGCTGCCAGGCGCTCTTTCATCTGGCTCTGCTCCCGCAACTGCTTGTCTATGACTTCCTGGAGCTCACTCATCTTAGCCAGGTTTTGCTCGTGGCTTAGAGAGCCATCAGACGATCTCTGAGGGGGAAAGGAAGCCTTAGACAGCCTTGTTTTGGGAGGGAGGGGACACAGCACTTCCAGGAAATCGGCGAGGTCAAAACTGCCTTCTGCACCTCTGGGAGTTCACAGGACCCTCACGGCCGCTCAGACCTACATGGTGCATTGGTGATTTTGTCCATCCCGATTAGAACCGGGTGATTAGAGTCAGACTTTGTCTTCTCCTGGACAAAGGGGTGCTTAAGAGATCCTGCAGCTCTGAGCCACAAGTCTAGTTTGCTAGTCATTAAAATACCCCAGGTGGGCGGGTCCTCAATCAGAAAGATAAATAGCATGTGATTCCCACCACTACAGCCTTCATACATTTCTAAAACGAAAGGATACAAATGACAAACCTTTAACTGAAATTACACGATGACTGATCAAACTTACCTCTTTATGTGTAGCACCTAATTCTTCTTCTAACAAATGACACCTTTCGAGTGCTATACCTAACTGCTCTCTGAACTCAAATACAAGGCGTCGAGTCACTGTGTGTTGATGTGTGTATACACGTTAGTGCACTCCTCATTCTATACTCACTCTAATACATGGCTACTGTAACAGATTATCTTTAATGGCTCTCATTGATCTTAACATCAAGAAAATCTGCTTGTTAACAGCTTTAAATTCTAAGTTTGAGAGAACAAAATGTTATCCTAAATTAATTATATTGCCCAGTTTTTAACTGCAAATTGATATACAGAATATAATAAACCTTGAGACATTTATGCCAACTAATACTTTTTAACTGGGGGCTTCCCAGGTGGCTCAGTGGTAAAGAACCCGCCTGCCAACGCAAGAGGGCAGGTTCGATCCCTGGGTTGGGAAGATCCCCTGGAGTAGAAGATGGCCACCCACTCCAGTATTCTTGCCTGGGAAGCCCCATGAAGAGAGGAGCATGGTGGGCTATAGTCCACAGGGTCACAAAGATACAGACATGACTGAGCATATACGTAGGCAATGCTTTTTAACCATATAAAACTCTGACTTCTTACAGAAAAAATGTATTTACAAGAATTCAAGAAGCTCAAAAGTCAACTAGTTACATAAATACATGCATCATCCACCTAACAAGGCAGCAAGTGTACAAATTCAGGAGGTTGGGTGGCTGGTACCTTCTCATCCAGGGCCTTGTGGTGGTCAAAAAGAAATTTCAGCGCCCTGAGCACCTCCAACTCGCTGGTCATGCTGGCTGAGGGCTGCTCCTGCTGCTTGCCCGCCGTCATCTGGAGGGATGGCACATTCCGGGAAACCAGGTACTCCAGGTGCTCCAGCAGCAGCTGCAGGGTGGGGCCAAAGGAGCACCTTCAACCTCATACTTGCATTCAGGGCCGGTAACTCCTCTCAGCCTCACTCTAAAACCGAAACCATGCTAAGGCATGTCAGAATCCCGCCAGTTCAGTCTCAAGTTAGAGTGGACTTCCCAGGTGGCCCAGTTGTTAAGACTCCACACTTCTGCAGGGGTCATGGGTTTTAATCCCTGGTCGGGGAACTAAGATCCCACACAAAGTGTAGCATGGACAAAAATGTAAGTGAAGAGAACTCCCCCTCAAATGTAATAAAATTACATTAGCTCTCATCATAAATTTGAAGCAAGGTATGAGAACCACGAACTGATCCACCCCAGTCTGCTCAGTGGGACGATGTGAAAAATGACTTGAAAATCAGACAGAGTTTAAAGTCAGCAGCACAGAGCCCAGAGGTAACTGCCGTGGGGCAAATGTCAACACGTCAGAATCCCTCTACTGACCCTGGTGTTGTTCCTTTCGGCTCTGAGCTCAGCGAGTTCTTCTTCTCTTTCCAGGAGCTGCTTCCTATATACATTTACCTCCTTGGTAGAAGTCAGAAACTTCTAGAAAACAATTAAATGAGTCACTAAATGCAAACACAAGTTAAAAAGAGAGCGAGACAATGAAGACTGACCCTGTCAAGTCTCTCCAGGCTCCACACAAAGGATCTCCCTGCTCCCCCAGAGAAGAGGGGGTCCGCTGACCCCAAGACCACACAGACCACCACAACTCAGACCGGCCATCAGCCTCCACCACGACCTGGCTGGCACGCGGCAAGGGAGAACCCAGAATCCAAGCCTGCCTTCTCAAGACCCAGGGACATCTGAGAAACGTTCCTAAACATAAACCTAACAACAAAGTGGATGAAGAGATTCTTAAACGACACACAGACAAGTGACCTAGAACCACTGGGGAGAGTGAGGAAGAAAGGCAAAGTCTACAAGGCCACCAGGCTTCGGAGTGTTCCTCTGGGAAAAAGGCTGATGGCACCCCAAGGCCATCTGTTAGCTTGACTCTAGTGAAGTCACACAGTCATTCAATAAACTGGTTAAAATGTTAAATCAGACAGAGACGCTGGAGCGCTCCTCCCTGGGGTCAGGGGGGGACGGTGGGGGAAGGCTGCTGAGACTGAGCTTACAAGGACCCCCTAGCCTCAAGTCACTCAAACCCTGAGTGAACAGAGAGCTCTGTGTCCACTAGAGGTCTGCGTCAGAGGAAACTCTGGAGAAGACAGCATCACCAGAACCTCTAGGGTTTTCCATACAGAATGCCCAACATGCAACCAAAAAAGCAAAAAAGGGTGTAACAACAAATACGAGCAAGAGAAAAAGAACCGAAACAGACCCAGAGGTATCAATGTATATCAGCATATCAGAGGTGTGTGTGTGCTACAGGGATCAAATGCAAATGTCACCAGTTCAAAAATACACTTGAAAAAAGGAAAAATTTCTGAGAATCAAAAGCGATTCTAGAACTTTACAATAACAGTGAACTGAATTTAAGATCTCAGTCTCTGGGCTTAACATCAAATTGGACGTAGCTGAAGAGAGGATCAGTGAACTGAAGGATGGATCGGTTAAAAAAAAAAATATATATATATATATGTGGGGGAAAAAGTATAGAATATATCAAAGGAGCCCATTGTTAAACTACGTTGTTAAAAACTATAAATGGGGACCCTCATAGTGGAGAAAAGACAGAAAGGGGAATAAGAAATGCCTACAGGGGTTGAAACTTAAGAGTCTCTTAATGAAAGTGAAAGAAGAGAGTGAAAAAGCTGGCATAAAACTCAACATGCAAAAAATGAAGATCATGGCATACGGCCCCATCACTTCATGGCAAATAAATGGGGAAACAATGGAAACAGTGACAGATTTTATTTTCTTGGGCTCCAAAATTACTGCAGATGGTGAAATTAAAAGATGTTTGCTCCTTGGAAGGAAAGCTATGAAAAACCTAGACAGCATATTAAAAAGCAGAGATATTACTTTGCCGACAAAGGTTCATTTAGCCAAAGCTATGTAGGAGCTCATTTAGTACTAGTTCATTTGGTCAAAGCCAGCAGTCACGTATGGATGTGAGAGTTGGCCCATGAAGAAGGCTGAATGCCAAAGAATCAATGCTTCTGAACTATGGTGTTGGAGAAGACTCTTGAGAGCCCCGTGGACTGCAAGGAAATCCAACCTGTCAATTCTAAAGCAAATCAGTCCTGAATATTCATTGGAAAGACTGGTGCTGAAGCTCCAATACTTTGGCCTCCTGATGCGAAGAACTGACTCATTGGAAAAGAACCTGATGCTGGGGAAGACTGAAGGCAGGAGGAGAAGGGGACGACAGAGGATGAGACGGTTGGATGGTATTACCGACTCGATGGACAGGAGCTTGAGCAGGCTCCAGGAGTTGGTGATGGACAAAGAAGCCTGGCATGTTGCAGTCCATGGGGTCGCAATGGGTCAGACACTGAGTGACTGAACTGACTGACAGGGACAGTGGCAAGAGTTGGTTCAAGAATCAGACCATTGACTCAAAAATGAAAACCACACATTGGTTTCAGCAGCTCTGCTGGTGCCTAAGGCAAGAAGAAAATGTTCAAGCTCAGAGGAAAAAAGGTGTGGCTTTGAATGGCACAGAAACACTGAGAGCTGACTTTTCAAGAACAAGGAAGTCAGAAGAAAATGGACGGGCATCTGTAAAATGCTGAAAAACAACCACCCACCCACCTGGAATTCTATACCCCACAGAAACACTCTTCCAAAGTGAAAACAAAATAAAGACTTTTAGGGCAAATGGAAATGAGACAACTCATCATGCACAGACATGAACTAAAAAAATATTCAGGCAGTGCTTTGGGAAAAAGAAAAGTAGTCTCTGACAGAAATATAAAAAACAAGTAAAGACCAACAATGAGGTAACTGTGAGGGTAAACATTAACTCTACAAAACCATGATGTTAACGCCAAAAATATATCTAACAATTTAAAGTATAACAGTGACAAGGAGGAGACAGTCGTGTCAGGGAGGCAATAAAAGTACTAAGTTAGACTTGAATGTAAAACACACGCTCTATCTGTGAATGGACACCCAACAACCTGACAGAGGAGTACAGAACTAGAAAAAGACTTCACACTTCTACAAGAAGCAAGAGAAAAGAACACAGAATAGGTGAGACAGACAGAAAACAAACAGTAACACGGTATCTATGCACTGAAATATCAACATTATAAATAGAGCAAATACTCTCATTAAAAGATAAAAACGATCAATTGATGACAATGAAAACTATACACTAGTCACAGAGGTTCCTGTTAAGATGGAAGATCTTTTAGACAGGTGAAGGTAAAAGATACCCAGGCAAACAAGGACAGAAAACTGATGTGGCAATATCACTGTCAAATAGTGTCTAAAGTAAGAAGCATCACTAGCCTTAAAAAGGAGCTTCTCATACTGATACAAGTTCAGTCCAGCAAGAACATGAGGATTCCACATTTGAATGTACCGAATAACATAACCTCAAAATATCAATACATAAAACTGACAGAAATAGAAAAGGAGTAACAGCCAAGTTCATACTCACAGTGGGAGACGTTAAAGACACATCTCTCAGGGAACTGGGCTCCCTGGGACGTAGTCACCCGCAGCCATGAAGTACCTGAATTGCGACTGGCTCTACGATGAGATGTGCTGCAAGCATGAAACACACACTGGATTTTAAAGACTTAGCGTGAACAAAAGAACGTGAAATATTTCATTAGGTTTTATCATGTTGATTACACACTGAAATGATAATATTTTTGGGTGTGTTAAAATAAAATACATTGCAAGTAATTTCACCTACTTCTGCTTTACAAAACGTGGCTACCGGAATCCGAATTACATGAGTCACAAACCTGATCTAACTGATACACACGGAATATTGCTTTCTCACTGATACATATTATTTTCAAGGGCCCAAGGAACATATCACAAAATGAATATATATTGGGCCATTAGGAAAGCTCAAACTCTTTCAAAGGACTGAACTAATGCGGGGTACACTTAGGGGCTGCAGTGGGCTGACGGTCTATGTGCCTCAAACTTCACCCCGCACGCGGTGATGAGCCCAGGAGGCAGGCACTCTGGGAGGGCTCAGGGCAGGAGGGAACGGGCGCCCATGCTGTTAGGACAGGGAGAAGCAGCAGGCAGTCTAGGAACCAGGAGACAGGCCTCAGCAGACGTGGCACCCGCTGGTGCTCTTGGGACTTGCCAGCCTCCAGTACTATAAGAAACAACTTTCTGTTGTTTTTCAGCTAGTCTATGGTATTTATAACAGTAGCCCCAAAAGACTAAGACGGGGCTCTTCATGGAACTAAGCTAGAAATCAAACAAGGGTCACTAGAAAAACAACCCCAAACATTAAGTTAAATGACATACTGCTTGAAGAATTTCATGAATAATCATTTTTAAAAAACACAATGAAAATTAGAAAATAATTTTCCATAAAAATCTGGCTTACTCAAACTTGTGGGACGCAGCAAACTGTGTTTAGAGGGTAACTTAAAGCCTTACACACATATACTGGGAAAGAAGGAAGGCTAAAAATCAATTAAGCCTCTATCCCTGCTGCTGCTGCTGCTAAGTCACTCCAGTCGTGTCCGATTCTGTGCGACCCCATAGACAGCAGCCCACCAGGCTCCCCCGTCCCTGGTATTCTCCAGGAAAGAATACTGGAGTGGGTTGCCATTTCCTTCTCCAATGCATGAAGTGAAAAGTCAAAATGAAGTCGCTCAGTCGTGTCCGACCCTTAGCGACCCCATGGGCTGCAGAAACCAGAAAAAAAGCAAAGCAAACAAAACACAAGGCAGATGGGGAAAAAAGGAGAAGAAAATAAGGAAACCGAAAGCAATATGGAATTTTTTCAAAACAAAGCCAAAAGTGGGCTCTTTGAAAGGACTGCCAAAACTGATAAACCCCTAGAGAGACTGATTAAGAAAAACAGACAAAGCACAAATCACCAGTATCAAGGATTTTTCTAAGGGGAGACAACACATCTTGCAGATAAAAAGATATGATGAACCACAGTTCACTTACTAATTGGAGAGTCTGCTGGCCTCAATAAATTCCTAGCAGCGGGGAAAGGCTTTACACAACTAGACCCAAGAAGACATACAAAATCAGAAATTTTTATTTGCATGAAAAACATTACATCTGAAATTAAAAGCCTCCCCACAATGAAACCAACTGGTTTTGCCAATAAATTCTTCCAAAAATCGAGGGAAGGAAACAGTAATCTCACAGGAACTCTGGGGATAAACAAGGAACACTCTCCAACCCTGTTTTATAAGACTAGCATAACCTTGATACTAAAACCAACAAGGAAGAAGTACAAGAAAGTAACATTACAGACTCTGGATATAGATGAAATAATCCTAAATAAAACACTAACAAATAAAATCCAACAGAAGGAGAATACATCAAGATTAGGTTGGTGTTGTTTTAGAATCACAAAATTTTTTAAAAGTTAAGTCACCACATAAAAGAAAAATCACCTGTTTCAAAATCTACAGAAAATAAACTTAAGAAAACTTAATGTAATAATTTTAGTGCATGACTAAGAAAAAACTCTTAGTAAACTAACAGAGAAGAATTTACATATTTTGATAAAAATATCCATAAAAAAGCTAATATCATATGGGATGGTGAAATACTGAAAGGTTGAAAGGTTTTCCTCTGATAATGGGAAAGAGACAAGGATACTTATTCTCAGTATTTCTGTTCACCATTGTACTCGGTACTGGAGATCCTAGTCCGTACAATAAGGTAAGAAAAAGAAAAGGGTTATCACAGTTGCGAAGGGGGAAAAAGCACTTATTTGCAGACATAATTGTGTATACATAAGAAAATACAATTAGAATGATTTGAAATTAATGGATTTAGCAAGTGAATATAGAAAAGTCAATTCTATCTCTATTAGGAATTTATAATGGCACTGAAATATCAAGATATCTAATTAAACAAGTGCAAGACTTACAGCAAACTATAGACTTCTAAGATAAATTAAAGAAGATCTAAAAAAAATGGAGAGCTATCTATATTGTGTTCATGGATTATAAGAACAGCATAAAACACACACACACAGAGTTAACCGTGTGAGGCGATGCGAGTGTTGGGCAATCATTCCACGACATCTATGGACATCAAGTCATCACAATCACAATGTAGACTTGAAATACACACAAACTGTATCTGTCAATGACTCCTTAGTGAAGCTGGGGGTCTAAAATCAGCGCCTGACACCTGGTAGCTGGAAGGCGTGGGAACCCGGGTTCACGGGCAGGCTGCACACACTCTTAATCACAGGTAAGTCCTGAAGCAACCCAGCCAACTCTCCATTTTTCTGTTTCTGTTTTTCTCTGTTCCCCTTGCCATTTCTGTTGAACAGATTCCCAGTATCGAGTGAGCAGCGTCAATGCAGCGATAATGTTTCCCTATCTACGGCAGGAGCATGTAACCCCAGCAGACCTCCCAATTGCCCCGAGATAACTGGGGTGCCCCATCACAACAGAAAGCAAAGAAACGACATTCCCCGAGACAGAGCTGCCCGACAGCAGTGGCGACTATGGTCCACCAGACTTCCCAAGGGAACCCCCAGGGGCTTGGATCCCATGCTGGGCCCCTCAGCTTGAGGCCACACGTGCATTTCCACCATTCTGGGAGTCCTGGCAGAAGAAAGCCAGATCACAGAAGGGGGATGGTGTGGCCGGCCCATGGGACGCAGGGTAGGGCTGACTTGGGTCTGTGCTGGGCTCCACGTCCTGTCACCACCCTTGGAGTGTACAAAGTTCTTGGGATCATTGTAGGTTTTTAGCAAAAAACAATGGAGCCGAAGTCACTTAGGATGGTTTTTAAGAAGAAAACCTCACTGAGGATTCACTCAGCACCAGCCTCGGCCCCTAGTGAGATGCAGACTTCCGGTGGTCATCCATGGCTGTGCCCATCACCCACCAGGGCAAGGGGAGGCCCCTGGACACTGGGTGCCACGTGGGGTTCTTCCCCCACTTTGAGTGAAGGGCTGCATCCCCCTGGATGAACCCAGCTCACCCCTCCACCTCTGATGCTGAGGCCCCCGTGCCTCCCACGACCGGAGGATCCAGCCTCTCCCGGGCCTCCATGTCACTGCACAGACCATGTCCGTGCGGCTTCAGCAGGCAGGGTGAGTCCTGCGCGGAGCTTCCCAGCTCGCTGGCCTCGCTGTCCACATCGGGGCTGGGCAGGAGCACCGCATGTCCACTGAACGAGTGGATGAGGGCCCCAACAATGCCAGGGATGATGAAGGGGAGGTGAAGGGGGCTGAGATCCAAGTGTCAGTCCCTGATTCAGGCAGCAGTGCATATTGACTCATTTAACCTCATGACAAAACTGTGTGTCAGCGGGTGGGGGGTGGGTCCTGCCACTGTTCTCACCTTGGAGCTGGCAAGTTCACTCTCAGTGTCCAGGGACAGCTGCAGCCACTGACCACAGACTGGACAACTTTAACACAAATTCATTCTCCCTCAGTTCTGGAGTCAGAAACCTGTGATCAAGGTGTGGGCAGGACTGAGCTCCCTCCAGAGGCTCCAGGGGAGGGTCCCTCTGGCCTTGTCCAGCCCTTGGGAGACCCCAGGCTTCCCTGGGCTTGTGGCCACATCACCCCAACCTCTGTGTCCATCTGCATAAACCTTCTCCCCTGGGTGACTCTGTGCCTCAGATCATGCCCTCTTCTCTTCCAAGGACACCCGTCACTGGATTCAGGGTCCACATGCCTCCCGGGTCATCTGGTGCAGCGGTCAGGAACTTACTTCCATCTGCCAAGACTTTTCATCAGAATAAGGTCACCTTGGCAGGCTGCAGAAGGATGGATGGCTTTTGGGGCCACCACTTAGCCCACTACACTTGTCATGAAGCCACAAGGCAGAGCCTCACTGGGCTTGGTGCAGGGAGCTTCAAAGAAGCAGGGCTCCAGTCCTGGGCTGCCTCAAGAACACACTTAGGATCAGGACACTCGGGCACAGGGACCAGATGGGCAAGGCTCAGAGGTGTGCTGGTGGGCGTGGGGCTCACCTGCAGGGGGCCTGGAGCCTGACATGATGACCCAGGGGTGGGGGACACAGCGCATGGTTTGGGAATGGACACATCCCCGCACGGATGAGAGGAGGCAGGCACGGGGGCTCAGGCCAGGGGAGCCCAGATCTTCCTGCTGCCCTCAAGGGGCCGGTCGGATGGGCACAGGAGGGAGCCGTGGTTTCAGCGACCTGGGTCGGAGTCCTGGTCTGCTGCTGTGTTGTCTCTGGCGAGTGACTCAGCCTCTCTGAGCCCACCTTTTGCTCCTCTGCAAATCTTTGCCACACGTGACTATCTTCACAGTTGTGGGGAGTTCTTGGTGCTCTCAGCAGCCCCGCCCAACCCCATGACTGGGGCTATGCCGCCTCTCCACGACCTTGAGGCCCCTAAGACCACCCCTGCACAGACTCTCTTTGCAAAGAAGCTGGAAGCTGCTTCTCCTACCCCAGGAGCCCTGGGGCACCCAGACCCAAGAGGCAGCAATGCCTCTAGCCTGGGGGCTCCCGGGCGAGGGGTTGACCACATGGGGCACTGGGAGTGACCGTGGATGGCCCCGTATGGCCAACTCCATCTTTCCTGTTGCAGCCCAGGTTTATTTCTGTGTGCTCTGCTCAGCCGCACGCAAAGACCCAAAATATATCCCTCCGAGTCCGTGGAGATTTCTCTCGACGGTGGTCAAGAAGCAGTGCCTGGGCTGGCATCCCTGGGAAAACACGCTCTGCTGTTTACATGAGCGACAGGGTCCCTTCAAGAAAAACATCTGGCCAGATCAGGAAAGGGTCGTGGGACTCACTGGACAAATGGGATATCCTCGTTCTTACACACATGGGATGTTTTAAACGCTGGCACCCAGCCTGACAACAGCCTGATCCTGGCGGGAAGAAACCGAGAGATGCAGGTCCCCTCCCCCAGTCGGACACCCCAGACGGTGGCTTCTGTCTGGACTGGCCCTGTGGGTGGGGAGTCTGGAGGACACAGAACCACAGGGGCCTCGAGGCTTGGCGTGGGCGTGGGGAGGGCCAAGGGGCTCGGGGAGGCGGCAGGGTCAGGGCCCTTGCAATGGACTGCCACCAAAGGCTGGACAAAGACAAGAAGTAAGAAAACGAATGCCACACCTTAAAGCTGCTCAAGAGCCAAGAAGGCCCAGAAGAGTGACCAGGACTGAGCCATCCAAGGTGGGGTAGTGGAGGAGGAGGCTCGCCCAGCTCAGACTGGACGGGGTTAAACCTCCGCTCCGGCTCAACTCACAGGAACCCCACCACAGTCACTCCTGACACTTTCCTTTTCGAAGGAAAAAGGGAATCACAGAACAAGCAACACCATCCCTGTGGGGGACTCTTGGCGGTCGAGGATGCCAAGGGCCCCTCTGCGTCCGCACGGCTGCCTGAGCCTGCATGTTGTGCATCACAGTCACCCGTCTCCGCTGAGGGGCAGCCTCTGAGCTTGTTGGAAGGTTGGCCTCAGCGAGGCCGAAATGGGGTCCCTAGCTGCCCCCAGAGGGCTCCCAGGCAGCACACCTCCCCAGCCCACCCTGAGCCCACGGCTGCTGCCCACCCCAGAGGGCCCCGTCACTGCCATCAGGGAATTAGGGGGTGCCAAGTGCTCAGACCCGAGGGTGGTGGGGGCGCCTCCATGGCATCCTGTGTGTACCCCTCCTCGGCTCATGGTCCAGCAGGAGCTGCGGGGAGCGTGTGTACACGGCAGGGACACACAGGACGCCTCCTGAGCACCGCCAGGCCAGGAAGCCCTGGAGCCCCGGTGGGAAGCCTGGGCCGGACTTCTGACCACCACACGGGCCTGGTCAACCTCCCCTTCTCTGTGCCCTCGGCTTCCTCAGCTCCAAGGATAACACCACCTCTCGGAGAGCCTCTGATGCCAGGGCTGCTCTGTGGGAGGGATCGTGTTCTCCTCGAATGTGTTCAAGGCACGTGATGCCTGGTCAGTCCCTAATGACTGGCTGCATTCTTGGCAGGCCTGGGGCCTGCCTGCTCTTCCTGTTGGCACCAGGGTCCCGCATGCATGTGAGTTGGCAGGCCTGTTCCAGGCTGGGTCTGTCTGCTTAGGTGACAGACGTGCCTCCTGGGAGGAAGAGCATCTGGCACGGGCTGGGCCCCATCCCCTGATTGGCGCCAGGACCAGCCTCCTTCTAGTTCCCGAATTGGGAAGACAGGGGCCATTTCTGGGTCACTTGAACGTGTCATCTCATGGGAGCGTGGCTTTATGATATTTGCTGAGTGATCCGGGGTGGGGTGGGGGGTGGGGGACAGTCCTGCTGAGCTCCTACTGTGTGCTGGCAGAGGATGTTCCCGCAGTCCTTCCTTGACTTCTGGCAGCATCCTCGGGTTCACTTTAATACTCTTGGATGAGGAGGCAGGCTTGACTGCCACAGGGGGCCGACCCTGGCTTGCTCACGCCCGCCTGCCACCTGGACAGCTCCTGGAGGGGACAAGAAAGGGCTCAGTCCCTGGGCAAGTATCTGCAGGGAGGCATTTCTGCACCATGGTTCCTGCTGACCACATCTGCACCACCCTGGAGGAGGGGCTGTGGTCACTCAGGCACGGTCACATGGGTGCTGGCCTAAGCATGCCTTCTACACAACCTGGACATGGTACCCTCGACTGTCTCCAGTGAGCCCGGACCCAGAACGTGGTCTCTGAGTTAACTGGAGCTGCAGGACTGGCTGGGGCGGATTTACCCCTCAGCTCTTAGCATAGGGTCTGGCTCCCAAGGCCTGGCTTGTTGAAGGAATAAAAGACATGTATTCATTCACAGGCCTGCTTTGATGATAGGTGGGTAGGTTACTCAGATCCACCCTCTCATGGTAAACAATTATTTAAAAAAAAAAAAAAAGTGTCACGCCTTAAAGTTGCTGAATACCTGAGAAGACCCAGAGGAGCAACTGCCCAAGATGAGGGATCTAACAGAAGACCCCTCCCTCCCCATGGAGCCAGACTCCCAGAAGACGACACTTTCAGGTGACCCAGAAAGGGCCTCCCTCCTCCAACCACGGGAATTACAAGGAAGGTGGTGCTGGTGCCGACCAGGGGAAGAAGCAGGTGAAGACCCCAGTGGGTGCAGGCACATCAGCCTGTGACCTTGGTTCAAGGGGATCCTATCCATGACGCCTCAGATGAGTGGAGAATGCAAGTGCCAAGTCTTTCTGGATAAGGGCACTTTCTTCCCAGGCTTGGGAACTGCTCCGTGGGTTATGGAAGGGTGGTGGCCAGTGGGGAAGAGCGCCAGGCCCATCAGGATGAAAGCCAGCCGGAGGAGAACCAGCAGAAGTGACCCCCTCAGCTTTGGGAGCGACTTCACTTCTGAGACGATTAGATGGATAATAAATCTAAGAAATCAGCTAAGCTCACCTCGCTTAGAGAAATAAACCTCAAGATAGAAAGGTCCTGCAAAGACAGGAAACCATTAAAGAAAATGACACAGCCAACTTGCGAAAGAACCAAACAGAACATGCAGAAATTAAAAAGTGTCATAACGAGAAGCAAAAATACAACAGACACGTTTGAAGACACTTGACCTCTTCTGGAAAGGGAGACACGTGGGCACAGAGCAGGGGCATGCTGATAACGTATGCATCCCCTTGCCCAAACCCCTGCTCTCCAGGAAGAAAAACCAACCCTGAACTGTAGCTGCATCATTTGCCAATTTCCGCAGTGTAAATACTCCCACAGTGGCCTGATTCATGTACCAAAGGGTTAACACCCTGCCGGCAGAATTCCCCATGAAACAGAACTACCGGCCAAGAGACATGGGAGGACGTCAGAACCGCAACCCGAGGGGCACAGATTTCAGCCCAAATACCTGGGACCTGGGCAGAGCCGACCTTGGGGAACTTTAAAGACAAGACTCTTTAAACATGTCTAGAATTCACTTTATAACGTTGCCATTTCCTTCTCCTGTTTATAACAAGTACACTTCCACAAAACCAAGAGAGGCCCAGAGGAAACCAGGTGGGGTGTATAAAAGCCTCAGCACTTAAGACTCAAGAGACATAAAAGCTTTACGGGCAAAGAAATGCATGTGTAATGGTGGAATTATGAATAGAGATATGAATAGCTTCGGGACTAGACAATGGCCCCTGACACCTCATTGTAGGACAGGCTCATGGCATAGGCACTAAGCCTGGGGGTACGAGTGAGAAGGGAGCTGAAGACCACGTTTTGTTGTTGTTTAGTCACTAAGCCACGTCCGACTCTTTGAGACCCCATGGACTGCAGCACACCAGGCTTCCCTGTCCTTCACCATCTCCCAGAGCTTACTCAAACTCATGCCCATGGAGTCAGTGATGCCATCCAACCATCTCTTCCTCTGATGGCCCCTTCTCCTCCTGCCCTCAATCTTTCCCAGAATCAGGGTCTTTTCCAATGAGTCAGCTCTTCACATCAGTTGGTCAAAGTACTGGAGCTTAAGCTTCGGCATCATTCCTTCCAATGAATAATTTTCAGGGTTGATTTCCTTTAGGATGGACTGGTTTGATGTCCTTGCAGTCCAAGGGACTTTCAAGAGTCTTCTCCAACACCACAGTTCAAAAGTATCAATTCTTTGGCGCTCAGCCTGCTCTATAGTCCAGTTCTCATGGTTCAGGGCAAAGAGACTGACACGAGGGTGCAGCATCCAATTTCAAGTGCTGGTTCTGCCCCTGCCGGGCCCAGTGGCCTTGGTCTCCTTGCCCCACCTCTCAGAGCCTCTGTTCCTTCTCTCGGTAAAGGGACCTGACCCTACACCACAAGCCGGGTCGGGATGGGGGTTTGTGTCCAGGCTGAAAGTCCCCGAGAACACCTGCTGCTGCACTGTCCTTACATGCGGAGTTGTCAAAATTAGACTTGAGGTGCCTCAAAGTCTAGAACCCTCACCCCACTGTCCAGGCTATGAGGACGGGCCCCCGCCCCCAACTCCATGCTCATCACCACACTTAGCCAAGTCGGGGAACCGTCTTGGACACCAGCTCATGCCCACAAGGCCTCAGCTGGAAACTGCAAGAAACACGTCCCTCTCCCCTGTCCCATGTCCCCTGGCAGGGAGGACGTGCCATCACCTCCATTCTACAGATGGAAAAACTGAGGTTCCCAGTGTGGAAGCCATGTGCCTGAGGCTGCTGAGCCCCCAGGAAGTGGTCAGTCTGGGTCTGGACCCGCACACGTGGCCTCAGAGGGGCTAGGCAGGGTCTGAGCCTCCCTGGGAGCTCAGGTACCCTCACCGCCTGACCGTGGGTCCTGGAGTCTGGTGTGGAGGCGGCTACCATCCTCCAGCAGGCAGCTCCTCGCTCTCTTTTCAAAAAACAACATCCACAAAGACAGGAAACAGATGCCGCCGTGGCCCACACCAGCTCCGGGGAGGAACGAGGAGAAACTACAGCCCACCAGCCCTGGGGTGCGGTGGCGAGCCCTGAACGGCAGCTTGAAAGCAAATTGACCTTGTAAGGTTCATGTGTCTGAGGCCTTAACAATTCTGCCAAAGACGGAGTCAAGTTCAACATCAGGCCAGTGCAGGCCTCCGTCATCCCCAGTACACAGCCGGGATTTTCCTGTGTGGCCTTCTCGGAGTGGACATAAATAATGCCCTGGCTTTGAGGTTGGACTTGAAAAATGTTGATGGGTTTCAGTTACAAGGAAACATGTTGGCCCACAAGCTGCTCTTGTCCATTTCCCAGAAAACCTGGCCGCTGACCCCAACGCCATCGGAGGGACAGAAGAGTGGGGGGTGGGTGGATGAGGTGCTCCTGCAGAAGGAAGGCCTGGGCCACCTGCCTCCGGGACCTTCCCCCACCATTTCTATCCTGTCTGCTGTCCCAGGGGTCTCTGACATGACACCCCTCCTGGACCCTCATGTGTGAAACTGACTTCGGGGGCCGTCTTTTGGATCAAGGTGTCAGATCCTCATTTGACAACCAGGGTCCCTCTTGTGGGTGGCTGGGCAAGCAATTTTTAAGCCGAGTCCCTCTGGGCCCACGGTGCCTGGCAGAGGGTAGGGGGCAAGTGGGTCACCTGTGGTCACAGCCAATAGGCCAGGCTCAGCCTCCATCCGTCCTATACACAAAGTTATGGGCACGTTTTGTCCAGACCCGCCACTGCCCCCTCCACTGGGTTCCCGGCCCAGGGCACCCAGTATTGTGTGCGGTATCACTCTGGATAACCCAGTGATGTAATGCCTTCTTTCCCAGGTGGTTCAGCAGAAAAGAACCCGCCAGCCAATGTAGCAGATGCAGGAGACCTGGGTTCGCTCCCTGGGTTGGGAAGATCCCCTGGAGGAGGAAATGGCAACCCATTTCAGTATTCCTGCCTGAAAAATTCCACGGACAGAGGATCTTAGGGGCTAGAGTTCACAGGGCTGCAAAGAGCTGGACACGAATGAGCAACTGAACATGCACACAGTCGTGTAAATACTGTTGTTGTCTCTGTTTGACAAATGGTGAAGCTTCACTGCTGTTGTTGTTCAGTCATCAGATTTTGTCTGATTCCTTGCGACCCCATGGACTATACACTCCATGGAATTCTCTAGGCCAGAATACTGGAGTGGGTAATGTTTCCCTCCTGCAGGGGATTTTTCTGACTCCCCACATACTATAAGACTAAACTTGAGAATTCTTGTTTTTTTAATTTTATTTTACTTCAAATAGCCTTTGGGCATCTGAAAGGACAGTGTAGGTACTTTCAAGATGTCTTCTGCAAAACAAAGCCCTTTTGGCAAGTGTGGTCATAATATCCAGGTAGACGTTGCTGTTGTAAGTGTCACATCTCAGCCAGAAGGCAAATTCTGAGCTCTTCCTCTGGCAGAAACAAATTCACAAGATAAGCCAAGAAAGAGAGCTGGAAAAACAAACCACACCAACAACCAGAAAAGCATTTCTCACGAGACAAAGCTAGAAAAAAATCCAACATCCCTGTGGCCCCAAAACCCTCTTGGAAATGAATGTTCAGTAAGGAAGAGACGAAACATGTCAAGTTCCAAAGACAGGCAATGCCCATGGCCAGTGTAGTTTAGAGACGGCCTGACCACTCAGATGAAGACGCACACCAATATAAACCCTTTGCAGGCAGCAGTGATGGTTGTCACCATAGGAAGTGTTTAGTCTGGTGACAACCCGCCTTGGGCACCACATAAGGGAACAGACCTGGTTCTCTTCCTTTGCCCCACACCATTCACTCATGAAGGCAGCTCAGGTGCTACCTTGTCCTGCCTGCCTGTCTGGCTCACCCATGAGCTGTGACCACCTGCAGGGAAGGACTCCGCCTTCTCTTCTCTGTGCGCCATGAACCTGCACACAGTGGGCCTTCAGAACCTCAGGAGACTCACCCCATCCCCACTATAGCCAGAACGCTCCCCAGGCATTAAAACAGCTGTGGAGTCACTTTGGCCCAAGCCCTGGTTACAGATCCCTGGAGCCTACTACAGCCTCTACAGTGCGATTAATCAGGTCCTTTATACACAGATTCCCGCCTGTCAGGTCTGATCTTTGGATTCATTGTCACTCTATCCCTCCCCTGGCAGCAAGGTGGGCCGCGATGCAGACAACGGAGCTCATGAGCTGAGTTTCAAAGGACAGCGATGGATGCAACCTGTTGCAAACTAAAGGAGGGTCCCTGAATGTCTCAGAAAAGGCCTCCGGTGTGCAGGTGAGGAGGAGGGCCCCCACGGTGCAAAGGAAAGAGAGGTACTCAGGGGCAAAGGCTCTTGGCCTCTCCTGTAGCAGCTCCAGCTGGTAGCTCGTGAACAGTGGACAGCCAATGTGGTCACATGAGCATGACTCTTATTCCCTCACAAAGCAAGAAAAAGGGGGCAGGGTGTGGGAGTACCCGGAGGGTGTGGTGGGGTGGATGGAGGGACGTGTCCCTCCTCTCTTCAGTGCACATTGCTTTTGTGAGTCTCAGAACTGCCAGAAGGCAGTCATCAAGTCAGGTCCCCACAGTATCCAGTGTGGGCCGGGTGCCTTAGCCCCTGTCACATGGACAAGCCACACCATATGGCTTCCCTGAGTTCCAACAGCACGATCTGGGGCTTTTGTTTAGGTACACACTTCCTTGCTGTAGCTGTGTCACCCCCTTCTTTGAGCTCCAGTTTTGTCCTCTAGAAAAAGGACATCGATTGCTACCTTAGCAGGTTGCTACCTTAATCCCATGAAGACTAATTAGGATAATCCTACAATTAATAGCTGGCCTTAAGAGATACTGGGCTTCCCTGATAGTTCAGCTGGTAAAGAATCCTCCTGCCATGCAGGAGACCCCAGTTTGATTCCTGGGTCGGGAATGCTGATCCGCTACAGAAGGGACCGGCTACCCACTCCAGTATTCTTGCACTTCTCTTGTGGCTCAGCTAACCTGGGTTCAATCCCTGGCCTGGGAAGATGCCCTGGAGAAGGGAAAGGCTACCCGCTCCAGTATTCTGGCCTGGAGGACCATGGACTGTACAGCCCATGGGGTCGCCAAGAGTCGGACACGACTGAGGGACTTTCACGTCACTTTCAAGAGATAGGACCTGAATCCAGATTAAACTGGAGTCTCCCAGCGTCATCTGGCATTTCTTCCCTGAAGCCAGCCAAAACCCACACAGGTGCATTTCCACGGTCTCCACTGACAGAAAACCCAGCGTGGTTCAAACAAGCTGACAGACAAGCGGGAGAGGACTCACGGGCAGACGGCTTCCCTCCGGTCTCAGGTGGAGCTCGGGGACCACAGCAGGAAACGGCGCTCTCAACCCGGGGCCCAGCAGCGGCCTCCTTCTCCTGCCGGCGGCTCTGCCCTGACGGGCGCGGGAAAGCTGCCAACCGCCGCAGGCTTCCTTCACGCCCCTCCCACTGCTGTAGCCTGACCTCTCCTGGCCCCACCCCTTCCGGCCAACCAGAGCGCCTCTTCCCTTGATTCCAGCGTGAGGCCCGGCCCTGGGCCCTGATTGGTCACCGCCCCAGCCCTGAGCCAATCACGGTGGCCAGGGAGGATGGAACACACCGATTGGCCAGGTCCAGATCATGTATCCACACTCTCCCGGACGCGTGCCAGCCGCTCAGCCTGTGTCTGGGGTGGAGAGAGTGCGCTGCACCCGGCGCAGGGCTGAGATTCCAGTCACTGTGTCCGTGTGCTCAGTGTCCTGGGATGTGACTGTGCATCTTCTCTACACACTGCTGCGTTCTCTGCAGGAAAGATATTCATGAGACACCTCTTCCCTTCCCAAGTGTTGTTTCACGCACCCACATTCAAGGGAGCAAGACCTCCTGTTCGAAGGAAGGCTTGGAGATCCTCTCTTAACCTCTGGGCTTGTTTCTTGTATCAGTTCAGTTCAGTTCAGTCGCTCAGTCATCTCTGACTCTTTGCGACCCCATGAATCACAGCACGCCAGGGGCCTCCCTGTCCATCACCAACTCCCGGAGTTCACTCAAACTCATATCCATCGAGTCGGTGATGCCATCCAGCCATCTCATTTCTTGTATCGTGTTAGAATAATTTATTCGGTCTTAAAACCCCCACGAGCACCGCCACATGCTGCTTTGCCTATCAGGATTCTTAGCTGTTCTGAGTAGAGGGCATGGCCCAGGGGCTTCCCAAAGGGAAGCACATGAGAGGCTGAATCGCTGAATCACTTTGCTGTACACCTTACACAAACAAATCATTGTAAATCAACAAGACTTCAATTTAAAGAAAAGATATTCCCTCATCAAAGATGGTTCGAAATTTTGTAGAAGTTTTTCCTTCAATTGTTGGTGTTTGGTATGTGTCTATTTGGTTTGGTGGTGTGTTTTGAGGTAGGGATCCAGCTTACCTTCCCACATGGATACCAAATTGTCCCAATGGGACAATTCGTTTGTCCTTTCTCCTGGAAATGTCCTTTCTGCGTTTCCACATTAAGAAGCTTTTTAAAAAATGCCACGTATCAAGAACTTCAGATCTTTGGTAGTTTGTGCAGCACCCCAGAGGCATGTCTCCCCTTCTGTGACTTCTCTCCGCATCTCACCATTGCCAGTTTCTAGTGTGCACGGGTGCCCTCAGAGGGTTCTCTGCAGTGAGCTGTGTTTCTGTGAGGACAGAGGATGTGAGCACGGAGGAGGGGCTGTGTCCCCAGTGACCATGTGGCCGTGCTCAGCGACCCCGATATTGAGTCTGGCTGTGACTTCCTGAGGCAAGCTCTGCTTTTCTTCCTCTTGGTGTCTGGATACGCAAAGTGATTCTGGTGGATTGGGGTTTGGGTCCCTGGATCCAACAGTGGAGAGATACACCCACAGCCTGCTTTTCCTTTATAGTTTCCTCCTGTGGGCTCTGCTCAGCTGGTGTGGAGATATTTCTGTTCAAGGCTTGAGAGGTAGTCAGTCCTTCTGCTTCTCATCCCCTGCCTCGTCTGTACTTCTGTCTTTTTTTTTTTTTTTTAAATATAGCTAGTTTTCGATGTTGTTAGTCCTTGTGTCATTCTGACTCTCAGGCACCTGTGGTTTAATAGACCTCCAGCTCCAGAGAGCTCTTTGCCTGCTGGAGACATGGAGCACTCAGGGAGCAGCACCACATCACACTGGAGCCTGGCCCAGAGAGCAGCTTCTTGCCAGGATGGCTCCATTCCTGCTGTGGGGGTTCGGAGTTATCACATCTGATTGTGCATCCCCTGGGCCTCCAGTGCAGGCCCCACTCTGAGATCTGGAAAGGAGGTGGCTTCCCTTCCTGACACAGAACTAGTATTTTTTTGTCCTCGTCCTTGTCCATTCCCATTTGGCTCGCAGGCTCTACACTTGACCCTCACCCACAGGATCAGAAGAGCCCAGTTCTAGAGAAGTTTCATACAAGGAGAGGCTCCCAGAGACACTCCAACCCCCGGGCCTAAGTAAGCATTTCCTTGGAGTTTCACAGCCCTGGGAGGAGATACTGGGTTTGTGTTCTTTTTACAGTTGAATATGTTGAGCCTCAGATCATTGTGTGATTTGCTCTGGGTCACTCTGCAGGTCAGTGGGTAAGGTGGGATTTGAACCCAGACTCTATGTCTTGGAGCTCGTGACTGTACAGGTGTTTCTGCTCCTCGGGTAAGTTTATTTCAGGGTTTTTTTTGTTGTTGTTTTTGATGCATTTGTATGTGGGGCTGTTCTGTTTTCTCTCTGACGGTTCATATCCTGCTATGCTGCTGAATTTCTTAGTTTTAATACTTGTTACTTGGTGGAGTTTTTAGGGTTTCATTTAAATCCTGTCATAATCGAATAGTGGCAGTGTAACTTCATCTGTTCCAATGGGGATGGCTTTTATTTCCTTTTCTTGCCTGGTTATTCTGGGTAGGACACCTCCACTACTTGTTGAACAAGATTGGTGAGAGTGGGTATCCTTGTACTATTCCTGATCTTTTAGGAAAATCTTTCATCTCTTTACCATTGAGTTGGATGTTAGCTGTGGGCTTGTCTTATATACCCTTTAGGATGTTCCATGTATAACCACTGTATTGAGAGACTGTACCAAAATTGATGTTAAACTTTGTCGAAAGCATTGTCTGCAATTATTGAGAAGATCACACGGTTTCATTCTTAGTTTTGTTTATATTGTGTATCACAGTGATTGATGTGCAGGTAAAAAATCATGCTTGCAGGCACAGAATAAATTCCATTTGATCATAGTGTATGATTCTTTTAGTGTATCTTCAATTTGGTTTGCTAATATTCTTTTGAGGATTTTTACATCCGTGTACACCAGGGTCAGGATTCTCTGGTTGTTCATATGGTAAAGAATCTGCCTACAATGCGGGAGACCTGGGTTTGACCCCTGGGTCAGGAAAATCCCCTCGGAAAAGGAATAGCTACCCCCGCCAATATTCTTGCCTGGAAAATTCTGTGGACAGAGGACCTGTCGGGCTACAGTCAATGGGTCACAAATAACTGGACATGACTGAGTGACTCACACTTAGAAGAGTGTTTCTTGACTTCCTTAATATCTAAATTTAAGATTTTATATCAGTCAAAAATTACAGTCTAAGGCAAAAATGTCAAGAGTCCTTAGAAGTAAATGACAATAAGGGCTGACAGTTGAAAGCAAGAAAGACTGCACATAATTTATTTTTCATAAGAATTTTAGATCTTCAGAGGAATTCTCATTAAACTGAATTAAAATGCAAGCTTTAGTTTAAAATGGAAAGCTTTTTTGGAATTATGTTTCTATGTTGAGACTGAAATTTTATTATTTATGTATGAGATATTGAGCAATACAGTGTAGCTATTAAAATCATATTTTCAATACCTTTAATGACATTTATAACCTCTTATAGTGGAAAAATTGCTAGGAATAGAAGATGATCCCATATAACTTTAGATGACAGTACAGACATGTTGAATGATAGTTTTCAGACTGTATTTATTTATTTTTGATTGAAGGATTACTGGTTTACGATGCTTGGTTGGTTTTCCTCATACAACAACACGATAGGCCGTAAGTATATTATCCACTCTTTGGCGAGCCTGCCTCCCACTTCCTGCCATCCCACCCTCTAGGTCGTCACAGAGCACTATGCTGGGTTCCCTATGTTATATAGCACCTTCCCACTAGCTAGCTATTTTACGTATGGAGTGTACTCCGGGAGTTGGTGATGGACAGGGAGGCCTGGCGTGCTGTGATTCATGGGGTCGCGGAGAGTCGGACACGACTGAGCGACTGAACTGAACTGAACTGAGTGGCAATGTTTCAATGCTACTCTCTCAATTTGGCCCACCCTCTCCTTCTCCAGCTGAGTTCACAAATCCTTCCCCTACATCTGTGTATCTATTTCTACCCTTCAAATATTCACCAGTACCATTTTACAAGATTCCATGTGTATGCATTAATATACTGTATTTGTTTTTCTCTTTCTGACTTACTTCACTCTGTATCACAGTTTCTAGGTTCATCCACCTCAGTTAAACCAACTCATATTTGTTCCTTTTCATGGCTGAGTAATATTCCATTGTGTATATGTTCCACAATTTATTTATCCATTTTTCTCTTGATAGACATTAGGTTGCTTCCATGCCCTGGCTATTTTAAATAGTGCTGCAATGGACATTGGGGTACATAAGTCTTTTTAGAGGTGTGGTTTTCTCAGGGTATATGGCCAGTAGGGGATTGTTGAATCATGCAGTAGTTTTATTCCTACTTTTTTTTTTTTTTTTGAACAGAGGAAAATTTATGCGTCGAACCTGGACTGGTCACTTATGATAATATACATGCTACAATTCCATTCTCCCCAATCATTCCACCTTCACCCTCTCCCACAGAGTCCCAAAGACTGTTCTAAATGCCTATGTTTCTTTTGCAGTCTCTTATACAGGGTTCAGGTTACCATTTTTCTAAATTCCATATATATGCGTTAACATACGGTATTGATGTTCTTCTTTCTGGCTTACTTCACTCTGTATAATTGGCTCCAATTTCATCCACCTCTTTAAAACTGATTCAAATGCATTCTTTTTGATGGCTGAGAAATACTCCATTGTGTATATGTACCAAAGCTTTCTTATCCATTCATCTGCAGATGGACATCTAGGTTGCTTCCATGTTATTCCTACTTTTTTAAGAAACCTTACTTTCCTTCTCCATAGTGGTTGTATCCATTTACATGTCTACGAACAGTGCAAGAGGGTTCCCTTTCTTCCATGTCCTGTCCAGCATTTATTATTTGTAGAATTGTTGATGATGGCCATTCTGACTGGTGTGAGGTGATAGCTCATGTAGTTTTGATTAGCATTTCCTTAATAATGAGTGATGTGGATCATGTTTTCACCTTCTTAACGTCTTCTTTGGAGAAATGTATTCATGTCTTCTGCTCACTTTTCATTTGGTTGCTTTCTTTCTGATATTAGGCTCGATGATCTACTTGTGTACTCTGTAGATAATCCTTTGTCAATTGCTTTGTTTACAATTATTTTCTCCTATTCTGAGGGTTGTCTTTTCATCTTATTTATAGTTTTCTTTGCTGCTTAAATACTTTGAAGTTTCCCTAGGTGCCATTTTTTTTATGTTTCTTTTTATTTCAATCATTCTCGGAGGTGGATCAAAGAGGATCTTGCTATGATAAATCTCAAAGAGTGTTCTGCCTATGTTTTCCTCTAAGAATTTTATAGTTTCTGGCTTTCCTGTTGGTCTTCAATCCACTGTGAATTAGTTTTTGTGTACAGTGTGAAGAAGTTTTCTAATTTCCTTCTTTTGCATGTAGTTGTCCAGTTTCCCAGCACCACTTACTGAAGAGGCTCTCTTTTCTGTCCTTTCTCCATTGTACATCCTTGCCTCCCTTGTCAAAGAAAAGGAGTGCGGGTTTCTCTCTCAGCTTCGTGTCTTGTTCCATTGCTCTATGTTTCTGTTTTTGTGCCTGTACCATAGTGTCTTGGTAGTATAGTCTGAAGTCAGAAAGGTTTATTCCTCCAGTTCCACATTTCTTTCCAAGATTGCTTTGGCTTTTCTGGGTCTTTCTCCCCCTCCCCCCCCCAATATAAATTGTAAAATTATTAGTCCTAGCTCTTTAAAAAATGTCACTGGTTGTTTGATAAGGATGAATTGAATCTGCAGATTGCTTTGGGTAGTGTAGTCATTTTCACAACATTGATTTCTTTCAATTCAAGAACATGGCATATCTTTCTATCCGTTTGTTTCATTTTTGCTATCTTTCATCATGCAGCCTGTCTTTCTGCATACACGTGTTTTGTCTGTTTAGGTAGGTTTATTCCTAGCTATTGGAGAAGAAAATGACAACCCACTCCAGTACGCTTGCCTGGAAAATCCCATGTATGGAGGAGCATGGTAGGCTACAGTCCATGGGGTCCCGAAGAGTCGGACCCGACTGAGTAACTTTACTTTCACATTTCACTTTCATGCATTGGAGAAGGAAATGGCAACCCACTCCAGTGTTCTTGCCTGGAGAATCCCAGTGACGGAGGAGCCTAGTGGTCTCCCATCTATGGGGTCTCACAGAGTCGGACATGACTTACGTGACTTAGCAGCAGCAGCATTCCTAGCTATGCTATTCTTCTTGTTGCAGTGGGGAATGGCACTTTTTCCTTAGTTTCTCTTTCTGATTTTTCTTGTTGTGCTATAAGTATGCAAAGGATTTCTGTGTATTAATTTTGTATCCTGTGCTTTACTAAATTCACTGAAGAGCTTTAGTAATTTCCTGGTTGTATGTTTAGGGTCTTCTGTGAATAGAAACAGGCCACCTGCAATCAATGAGAGATGGACTTCTTCTTATCCAATATGCATTCTTTTTCGTTTTCTTCTCTGATTGCTGTGTGTATGACGTACAAATCTATATTGAATAATAGAAAGGAGCGCGGGCACCATGGTCTTGATCCTGATCTTAGTGGAAATGCTTAAAATTTGACACCATTGAGGATAATGTGCTGAGAGATTTCCCTTATGACCTTTATTATGTTGGGGTAGGTTTCTTCCATGCCCGTTTATGGGGCGTTTTTTAAATCATAAACTGGTGTTTAATTTTGTCAAAACCTTTCCTGGCATTGATGGAGATTATCATATGGTTTTTATCTTTCAATTTGTTAATATAGTGTATCACATTGACTGATGTGCACATAGTGAAGACTCCTTGCATCCCTGGGATAAACCCCACATGAACGTGGTGTGTAACCCTTTCCATGTGTCTTGTTTTGCTTTGCTCTTGCTCGCGTTTCCCCAGGATTGTTGCTCTGGTGCTCGTCAGTGATGTTAGCCTGTAGTTTTCTTTCCTGGGTGGCGTTCCTGCCTCATTGTGGTTCATGGTGATGATGGCCTCACAGAGTGGGTTGGGATGCTCCTCCCTCCACGCTTTTCTGGAGGAGTTTGACCACAGTAGGTATCATCACATCACTACCATTTGAGAGCATTCACCTGTGAAGTCCTGGGCATTTGTTTGTTGGAGACTTTTGATCACAGTTAGTAGTGCTTGTGATTGATGTGTTCATCGTTAGAGCTTGTGACTGGTGTTAGTGCCTGATTTATTCACATTTTCTATTTCTCCTGGTTCAGTCCTAGAAGACTGTACTTTTCTAAGAACCTGTCCATTTGTTCCAGGTTGTCCATTTTATTGTCATGCAGTTTTCTCTAATTGTCTCTTATGATCCTTTTTCTTTCTGTGTTGTCTGTTGTAAAGTCTCCTTTTTCATTTCGAGTTGATTTGAGTCTTCTCCCTATTTTTCTTGATGAGTCTGGCTAATGATTTGTCAATTTTGTTTATCTTCTCCAAGACATATCTTATTGTTTTATGGATCTTTGCTAGTGTTTCCTTCATTTCCATTTATTTCTGCTCTGATCTTTATGATTTCTTTCGTTCTGCTAACTTTGCAGATTTTGTGGCCCTTTTTCTTCTTTTTCTAGCTTCTTTAGGTGTTAGATTAGCTTGTTTATTTGATGTTCTTTTCATCTCTTTAGGTAGGCTTCTTGTATTGCTCTAAACTTTCCTCTTGCTGCTGCTAAGTCACTTCAGTCGTATCCGACTCTGTGTGACCCCATAGACGGAAGCCCACCAGGCTCCCCCGTCCCTGGGATTCTCCAGGCAAGAACACTGGAGTGGGTTGCCATTTCCTTCTCCAATGTGTGAAAGTGAAAAGTGAAAGTGAAGTCGCTCAGTCGTGTCCGACCCTTAGCGACCCCATGGACTGCAGCCTACCAGGCTCCTCCATCTATGGGATTTTCCAGGCAAGAGTACTGGAGTGGCTTGCCATTGCCTTCTCCGCTCTTAGCATTGCTTTTATTGCATCACATAGGATTTGGGATGTCATTTATTCATTGCCCTTTGTTTTTAGGTATTTTTAAATTTCCTTTTTTATTTCTTCAGTGACCTGTTTGAGTTCTACATGTGTCTGTGTTTTTTACAAATCTTTCTTATAAACGATCCCTAATCAGTATCAGTGTGATCAGAAATGATGCTTGCTAGGATTTCAGTTTCTTACATTTGCCAAGGCTTGATTTGTGACCCAAGATGTGATCCATTCCAGAGAGTGTTTCATGTGCACTTGAGAAAAAAAAATGCATTCTGCTGTTTGGTGATGGAATATGCTAAAGATACCAATAAGGTCCATCTAGTCTAATGTGTGATGTAAGGCGTATGTTTCTTTATTAATTTTCTTTGTGCATGATCTGTCCATTGGTATAAGTGGGGTGTTAAAATCCCCTAGTATTATTTTCTTACTGTCGATTTCTCATTTTATGGTTGTTGGTATTTGTCTTACGTATTTAGGTGCTCCTGTGTTGGATGCGTGTGTATTATTATTGCAATATCTTCTTCCTGGATTGATCTCTTTATCATTATGTAGTGTCCTTCCTTGTCTCTTGTAATAGTCTTTATTTAAAAGTCTATTTTATGTGCTATGAGAATTGCTACTCCAGCTTTCTTTTGATTTCCATTTGTATGGAATACCTTTTTCCAGGCCCTCAGTTTTAGTCTGTGTGTGTCCCTAGGTCTGAGGTGGATGTATTATCGACAACATTTATATGGGGCTTGTTTTTGTTTCCGTTCAGCCAGTCTGTGTTTCAGTTGGACCATTTAATCCATTTATAAAAATTTAGGGTAATCATTGATATGCACGATACTATTATTATTTACTTTATTATTCTGGTTTTTTTTTTTTTATGTCTATTCACTCCCTTCTATTTCCTGTCTAGAGAATGTCCTTTAATATTTGTTGTAAAGCCACTTTGGTGGTGCTGAATTTCTTAACTTTTTCTTATTTGTAAAGGTACTGAGTTCTTTGGATGAGTGAGACCATAGCTGGTTGGAGTAATCTTGCTGGTAAGATTTTCCCTTTCATAACTTTACCTGTATCATGACACACCCTTCTGGCCTGCAACATTTCTTCTGAAAGATCAGCTGTTAACCTTATGGGGATTCCCTTGTTATTTGTTGCTTTGCCCTTTCTGCTTTTAATATTTTCTCTTTTTGTTAAATTTCTCTTAGTTTGATTAATATATGCCTTTTTGTTAAATTTCTCTTAGTTTGATTAATATATGCCTTGGCATATTTCTCCTTTCATTTACCCTGTGTTGGACTCTCTGTGCTTCTTGGACCTGGGTGTGTTTCCTTCAACAATAGAGGGAAATTTTTGGCCATTGTTTCTTTAAGTGAGATTTCATCTTTCTCTCTCTGTTCTCCTTGAATCCCTATAATGTGAATGTTAATATGCTTGATATTGTCCACCAAATGCCTTATACTATCCTCAGTTTTCTGACTTATTTTTTTCTTTTTGATGCTCAAACTGGGTGATTTCCACCACTTTGTGTTTCAGCTTACTGATCTGTCCTCTGAATCATCTAATCTGCTCACTCATCTGCTGTATTTTTCATGTCCGTTATTGTATTCTTCTATTATAATCAGTTCTTTTTTATACTTATTGCCTCTCTGTGGAGGTTCTCACTCCGTTCTTTCATGCTTCCCCTGATAGAAGTAAACATCTTTTATTCATTGATTTAATGGGCCCACTGGGTCTTGCTGTGTCATTGGCTTTCTCTAGTTGCATAGAGTGGGGGCTACACTCTAGTTTTGTTGCGTGGGCTTCCCATTGTTCTGTCTTCTCCTGTTGTGGAGCACAGGCTTTAGGGTGCATGAGTTCATTAGCTGTGACATGCAGCTTTACTTGTCCCGCAGCCTGGGATTTTAGTTCCCAGACCAAAGGTTGAACCCTTGTCGCCTACATTGTCAGGAAAATCTTAACAAATGAACCAGCAGGGAAGACCCAAGTATGATCCTTACTTTGCAGTCATCTGACATAGGTTATTTATCTCCATCTTGTTTAGTTCTTTTTCTGAGTTTATGTCTTAGCTATTCACTTAGCATAGATTCTTTGTCTCTTTATTTTGCCTTTTTGTTTCTATGCATTAATATTAGGTAGATAAATTATATCTCCATGTTGAATAAGTGGATTTATGTAGAGTGTCTCCTGTGCTGCCCAAAGGAAGAGTTCCCCCAGGTCACCAGAGACAGGAAATCCAGGGTGTCTCCTCTGTAGGCTGAGTGTGGTGTCCTGTTAGATGTACCCATGTTGCTTTGGGCATGCTGGTGGGTCTGGCTGGCCCCCAGTGCAGCTGAATTTGAGCCCTACCTCAACAGTCGCAGATGTACTTCTGGCTGGAGGTGACCTGGAGTGGAAATCACCTTGAGGGGATGCAGTCACGGCTGAGTCCACCCACTGTGAGTGGTAGGAAAGGAGGCTATTGTGGGGGAATCCAGGCCCTTGGGGGTGAAGCCATTTTGGAGGAGCGTTGTAGGCGTGGCTGAGTTGGATATGTCTGTTCCACAGGGAACACAGAGACTAGCTGGGCAAGCAGTGCTGGCAAGGTAAGTGGGGAATGTCAAAAACGTCTCGTGCTAGCACTGGGCCAGCTGGGTACAGGAAGGATTTTTTTTAAATGTCATCAATCAGTGACTTCATCCCTGGAGAAAGTTTCAAGAAATCCTTGCCCCTTTGGCACGTGTCCTAAAATCATTCTCCTTCCCTTTTGACCTGGGCCAACGTTCAGCACTTAATTGGCACTAACCTATTAAGCATGGGGTCTTGGCTCACCACAGCCTCCAGCTCTCTCCCAGACATAGCTCTGCTGGTTTCAAATCAGGATATTATGGGGGCTCGTCTTCCTCATTCAGGTTACCAGGGCTCAGGTGCTCAGCATGTCCCCCCAGGGAAGATACCAAGTTGGAAATGTCCCCTCCTAATTCTGGGTCACCCATCAGGAGTATGGGTCCTGACTAGACTGAATCTCTGCCCTTCCAATGCATCCCCATGCGGTTTTTTCTTTACATCCTTAGTTGTGGAAGAGCTACTCTGCTAATTTTCAGGTTGGCATCTGGGTTTTCCTTGTGAGGAAGCTCTCAGAATAGAAGAAAGGAAGTGTCTCCAAAAGTGCCATTTCAGCTTCTGTGGAAGCTCTCTCCTTGTGTAAGTCAGTGGTTCTCAAAGGGTCATCACTGGACCAGCAGTGTTAGCATCACCTGGGAAGTGGTTAAAAATGGAGATTCTCAAGGTCCACCCTGATCTACTCTATGAGACTCTCTGTATCATTCCTCCAAGCCTTACACATGCTCAACACTAAATCAATCTGAAACACATCTTCCCCAAGGTTCTGGGAGCACTGTGCCCCTTAGCTTTAACCAGGTACTACTCTTTTGGAATTTTAGGAATAGGGGGGGCATGTTTCACCCTCTCACATGGAAGACAGTAAGGAATATCTAATAAGCTGGACACGATACTTCTCTCTCGTCACCCATTGTGAGAGTTCTTAGTACATAAAGTAAAAATAAAGGCCAATTTTATTGGTAAAGAAAATCCCACAGCAGGTTGGAAAGGTGCAGATGCCACATTAAGATCAAGGTCTTGCACAAGGTTCACGGGAGTACAGTTCAGTTCAGTTCAGTTCAGTCGCTCAGTCGTCTCCGACTCTCCGCGACCCCATGATCACAGCACGCCAGGCCTCCCTGTCCATCACCAACTCCTGGAGTTCACTCAAACTCATGTCCACAAAGTCGGTGATGCCATCCAGCCATCTCATTCTCGGTCGTCCCCTTTTCCTCCCGCCCCCAACCTTTCCCAGCATCAGAGTCTTTTCCAGTGAGTCAACTCGTCGCATGAGGTGGCCAAAGTATTGCAGTTTCAACTTTAGCATCAGTCCTTCCAATGAACAGGATGTATGGATATTTTGTAACTTCATGAAAAAGAAACAAAGGTGGAGCAGAGTAGCCACTGGGCTTCAGTGACCCCCTACTGCTTAGCTGTGCCCCTTTCTGCAGGTGTGATCACCACTGGACCCTGGGAAGAGTGCTTCACACCTGAAACTGTGAGGCACCCCAGCAGGCTGGCCTGTGGGCTCCTGGGCACCATCACCTGCTGCTGCTTCCTGAGCTGGCCACGTTTTCTCCCTCTTCCTTCATCTCTCCTGCCTTTATCTCCTCCTCTTTTGTGGGGTTGCCAGTACCTTGTTGGAGAAGGAGATGACAACCCACTCCAGTGTTCTTGCCTGGAGAATCCCAGGGACAGGGGAGCCTGGTTGGCTGCCGTCTATGTGGTCACACAGAGTTGGACACGACTGAAGTGACTTAGCAGCAGCAGTAGCAGCAGCAGTACCTTGTGGTCTGTGCTGGGCCAATGAAGACAAACTTTTACACTTCCGAACTCTACTGGCCACCTGATGACACATCATCCTCCTGTGATCGTAACTCTGGCCCTGATGGGAGAGAGCTGTGTTCACTCACCACTGATGTACTCTCTTTTAGCTAAAGAAGGAATCCGTTCTAATCATGCCTTTTAGGTGGCTGGATTTACCAAACAGAAATAGAGGAATCACAGTTAAATTTGAATTTTAGGGAAACGATGGAAACTTTTTTTTTTTTAGTAGAAGCCCATCTCCTGCAATACTTGCAATGTACTTATACTAAAAAATTATTCACTGAAAACCAAATTTAAGTAGATGTCTTGTATTTTACCTGACAGGCTTACTCCCAAGGTAAAGGGGAGTAAATTTCTTAGTTTTAATATTTGTTACTTGGTGCAGTTTTTAGGGTTTCATATAAATCCTGTCATAATCGAATAGTGGCAGTGTAACTTCATCTGTTCCAATGGGGATGGCTTTTATTTCCTTTTCTTGCCTAGTTATTCTGGGTAGGACAATTCCACTACTATGTTGAACAATATTGGTGAGAGTGGGTATCCTTGTACTATTCCTGATCTTTTAGGAAAATCTTTCATCTCTTTACCATTGAGTTGGATGTTAGCTGTGGGCTTGTCTTTTATACCCTTTAGGATGGTCCACGTATAACCACTGTATTGAGAGATTGTACCAAAATTGATGTTAAACTCTGTCGAAAGCATTGTCTGCAATTATTGAGAAGATCACATGATTTCATTCTTAATTTTGCTCAAATTGTGTATCACAGTGATTGATGTGCAGATAAAAAAATCATGCTTGCAGGCACAGAATAAATTCCATTTGATCACAGTGTATGATTCTTTTAATGTGTCTTATATTTGGTTTGCTAATATTCTTTTGAGGATTTTCACATCAGTGTACACCAGGGTCAGGGTTCTCTGGTTGTTCATATGGTAGAGAATATGCCTACAATGCGGGAGACCTGGGTTTGACCCCTGGGTCAGGAAAATCCCCTCGAGAAAGGAGTGGCTACCCCCGCCAATATTCTTGCCTGGATAATTCTGTGGACAGAGGACCTGTTGGGCTACAGTCAATGGATCACAAATAACTGGACATGACTGAGTGACTCACACTTAGAAGAGTGCTTCTTGACTTTCTTAATATCTAAATTTAAGATTTTATCTCAGTCAAAAATTACAGTCTAAGGCAAAAGTGTCAAGAGTCCTTAGAAGTAAATGACAATAAGGCCTAACAGTTGAAAGCAAGAAAGACTGCACATAATTTATTTTTCATAAGAATGTTAGATCTACAGAGGAATTCTCATTAAACTGAATTAAAATGCAAGCTTTAGTTTAAAATGGAAACCTGTTTTGGAATTATGTGTCTATGTTGAGACTGAAATTTTATTATTTATGTATGAGATATTAAGCAATACAGTGTAGCTATTAAAATCATATTTTCAAAACCTTTCATGACATTTATAAGCTCTTATAGTGGAAAAATAGATAGGGATAGAAGATGATCCCATATAGCTTTAGATGACAGTACAGATATGTTGAATGATAGTTTTCAGATTGTATTTATTTATTTTTGATTGAAGGATAACTGCTTTACAATGGTTGGTTGGTTTTCCTCATACAACAACACAAATAGGCCATAAGTATATTATCCACTCTCTGGTGAGCCTGCCTCCCACTTCCCAATATCCCACCCTCTAGGTCGTCACAGAGCACTATGCTGGGTTCCCTATCTTACATAGCACCTTCCCACTAGCTAGCTATTTTACGTATGGTAGTGGCAATGTTTCAATGCTACTGTCTCAATTCAGCCCACCCTCTCCTTCTCCAGCTGAGTTCACAAGTCCTTCGCCTACATCTGTGTATCTATTTCTGCCCTTCAAATATTCACCTGTACCATTTTACAAGATTCCATGTGTGTGCATTAATATACTGTATTTTTCTCTTTCTGACTTACTTCACTCTGTATCACAGTTTCTAGGTTCATCCACCTCAGTTAAACCGACTCGTATTTGTTCCTTTTCATGGCTGAGTAATATTCCATTGTGTATATGTTCCACAACTTCTTTATCCATTGTTCTCTTGATAGACATTAGGTTGCTTCCATGCCCTGGCTATTTTAAATAGTGCTGCAATGGACATTGGGGTACATAAGTCTTTTTAGAGGTGTGGTTTTCTCAGGGTATATGGCCAGTAGGGGATTGTTGCATCATGCGGTAGTTTTATTCCTACTTCTTTAAGAAACCCACCTTCCTTCTCCATAGTGTTTGTATCCATTTACATGTCTACCAACAGTGCAAGAGGGTTCCCTTTCTTCCATGTCCTGTCCAGCATTTATTATTTGTAGAATTGTTGATGATGGCCATTCTGACGGTGTGATTTTGATTAGTGTTTCCTTAATAATGAGCGATGTGGAGCATCTTTTCACCTTCTTAACGCCCTCTTTGGAGAAATGTGTTCATGTCTTCTGCTCACTTTCACTTGGTTGCTTTTTTTCTGATATTAGGCTCGATGATCTACTTGTGTACTCGAGATAATCCTTTGTCAATTGCTTTGTTTACAATTATTTTCTCCTATTCTGAGGGTTGTCTTTTCATCTTGTTTATAGTTTTCTTTGCTGCTTAAATACTTTGGAGTTTCCCTAGATGCCATTTTTTTAATGTTTCTTTTTATTTCAGTCATTCTTGGAGGTGAATCAAAGAGGATCTTGCTGTGATAGATCTCAAAGAGTGTTCTGCCTTTGTTTTCCTCTGAGAATTTTATAGTTTCTGGCCTTCCTGTTGGTCTTCAATCCACTGTGAATTAATTTTTGTGTATAGTGTGAAGAAGTGTTCTAATTTCCTTCCTTTGCATGTAGTTGTCCAGTTTCCCAGCACCACTTACTGAAGAGGCTCTCTTTTCTGTCCTTTCTCCTTTGTACATTCTTGCCTCCGTTGTCAAAGAAAAGGTGCCTATAGGAGTGCGGGTTTACCTCTCAGCTTCGTGTCTTGTTCCATTGCTCTATGTTTCTGTTTTTGTGCCTGGACCATAGTGTCTTGGTAGTATAGTCTGAAGTCAGAAAGGTTGATTCCTCCAGTTCCACATTTCTTGCCAAGATTGCTTTGGCCTTTCTGGGTCTTTCTCCCCCCCCCCCCATAAAAATTGTAAAATTGTTAGTCCTAGTTCTTTAAAAAATGTCACTGGTTGTTTGATAAGAATGAATTGAATCTGCAGATTACTTTGGGTAGTGTAGTCATTTTCACAACATTGATTTCTTTCAATTCAAGAACATGGCATATCTATCTGTTTCATTTTTGCTATCTTTCATCATGCAGCCTGTCTTTCTGCATACACGTGTTGGGTCTGTTTAAGTAGGTTTATTCCTAGCTATTGGAGAAGAAAATGGCAACCCACTCCAGTACACTTGCCTGGAAAATCCCATGGATGGGGGAGCCTGGTAGGCTACAGTCCATGGGGTCCCGAAGAGTTGGACACGATTGAGCAACTTCACTTTCACGTTTTACTTTCATGCATTGGAGAAGGAAATGGCAACCCACTCCAGTGTTCTTGCCTGGAGAATCTCAGGGACAGAGGAGCCTGGTGGGCTGCCATCTATGGGGTCTCACAGAGTCAGACATGACTGATGTGACTTAGCAGCAGCAGCATTCTAGCTATGCTATTCTTCTTGTTGCAGTGGGGAATGGCACTTTTTCCTTAGTTTCTCTTTCTGATTTTTCTTATTGTGCTATAAGTATGCAAAGGACTTCTGTGTATTAATTTTGTATCCTGTGCCTTACTAAATTCACTGATTAGCTCTAGTAATTTTCTGGTTCTATCTTTAGGGTCTTCTGTGAATAGAAACAGGCCACCTGCAATCAATGAGAGATGGACTTCTTCTTATCCAACTTGCATTCTTTTTCATTTTCTTCTCTGATTGCTGTGTGTATGACATACAAATCTATATTGAATAATAGGAAGGAGCGTGGGCACCATGGTCTTGATCCTGATCTTAGGGAAATGCTTAAATTTTGACACCATTGAGGACAATGTGCTGAGAGGTTTCCCTTATGACCTTTATTATGTTGAGGTAGGTTTCTTCCACGCCCATTTATGGGGCGTTTTTTAAATCATAAACTGGTGTTTAATTTTGTCAAACCCTTTCTCTGCATGATAGAGATTACCATATGGTTTTTATCTTTCAGTTTGTTAATATAGTGCATCACATTGATTGATGTGTACATAGTGAAGAATCCTTGCACCCCTGGGATAAACCGCACTTGAACGTGGTGTGTGGTCCTTTCCCTGTGTTCTTGTTTTGCTTTGCTCATGCTTGCGTTTCCTCAGGATTGTTGCATTGGTGCTCGTCAGTGGCGTTAGCCTGTCGTTTTCTTTTCTGGGTTGTGTTCCTGACTCATTGTGGTTCAGGGTGATGGTGGCCGCACAGGATGAGTTGGGATGCTCCTCCCTCTGCGCTTTTCTGGAGGAGTTTGACCAGCACAGGTATCATCACATCTCTACCATTTGAGAGCATTCACCTGTGAAGTCCTGGGCATTTGTTTGTTGGAGACTTTTGAACACAGTTAGCAGTGCTTGTGATTCATGTGTTCATAGTTAGAGCTTGTGACTGGTGTTAGTGCTTGATTTATTCACATTTTCTGTTTCTTCCTGGTTCAGTCCTAGAAGATTGTACTTTTCTAAGAATCTGTCCATTTGTTCCAGGTTGTCCATTTCATTGTCATGCAGTTGTTTCTAATTGTCTCTTATGATCCTTTATCTTTCTGTGTTGTCTGTTGTAACATCGCCTTTTTCATTTTGAGTTCATTTGAGTGGGCTGCCGTCTATGGGGTCACAGAGAGTCGGACACGACTGGAGTGACTTAGCAGCAGCAGCATCATATAAGGCTCAGAGACCCCGAGCTTTCCCGGATGTGGGATCTTTAGTGCCTAAATGCGAGAGACGCCGGCCCCGGCGGCGCAGACGCGACGCGAGAGACGCCGGCCCCGGCGCAAAGAACCATGCAAAGAGGTGTGGCCGTGAGGAGCTACCCCACACCTGAGGCCAGGGCCGGCGGCCGAGAGGAGCTACCCCACGTCCAACAGGCGGTGGCTGCGCAGGCGCAGGAGGGACGAGAGGAGCTGCTCCGCGTTCAAGGTCAGGAGGGGCAGCCTTGGGGAGATACCCCTCGTGCAAGGTAAGGTACAACAGCTGCACTTTGCTGGAGCGGCTGTGAAGAGATTTTCCATGACCAAGGTAAGAGAAACCCAAATAAGACGGTAGGGATTGTGAGGGGGCATCAGAGGGCAGACACACTGAAATCATAATCACAGGAATCTAGCCGATCTGATCACATGGACCACAGCCGAATGTGGTCCACTGGAGAAGGGAATGGCAAACCACTTCAGTATACTTGCCTTGAGAACCCCATGAACAGTAACAAAGGGCAAAATGATAGGATGCTGAATGAGGAATTCCCCAGGTCGGTAGGTGCCCAGTATGCTACTGGAGCTCAGTGGAGAAATAACTATAGAAGGAATAAAGGGATGGAGCAAAAGCAAAACCAATACCCAGTTGTGGATGTGACCAGTGATAGAAGCAAGGTCCGGTGCTGTAAAGAACAATATTACATAGGAACCTGGAATGTTAGGTCCATGAATCAAGGCAAATTGGAAGTGGTCAAACAGGAGATGGCAAGAGTGAACATAGACATTCTAGGAATCAGTGAATTAAAATGGACTGGAATGGGTGAATTTAACTCGGATGACCATTATATCTACTACTGTGGGCAGGAATGCCTTAGAAGAAATGGAGTAGCCATCATGGTCAACAAAAGAGTCCGAAATGCAGTACTTGGATGCAATCTTATAAACGACAGAATGATTTCTGTTCGTTTCCAAGGCAAACCATTCAATATTACAGTAATCCAGGCCTATGCCCCAACCAGTAATGCTGAAGAAGCCGAAATTAATCGGTTCTATGAAGACCTACAAGACCTTTTAGAACTAACACCCAAAAAAGATGTCCTTTTCATTCTAGGGGACTGGAATGCTAAAGTAGGAAGTTAAGAAACACCTGGAGTAACAGGCAAATTTGGCTTTGGAGCACGGAATGAAGCAGGGCAAAGGCTAATAGAGTTTTGTCAAGAGAATGCACTGGTCATAGCAAACACCCTCTTCCAACAACACAAGAGAAGACTCTACACACGGACATCACCAGATGGTCAACACCGAAATCAGATTGATTATATTCTTTGCAACCAAAGATGGAGAAGCTGTATACAGTTAGCGAAAACAAGACCAGGAGCTGACTGTGGCTCAGATCATGAACTCCTTATTGCCAAATTCAGACTGAAATTGAAGAAAGTAGGGAAAACCACTAGACCATTCAGATATGACCTCAATCAAATTCCTTATGATTATACAGTGGAAGTAAGAAATATATTTAAGGGACTAGATCTGATTGATAGAGTGCCTGATGAACTGTGGATGGAGGTTCGTGACATTGTACAGGAGACAGGGACCAAGACCATCCCCATGGAATAGAAATGCAAAAGAGCGAAATGGCTGTCTGAGGAGGCCTTACAAATAGCTGTGAAAAGAAGAGAGGCGAAAAGCAAAGGAGAAAAGGAAAGATATAAACATTAGAATGCAGAGTTCCAAAGAATAGCAAGGAGAGATAAGAAAGACTTCCTCAGTGATCAATGCAAAGAAATAGAGGAAAACAACAGAATAGGAAAAACAAGAGACCTCTTCAAGAAAATTAGAGATTCCAAGGGAACATTTCATGCAAAGATGGGCTCAATAAAGGACAGAAAAGGTATGGACCTAACAGAAGCAGAAGATATTAAGAAGAGGTGACAAGAATACACAGAAGAACTGTACAAAAAAGATCTTCACGACCAAGATAGTCACGATAACATGATCACTGACCTAGAGCCAGACATCTTGGAATGTGAAGTCAAGTGGGCCTCAGAAAGCATCACTACTAACAAAGCTAGTGGTGGTGATGGAATTCCAGTTGAGCTATTTCAAGTCTTGAAAGATGATGCTGTGAAAGTGCTGCACTCAATATGCCAGCAGATTTGGAAAACTCAGCAGTGGCCACAGGACTGGAAGAGGTCAGTCTTCATTCCAATCCCAAAGAAAGGCAATGCCAAAGAATGCTCAAACTACCGCACAATTGCACTTATCTCACACGCTAGTAAAGTCATGCTCAAAATTCTCCAAGCCAGGCTTCAGCAGTATGTAAACCGTGAACTCCCAGATGTTCAAGCAGGTTTTAGAAAAGGCAGAGGCACCAGAGATCAAATTGCCAACATCCGCTGGATCATGGAGAAAGCAAGAGAGTTTCAGAAAAGCATCTATTTCTGCTTCATTGACTATGCCAAAGCCTTTGACTGTGTCGATCACAATAAACTGTGGAACATTCTGAAAGAGATGGGAATCCCAGACCACCTGACCTGCCTCTTGAGAAACCTGTATGCAGGTCAGGAAGCAACAGTTAGAACTAGCCATGGAACAGCAGACTGGTTCCAAATAGGAAAGGGAGTACGTCAAGGTTGTATATTGTCACCTTGCTTATTTAACTTATATGCAGAGTACATCATGAGGAACGCTGGGCTGGAAGAAGCACAAGCTGGAATCAAGATTGCTGGGAGAAATATCAATAACCTCAGATATGCAGATGACACTACCCTTATGGCAGAAAGTGACGAGGAACTCAAAAGCCTCTTGATAAAAGTGAAAGAAGAGAGTGAAAAAGTTGACTTGAAGCTCAACATTCAGAAAACAAAGATCATGGCATCTGGTCCCATCACTTCATGGGAAATAGATGGGGAAACAGTGGAAACAGTGTCAGACTTTATTTTGGGGGGCTCCAAAATCACTTCAGATGCTGATTGCAGCCATGAAATTAAAAGACGCTTGCTTCTTGGAAGGAAAGTTATGACCAACCTTGATAGTATATTAAAAAGCAGAGACATTACTTTGCCAACCAAGGTCCGTCTAGTCAAGGCAATGGTTTTTCCCGTGGTCATGTATGGATGTGAAAGTTGGACTGTGAAGAAGGCTGATCGCCGAAGAATCGATGCTTTTGAACTGTGGTGTTGGAGAAGACTCTTGAGAGTCCCTTATACTGCAAGGAGATCCAACCAGTCCATTCTAGAGGAGATCAATCCTGGATATTCATTGGAGGGACTGATGCTAAAGCTGAAGCTGCAATACTTTGGCCACCTCATGCGACGAGTTGACTCACTGGAAAAGACTCTGATGCTGGGAAAAGTTGGGGGCGGGAGGAGAAGGGGACGACGCAGAATGAGATGGCTGGATGGGATCACCGACTCTGTGGACATGAGTTTGAGTGAACTCCGGGAGTTGGTGATGGACAGGGAGGCCTGGCGTGCTGTGATTCATGGGGTCGCGGAGAGTCGGACATGACTGAGCGACTGAACTGAACTGAACTGAGTCCAGGACAGCCCCGAGTAAACCAGGATCCTGGTCACCCTAGTTCTGTGTATCGTCTTCCTCAATCCTGAATGCTCCGCCTTGTCTGTCCCACCCCGTGTTTACTATCCAATATTTCTGATCCTCCGTTTCTGCTTGCACATCACTTCTGCAGCCCCCAGGGAGTGGTTTATTCATCCTATCTAGGTGCTCTGGGGTTTCCCAGGAGGTACTGAACAGAAAGTGAAAGTGTTAGTGGCTCAGTGGTGTCCTGACTCTTTTGAGACCCCATGGACTGTAGCCTGCCAGGCTCCTCTGTCCATGGAAATCCCAGGCAAGAATACTGGTACCCATGCCCTCCTCCAGGAGATCTTCCTGTCCTGGGATAGAACCCAGGTCTCCGGCATTGCAGGTGAAATCTTTACCATCTGAGCCACCAGGGCTGCTAGTGGAAAAGAACCCGCTGCCAATTCAGGAGATCCAAGAGATGATCCCTGGGTCTGGAGAAGGAAATGGCAACCCACTCCAGTATTCTTGCCTGCAGAATCCCATGTATAGAGGAGCCAGGCGGGCTACAGTCCATGGGGTCTCAAAGAGCCAAACATGACCGAGTGACTGAGCACAAATGCTCAAGCTCTCCTGGCAGTGACCAGTGTGTTCTAACAGCTGCTCTGTCTTTCTTCAAGTTATAGACTCATTAAAGACCGAGGCAGTTTTTTTTTTTTTTTCCTTTTACCTATAATCTCAGAGCCTAGCAGAGATTCTGGCACACAGTAGGTATGCAATGAAGTTTTCTTGATTTAATGACTATCAGTATCAACGTATCAAGTGCCATCTATTTCATATCACTACGTGGGATGTTATGGACTGAATGTTTGGGTCCCCTCCAAAACTCGTATGTTGACGTCTGAACCCCCAGAGGGGCTGTATTTGGACATGGGGCCCTTAAGGAAATTCATGAGTGTGTGCTAAGTCGCTCAGTCATCTCCAATTCTCTGCGACCCCCAAGGACTGTAGCCTGCCAGGCTCCTCTGTCCATCGGATTTTCCAGGCAAGAATACTGGAGTGGGTTGCCATTTCCTCCTTCAGGAGATCTTCCTGACTCAGGGATCAAGCCTGTGTCCCAGTGCTGGGGGCCTGGGTTTGATCCCTGGTCAGCAAACTAGATCCTACATGCCACAGCTAAGCCCTGGTGTGGTCAAATAAATTTTTTTTTTAAACTCAAGTAACACTAAATTCAACACTATAATTTACAAACAGCATGTGCAGATTGAGCCTATTCCTGTTACAGTCACTCTGTGTAGCTCTCTCTCCATTCTTCTATCTGTATTTGTTATAATGAAGCTCACCAACTGTGGATATTTGTACTATTGCTGTGATCATAAAATCAGGATGATTTGAACTTAGGAAAAAAAAGAAGAGACACCAAGAGATCGCTTTTTCTCTCCCTCCCTCCATCCCCCTCGCCTTTTTCCCCTGCAAAGTCGCCCAGGAAACACCATATGAGCACACACCGAAAAGGCAACCCAAAGGGAGCTCTCAGCAGACATCCACCCTGTCAACACTGAGTCTCAAGCTTCTAGTCTCCAGAGTGGCGAGAAAACAAATTTCTGTTGTCAAAGCCACCAGCCCACGGTAGTTTGTTACGGCAGCCCCAGCACGATAACACTGGGGACGTACCCAGTTCATAAAACCAGGCTGTGACCAGTGATGGGTGTGGTCACACAGGCACCCTCCTGAGGCAGAGAGCTGCTTTCTATTCCAAAACAGTTCCAGTAATACTTCCCATCCCATTTTAAGAACATAAGTGTTCAACATGACAAGATTGACAAACCTATTTTTCTATCATTCTGCTTTACTTCTGCAGAGAAGTATATTAGAATAGTAACTTCTGGGACTGGGAATGGTTACATGAATATGTGGTTCAGTTTCGAATGTGTGACTAATATTTTTTGCAGCTAAGTAGCATTTTCTGTTTTCCAATGACACTTTAAAGCCCATTTATGTTACCTGAGAATGCATAATTAGTTCCTCTTGTGGAAATGCCTTTGTTTTCTCCACTGAGCTGGTGATTCTTCATCGTCCCACTCAAATCCTACCACTCCCCTCCCACCCCTGGCCACGCTTGTCAGCCCGTTCCCTGCCTCAAAGCCTGACTCTACAAGCTTCAGCCCCCAGGCCTCGCTGTTCTCAGCTCCTCTGTCTTGGCTCTTGGCCAAAGGGAAGCACTATCAGAGTGTGAAGGGAGGAGTGCGAAGGACAGGGAGAGAGGGGGGTGGGCCTTCTCCCTCCCTCTCTGCCACAGCCTGGCCTCCACCATGGGTGCCTTCCTCTGTCATACAGCACCCACGCTGCGCGGCCCCTCTCCTGTGACCACAGCTCGGGATGGCTTCGAGGAATAGCACACCCTTTCTCTTTTGTTTCTCCAGGCCCAAGGATGACAGAGGCTTCTGCTGCTAATAGTTCCCAGTGTCTTCTCCATCTCGTCTTGATTCTCTTTACCTTGCCCACAGTGTGAGTTAAGGGTTGAGTTGTAACCCCTGCCCCCCATTCCTATGTTGAAGTTCTAACTCCCAAGACCTCAGAGTGTGACTGTCTTAGGAGAGTGTCTTCAAAAAGGTAATTAAAGTTAAACAAAGTCATACAGGTGAACCCTAATCCAATCTGACTTATGTCCGTATAATAAGAGCCCCAGGTGGCACTAGTGGTAAAGAACCCGCCTGTCAATGCAGGAGACATAAGAGAGGTGGGTTCGATCCCTGGGTCTGGAAGATCACCTTGGAGGAGGGCATGGCAACCCACTCCAGTATTCTTGCCTGGAGAATCCCGTGGACAGAGGAGTCTTGCAGGCTACAGTCCATGGGGTGGCAAAGAGTCGGACATGACTGAGCAACTTAGCATATGCACAGTAAGGGAAGATTAGGACATCGACATGCAGAGAAGGAAGACAGTCTGTGGGGAAGGCAGCCATCTGCAACCAAGGAGAGAGGCCTCAGAAGAAACCAACCCTGCCCACATCTTAATCTCGGACTTCCCAGCCTCGAGAAAATAAATGTCTGTTGTTTTTAAGCCACTCATCAATGGTGGTGGTGGTTTAGTCACTCAGTCGTGTCCAACTCTTTGTGACCCTGTGGGCTGTAGCCCACCAGGCTCCTCTGTCCGTGTGATTTCCCGGGCAAGAATACTGGAGTGGGTTGCCATTTCCTTCTCCAGGGCATCTTCCCAACCCAGGGATCAAACCCAAGTCTCCTGCATTGCATGCTGTTTCTTTACCTCTGAGACTTCAGGGGAGCCCACTTATCAATGGTACTTTTGTTACAGCAGCCTAAACGAACTAAGACTTTGTTACAACAACCCCAGCAAACTATGACACCACGGTCAATCATCCCATCACTAAACCACTTGTGGAGCCTTGGGAATGTGCTGGTTATATCCTTCTCGGACCTGGTCTCACACAGCCAACCTCAACAAGGACACTATCATATGTCCCTTTATCCACTCCACGGTATCTATCATCACGTTCCTAAGTTTCTAAATGTGCCAACGTTTGTGCTGTGAATACCTGTTCCTGAAATACTACAGGACTTGCTTTCACAATAAGGTTCCTAAGCCGTTTCTAAGCAAGGAGCCAAGTGACATCCAAGTCTCTGTGTAGAGCATCTTGTCGTTTTGGAAAAATCTTTTCACATTTTTAACATCAGCTGCTGCTGGAAGGCCTGGGGTGATGACTGCAGTCCAGAGAGTCTCTGGAGATGCTGTGTGAGAGTTTTTCTTGCTGATTCAGTGGCTGGGGGGCCCAGTGGCTGGTAAGGAAGCCAAGCAAGGTGAGCTGGAACGTGTAGGGAGTCCCTGGGTTCTGCATTTTAGGAGATCTAGGGAGGTGAAAGCAATGGCAACCCACTTCAGTACTCTTGCCCGGAAAATCCCATGGACAGAGGAGCCTGGTAGGTTACAGTCCATGGGATCGCAAAGAGTCCAACACGACTGAGTGACTTCACTTTCACTTTTCACTTTCATGCATTGGAGAAGGAAATGGCAACCCACTCGTGTTCTTGCCTGGAGAATCCCAGGGAAGGGGGAGCCTGGTGGGCTTCCATCTATGGGGTCGCACAGAGTCAGACACGACTGAAGCGACTTAGCAGCAGCAGCAGCAGCAGGGAGGTGAAAAGATACCACTGGAGTGAGAGTGGTTAGAACAGCAGAAAAAGCTATCTAATTCAACTTATTTAAGGAATATAAAGGGCTTCCCTAGTGACTCAGTGGTAAAGGATCCACCTGCCAAGCAGGAGATGTGGGTTTAATTCTTGGGTTGGGAAGATCCTGGGAGAAAGGAATGGCAACCCACTCCAGTATTGTTGCCTGGAGAATTCCATGGACAGAGGAGCCTGGTGGGCTACAGTCCACAGGGTTGCAAAAGAGTCGGACACAACCTAGTTACTAAACAACAACAAAGTAGTATAAAGCAATTTTATAAAATCATAGGGCTGGATGGGATTTATTGAGACATCACAGTTTTACCACCTTTCCCCTCACACAATCCCTCAAGTATTGAGTTACTCCTAATAAATACATTTCTTTGTCTCCAAAGCACTTTCACAACCATATTGCATTTGAGCCTCAAGGAAATCCTGTGAGGTAGATAGGAGGAGCATTAACGTCTTCATTTCACAAATCCATGAAACTGAAGGGCAGGTATTTGAAATGCCAGGTTTCAAGGAGCTAAAAGGTTTTAGAGCTGGGCCTGGAGACTCGTGCTCCTGAGACCAGGTGGGTATTGATAGAGTTCCCATCGCTTACCATCCCTGCTCATCCGGGCATGCACACAAAAGACTGACGTCACAGGTGGACATTCCACCCAAACCCACAGCGAGGAAGGGCTTCTCAGCATCTGTCTGTGAGCAGAAAAGGCAGAGAAAGGGAGAGAGCGAGAGAGACATAACATGAGCTGAGTTTACAGGGAACCGGAGGGGGCACATGCACCCTTATCTCGGCCCCAACTGGGCAGAGCAACACAGAGCAAGCAGAGGTACAGAGGCTGAGCCTCTCCGATCACGGTCCCCCTCCCGACTCCATATTCAGCTGGCAGGTCCCAGGAGTCAGGTCACCCGTTACCTCCCTCTAATACTCTGATGAATACGTTTGCAACACACAGGGTTTCCATTAATCTGGGGAAGATCCTACTTTAGGCTTTCACTGAATCAGAAATTGCTTCAGCCATGACTGCTGTCTCCAGTGAACTGGGTCCCTCTTTCTCCACAGAGATGCCCCACACAGGCTGGTCTCGCCTGCTCCCTCCACCCGCCTGTCTCTCTCTTGTTTAAATTGGAGGATAATTGCCTTACAGTGTTGTGGTGCTCTCTGCCATACATCAGTGTTAATCAGTCATAATGATGCATATGTAGCTATATATATATATATCTCCCTTCCCTCTGGAGCCTCCCTCCCCTGCATCCCATCCCTCCAGGTCATCACAGAGCTCCAGGTTGGGCTCCCTGTGCTATATAGCCGCCTCCCACAAGTTATGAGCATACATGGGGCTTCTTTGGTGGTTCAAATGGTAAAGCATCTGCCTGCAATGCAGGAGACTCAGGTTTGATCCCTGGATTGGGAAGATCTCCTGGAGAAGGGAATGGCAACCCACTCCAGTATTTTTGCCTGGGAAATCCCATGGACAGAGGAGCCTGGCAGGCTGCAGTCCATGGGGTCTCAAAGAGTCAGACACATGTGAGTGACTGAGAGGGAGTGAGTGTGTATACATCAATGCTGCTTTCTCAGTGTGTCCCAGCCTCTCGTTCCCCCGCCATGTGCACAAGTCCATCCCCTACATCTGCATCTCCATTTCTTCTCTGTAAATAGGTTCATCAGTACTGTTTCCCTAGATTCTGTATATATGTGAGGTGTGTGCATGCTAAGTCACTTTGGTCGTGACTGTGGTCATACAGACCCCACAGACTGTAGCCTGCCGTAATGCATATCATACATGCATTAATACACAATATTTCTTTTTCTCTTTCTGACATACTCACCTGGTCTCTTTACTTCTTCCTCTATCCGTGGAGGCTCACCTTCTCCAAGAAGCTTGAGTGTTTCAGCCCTGAGGGATTCTTGTCTCAGCTGCATTCCTGAAGCCATTATCATCCAGACCCCAAATTTAGCACTGAACACATGCTCTTCAGTACTAGTTCTCTGATGAGACATCAGCCCCTGGAGAATCAAGCTGGAATCCACCCTCTTGCATCTATGCTCCTGTGGTAGATCCATGCATGTTAGCTGTGACTTTTCTGGGAAAGAGTAGGCAAAACTAGGGTTAAACACAGCCAGTCGTTGGAATCCAAGAGGAAAGGGCGAAGGAGTGGGAATTAATTGTCTTCCCGTGTTGGAAATTTTCGGTGGTGTTTCAAGATCCGCGTACAGTCAGCATTTTCATGTTGCTCTAAGATTAGCACAAGGTAAGAGAACAACAGAAGCCTTCCTCTGTGCTATTTTAGGAACACGGAAAATAAAATAATACCTTCCAAATGCAGGAACAGCCTAGCTTGCTGTGACTCAAGAATGGGCTCGTAACACCTCGGCTGTAACAGTTTCAAATGGAATCATATTACAATGCAAAGTATATTTATCACTGTGTTGAGGAACCCTTTCTCCTAAGTCCCCCCAGGGGAGAGCCACAGCCCCAGGCAGGCTCCTCTCAAGCTCTCCATTCCACCCTGGCAGGTCCCGGGGCTCCCCTGCCCCGCCACCTCTCTTCTCGGTAATTTTCACTACCTACCCAAACTGTCAAGTTTCCCACCCCTTCCTGAGGGGCTCTGGAAGCTGGTCTTTTTATGCCCACCTGTGGGACTGCACCTCACAGGCCTACAAAGCTTGAATTTGCCCAGCTTCAAGACTGCAGAAAGCCTGCATTGGGCAAGAGAGGGATTCCCCAGCGGCTCAGCGGTAAAGAATCCACTAGCAATGCATGAGACACAGGAGATGGGGGTTTGATCCCTGGGCCAGGAAGATCCCCTGGAGAAGGGAATGGCAAACCCACTCCAGTGTTCTTGACCAGAGAATCCCATGAACAGAGGAGCCTGCCAGACTACAGCCCATAAGGTTGCAAAGAGTCAGACATGACCGAAGTGACTTAGCATGTACACATGCATCAAGCAACAGAGATATCAGTAGTTTGACAGACGGGGAGCTTACGTATCTGAAGCAAAGTCCTAGAGCGACACCCCCACCCTGTGCAGCAGACATCTTCAGGACGTGGCAGCAGTCTTTGCTCCTGGTGGAGGGGGCGATTGCCAGTTACAGGGGAATTGATGTCATATGGGCTTATCGATTACCAGGGAAACCAACAGAAGGGCACACCCTTCACTGCCCCTTTGATAAGAACAATCACTGGCCAAGGCCCAAAGCAAGTATGTAGGAAGGCCAGAGTCAGTGTAAGTGAAGCAGGCACTGGTCAGGCAGGGGATAGACAGAGAGCAAGAGAACAGCCATCTTGAGTGGGCTGGTCAGCCACCACCCTTCCTGGTTGTCCCTGAAAAAAAGCTTATAGACCCTCTTCATTTTAAGACTTTAATGCCCATCATGACAAGAGGAAAGACAAAATATGGGGAATTACATGTGTGTGTGTGTTTCCAGTGGCTAAGTTGTGTCTGACTCTTTGCAACCCTGTGGATTGTAGCCCGCCAAGCTCCTCTGTCCATGGAACTTTCCAGACAAGAATACTGGAGTGGGTTGTCATTTTCTCCTCCAGGGGAGCTTCCCGACCCAGGGATCAAACCTGTATCTACTGCCTGCATCTCCTGCATTGGTAGGTGGTTTTTTGTTTTTGTTTTTTTTACCACTTGAGCCACCTGGGAAGCCTGAGGAAATATACAAAGGGTACAAATCTGACGTCTTGAGTTTGGTCCAGAACATCTGATGATCTGGTTGAGATAACTAGAAATTTCTTTTACGTCAACATTGGGTGTTGTAAGCAGATAGGGCAGTGGGTCCCTGGAGAAAGAGAATCAGGCATGACCTCTTTGACATAAGAGAACCCATTTTGGTCCAAGACATTTTGTGATCTAAGCCTGGCCACAATGCTTGCCCTTAAACAGGTCTCAGTAATTAATAATCTTAAGGGAAGAAAGGATTGCAGGAACAAAGGGAAAGCGGTCAAGAAACAATGGGTCTAGGACTCCACTGGTGGTCCAGTGGCTAAGACTCGAGCTCCCAATACCCTAAAGGGGCTGGGGTTCCATCCCTGGTCAGGGAACTAGATCCCACATGCCATAACTAAGAGTTTGCATGCCCCAACTAAAGATCCTGCATGCTGTATGATGTGGCCATTAAAAAAAAAAAAAAAATTGATCCACATTAAAAAATATATACCTTAAAATTTTTTTTAAATAGAGAGATAGAGATGAGCAAGAAATAATCAACACAACAACAGGCCTGTTTTTGTTCTTCGTTTGTCTTTAGCTCTGGGGTAAAACTGTCAGTTGTGGGGGAAAAGCTAAAAAGAAAATTCTAGCCAGGGTTTTGAAATTTAAGTCCAAGATTATATGATGGCACCAGTCAGCCTCCCAAGTAGGTGACATAAAGTCGGGATGTGCAGCCAAATGTGCACAGACATAGAATTCCTATGGTTGTTTCTTAGTAGGGACTATGAATTATATTTCAAAGAATCCATGTCTGAAAAAAATTGGCTTCTGATGCAGTTTGTTGTAAAAAGGCAAACTATTTAATACAAAGGTTTACACACGTGCACATACGTATAGACTACATATGCACACATATATATTTTTAAAAGATATTTTTGATGTGGACCATTTTTAAAGTTGTTTATTGAATTTGTTACAATATTGCTTCTGTTTTTTGTTTTGGTTTTTGAGCAGTGAGGAATGTGGGATCTTGATCCCCCCATCAGGGATTGAACCTGCAGCCCCTGCATTGGAAGGCCCAGTCTTAACCATGGCACCACCAGGGAAGTCCCTTTTGTTTAACTCTTAAGCAAAAACAGGAAGCCATTTGGCCCCAGTCTAAATATTCAGGGAAAGAAGCAAGTAGAATTACTCCGGTTGGAAATGCCACGTTAATTTATTATGCATAGCATGATCAAACAAGAGGCCACAAAGAGAAATGCAAAGATGCTAAGTCGTGGTCCTTCCTGAGAATTAATTTTGCCCCCAGGATTCTTAGCAATTGGGTCTTTACATCTTGGAGGTATCAGGGCAGGAGAGGGCGCACAGCACCAAATCCATGGCACAGAGTGCAACACACAGCATCCTACCTGGGAGCGTGGAATCAGAAACCCAGCACTGAGAAGGGGTCATGCACAGACACAAGATTTATGGAGGCCATGCAGGGAAAGGAAATATATGGGTTACATGTCATACCGCTCTGGATGCAACCATTTTTCACACAGCAGAATCTGTGAGAGAAAAGACAAAGGAGAAAGACAAAGAAAAGTGGGGAGGGGCTTTCCCTGGTGGTCCAGTGGTTAAGAGTCTGCCTTCCAATGCAGGGGACGAGTGTTTGATCCCTGGTGGGGGAACTAAGATCCCACAAGCCACAGGGCAATTAAGTTTGCAAGTTACAACTACTGAGCCTGGGAGCCACATCTAGAGAGAAGCCCGCGCCCTACAGTGAAAGACCCCACACGCTGCAATCAGGACCCGCCACAGCCAAAAAATAATCCATTAAAAATATTTAAAAAGAAAAGTGGGGAAAGGAAAGGTAAAGTTGAAAAAGAGAAGGTTGGAGCCTCCTCCTGGCCACCTGGCTGACCCCTCGGCAGCAACTCGGCAGCCACTCAGCATCAGCACTCTCTCAGCATCCCTGCTGTCTCCATGGTGATTTAATGTGATTCTGATGGATGTGACTAGTTCATGAACGCTTCCTGGAGCTGGGCATTGTTGTTGCTAGCTCTATTTTCCAGATGAGAAAACAATGCTTCCGAGATTGTTAACAGCTTGTCCCAAATCACTGAGTTGCTAAAGTTGTGGAATCAGGCATTGAACCTAGGCTGTTTCAGGCCCAAGCATGTGCTCTTGGTGAGCAAAGTAAAAAATAAGATGGTGTTTAATGGAGGAGAACGTGAACATGTATTGAGTCCTTAATATATACCTGGCATGTAATCCTCACAACAGTCCTGCAAGGGAGGTATCATTATTCCCATTTTATAGATGAAGAAACTGAGGCTCGTTGCTCACTGTGGCAGCTCATACACTTAAACAGGAATGATACAAAGGAGATTAGCATGGCCCCTGCTCAAGGATGACATGCAAACTGGGGAAGCATTTCATGTTTTTATGGCAGAAACCATCACAACATTGTAAAGCGATTTTCGATGCATGATACAGGATGCTCGGGGCCGGTGCACTGGGATGAACCAGAGGGATGGGGTGGGGAGGGAGGTGGGAGTGGGATTCAAGATGGGGAACACATGTACACCCAGGGCAGATTCATGTCAATGTATGGCACAACCAATACAATAATGTAAGTAATTAGCCTCCAATTAAAATAAATAAATTTTTAAAAAAATTAAGAAGTATGAATAAAATGGGGACCATTTTTTAAAAATTGAGGCTCAGAGAGGTTAAGTAACTTATCTAAAGTCGCACTGCTTAGTGAAAGAGTCCCGGTCTGGGGCCCTGCACCTCCTCTCAGTGTCTGTTTTCTGTCTGAAATAAATCCTGCTTGCTTACTACCATGAAAAAACAACAACAAAAAAACCCCAGGTCTCTCAGACTGCAAAGCCCATATTCCATTGTTTAAAAAAATATATTGTTGTTTTGCTGATAAATTTTATTTATTTATTTGGCTGCTTCAGATCTTCACTGTGGCATGTGGAATCTAGTTCCCTGAGCAGGGATCAAACCCAGGCCCCCTACAATGGGACGTTCTTGGTTTCTAGACTACTGAGATCTTGCTTCCATGTGTAAATTGAGTACAGTTTCCTAAAGAGATGGAAGGCAGGCTTTACATCCCAGTATGTGATTCATGGGGTCACAAAGAGTTGAACACTACTGAGCGACTGAACTGAACTGAATAGGGAACAAATTTGACTGGGAATGGTTGGTTTACCATCTAACACTGACATGTCATTTTCCCCTGCCTGGGCTCGGCTTCCCTCCATCCAGCTGGCTTTTCTTTCCTGGGATTATTTCTTTCCTTTCCACCCTCTGCCCTCCTTCCCTCTCCTTGCAGGAGCAGAAACAAGAAGCTCTTCCTCTAATCTCCAGCCTGGCAGGTTTTCCCTCCCCTGGAGTCCAGGTGCCTGTAGCATTTGCTCCTTAGTGGCTTTCCCCCAAGGAGACAGCTCCCTCCTTCTCCCCAAAAAGGAATTGTGGGGCCAACTGTTAAGATTTTTAAAAAATATTTTTTTCATGTCTTTACTCAAGATGGGAAAAATCTCTGAAGTTTAACGTGGCACCTGGCTGTCCTGTGATGTTTATATTTTTTCAAGGCTTTGTTCTGTCTGGAATTTTATTATAATAACTACTGATGGGCCTTCCTTAATGGTCTAGTGGTTAAGATTCTGAGCTTCCAATGCACGGGTTCACATGTTCAATCCCTGGTCATGGAATTAAGATCCCACGTGCCACATGATGTGGCCAAAAAGCAAAACAAACAATCACCACAACAAAAAACTAATGGGAATGAACATACCTTGATGTTTATATAATTTTAATAAATCACCTTCAAAATGATAAAAAATTAGTAATCAAATAGAGTTCACTCAGTCGTGTCCAACTCTTTGGGACCCCACAGACTGTAGCACGCGAGGCTCCCCTGTCCATAGGATTTTCCCAAGCAAGAATATTGGAGTGGGTTGTCATTTCCTCTCCCAGGGGAATCTTCCCAACCCAGGGATCAAACCCATGTCTCCGGTATTGGCAGGTGGATTCTTTACCACTGAGCCACATGGGAAGGCTAGCTTCTATCAATGATTCACACCAAAAGGTGGTTCAATGAAGCAGCGATGATGAGGCAGTGCTAGAATTAAAAGGGGAATCAGGTACCCTTGAAACTCAAACCTAATAATAGTAGAAAACATCACCCACTCACAGCAGTATACACAGATCTGAAACTGTTTCCTTGAGAACGTTTCTGTTTGGGGGGATAATTCTATTATTTGAAGACTCTAAGTAATGACAGGCTAACAGTGATGATGCCTCAGTGACCTGATAGCCATGCCCTGGAGAGATAGCCGAGAGAGGGGTCCCCAACCTCCAGGATCTCATACCTGATGATCTGAGGTGGAGCTGATGTAATAATAATAGGAATTAAGTGCACAATAAATGTAATGCACTTGAATCATCCTGAAACCACCCCCCTTCTCCAATTCATGGAAAAAATTCTCTTCCATGAAACTGGTCCCTGGTGCCAAAAAGTTTGGGGATATTCAAAGGAATGTTCTTTGTCTTTCACACCTGCGCTGTTTTTCTTCTAACCGCCCCATCCCACAAAGCTTTACCTGTTCCGAGTGTCACACGTCCCTTCCTGTGAGGGGCAGGGTGCCCGCCAGTGCTCAGGCCTCAGGGCCCCCCTGGGCGCTGCTGGTCTGTCCTTCTCATCCTGGCTGTGTGAGGAGTTCCCCTAAGGTTTTCCTGCTACACTGTTTTTCTAGTTCCTCTTGAATCTTCCTAGACAAACCTGCCTAAATGATGCAAGAACTATCTAATGAATATGTTACTTTCTCCAGTTTAATCACACCTGGGTTGTGTCTGCCACACTCTCTCCACAGCTGCACTTGTCGTTTCTGTTTCGTTTTCAGCTTTTTATTTTACACTGGAGTACAGCCGATTAGCAACATTGTGATGGCTTCAGGTGGGCAGCAAAGGGACTCAGACATATGTACACATGTACCCATTCTCCCCCAAACCCCTCTCCCATCCAGGCTGCCACATAACATTAAGCAGAGTTCCCTGTGCTGTACAGGGGGTCCTTTATTATCCATTTTATTGTCAGGTTTTTACTCCTTACTTTCCTTATGTCCCCTAAATGAGTTTCCTCAAAACCCAGTTCCTCTCATCTCAGGCCCCATAGCTAGTGTTCCATTTTCACAGTCAGCTTGCCTCACGTAGGAGGCTGCTCCTCTCCTCTTAGGGAGGGTGGTGGGCGGTGGGGCACACTGGTGCAGTGAGGGAGGGTGCCTTCGCCACCTGCAGCCTGCGGCCCAAACAGCCGCAAGGCTCCCCAGTGGCGCAGCGGCACAGACGCTGCCTGCCAATACAGAAGACGCAGGAGACTTGGGTTGGATCCCTGGGTCTGACAGATCTCCTGGAGTAGGAATTGGCCCACTGCAGTATTCTTGTCTGGAAAACTGCATGGAAAGGAGGAGCCTGGCAGGCTACAGTCCATGGGGTTGCAAAGAGTCAGACAAGACTGAGCACATCCCAGCTCACTTGTGGAGGGTTTAATTATGCCTTAATGCTCGTTATCATAATTAAGCAGAAATAGTGATTCTAATTAGCACATTTGCAGAAACCACACCAGTATGCTTCCCTGGTGGCTCAGATGGTAAAGAACCTACCTGCAATGCAGGAGACCCAGGTTTGATACCTGGGTTGGAAGATCCCCTGGAGAAGGAAATGGCAACCCACTCCAGTGTTCTTGCCTGGAGAATTCCAAGGACAGAGAAGCCTGGCGGGCTACAGTCCACAGGGTCGCAAAGAGTCAGACATGATTGAGCAAATAACAAACACAAGTAGATCCATATAATCGCACACTTCACCTACTCATAGCTTAATGGTGTTCCATCCTTGTTTCCTTTGCCCTGCTTTTCCTTTCAGCTTGAATGAGCACAACTTTTGAAGTCTTTAATTTATGACTATTTTAACTTATGCAAGTCCTGCTAGAGGGTGACAGATGGTCAATGTCAAAAACCCAGAGGGAGGGTTTCTGTTTAGCCTTTGATTTTTGTTTTGCTTTTTAAGCCAGAGAAATGTCCAATTGTGCTCATAGTTTGTCGGAGAATGTGATGGCACCCCACTCCAGTACTGTTGCCTGGAAAATCCCATGGACGGAGGTGCCTGATAGGCTGCAGTCCATGGGGTCGCTGAGAGTCAGACATGACTAAGAGACTTCACTTTCACTTCTCACTTTCATGCATTGGAAAAGGAAATGGCATCCCACTCCAGTGTTCTTGCCTGGAGAATCCCAGGGACGGAGGAGCCTGGTGGGCTGCCGTCTATGGGGTCTCACAGAGTCGGACACGACTGTTGCTTACCAGGCTCCCGTGTCCATGGGATTCTCCTGGCAAGAATACTGGGGTGGGCTGCTGTGCCCTCCTCCATGGGATCTCCTGACCCAGGGATCAAACCTGAGTCTCCTGCATTGACAGGGGTATTCTTTATCACTGAGCCACCAGGAAGCCCTCACATGAACCTACAGTTGGGCAAAATCATCTACCACAAAGCCTATTTTATAATAAATTGTTGACTACTACACCTGGAGAAGGGAATGGCAACCCACTCCAGTATTCTTGCCTGGAGAGTTCCATGGACAGAGGAGCCTGGTGGGCTACAGCCCATGAGGTTGCACAGAGTTGGACACGACTGACGCGACTTAGCACGTGCACAAGCACACTGAACTTGAAAACCAGAATGGCTGTCTGGGTACTGATGGTTTTAGTGATTCGGCCTGTACTCTTGTGACCAAGTGGCTAACTGGGAGCTGTGGCTCACTGGCTGCCCAGCACCATAAATGAGTATCCTACTTCACATGGCTAGCCACCCCTCCCAAAAAATCCAGATACAAAATTTAAAATATGGTTTCCACTGAACATCTATCACTTTTGCATCACTATAAAGCCAAAAAGTTGCTTAGCCAAAGCATCTTAAGCCACGGACTGCCCAAACAAACTTAAGGGAAGACACCTGGGCAGTCAGCCTCCCCCACAGTTTCTGCAGCAGCTCATTAGTGATTAAGACTCTAGGACCAGAAACAAACCTTTGCGTTCACAATTAGAGATAAAGCAATACAAGAAAATATCTCTGAGAAGGGGGAGTATAGAGGGTTAAAGTCCTCTGTGTGTGTTCTCAGTCACTCACTCTTGTCTGACTCTTTGCTGAGCCCGCTAGGCTCCTCTGTCCATGGAATTTTCCAGGCAAGAATACTGGGATGAGGGGCCATTTCCTATTCCAAGGGATCTTCCCGACCCAGGGATCAAACCTGTGTCTTTTGGTCTCCTGCACGGGCAGGTGGATTCTTTACCACTAGCACCACCTGGCAAGCCCCAGTTAAAGTTTTGCTAATATGTAAATAATTGATATGATTGGAAAGGAAAAGTGGATAGGAGGACCTGGAAAAAAAAAAGAGTGTCAGAGACAGGAAGCGCATGCCGAAGTAATCTGGGGCATGCCGAACAAACGCTCAGGTTACACACAATCTTCCCCAGTGATGACCCCAAACCAGTCCCAAGATTAGTGACTGATCAAAGATGAGAACATGAGAGCTGGCCAAAATCAAAAGAAAGGTTAGCAACTGAAGGAGCTGTTATCAGAGTCTAAATCTCTGTTTTTCTTCTTTAGTCCATTAGAGAAGAGAAAACAGGGAAGTTTGGGGCTACTTGTATTTTATACGCTACTGCATTTCACCGATAGATATTTGCTAGTTATTATCAAGTAATCAGAATTTTATAATACTTTAGTTTTAATCATTAAATACATTGACCACCTAAAAAGGCATATGAAGTAAAAATGTATTTTTGACAAGCCTTATGATAAGTCAACTTCTTTATAATCATAGGATCTTTTTTTTTTTTAATTAGTTGGAGTACTTCTTGATTAAAACCATTCACTGTGGGATTTCCTTGGAAGTCCAGTGACTAAGAATCCGCCAGTGCAGGGGACATGAGTTCCATCCCTGGTCTGGGATGATTCCACATGCTGCAAGGCAAGTAAGCCTGAGAGCTACAACTACTGAGCCCACACGCCACAGCGACTGAAGCCCAAGCAGCCTAGAGCCTGTGCTCTGCAACAAGAGAAGCCACCGCAGTAGGGAGACCGCGTACTGCAAGTAGAGAGGGGTGGTCCCATGCTCACAACAACTAGAGAAAGCCCGCACACAGCAACGAAGACCCAGCTCAGCCATAAACAAATAAATAAAAAGAATCTGGCTTCTAATGCAAGGGAACAGGGTTGATACCTGCTCGGCGAACTAAGATCCCACATGCCACAACTAGAGGAAGCCTGTGTGCTGCAACAAAGGCCCAGTGCAGCCAAAACAAAGAATTTTAAATAAAAGAAACCTATTCGCTGTTACCAGATCTATTCAGTGCTCATGAATCACACTGTGGACACTATCATTCAAGGGGGAGGGGAGACTCTAAAATGGAAAAAAAAAAAAAAAATCAGAAACCTTAACTTACAAATAAGTGAATAAAATGTATCCATGGATGAATGTTCCCAGATTTCCTCTTGGCCTGTTTCTGCACAGTCCATATTTCCAACTAACATAAAATGAGACTTCTTTCCTTTGGGGATGGACTATTATAATGATAGAGAAGCCAGACCAGAGTGGCGAGGGCCAGGAGAAGGACCAGCCCACGATGCTGCGGTGATCTATAAAACAAGGAGCCAGTGGGGGCATATGGAGACAGGGAGCTGCAGGGTTTTGGCTTGTAGGTAGTTCGTGGCAGTTCAGGCTGTAACTGCCTTTCCAGCAGTTATACAGTGTGAGAGAACTGGGGAATGAAGAAAGGGGATCTGGTAAGTAGTGTTATGAGTTCTGAATTGGATCCCCTGTGATTTTTCTTTGAGAGACAACATGAAAATTGGTATTCATCTGTAAAATTACTTTGGGTAGTGCAACATGCTACTCTGTAGAAACTGAGCTACATGGGGACCCAGGATGATTAGGGTTATGAAAAAATTCGTATGGGATATAATCATCACTACAGTAAATCAGAAATAACCCCAAATGCCTCACAATAGTGAATCAGCTCAGCAACATGATGAGAGAAAATATGGCATTGAGGATGCATGGGGGCTTTGGGAGTGAGGCCATTCAGTGTCTCACTAAGAATCTCTTAATTTCTTCATTTACACATTGAGAATAATTATGTCTAAATTTAGAGTTACTGGGAAGATTAAATAAATGAAAATAATGTATAAAATTCCTAAAAGAGTGTATGACTCATTGTACTCATGGTAGCTAATATTATAAACAGTGGTCCCCAACCTTTTTGACACCGGGGACCAGTTTCATAGAAGAGAATTTTTCCACAGACTGGGGGAGCAGGCAGGGAGGGATGGCTTCGGGGTGATTCAAGCGCATTACGTTTTGTTGTAGTTCAGTTGCTCAGTCATGTCCAACTCTTTGCAACTCCATGGGCTGCAGCATGCCAGACTTCCCTGTCCTTCGTCATCTCCTGGAGCTGGCTCAAACTCATGTTCATTGAGTCAGTGATGTTTTCCTACCATCTGGTCCTCTGTTGTCCCCTTCTCCTCCTGCCTTTAATCTTTCCCAGCATCAGTCTTTTCTAATGAGTCAGCTCTTCGCATCTGGTGGCCAAAGTATGGAGTTTCAGCTTCAGCATCAGTCCTTCCAATGAATATTCAGGACTGACTTCCTTTAGGATGGACTGGTTTGATCTCCTTGCAGTTCAAGGGACTCTCAAGAGTCTTCTCCAACACCTCAGTTTAAAAGCATCAGTTCCTCATCGCTCAGCCTTCTCTATAGTCCAACTCTCACATCCATACTTGAAACTGGAAAAACTACAGCATTACATTTATTGTGCACTTTATTTCTAATGTGAGGCCACTGCTGATCTGATGGGAGGTACCAATGGGTCTGTGGCCCAGAGGTTGGGGACCCCTGTTATAAAATATCTTAGTGATGTTAAAAATAATAAGCAAGAGGGATAAATCATTAGATATACAATAATTAAATTACAAAGCATAAAGTTACCATGTTTGTACATTAACAAGTACAGGAAGCATATTTTGAAGAATTGAGGTCAGCTCAATTATTTTCATGATGCCCAGAAGAAGAGAACAGGCTCGGATTGAAGAACAGTGATTTAGAATCAATATAAAAGAATATTAGGAGTATAAAGCGCTGAAGAAATCTATAAAAGAAAACATTCAAACCTTTTCCTCTAGAGATTAAAAAGATAATTACATTGGTTTCTCATTTATTTCCCTGATTATAACGGTCAAAGATAATTTATATTTGGCTTTCATAGCAGTGGCAAGCCACTCCAGTACTCTTGCCTAGAAAATCCCATGGATGGAGGAGCCTGGTAGGCTGCAGTCCGTGGGGTCGCTAAGGGTCGGACACGACTGAGCAACTTCACTTTCACTTTTCACTTTCACACATTGGAGAAGGAAATGGCAACCCACTCCAGGGTTCTTGCCTGGAGTATCCCAGGGACCAGGGAGCTGGTTGAACAAGACTGAAGTGACTTAGCAGCAGCAGCAGGTGTTCTTTGCCTCGGGGGTTTCTCCTTTCTAATTGTGGTTATTTAGTCTAATAGAAAATGAATTTGCATTCCTTGAACTTCTACCAGGTGAAGGTGGGTAGATGACTGAGAAGAATGCTTAAAAGCTGGGGAAATCCCCTTGGAATTTAAAAGGTGCTGGGAATAATCCAAAAAGTAGATAATCCATGGAAGAATTAACTGTACATGAATTTGGTAATCGCCCAGTATCTTTCTCTTTTTAAAAAAAATTCTAAATTGAAGCACTGTTATTTTACAGTGTTTTAGGTATATAGCATAGTGATTCAAACACACACACACACACACACACACATATTCTGTTTTAGGTTCTTTTCCACTGTAGGTTATTGTAAGATATTGGATATAGCTCCTTGTGTCATATAGTAGGTTCCTGGTTTTTTTTTCAAATCTATTTTATATATAGTAGTATATATATCTGTCCTACATCTCTTGCTTCAGCTCTTCAAGAAAAACAGAGCCATACCATCATAGCCAGGGATCTAACGTGTGAGACAGGGGAGCAGTTAGGGCCATTTTCTTATCCTGGTGCCATGTATGATACCGCATTTTACAGTTAGTTCCTTTTTAATATTAATATTATATATAATTAATGTACGACATTGTGCTATGTTATTTTATGCTATACTATCTTATCTGGCCATCACTGGTTACTCAGTGGAAAAGAATACACCTGCCAAGCAGGAGACAGGGGATCAATCCCTGGGTCAGGAAGATCCCTTGAAGAAGGAAATGGTAACTGGCTCCAGTATTCTTGCTTGGGAAATCACATGGACAGAGGAGCCTGGTGGGTTTACAGTCCACAGGGTCACGAAAGACTCAGACACGACTTAGTGACTGAACAGCAACAGTACTATCATATCATATCATAATTATATTTTATAGTTACTTTTAATGCCTTTAGGGATTTCTTGACAATAGGATTGTGAAGATCCCATTTTCAGAGTAGTCATTACAAGGATTCTTGCTGCACTTTCAAGGTGTGAAGACAATTGCTAGGGCATCAGTGCCACTCATCTCACACCAAGTGGCAAGGCAAGGAAAGTTCTCAGGCAGTGAGGTCAAGGTGAAGGAAGAGGCTTGTTATTTTTTTGCTTTTTGGTTATATTATCTTGGGCTTCCCTGGTGGCTCAGCTGGTAAAGAACGTGTCTGCAGTGCAGGAGACCTGGATTTGATCTCTGGGTTGGAAAGCTCCCCCGGAGAAGGAAATGGCAACCCACTCCAATATTCTTGCTTGGAAAATCCCATGGACAGAGGAACTTGGCGGGGTACAGTTCATGGGGTCGCAAAAGAGTCAGACACGACTGAGCGTGCACACTTGGTAAATATAAAATACTTTTTGGATTGTCTGTCATTGAATATGCTTCATATTACATCTTGCCCCTTACTATCCAGATTGTTTTTAAAAATGACTTTACTTCTAATATGAGATTGAGCTTTAAAGCCAATACTTGACTCCTACAATGAAAATCCCAAGTAATGCTAAGCTTAAAAATCAGTATCCTTGGGCTTCCCTGGTGGCTCAGTGGTAAAGAATCTACCTGCCAATGCTGGTGACACGGGTTTGATTCCTGATCTGGGAGATTCTACATTCAGCGGAGCAACGAAGCCCATGTGCCACAACTACTGCACCTGTGTTGACCCCACACACCACAGGTGAAACGAGAAGGCTCCAGAGTCCATGCTCTGCAACAAGAGAAGCCGTGGCAATGAGGAGCTTGCACAGCACGACTAGATAAAAGCCTGCGCAGCAAGGAAGACCCAGCACGGCCATAAATAAAGGAAAATTTAAAACAACCTGCATCCTTACTTCTCTCCTTCCTTTTTTTATTGAAAATGTATTCCTTATGCTATCAGTCTGTTATGTTGTTCATAAAACACACAGACAAATAAAGCCTAAAACATAAAGTGGAGAGAGAAAACTGAATAAAAATAAACTGGAAATATCCCCTTCAAAGTTAATTCACGTGGCTTTCATGGAGGTATAAAGATTACCATATGATCTAGTGAATTTATGGAATAAGTTTGTTGTTGAGCAAAAGAGGAAAAGCAGTGAGTACCATTTATTCATTTAGAAAATATTTATTAAATGCCTGATAGTATCAAGCAATGTACAACAAGGAGCATGGTAAAACCATGCCTGACCCTGTAGTTTGGCTGATTGGAGTACAGAGATAATTAGTGATCTTTGCAAATATCAGTGACCTTTGAAATATATGCTTCTATTAGTTATGGTAAAAGAAAAGAATTAACAAGATCTTTTTAAAAGTTTGAAGACCTTGAATTTCATCCAGGGTGATATTAAATATGTTTAACAATTGGCAATGCTACCAGCCAATCAAAATAGACAGAGGCTGGTCACCCAAACCAATGAATTCTGCCTGAACATTAGCCCCGGTTATACTAATTTAGGGATTTCCATTCATAGTAAGTAGAATGAAAATGCAAATATAGTCATTTATTTACATATGTCTTTCTATCTTATTTGTTTGCTTTTTTTTATAAGTCTCTTTTTTAAGTTGTTGGTAACAAAGTTAGTTTAAAAACACAAATACAAGAAAAACTTAGCTAGATTTTAAATTTTGGTATTTTTCATTTTGCCATTTTTAGTGAATTTATTTTATAAAATTTTGTTATTATTTTGAATAGCTATTACCTTCACGTGATTAAAAACATTTGAAGTGAAGTCACTCAGTCGTGTCCGACTCTTTGTGATCCCATGGACTGTAATCTACCAGGCTTCTCTGTCCATGGGATTTTCCAGACAAGAGTACTGGAGTGTATTGGCATTTCCTTCTCCAGGGAATCTTCCTGACCCAGGGATTGAACCCAGGTCTCCTGCTTTGCAGGCAGATGCTTTACCCTCTGAGCCAAAAACATTTACATGATTAAAAATTCAAAAGACATAAATGGCTCTCCAGGTAAGAGTCTCTTCCACCCTTTAGACAGTTGTCCTGTCTGAAGAAAATCAATATTGCCCCCTTTCTTGTAAAAGTAAAGTGAAATCGATCACTCGTGTCCAACTCTTTGCGACCCCACGGACTGTAATCTGCCAGGCTCCTCTGTCCATGGGGTTTTCCAGGCAAGAATACTGGAATGGGTTGCCATTTCTTTCTCCAGGGGATATGTAAAGTCTTCCAGAAATACTGTGTACATGACTTTTTTTCTTCTTCTTTAGGTTAGTAAATATCCTGAGACTGGAGCTTGTAGACCAGCACAGAAAAGAAGTGGTGACTAAATCAGACAAACAAGAACAGGAAGATACAGCGCTTTATCTTAGTCTTAGTGGGATGGATTGAATGTCTGCTGCTGCTGCTGCTGCTAAGTCGCTTCAGCCGTGTCCGACTCTGTACGACCCCATAGACGGCAGCCCACCAGGCTCCCCCGTCCCTGGGATTCTCCAGGCAAGAACATTGGAGTGGGTTGCCATTTCCTTCTCCAATGCATGAGAGTGAAAAGTGAAAGTGAAGTCGCTCAGTCGTGTCCGACTCTTGGCGACCCCATGGACTGCAGCCTACCAGGCTCCTCCGTCCATGGGATTTTCCAGGCAAGAATACTGGAGTGGGTTGCCACTTCCTACTCCAGGGGATCTTCCTGACCCAGAGGGCGAACCAGAGTTTCCTGATTGGCAGGCAGATTCTTTACCACTGAGCCACCAGGGAAGCCCTCATGAATGGGTTTAGTGTCCTTTGTTAAAGAGACTACAGAGTGACCTGTTATCCCTTTCGTCGTGTGAAGACACGTGGAGAGTCTCTGAGCAGATAGAGGTTCCCAGAAGACACCGAGTCTGCTCTCACCTTGACCTTGGACTTTCCAGCCTCTAGAAGTACGACAAATAAAATTTCTGCTGTTTATAAGCCCCCGCTGCCACCAGTGTTTTGTTATAGCACCTGGAATGGACTAAGACATACGGGAAAATGAATCTCAGTAACTCACAGGGTAGGATATTCTGTCTACTGCTATATTCTGGGGCAAAGATGCTCCCTTCAAAGGAAACAAGGCTTTGACTGTAAAGATGGACTATTTCAAGTTCATTATATACCTCTAGAGTTAAAGAAATCCAATAATAATTTTTAAAAAGGATCTTGATTTTATTTTAATTAAGGTACAGTTCATACACCACAGCACCCCTGGTGGCTCAGAGGTTAAAGCATCTGCCTTCAATGCAGGAGACCCGGGTTTGATCCCTGGGTCGGGAAGATCCCCTGGAGAAGAAAACGGTAACCCACTCCAGTATTCTTGCCTGGAGAATCCCATGCACGGAGAAGCCTGGTAGGCTACAGTCCACAGGGTCGCAAAGAGTCGGACGCAACTGAGCGACGGAACGGAACGGAACGGAAGGCTGTAAAGCCATCACTACTGTCTAATTTCAGAATGCTTTCATTACCCCCCAAATAAATTCCATACCCATTACAGTCAGTGACTCCTCCTCCCCTGCTCTCTGGCCCCTAGAAACCACTCATCTCTTTTCTGTCTGTATGGGTTTGTCTATTTTGAATATTTCATATAAATGGAATCATATACTAGGTGGCTTCGGTGTCTGGTTTCTTTCACTCAGCACCCTATGTTCAAAGTTTATCTATGTTGGAGCATATATCAGTACTTCATTCTTTTTTCTTGCCCTTGCTTTTTAAAATTTAACCATTTTTAAGTGTACAGTTCAGTGACATGAAGCACACTCATATTGTTGTGCAACATCCCCACCATCCGTCTGCAGAACTGTTTTTAAAACTCAAGCTGAAACTCTATCCATTAAATAACGTCCCTATTTCTCCGTAACCTCTATTTTACTTTCTTTCTCTGTGAATTTGCCTATTCTAAGAACTTCATAAAAGTGGAATCAAACAATATTGATCCTTTTGTGTCTGGTTTATTTCACGTAGCACAAGGTCTTCACAGTTCAGTCATGTGAGTAGATTGAAACAGAGCTGCCTTTCAGTTTAAGGCTGAACACTACTCCATTGTTTGCATAGACCCCGTTTTGTTTATCCACTTCTCACCAAATGGACGTGTGGGTGTTTACATTTTTGACGATTATGAACAATGCCACTGTGAACATTAGTGTACACATTTTTGTATGACCATGTCTCCAGTTCTCTTGGGTGGAAGAGACTCTCAATGAGACTGTAGAGGTATCTGATGAGTAATACGCATTAGCCAGAGAAGGACAGAGTAAGTCCCCTCATACAAACATTTGAGTTTCTAACTTTCAAAGATGCGAATGTGTTTTCTCAGGTCCAGTCACATTAGTTCATGTGTCTGGCGTGCACGGTCACGTGTGTCCATCCTCTACAAGTGGCTGTGCTTCTGTGTACTCTACAGGACAGTAGGGCAGTTTTTAAATTTCAAGCCCAGGATATCTAGAAGCAAGCTTACAAATGGCGGGATGTAGCCAGTTGTGTTAGTTGGGTACCGAGGCTAACTTTGTTGGATTTACGATCAAAGTGGACCTATGAATTCACTTTTGGAACAGAACTCATTCATACATAGTGGAGCTGCTGTACTTTGATCATGGACAATAGTCATTGAGACTGTGTTTCCTTTGAGGAAGTGTGAAAGTAACTTAGATATGGATATATAGATCTATAGATTTATATACATTCCTTTGTTAATGTTCATTTTCATTACGGTTTATTCCAGGATACTAGATATAGCTCCCTGTGCTACACAGTAGGACCTTGTTGCTGAGCCGCTCGATATGGAACAGCTTGCATCTACCAACCCCAAACTCCCAGTCCGTCCTGCTCCCTCCTCTCCTCCCGCTTGGCAACCACAAGTCTGATCTCTACGTCTGTGAATCTGTTTCTGTTTCAAGGATAGGTTCATTGGTGCCACAGTTTAGATTCCACATATAAGTGATATTCATATGGTGTTTGTCTTTCCGACTTAGCATCAAGTATACTTTAAATAGTTACCCATTTTCCAAGCAGAGCTCTTCTTTCTTCAAATACCTACAATTAAAAAAAAAAAAAAAAGATGGAATGATTTCATATTTCGTGGTTCAAAATACCCATTAAAAAGACATCATTAGGACTTCCCTGATGGTCCAGTGGTTAAGAATCTGCCTGCCAATGCAGGGGACGTGGGTTCAATCCTTGGTTCCAAAAGATTCCACATGCCTCGGTGCAACTAAGCACATGTACTACAAGTACTGAAGCCTGCATGCCCTAGAGCCCCTGAGCCCCAACATGAGAAGCCATCATAATGAGAAGCTTGCTCACTGCAGCCAGAGAGTGGCCCCTGCTTGCCGAGACTAAAGAAAGCCCGCGCACAGCAATGAAAACCCAGCACAGTCAAAAATAAATAAATTTTTAAAAGACATCATTAAAGGATCAATCACTAAATATTGACAGTCTTTTCCATTTTATCAACTGAGTATAAAGAGACAGATTTTATACCTGATAGGGTAACTTTATTTATAACTTGGGCAAACTTTCTTTTTTCTCAGTTTCTACATGTGAGACAATTCATCTTAAAGAATAAGTAACTTTTTAAAGGCAAGAAATAAGAAAAGAATGGAACTATAAAGTGAAATCATTTTTGGAATTTGAAAGGCAATGACAAAACTGACAAAGGAAAAATAAGAAAACAGACAAACTCCCTCCAAATATTTCAGCATTTCTAGTATTAGAACTTGTGCAATTTATGAGTGAGCAGCTCTGTTTTTCTATTTCATGAGTTCACATGTCAGTGGCTGTGCATTCCATATATGTGTGCATGTGTGTGCCTCTGGGCTTATAGCTCAGTGTTTATCTGTATAGGTTTGTTGTTATATACCATTGAGGACCGGAATTATGTCTTATTCACCTTGATGTCTCCACTGCAGAGTGCTGTGCGTGGCATATTACAGGTGCTCAAGCTTGCTGGAAGGAATGAATGAATATGCTTGTGACAAATGTCCTTTGGATGTGTTGCTACCGTGTGAGTGTATTTACATATCAGTGGAGAGGTGTTTTCCTGAGCTCCAGTCATTTGTGTATCTATCTGAATGGGTGAGGAAGGGACTTCTAGAGTGAGAAGCTTTGGCAGAGGAGGGCGGCCTGGAGCCAGGAAGCAGGAGGAAGCAGGCAACAGGCGTGGCTGCCTCTCTCACGTCCACACTGCGCTCTCTGCCGGCTTCAAAACTGGGCTCCGTGTTTCCCCTTCCTCTTGGCACTTTCTAAACTCTCTCGCACTGTCAGAACATGCCTGTTTAGAAACTAGCTCAGGCCTATTTCTTCCCTTTTGAGGAGGAGGAGGAGCTGGTTTCATGCTTCCAACAGGTGTGTTTTCCATCCTTATTTTAGAATCTCAAATTCTGCTTTCAAAGGGCAGGCAAAATGGAGACTGAAATAATTGATTCAACAACAACCTCAAGGCCTGTAAAATGCCATCTTTGCTACTAACCAGGGGATATCATATATCACAGGTAGACACTTTTATACTTTAGAGAAGAAAAAGAATACCATTTTCTCCTCCCTCCTAACTAACTGCCCCCTGGGCTACTGGGACCCTCAAATAACAGTGACAGATACTCTCAAAATTTCTAGATGACAACAGAAGAGGGGTTTCCCCTGGTGGTCCAGTGGTTAAGACTCTCTGTTTCCGCTGCAGAAAGCAAGGGTTCAATCCCTGGTTGGGCAATTAAGGTCCCACAGGCCAATGGAGTGGTCAAAACAAGCAAGCAAAGATAAAGAAAAGAGAAGAGAGCCTATTAAAAAAAAAAAAAATACCTATGGAATTTTTCAGAAGACTGAAAAATCAGGATTCAGGGCTTTCATGATGGTTCAGGGGTTAAGAATCTGCCTGCAAATGCAGGGCATACAGGTTCCATTCCTGGTCGGGGAAGATTCTACATGCCTTGGGGCGACTAAGCCAGTGATCCACAACTATTGATCCCGCACGTCCTAGAGTCCACGGACTGCAACTAGAAAGTAGCCCCCACTCGCTGCAACCAGAGATAGCCCTCGTGCACCAACGAAGACACAGTGCAGCCAAGAAAAAATAAAGAATAACAAAAAAACAAGAGAAAAATCAGGATTCACACATTTCCTGAACCCTTCTCTTGTGTCTAACAAAATCCTATCAAGCATCTAATTCCCCTCCCAAGTGTCGGGTACCAGCATTTTTCTGGCACCCACTGCTCTCACTCTTCCCAACTCCTCCTCCACTTGCAGCCCAAGCTCCACCTGGCCTTTCTAGGATTCGCTATTGCCCACCAGGTGATTTGGTTCATTTTCTCTTCCCAGGTAGATTACAGCTGCTGCTGCTAAATCACTTCAGTCGTGTCCGACTCTGTGCGACCCCATAGACGGCAGCCCACCAGGCTCCCCCGTCCCTGGGATTCTCCAGGCAAGCACACTGGAGTGGGTTGCCATTTCCTTCTCCAATGTGTGAAAGTGAAAAGGGAAAGTGAAGTCCTCAGTCATATCTGACTCTTTGCGACCCCATGGACTGCAGCCTATCAGGCTCCTCCATCCATGGGATTTTCCAGGCAAGAGGACTGAAGTGGGGTGCCATTGCCTTCTCCAAGATTACAGCTATTTTCCCTTATATAATCCACAGGTTCCAGGGGAAGCTGTCAACAAAACACCTGCTGACTGAACAACAACAAGAGATTCAGATGTCATAGAATTTTAGATTCCTAAAAGGAATCTTAGGATCTTTTTGTTCAATTTTTCTGTTTTAGAGAGGATAAGCAGAGGCCCAAAGGGTTACCTTTATAGATTTTAAAGAAAAATCATTGGCTCCAGACTGTATGTTCAGCTGAATAAATATACTTGGTTCCTCACTAGAAAGCCATGCGGTGCAAGCGTGCTTAGTCATGTCCAAGTCTTGGAGACCCCATGGACTGTAGCCCGCCAGGCTCCTCTGTCCATGGGATTTCCCAGGCAAGAATACTGGACTATAGAGGAATCTTCCTGACCCAGGGATCACACCCACATCTCTTGCATGTCCTGCATTGACAGGCAGATTCTTTATCACTAACACCTAGGAAACCCTGCTAGAACCATGGTCTTTCTATTCTGACCCCCAACCTTGATCTTCCCTATTCTGACCTCAAGCCCTATATTCTCAATGAATTGCTGCCCATGGTTTGACCTGACAGTGGGGAAAAAAAAAACCAACTAGGTCCCAGGATGACAACCTCCTTTCCAAAGGAGGTTGGGAGGACCATCGTGGTGTCCAATGACAACAGAAGGCATCAGAAAGAAAGGGGCAGTGACTTGAAGGTGTATGGAGAGTCAGCAAGAAAGTGGAGGAGGAACTTCCCTGGTGGTCTAGTGGCTAAGACTCCAAACTCCCTATGTAGGGGGCCCGAGTTCCATCTCTGGTCAGGGAACTAGATTCCACATGCTGCAACTAAAAAGATTCCACACGCCGCATCTAGAGATCCTGCATGCCGTAATGAAGACCAAGTGCAGTCAAATAAATAAATAAAATTAATATTTAGATAAATTAATAAATAAAGTCAGTCATTGATAATAAAGAGGGTGGGAGGTAGGGTCTTTAGAGGGTCAATGACCAAGTCTAAGCAGAGTCCAAGCAAATCCAGTTCTTCACCAAAAGACGATTAGAGTCAGGTAGGAACTGATAGGCATGAGGGGCAGAAAGAGAAACATTAGACAAACTCAGATCTGGTTCTGACTCTACCCTTGACAAGAAGTAAAATTTGGAACAAATTATTTAACTGTCAGGTTCTCAGGAAGACTCAGAATCTTATAGTCTGGTTGGGAGCTAGTCTTCATTCCAAGGATTTGCAATCAGATTTTTTATCTTAAAAAGCTGGAAGAGGGTTGGAAGGATAAATTGGGAGTTTGGGATTAACATATACAAACTGCTATATATAAAATAAATAACCAACAAGGACCTACTTATAGTGCATACACTACTCAATACTGTGTAATCACCCATAAGGGAAAGAACATGAAAAAGAATAGATATATATATATATGCATAACAGTCACTTTGCTGTACACTCGAAACTGGTTGCTCAGAGGGTAAAGGGTCTGCCTGCAATGCAGGAGAGCTGGGTTCTATCCCTGGGTCTGGAATATCCCCCGGAGAAGGAAATGGCAACACACTCCAGTACTGTTGCCTGGAAAATCCCATGGACAGAGAAGCCTGGTAGACTACAGTCCATGGGATCGCAAAGAGTTGGACACGACTTCACGACTTCACTTTGAAACTAACACAACATTGTCAATCAGCCATACTTCAATTAAAATAAAAAAAGAGCCTGGAAAACATTAGAGAGAACCGTCTTTCCTTGCAGAATGCTGCAGTTTGTTTACATCACAGTTTACTCAGAGTCTGCTGTTAAGTCAAAATTCCATCCTTGTTATTTTAGTCTGTTGACACTGTGGTTGCATATTTCACCATGTGACATCATTACCATGGAGGCGTAAGACATTTTGGGGCTCCTAAATTATGACCAATGGATGGTGGTTAGGTGCTTTTTCTCAGAATATCCTTTTAACTACAGGTGTACTGTACTACTGGAGAAGGAAATGGCAACCCACTCCAGTGTTCTTGCCTGGAGAATCCCAGGGACGGGGGAGCCTGGTGGGCTGCCGTCTGTGGGGTCGCACAGAGTTGGACACGACTGAAGCAACTTAGCAGCAGCAGCAGCAGCAGTACTGTACTTCATGTGTGAACCATACTTAAATAAAAAAGAAACGTTGATCACTTTCAATTAAAACACTAGATGGAAAAAAAATCCTACACTAGACAGCAAAGAAATACATACTTATAAAACATTCCTCCTCTCAGAATTTTCACAAGGCCTGAATTATCTTGTAATCTGATGATGCTATAATTTTGGCATCTACATTTGAATTCAATCTCTCTGCTTAAAGCCTCTTGTGAAGTTAAACTCCTATGAGATTTATTTTAGACTGAAACAGTTTCATATTTTTCATTGTACTACAGAATAGAAAAAAGGCAAAATTAAAACACCACCAGGGACTTCCGTAGTGGTACAGTGTTGAAGACTCTGCGCTTGCAATGCAGGGTGCATGGCTTCTACCCCTGGCCAGCAAACTAAAATCCCATCTGCTGTGCAGTGTGGGCCAAAATAAAAAAAGAGGACCAAAAAATCACGCTGATCATTGGCAAGTGTCCTGTTGCAGAAAAGCCCTTGAAGTCATCGTATGCACACGGTCTTCCCAGCTGTAAACCTGGGCATCTATTTTTAACCCCTTTACACAGTCTGAATGTTAGACCTGGAAGGGACCGTTGAGGTCATCTGATCCAAGTCACTCAATTTCCAAAGGCAGGTAGTGAAGATCAGAGGCATAAGAGACTCGCTGAAGTCAAGCAGGAGATTATTTAGTGCAGCTGATCTGGAACCTGTGTTTTTTCAATTCTCAGCATTACTGTTCTTTGCTCGCTTTTACTTATATTTGTTTTTTAAATTGTTAAATATCATTGCACTGTATACGGTAAAAAAAAAAAAAAAAAACTCTCTCTTCTAACAGACTTCCCTCCCACTCTTCCATGTCGTCGAACTTTTTAGGGGAAACCACTATTGATAGTTGGGCTTCTCTGGTGGCTCAACCGGTAAAGAACCCACGTGCCAATACAGGAGACATAAAGAGACGTGGGTTTAATCCCTGGGATGGGAAGATTCCCTGGAGGAGGGCGTGGCAACCCACTCGAATATTCTTGCCTGGAAAATTCCATGGACAGAGGAGCCTGGAGGGCTACAGTCTGCGGAGTTGCAAAGAGTCGGACAAGACTGAGCACATGTGCACACACTATTAACAGTTTGCTGTATACATATGCAAATTCCATGTCTGTGTCTAAGTACTGACACATTCATTCACATACATATGGGTATATACACGGGCCAAGACTTTTTGTATTTGTATTATATTTGATTTTTATTGAATTATAATTGACATATAATGTTAGTTTCAGGTGTACAACATAGTGATTTGACAGTTTTTTTATTTTAATTTTTTTTTATTGAAGGATTTTGCTTTACAGAATTTTGTTGTTTTCTGTCAAACTTTAACATGAATCAGCCATAGGTATGCATATATCCTCTCCCTTTTGAACCTCTCTCCCCTCTCCCTCCCCACCCCACCCCTCTAGGTTGATACAGTGCCCCTGTTTGAGTTTCCTGAGCCATACAGCAAATTCCCATTGCCTATCTATTTTACATAAGGCAGGCTAAGATTTTTGAAACTACTTTTACTCCAGACTAGAACCTAACTAAACCAAAATAAAAATGGGGGGAGGGGGTGGATAACATGGGAGTTCTGAACAACAAAATAAATATCATTTCTAATAGAAATTGTTATTTCTCTTATCATTGCTCATCTAGAAATTATCATGAAATTTTTAAACATTTTTATTTATTTGACTGCACTGGGTCTTAGTTGTGCCATGTGGTTTCTTTAGCTGCAGCATGCAAACTGTTGCAGCATGTGGGATCTAGTTTCCTGAACACAGGTGGAACCCAGGCCCCCTGCATTGGGAGCACAGACTCTGAGCTACTGGGCCACCAGGGAATTCCCTAGAAATTCTCATAAAATTTGACAAAAGCTTTCAGGCTTCCCAGGTGGCGCCAGTGTTAAAGAACTCACCTGCTGGGACTTCCCTGGTGGTCCAGGGTCTAAGACTCCATGCTCCCAATGCAGGGGGCCTGGGTTTGAGTTCTGGTCAGGGAACTAGATCCCACATGCTGCAACTAAGGGTTCACATGCTTCAACAAAAATTGCAGCCAAATAAATTTAAAAAAGAAAACTTTAGCAGGTGATATAAAGGACACTGGGTTTGATCCGTGGGTCATGAAGATGCCTTGGAGGAGGTGATGGCAACCTACTCCAGTATTCTTGCCTGGAGAATCCCACAGAGAGAGGAGCCTGGCGGGCTATAGTCCATGGGGTCTCCAAGAGTCAGACACGACTCAGTGACTGACACACATGAAGGGTCCTCAGTGCTATGCATGGGGGGTAGGGTGGAATTTATGCTTGGGAGCAGTCTGTTACTGGTTTTGCTTCATAGGATTAGCTTGGTATTTTAGAAAGATCGTTCTGGGACCAGAATAGAGGATGGATTAGAGGCAGCGAAACCAGTTGAGGCGTTACTGAAATGTGCCAGGGCACCCCCGAGTGTGTGAACTGAGAACGTGGAGCTGGATGCGCACAAGTCACAGGGGAAGAGTGGTCTGGATGCAGAGACACGGGAGGAGACGCACAGAGCCTGAGAGCCCGGAGGAGACGCACAGAGCCTGAGAGCCCGCTGGATATGGAGGGGAAGGGGAGCTGGCAGACACCCCGCCTTCTCATCTCCTGAATCTTTTAAAAATATTTATTAATTTATTTGGCTGCGCTGGTCTTAGTTGCAGCGCACAAGGTCTTTAGTTGCAGTATGTGGGACTGAATTCCCTGGCCAGTGATGGAACCTGGGCCCCAGCCCTGGAAGCAGAGAGTCTTAGCCACTGGACCACCAGGGAAGTCCCTAAGATCTTTCTTTCTAAGCAGGAACTCTGTATCTCTTGCCAACTCTGGCCATGTAACTGGGGCTCAATTAAAGTTTTCTTTCTTTTTGTTCTAAATTTATTTCAATTTTTTTCAATTAAAATTTTTGAAGAAATCCTTCTTTTTTTTTTTTTGTATCTACTACACAATCCTAAGCAATTCCTGTTCATGTTTTGATCACCAAATCTTTAATGCTTTTTCCCTTTAAAGCCTGATTTCAACCAATAAAATAGTTCTTATTGTTTACCCCGTCATTCAAAAGCTGAAGGTTTAGGGGTGTCCAGGTGCTTATCTTTGTCTGCATTTTGGGACCATCTGTGTTTTTCCTGCTGCTGCTACTGCTGCTGCTAAGTCACTTCAGTCGTGTCTGACTCTGTGCGACCCCACAGACGGAAGCCCACCAGGCTCCCCCGTCCCTGGGATTCTCCAGGCAAGAACACTGGAGTGGGTTGCCATTTCCTTCTCCAATGTGTGAAAGTGAAAAGTGAAAGTGAATTCGCTCAGTCATGTCTGACTTGTAGCGGCCCCATGGACTGCAGCCTACCAGGCTCCTCCATCCATGGGATTTTCTAGGCAAGAGTACTGGAGTGGCTTGCCATTGCCTTCTCAGTGTTTTTAGGAGGTGCAAATGCCATCATCAAATAACTGGATATTCTTCTGTAAGAAAAACTACACCTGCGGAAGAAATGAATCATACAATCTTCAGAATACTAAAAATACTAATACCATAAAATCTTTTTGAGTACACTGGGACAGGGACTAGGGAGAGAGTAACATTTACTGAGAGCATTTTATATGTCAGGCACTTAATAGGTTTGCTCAATTAAAACCCATAAGAATATGATAAGGTGGTGGATTTTAGCTTATTTTACAGATGAAGAAGATGAGGCTCACTGAAGTTACATGCTTTGCCCAGAGTTATACAGACAGTAGGTGGTGAAACAGGGAACCAGACCCAGGTCTGTTTAACTCAGTTTGATTTTCACTGGACCAAGGGGAAAAAATCAGAATCACTCGTAGCTAGGAACATACCATACGGGTCAGAAAGAAGTATTTATAGAATCACCGTGCAATCTGAACTACTCCATCTTTGTCCCTTGTGACCTCCTTCTTCCTCTGTTAACTTTCTGACATCTAGCTAACAAGGGCTCTAGCTTGCTACCATATTTAAGATGTAGAATAGTACAATGGACAAGGCCAAGAATTTACATATAGACAGATTTGGATTTATTGGGGAAAATACACTGGTTTTAGATGCCCAGTACTGTCTATGTCCGCTTTCATTTTTGTGGTCTCCCGGCATGTGGGATCTCAGTTCCCCAACCGGAGATGGAACTCACATCCCTTGTATTGGAAACGCTGAGTCTTAACCATGACAGCTGTTGTTCAGTCACTAAGTTGTGTCTAACTCTTCGAAACTCCATGGACTGAAGTACACCAGGCTTCCCTGTCCTTCACTATCTCCCAGAGTTTGCTCAGACTCATGTCCATTGAGTTGGTGATGTCATCCAACCATCTCAACCTCTGTTGCCTCCCTTCTTCTCCTGCCTTCACTCTTTCCCAGCATCAGAGTCTTTTTTAAGGAGTTGGCTCTTCGCATCAGGTGGCCAAAGTTTTAGAGCTTCAGCTACAGCATCAGTCCTTCCAGTGAATATTCAGGACTGATTTCCTTTAGGATTGACTTGGACAGGTGCACACATATTTAAAATGGATAACCAACAGGGACCCACGATATAGCACAGGGAACTGTGCTCAATGGCAGCCTGGCTGGGAGGGGAGTCTGGGGGAGAAGGGATACATGTGTATGTATGGGTGAGACCCTTCATTGTTCATGTGAAACTACTACAACACTCTTAATTGGTTATACTCCAATGCAAAATAAAAAGTAAAAAAAAAAATAAATAGCTTCACCACAGATTTTCTTAGAACTCTCTGTTATTTACAGAGTTCTTCAAAGCCTGTCCTGGAAGGGGGCACAACAAAATATTTCAAGGTAAAAAATATTTCAAGCAGATTGATGGCATTTTCAGTATATATCCTCAGTGTTTCTGTTTGTGCCTTCTTCCTCTCTGAAGGTCTGTTTCATATCCAAAGCAGCAGTGCTGAGTTGGGGACTGCACAGGATTTGCCTGCCTGACCCAGGGCTCCAAAAATTATAGCAGCAAATATAAGACGGTTAAAAAAATATTTATTTTTATTTATTTATCTGGCTGAGCCAGGTCTTCTTTAGGGCATGTGGGATCTAGTTCCCTGACCATGGGTAGAACCCAGGTCCCCTGGACCACCAGGGAATTCACCTAGACAATTTTTTGATCCACATGCCACAACTAAGACCTGGCACAGCCAAATAAATAAATAAAAATAAATATTTTTTAAATTAAAAAACCATAAGTTTTTGACTTACAGAGGATTCCCCCAAATGCTAGATCTGAAATTTTGTGACTCTCACTTGACATGTAATATTCCCACTCAGGTTTAAATTAGAGCTGAAGATAAAGCCAATATTTTAAAACCTCAGGGTTTTAAACCATAGATAATATCTTCCTGCAGTTGCCTGCTGATACCACTCCACTGGAATAAGGAGAAATTAAGGAGGTTGAGATGAGCCCTCACATTCTTAGCTCCTAACAGCTAAGTTGCAAAGGTGTAAGAAATGATTTCATTACAGTATTATTAATTGTCTGCTATAAAAATACACATGAGCAGGCAAATATAGAAAGCACGGTCACTGAGTCTACATCTGCTCAGTTAAAAATCACATATTTCCTTTTTTATTGCTATTTATTCATGTTTGATGTTTCTTCTATTTAAACTGATTGAAGTTGTGTGTGTGTGTGTGTGTGTGTGAGTGAGAGTGTTTAATTTTTATTTATCTGTTTAGGCCAAGCCACTCGGCTTGCAGAATCTTAGTCCCCAACCAGGGATTGACCCTGGTCCTCTGCAATGAAAGTACAGAGTCCTAACCACTGGACCGCCAGAGAATTCCTTAAACCAATTGTTTTTAATGTTTTATTTTATTTTTTTCAGGGCCATAAAACTCTTTGAGGATATGATGAAAACTATGAATCTTCTCCCTAGAAAAATGCATATTAACATTCAGTTCAGTTCAGTTCAGTTCAGTCGCTCAGTAGTGTCCGACTCTCCGCGACCCCATGAATCACAGCACGCCAGGCCTCCCTGTCCATCACCAACTTCTGGAGTACACTCAAGCTCATGTCCACAGAGTCGGTGATGCACCTTGCTTATACCAGGTTAAAACTTCTGTTGTAAGCTGAGAAACTCTCTTTTCCCAGTTTGAGTAGAAAACAATCTGACTGATTCTAAGCATGACTTCTGATTAGGACAAAGTAGCTTTTCCAGGGCCTCCCTAAGGTTTTGCATTTTTTTTTTTTTTCTTTCTGGTTCTTCAGAGCTAGAAATTATTTGAATTAGGCTTTTTTCAAATCAATTTGAATAAAGTTTGGTTTCAGGAGGTGGGCCTGGCTGAGAAACAGAACCCTCTTGGTAACAGTCTCACTGAAGCAGGCAAGTGGAGGCATCCTGCCCTGGTTTCTGTCATCATCCTTTTACAGTTTTCTCCTCCATCCATTCTAGAAGAGGGGCAGTGTGCATATCTGCATGCCCACACTGGTTCACAGCATAGACCACTCAGACTCTTTCATACAACATACAAAAAAATACAAGACAAAGAAAATTGCCTTCCCTCTTTCTACATACAAAGCTTGCTGTTGTTTATTCATGACCTCTTTCCCCCTTAATGGCTGTCCTAGCATGTTCCCCTTTAATTTTTCCTTGGAAAAGGGGAAGAAAAAGGGCTTATGGCCCTTACCCTAATGTGTGCTTCTAGTGTCATGTTTAAAGGCAAGGATAGGTCCTCTGGTAAAGTTCCAGTGGTTACACACCTCCAATCCCATCTTCAAAGCCATTCTCCACACTGTCCCCATTGCACAACTTCACTAAAGACCGATGAGGTCTGTATTAGAGGTATACAGACAGTCTGGACTATAATGGAGGTTACAGTCTACTACAAGAGGGCATTGTTTAACAAATAAAAATGTATATGTTTAAGGTGATGCTTTAATATATGTATACATTGTGGAAGGCTTACCACAATCAAACTATGTAACATATCCATCACCTGCCATAGTCACTGTGTGTGTGCATGTGTGTGGTGTGCATGTGTGAGCTTCTGTGTGTGTGATTACCCTTGAGATCTACTCTTGTAGCAAATTTCAAGTATATATTATTATTCACTATAGTCGCCATGATCCCTGAGCAGGAAGACCCCCTGAAGAAGTAAATGGCAACCCACTCCAGTATTCTTGCCTGGAGAATGCCATGGACAGAGGAACCTGGTGGGCTACAGTCCATGGGGTTGTAGGAGTGGGACACAAGTTAGCGACTAAACTACTACCACCATCGCCACATAGTCACTATGCAGTACATAATTTTATACCTGAAGGTTTGTACCCTTTGGTCAATATCTCCACATTTCCCTACTCCCCAACTTTGGCTAACCACTACTGTATTCCGGGAAGTAGTTTTTAAAAGGTCTGTTAGTCATTTTTCAGCTCAAAAACCTTCAGAGACTCGATAATGGCTACAGAATCCTTAGCATGCTAATCTAGGTACACCATGAATTTACCTTTTTTGGTTCATCCTCCTGTCTCTCCCTTCATGCACTATCTGTACAGACACACTGAACTTCAGATCAGAGAATGTGGTGCAAAACCAGTGCTTCTTTGCTAATGTGGTTTTCTGAATGTGCTCACTTGAATCCTAAACTCAGTAGTACACAGTAGGTGCTCAATAAAAACTTGCCTAAACCAGCTGAATGAGTGAGCACAATAGTGGAGGGGAGGTGGTTTAAGGATTGAAGCTGGTGGCAAAGAAGGTAAAACTCAACATTAGGAACTGAGCATTGGGGTTAGACTCAGGATAATCGTTTTCTTATTTGGCGTTTGCAGAGCAGAACACGGTTGAGTTTCTCCACTAACACACAGCTCACCCATTGTACACTGCAGTATCATCAGAGAAGGAAATAGAGATTACCAGGAAATGATCAGGAAATAGGGTACGGTTCGATTTAAATATGAATTCATCTTATACTCAACTAGGTGGAAGCAAAGAGAAACTATAAGACAATGCAAAGAGCTAGTGCTTTGATAAGCACAGAAATAATTATTTTTTTGTTGGCTGTTAATTTCATACATATGATACATCTGGTAATCTAACTGCTGCTGCTGCTGCTAAGTCGCTTCAGTCGTGTCCGACTCTGTGCAACCCCATAGACGGCAGCCCACCAGGCTCCCCCGTCGCTGGGATTCTCCAGGCAAGGACACTGGCGTGGGTTGCCATTTCCTTCTCCAGTGTATGAAAGTGAAAAGTGAAAGTGAAGTCGCTCGGTCGTGTCCGACTCTTAGCGACCCCACGGACTGCAGTCCACCAGGCTCCTCCATCCTTGGGATTTTCCAGGCAAGAGTACTGGAGTGTGTTGCCATTGCCTTCTCCGATTTAACTGCTAACACAGAGCAAAATGTAATTCCCGGGGTCACTGCCGAGGCTCGTGAGAAGCCCAGGAGGACCTGAGAAAAGCGCTCTCAAAAGAGTCTCCGTCTTTTTCATGCGGTGATCACTGCTCTCACCTCTTTAAGTCTTTGTCTTCAAGTTTTTCTCCTCAAGCCTCTAGCGCTGGTGTTGCCATCGCTCCTGTTTGTGTGACTCCGTCTAGCCCCCACCCCTTCCAGTAGTCCAATCACTACCTATAGATCTTTTCGCTGGCATCCAGGGTCTCAGGCAACAACGTGTGGCCTCTTGATTGGCCAGGAGATCCTACAGGGCTGGCTCCAAAATTGGGCCCAAGGACAATATGGAAAAGTGTGAGGGCCCAGAGGGTGGGAAAGGCTGCCATCTCTCAATATAATGCTAGGACGAAGATGCAGCCTATCCTGAAACAAACAGCATTAAGTTAAATGCCCTCATTCAAGCCATAAGTATGTTCCAAACCAGGCCAACCTACTGAGCATGCCCAGTTACATCGTTCTGGTCACTCCAGGGTTCTGAAACGTAAACTCCGTTTCTCCGGGTTTTTAGAGTGGCCAACAGGTAAAAGAAGGTTGCAGGAAAAACAGTTCTGGAGAGGTTCAATGAAAGAATAGCACCTGCACACAGGAAGTGGAAGAACGTGGGAAAATTGCCCAACACACAAACTCAGCAATGCTTCAACATGAATTGTAATGTATTGGATTAAGGAATTCAGGCCGACTAACAGATACACCGGGAGAAGGCAATGGCACCCCACTCCAGTACTCTTGCCTGGAAAATCCCATGGATGGAGGAGCCTGGTAGGCTGCAGTCCATGGGGTCGCGAAGAGTCGGACACGACTGAGCGACTTCACTTTCACTTTCATGCCTTGGAGAAGGAAATGGCAACCCACTCCAGTGTTCTTGCCTGGAGAATCCCAGGGATGGGGGATCCTGGTGGGCTTCCGTCTACGGGGTCGCACAGAGTCGGACACGATTGAAGTGACTTAGCAGCAGCAGCAACAGATACACCAGGGAACCAGTAGATGGCCTGCCTGAGTAAGGATAACTCCAAATTGGGGAAATGTTACGATCTGGTCTAATTTAGTTAATTAAATTTATGAAGCATCTACCATGTAATGAGAGGCAGAGTGAGAGTGCAAGAATAAAAAAAGAAATCTAATGAGGAGGATTTGAAAATGCAATGTAGAAATACCTACTGTGATAGAACTATAAACTAATGCTGGAGAAAAACAACGTTTCAGAAGGGACATCTGGGAAGTGTACAACAGTTCTTATGGGCAGCAGCTAACCAAATTAAAAAAAAAAAAGACTTTCCTCATTATCTCATGTTTCCTAAAATAAATAAATTTACCTTTTCCAAGGTAAATAAATGTAAACTCTATGTTTATATTGTTTCATTGTTTTGAAATAGGCAGCATTTGTCTATCTCCCAGTTACAAAGAAAATGAAAAGTAAAGCTCATAGAGGTCGCTGCTTTCTTTAGAATTAACAAAGGATCAGTGAGTGTCCAAACTGAAATGAGATCTTATGTTGTCTGAATTCCAGCCCAGTGGTTTTAAGTATGGTTGTATGTTTTATGATCAGGTTGTACCTATGATGAATAAACAAAGACTTTTGCAAGGGTGGAGGCCTGGGGGAGGTAAGTAGATGCAATGCTAAGTTACCATGTATTACCAGTTAACATGGATGGTGTCAAAACGGGTTCACTCAGAAAAAGACCAGTTTTAACAACTCCCTAGGACTGTGAAGAAAGCTGATCGCCAAAGAATTGATGCTTTTGAATTGTGGTGCTGGAGAAGACTCTTGAGAGTCCCTTGGACTGCAAGGAGCTCCATCCAACCAGTCCATTCTAGAGGAGATCAATCCTGGGTGTTCATTGGAAGGACTGATGCTAAAGCTGAAACTCCAATACTTTGGCCACCTCATGCGACGAGTTGACTCACTGGAAAAGAGTCTGATGCTTGGAGGGATTGGGGGTGGGAGGAGACGGGGACGACAGAGAATGAGATGGCTGGATGGCATCACCGACTCGATGGACATGGGTTTGAGTGAACTCCGGGAGTTGGTGATGAACAGGGAGGCCTGGCGTGCTGTGATTCATGGGGTCGCTAAGAGTCGGACACGACTGAGCGACTGAACTGAACTGAACTGAACTGAGGAGAGTGTTGTGTCTCGGTGAAGCTCCTGCTCATTAAAGACTTTCTATTGGTGGTTATAACATTGAATGAAAGAAAGATGGGATTAAAGAGAGCCTGACACTTTATCCCTGCTAGATCTGAATATTTTTATCTGTGAAAATAAGGTGCCTTTCACTGATCCTCTCAACTAGCATCTCTGGACCTCTCCTTGTTCAGCCCTTCATCAGTGTGACGGCTGATCCCCCGATGAACAACACCCTTCACATTGTGTCCACCGTCCTGAGCACATTGGCTCAATGTCCTTGAAAATTTAACATTACTTTCATTTAAAATTTTTAAAAATTCCTTTTGAAAACATTTATTTATTTGGCTGCACTGGATCTTAGTTGCAGCACGCAAGATCTTTGATCTTATAATTGCAGCATGTGCGATCTAGTTCCCAGTAGTTCTTCAGTCGCTAAGTCGTGTTTGACTCTGCAACCCCGTGAACTGCAGCACGCCAGGCTTTCCTGTCTTTCACTAGTTCCCAGACCAGGGATTAAAACTAGGTCCTCTGCGTTGGGAGGGTGGAGTCTTCATTACTGGACCACCAGGGAAGTTCCTCAACGTTATTTTTAAAGGAAACATTTCAACCATAAAGACAAGTTTACAGACTTGCCTAAGAAACAGCCTTTTCTCCCTGCAGAGATTTTTTAAAATGTTAACATTTTCCTTCGTGTGTGTGATTAACAGTTGAAGCCTCTTTTACATGCTGCCCAGATCCATTTTCCACCCTGCCTGCCTAGAGGCATCAGTGTCATGAAATTAGGGTGCTGCGCACTTGTCCACTTTTTATGCTTAGTATATGTACATGTATGGCCTCATAAACAGTGTGACTGTTTTAAAGAGCTATCATAATTTACATACTTTGTAGTTCGCTTCTTTCACTCAGTGGTCTGTTTTTGAGATGTGATCGTGTTGATACATTCAGTGATCATTTCTACATCATTCCCACCTCCCACTAGGAGCCAAGAGCTGTTCTATGCCTGACAGTTTTCACAAGACCATGTGTAAATTGTATAAAAATGTGAGAGGAGCACATCTCTAGAGGCTCTGAAGGTACAAGGGATCTAGAAGTACCTGAAGCAGGTCCACACTGATTTTCATAAACGCTCTTAGCGGCTTCACTCACCCTCAGTAGAGGCAGTGTTGGCTCCACCAGACACAATGACTTGATAAGAATTAGCCTAAGGAGCGTTACTTTAAAAAAAAAAAAATAGTATTACTGCATTAGTATTTATTAATGCAATGGAAAATGTCATTTGAGATCTCTTATGATGCAATTCCCATAGCTCATCTTCTGACGTTAACCTATATTTATGACTGGAGAAATATCAATAACCTCAGATATGCAGATGACACCACCCTTATGGCAGAAAGTGAAGAGGAACTAAAAAGCCTCTTGAAGAAAGTGAAAGAGGAGAGTGAAAAGGTTGGCTTGAAGCTCAACAGCTAGAAAACAAAGATCATGGCATCTGGTCCCATCACTTCATGGGAAATAGATGGGTAAACAGTGGAAACAGTGTCAGACTTTATTTTTTTGGACTCCAAAATCACTGCGGATGCTGATTGCAGCCATGAAATTAAAAGACGCTTACTCCTTGGAAGGAAAGCTATGACCAACCTAGATAGTATATTAAAAAGCAGAGACATTACTTTGCCAACCAAGGTCCGTCTAGTCAAGGCTATGGCTTTTCCCGTGGTCATGTATGGATGTGAGCATTGGACTGTGAAGAAAGCTGATCGCCGAATAATTGATGCTTTTGAACTGTGGTGCTGGAGAAGACTCTTGAGAGTCCCTTGGACTGCAAGGAGATCCAACCAGTCCATTCTAAAGGAGATCAATCCTGGGTGTTCATTGGAAGGACTGATGCTAAAGCTGAAACTCCAATACTTTGGCCACCTCATGTGAAAAGACTGAAGAAGTCTTTTCCACTCACTGGAAAAGACTCTGATGCTGGGAAGGATTGGGGGCGGGAGAAGGGGACGACAGAGAATGAGATGTCTGGATGGACATGAGTTTGAGTGAACTCCAGGAGTTGGTGATGGACAGGGAGGCCTGGCGTGCTGTGATTCATGGGGTTGCAAGGCGTCGGACACGACTGAGCTACTGAACTGAACTGAAGCTCAGTATTTATTATCATTTAGGGAGCACCTTTAAAAAAGGATTGTTTCACTAGTGGCTCAAACAGTAAAGAATCTGACTGCAGTGCAGGAGACCTGGGTTCCATCCCTGGGTCGGTCGGGACGATTCCCTGGAGAAGGGAATGGCGATCCACTCCAGTATTCTTGCCTGGAGAAGGCCATGGACAGAGGAGCCTGGTGGGTCCATTGGATCGTAAAGAGTCGGACACGACAGAGGGACTAACACTTCCACTTTTCTTTGTATAAAATGCTGCTGCTGCTGCTGCTAAGTCGCTTCAGTCGTGTCCAACTCTATGCAACCCCAGAGACGGCAGCCCGCCAGGCTCCCCCATCCCTGGCATTCTCCAGGCAAGAACACTGGAGTGGGTTGCCATTTCCTTCCCCAATGCCTGAAAGTGGAAAGGGAAAGTAAAGTCGCTCAGTCCTGTCTGACTCTTCGCAACCCCATGTACTGCAGCCTACAGGGCTCCTCCGGCCATGGGATTTTCCAGGCGAGAGTACTGGAGTGGGTTGCCACTGCCTTCTCTGATTTAACTGCTACCCAGAAGCTGGGCTCAAAATGCGAGCGCGCAGCGGAGCGAGCGCAGCGCGCCTGCGCCGTACGTGCGCGCGCATGCTCCCCGCCCCCGCCCGCCCCCGCGCCCTGGCAGTTGCAAAAGCTCGCCGGCGCTCGTGGCTGATACCGCTTACCTGAGGGACCCGCGGCCGCCCCCGGCCGGCGTCGCAGCCTCCCGGGAGCCCGGCCCCGAGGTGTGAGGTGAGCCCCGGGTCGTGCAGGCCCCTTCCCGTCCGGCGAGCGGGAAAAGGAGTCGGGAGTGGGGACTGAGGAGGTGCCGCCGCGGCTGCCCGCTCCTCGGTCTGACCCGGTGCCGAGGAGGCACCAGCGGCCGCGGCCCCTCCTCCTCAGGGAGCGTTATTCGTGTCGCCGCCGAAACAACAGCCGTGGGCGCCGCGCTGTGGAGGGGTGTCTCGGGGCTTTCTCGGGGTGGGCGGCGGGGCGCGGAGGAGCCCGAGTTTGGGCCTGGGCGCCGGGGCGGGCCGATGCCCGCGGACGGGGTTGACCCTCTGGGTCCCGAGCCCGCGCCGAGCAGCCTGTTGGAGGGTGGTCCGCGCTCCCTCCGCGCCGCGCTCCCTGCGCCAGCCCTGGGGCTCGGTCGGCGCCGCGGGGGCGTGTGGCGCTCCCGGGCCGCTGGGGGCTGTGGGGGGAGGACGCGGCCAGTGGCGGGAGGGCAGTGCGCCGAGGGCTGAGCGCGGGGGGCGTCGGGGCTTCCCGGGGCCGGGCGGCGTCGCAGCATCTGGACTGCCTCCTGTTTCTAGTCCTGAATGTTGTCCCCTCTCCTCCCTCCCGTCAGTTTTGCAAAGTCTGCATATTCCTCCTCGAGCCTTCCCCCTCTGCCCCCTTGGACGCTCCGTGTGTTTGCCCTGGGGTAGGGCGGTGAGATTCATCCGTAGCCTCTGAGACTTAGCAGCAGCAGCAGCAAACATGTCAAGGCATTGTAGCATCTTCCTAGAGGCCTTTGTCAGAGTTAGGTGCCTTCCTCAATAAAAGAAAAAGGGGTGTTTTTTCTTTCGTTCTTAAAAGAACAAAAGCATATGCCACTAACTTAGGCAGAGGAGCCAACTTGAAGTTGCAGCATATCTAGGAAGGAGGACAAAAGGTCTGGGTTTTGGCCCAGAATAAATGAAATTTTGAATTTTGGTTCCCTTCTGAATGTAGGCAGACAGAACAGCAGAGCAGCTCAGCAGCTATAGAAATAAATGACTGCTCTATAAGGTTGGTCAAGCAAGATATTATTTTATAGAAGTAGTTTGGAGAGACCTGTAATGTTTATTTACGGGAATTGGGTTACTTGGCAAAGCCAATATCGCAGGAGCAAGGAAACAGAGACTTGACAAGGGGGATGTTACCTCCCTCTTGAGCCTTCTTTTAGCCTTTAGTGATGTGCTGACAGTCAAAGGGATAGAGGAATCCATAGTTCTGTTATTAAGAACCATTTACTCCTCAAGATAATGCTTTCCATCCGTACTTTTTTTTCCCCCCCATCCGTACTTTTAGGCAAATCAATGCCATCTTTTTCCTCCAGAAGAAGAAGGAAAATAACAAAAAAGTGTTTGTTTGAAGTGCCAAACCACAACATAGAGGTAATAAGATAGAAGTGGCCTGGCTTCCAAAGATAGAGCTGAAAATAAAAGATAATCGAGATGCAATTCTTCTTACAGTGTTGCTTTTTCTTTAGGGGGTTCTTCCTCTACCCCCCTCCCCCCAAATGCTTTGAAACTGTCAGGAAAGTAAGGTAATTAGTAAAGCCTACTGTCCTACCTTCTCTTTCCTCCTCCTCCGTTATTTATTTTTTTCTCATCCACTGATATTCCCTGCCTCTCCGTCTCTCCCGAATCTACCAGTGCCCTATTAATAGAAGAAGAAAGGACTGTAGGTTCTTTCATCCCGTTTTCATCTTAGGTACTGTATTCCTCTGAACTTTGTTTTGTGCTTTGAACATTGAGGTGGATTTTTGTAGAGAGATCCCCAGCCATGATTGAGATATTTGAAGTAGGGAGCCTTGCGGGGAAGATAAACAGTAAAGTGCACGTTCTTTCTTTGTATAGCACAGTGCTGTGAGAGCGTCATCATTGGGCAGAGAGAGGGGCTTTTAAATTCCCTGTAAGTCCTCTGTTGCCCACTTCACAGGCAGAGAATCTCTCTCTCCAACTTAAGTTTCGTATGTGTTGGTAAAACTATGAGATTTCATACTGAAAACTTACTCTGAGCTTGTTAGTTTGTTGATGTTAGACTGCTGTTGACTTTATTTTCTTCAGGAGACTTGTGATAGGAAACAGTTCTTACTGCATCTTTACCTTCTTTCACAGGGAAGAGCAGTGTTGGCCTCAAGTGTTTTTTAACCCCTAAATCTCTAGAGTTAGAGACGTTTAAAGCTGCAGTTGGCCACAAAAAGAGCAGTAGTGCAAATGAAAAGCAAGACTTTGAAATATGTATGAGAGGAATTGTTCAGTATAGATTTGTGAGAAGGGTCACAGCGTCTTGAGGAAACAAGTGAAGGTTTTTAATAGTGGCATTTCCGGAAGGTTAGGAATGAATGTTTGAAGAGTAACAACTCCTCCTTGACTAGAAAACAGTTTTAACTGACTGTTGCATCGTAAATGGTGAATCTATCTTTGAGTTACAGTCTTTGAGTTATGCTGAGAACTAGCAACAGTTTTGGTGGATCCAAGGAATGCACTGTGAATGAAGTTTAAGAAAAAACAACTAGGCTAGTAGGCCTAAAAAAATCTTGGTCCCCAAAGTTTATCTCATTAAACTAATTTTATAGTCAAAACATGCAACCATGCTAAAGGGGGGGAAAAATCAGGAGCTTGATATTAGAGCATTTTCTGAACACATTTTAATGAAAAAGGGAAACCAGGCTGGAATTTCAACCTGATTTTTTTTTAAAAGTCCAGATTCTGGCCATCTTTCAACTTTCCAGTTTTGCTTTTAGTTTTAAAAGAGCTTCTGCTTTCTCCAGTCTTAAAAGTAATGTATAATTTGTAAGATGGACTGGATTTTGATGCCTACTGTTCATTTTAATCTTGAACTTGAATGTTTTCCCTGTATTTTTTTAAGCCCCATCACTCAGCACACTGGAAGATTAGATTATCTTTTGTAATCAGTAGATGACTAGATGGACTTTAAAAATTAGAGAAAGTAGCAAAGTGATACCTTGAGATTAGTAAGAATCTAGGCCCTCAGAATTAAATATGGAGCTATATAAACTTTAGCAACCAGAAAACAGTATCCTGAGAGTGAATTTATTTAAAAAAAAAAAAAAAAAGATATGGAAAACAAAAGGCCAAAACCCACATGAGTTTTAGGAAAAGGAATCTAGCACTTTGAGCAGTGATATGCTCTCAGTGTGTACTTTGCTGTTTATGTTCCTTGAGAGAAGAAGCTTCAGAGGTAGTGATTGCTAATCCTTATAATGCAGTCTTGGAAAACTCTGAAAGAAGACAAAAGAATATCCTCCTGTTCCCATTGTAGCCAGTGTGTTTGAGGCAACCTTTAATTTCTGAATTGGAAACGCAAAATGTTACGTACATTTGTGGTGTGTCAAGATAAGTAAATCTAAGCTGAGAAAGATGAAAGGAATCACTTTCTGTACAGGAAGTGTGAATTGGAATAGAATTGCTAACATCTTTTGTTGCAGGGCCCTGCTGACAAGCCCCCAGGGCCCACTTTTGTCATTGTCTCTTCTGGGATTCAGCCTGCTTTCTTTCCTCTTCACAGTTGCCATCTCCTGCTTTTCCCACCTGAGTTCTTTGGGTCTGGCTTTGTAGCCAGCCTCTGAAGACAGTTCCAAGACTGCATCCCCTTTATTGCTGTTCTTCAGGACAAATACTCACCTTATTTTAGGGGCTTTTACTTTTTATCTTCAAAAGAGAACTGGTAAATTGGGGAATATCAGATTCCTGATGTTACACATTGATAAAAATTAAAGTGTAGGGTTCAGTGTATCTAGTCCTTTTTGTTTTCTGATGAAATAATCATCAGGTCACTTAATCTGAAATTAGTTTTCCCAGATATCTTGTATTGCTCTGTAAAGAAGTGAATGTCTCTTTTCTCAGGGTTAGGGCATGGAAAACTGTTTACAGACCCCTCATTTTCTACTGGTCCTTGGCGCCTGAGACTGTTCCCTCCAGTTAATCCAGCAATTCCCTTATTCAGCTGAGATTCTGCAGATTTCTGTAGTCAAAGATATAATATCAAAAAGAATACAAAAAATCTTTTAACCTTTATGTAATCAGTTGCTGTATTTTGTCAGCATTTCTTGGTTTGCTCAATCTTCTGTGTCCTGCTGTCTGAAACTTACAGCTTCTTCAAGGCTGATTCTCTTAGGAAAAAGGATTGTTGCTATCCATACTCACGTGATCCTGATTAGAAGCATTTATTTCATTATATTATTGAAAAACAATTTAGAATATATATCAACTTTTTTTTTTTAACTGTGCATAATATTTGGTTCAGCTGAGAGGTGATCTGATTTTTTTTCAGTAGTGAAAATCAATTTTTGACCCATTCTGAGTTTATCATCTTTTTTTTTTTTTGCTTTTCTTGCTGCCTGTGGTAGGGCATTTTTGTGTCCCTTGGCTTGTTACTTAATCAACAGTCAATAAACATTGATTCAAGTAGTAGTATTGTCAGCACACATTTACAGATTTAGCAGACTTAATTTTCCCGTACAGAAATAACATGTGACAGATTTAAAAATAACATTTTAGCATTTATAATACTTTACTCCTTTTTTGTTTTGTTTCTGTTTTTTGACCACACTGTGCAGCTTGTGGCACCTTAATTCTCTGACCAGGGATCAAACTCGAGCCCCCTGAAGTAGAAGTGTGGAGTCCTGGGAAGTCCCTATAATATTGTATTTTTAAACAATTCAGGTAGTTTTATTCTGTTTCACGTATGTATATTTTTGACAAAAGTGGGAGACTCTATGCTGTTTTGTAAACCATTTAAAATTTAATTTTTCACTTACTGTATTGTTACTGTCTTTTCAAGTCAGCATATACAGATCCTGCTCATCATTTTTAGTGAGTGTGTTATGTGTTGGTTGTGCTGTAGTTTAACCAATTCCTTATTGGTAGACTTTCAGATTGTCTCTGGGTTTTTATTTTATAAACAGTGTTGTACTAACATTTCAGTTATACGTCATGTGTACTTGTGTTTACTTGCTTAGAATAAATTGTAGAATAGGTCTGCTGAATCAAAGTATGTACATTTTAAGAGCTTTTGATGTCCATAGGTATTTTTTTGAAATGCCAACTAGTTTACTTTTTCTCCAGTAGTACTTGAAAATGGAGAATTTCCTGGCGGTCTAGTGGTTAGACACTTCACTGCCTTGGTCTGGGTTCAGTCCTTGTTTGGGGAACTAAGACTCTGCAAGCCGTGAAGGAGTGAAGGACAGCCAAAAAAAGAAAAAAAAAAAAAGAAAAATGTATCTCCAAGTGTGGGAATGTTGAAGATATTCTTTTTTCTGCACCCTCTCCTATGCTGTGTTCTGTTATTCTTTTTGCTCATCTGATTGGCAAAAATGTTATATATCATGTTTGTATGTTTTTATTAGTAAAGTTGAATATCTTTTCATGTGTTTGTTGGCCATTTGTATTTCTTTTGTAAATGTATGTCCTTTTTCCATTTTTCTGTTAAAGTAGTATTCTTTATCTGCTTTTTTAAAAAAAATTCATTTTATATTACTTTTGCTCAGCACATAATTCGGAGGAGACAATGACAAGCCACTCCAGTACTCTTGCCTAGAAAATCCCATGGATGGAGGAGCCTGGTACACTGCAGTCCGTGGGGTCCCTAAGGGTCAGACACGACTGAAGTGACTTAGCAGCAGCAGCAGGTGTTCTTTGCCTCGGGGGTTTCTCCTTTCTAATTGTGGTTATTTAGTCTAATAGAAAATGAATTTGCATTCCTTGAACTTCTACCAGGTGAAGGTGGGTAGATGACTGAGAAGAATGCTTAAAAGCTGGGGAAATCCCCTTGGAATTTAAAAGGTGCTGGGAATAATCCAAAAAGTAGATAATCCATGGAAGAATTAACTGTACATGAATTTGGTAATCGCCCAGTATCTTTCTCTTTTTTTAAAAAAATTCTAAATTGAAGCACTGTTATTTTACAGTGTTTTAGGTATATAGCACAGTGATTCAAACACACACACACACACACACACACACACACACATATTCTGTTTTAGGTTCTTTTCCACTGTAGGTTATTGTAAGATATTGGATATAGCTCCTTGTGTCATATAGTAGGTTCCTGTTTTTTTTTCAAATCTATTTTATATATAGTAGTATATATATCTGTCCTACATCTCTTGCTTCAGCTCTTCAAGAAAAACAGAGCCATACCATCATAGCCAGGGATCTAACGTGTGAGACAGGGGAGCAGTTAGGGCCATTTTCTTATGCTGGTGCCATGTATGATACCGCATTTTACAGTTAGTTCCTTTTTAATATTAATATTATATATAATTAATGTACGACATTGTGCTATGTTATTTTATGCTATACTATCTTATCTGGCCATCACTGGTTACTCAGTGGAAAAGAATACACCTGCCAAGCAGGAGACAGGGGATCAATCCCTGGGTCAGGAAGATCCCTTGAAGAAGGAAATGGTAACTGGCTCCAGTATTCTTGCTTGGGAAATCACATGGACAGAGGAGCCTGGTGGGTTTACAGTCCACAGGGTCACGAAAGACTCAGACACGACTTAGTGACTGAACAGCAACAGTACTATCATATCATATCATAATTATATTTTATAGTTACTTTTAATGCCTTTAGGGATTTCTTGACAATAGGATTGTGAAGATCCCATTTTCAGAGTAGTCATTACAAGGATTCTTGCTGCACTTTCAAGGTGTGAAGACAATTGCTAGGGCATCAGTGCCACTCATCTCACACCAAGTGGCAAGGCAAGGAAAGTTCTCAGGCAGTGAGGTCAAGGTGAAGGAAGAGGCTTGTTATTTTTTTGCTTTTTGGTTATATTATCTTGGGCTTCCCTGGTGGCTCAGCTGGTAAAGAACGTGTCTGCAGTGCAGGAGACCTGGATTTGATCTCTGGGTTGGAAAGCTCCCCCGGAGAAGGAAATGGCAACCCACTCCAATATTCTTGCTTGGAAAATCCCATGGACAGAGGAACTTGGCGGGGTACAGTTCATGGGGTCGCAAAAGAGTCAGACACGACTGAGCGTGCACACTTGGTAAATATAAAATACTTTTTGGATTGTCTGTCATTGAATATGCTTCATATTACATCTTGCCCCTTACTATCCAGATTGTTTTTAAAAATGACTTTACTTCTAATATGAGATTGAGCTTTAAAGCCAATACTTGACTCCTACAATGAAAATCCCAAGTAATGCTAAGCTTAAAAATCAGTATCCTTGGGCTTCCCTGGTGGCTCAGTGGTAAAGAATCTACCTGCCAATGCTGGTGACACGGGTTTGATTCCTGATCTGGAAGATTCTACATTCAGCGGAGCAACGAAGCCCATGTGCCACAACTACTGCACCTGTGTTGACCCCACACACCACAGGTGAAACGAGAAGGCTCCAGAGTCCATGCTCTGCAACAAGAGAAGCCGTGGCAATGAGGAGCTTGCACAGCACGACTAGATAAAAGCCTGCGCAGCAAGGAAGACCCAGCACGGCCATAAATAAAGGAAAATTTAAAACAACCTGCATCCTTACTTCTCTCCTTCCTTTTTTTATTGAAAATGTATTCCTTATGCTATCAGTCTGTTATGTTGTTCATAAAACACACAGACAAATAAAGCCTAAAACATAAAGTGGAGAGAGAAAACTGAATAAAAATAAACTGGAAATATCCCCTTCAAAGTTAATTCACGTGGCTTTCATGGAGGTATAAAGATTACCATATGATCTAGTGAATTTATGGAATAAGTTTGTTGTTGAGCAAAAGAGGAAAAGCAGTGAGTACCATTTATTCATTTAGAAAATATTTATTAAATGCCTGATAGTATCAAGCAATGTACAACAAGGAGCATGGTAAAACCATGCCTGACCCTGTAGTTTGGCTGATTGGAGTACAGAGATAATTAGTGATCTTTGCAAATATCAGTGACCTTTGAAATATATGCTTCTATTAGTTATGGTAAAAGAAAAGAATTAACAAGATCTTTTTAAAAGTTTGAAGACCTTGAATTTCATCCAGGGTGATATTAAATATGTTTAACAATTGGCAATGCTACCAGCCAATCAAAATAGACAGAGGCTGGTCACCCAAACCAATGAATTCTGCCTGAACATTAGCCCCGGTTATACTAATTTAGGGATTTCCATTCATAGTAAGTAGAATGAAAATGCAAATATAGTCATTTATTTACATATGTCTTTCTATCTTATTTGTTTGCTTTTTTTTATAAGTCTCTTTTTTAAGTTGTTGGTAACAAAGTTAGTTTAAAAACACAAATACAAGAAAAACTTAGCTAGATTTTAAATTTTGGTATTTTTCATTTTGCCATTTTTAGTGAATTTATTTTATAAAATTTTATTATTATTTTGAATAGCTATTACCTTCACGTGATTAAAAACATTTGAAGTGAAGTCACTCAGTCGTGTCCGACTCTTTGTGATCCCATGGACTGTTATCTACCAGGCTTCTCTGTCCATGGGATTTTCCAGACAAGAGTACTGGAGTGTATTGGCATTTCCTTCTCCAGGGAATCTTCCTGACCCAGGGATTGAACCCAGGTCTCCTGCTTTGCAGGCAGATGCTTTACCCTCTGAGCCAAAAACATTTACATGATTAAAAATTCAAAAGACATAAATGGCTCTCCAGGTAAGAGTCTCTTCCACCCTTTAGACAGTTGTCCTGTCTGAAGAAAATCAATATTGCCCCCTTTCTTGTAAAAGTAAAGTGAAATCGATCACTCGTGTCCAACTCTTTGCGACCCCACGGACTGTAATCTGCCAGGCTCCTCTGTCCATGGGGTTTTCCAGGCAAGAATACTGGAATGGGTTGCCATTTCTTTCTCCAGGGGATATGTAAAGTCTTCCAGAAATACTGTGTACATGACTTTTTTTCTTCTTCTTTAGGTTAGTAAATATCCTGAGACTGGAGCTTGTAGACCAGCACAGAAAAGAAGTGGTGACTAAATCAGACAAACAAGAACAGGAAGATACAGCGCTTTATCTTAGTCTTAGTGGGATGGATTGAATGTCTGCTGCTGCTGCTGCTGCTAAGTCGCTTCAGCCGTGTCCGACTCTGTACGACCCCATAGACGGCAGCCCACCAGGCTCCCCCGTCCCTGGGATTCTCCAGGCAAGAACATTGGAGTGGGTTGCCATTTCCTTCTCCAATGCATGAGAGTGAAAAGTGAAAGTGAAGTCGCTCAGTCGTGTCCGACTCTTGGCGACCCCATGGACTGCAGCCTACCAGGCTCCTCCGTCCATGGGATTTTCCAGGCAAGAATACTGGAGTGGGTTGCCACTTCCTACTCCAGGGGATCTTCCTGACCCAGAGGGCGAACCAGAGTTTCCTGATTGGCAGGCAGATTCTTTACCACTGAGCCACCAGGGAAGCCCTCATGAATGGGTTTAGTGTCCTTTGTTAAAGAGACTACAGAGTGACCTGTTATCCCTTTCGTCGTGTGAAGACACGTGGAGAGTCTCTGAGCAGATAGAGGTTCCCAGAAGACACCGAGTCTGCTCTCACCTTGACCTTGGACTTTCCAGCCTCTAGAAGTACGACAAATAAAATTTCTGCTGTTTATAAGCCCCCGCTGCCACCAGTGTTTTGTTATAGCACCTGGAATGGACTAAGACATACGGGAAAATGAATCTCAGTAACTCACAGGGTAGGATATTCTGTCTACTGCTATATTCTGGGGCAAAGATGCTCCCTTCAAAGGAAACAAGGCTTTGACTGTAAAGATGGACTATTTCAAGTTCATTATATACCTCTAGAGTTAAAGAAATCCAATAATAATTTTTAAAAAGGATCCTGATTTTTTTTTTAATTAAGGTACAATTCATAAACCACAGCACCCAGCATTTTAGTATATTCCAAGGCTGTAAAGCCATCACTACTGTCTAATTTCAGAATGCTTTCATTACCCCCCAAATAAATTCCATACCCATTACAGTCAGTGACTCCTCCCCTGCTCTCTGGCCCCTAGAAACCACTCATCTCTTTTCTGTCTGTATGGGTTTGTCTATTTTGAATATTTCATATAAATGGAATCATATACTAGGTGGCTTCGATGTCTGGTTTCTTTCACTCAGCACCCTTTGTTCAAAGTTTATCTATGTTGGAGCATATATCAGTACTTCATTCTTTTTTCTTGCCCTTGCTTTTTAAAATTTAACCATTTTTAAGTGTACAGTTCAGTGACATGAAGCACACTCACATTGTTGTGCAACATCCCCACCATCCGTCTGCAGAACTGTTTTTAAAACTCAAGCTGAAACTCTATCCATTAAATAACGTCCCTATTTCTCCGTAACCTCTATTTTACTTTCTTTCTCTGTGAACTTGCCTGTTTCTCTGCCTCTTCATCTTGCTTATATTGCTGTGCTTGGGGTGGCCTTTCCGTCTTCTGGCAGTTTGTGGAGTTCTCTTTATTATGTAGTTTCTTCGCTGTGTGTGGGGTTGGATGGGCGGCTTGTCAAGGTTCCCTGGTTAGGGAAGCTTGTGTTGGTGTTCTGGTGGGTGGAGCTGGATTTCTTCTCTCTGGAATGAAATGAAGTGCCCAGTAATGATTTTGAGATGTCAGTGGGTATGGAGTGGCTTTGGGCAGCCTGCATATTGAAGTTCAGGGCTATTCTCCTGTGTTGCTGGTGAATTTGCGTGGTATGTCTTTCTCTGAAACTTGTTGACCCTTGGGTGGTGCCTAGTTTCAGTATATGTATGGAGGCATTTGATGAGCTCCTATCAATTAATGTTTCCTGGAATAGGAGGTCTCTGGTGTTTTCAGGATTTGGACTTAAGCCTCTGCCTCTGGTTTTCAGTCTTATTCTTGCAGTAAGCTCAAGACTTCTCCATCTGTCACTTCCAAGGCAGTTCCTTCTGTTTAAGCTCTTGTTTGCCGGTTTCTTCAGTGTCTAATTCCCGTCCTGACACAAGGGGGCGGTGGTGGACACTTTTATAGGGTCACCTGTTCAGTCCTGCTGTTGGGAGGGAGGAACGCTGCTAACAAATATCACTGGCGTCTGTGGGGAGTGCTCGCAGTGTCTCGGCCACACTGCGATTGCCCCCTCTCACGGCGTGTGTGCTTTCCCTGTTTATGCTGCTCAGGCTCTCGGTTGCTCTGCCGGGAACTGTCCGCGGCCGTCGCTGGGTTGCATGCACTTCCCAGGTCTGAGCAGCTCAGGTTCAGGTACTCGGGTACTCCACAAAAGCGCAGACTTGGTTGGGCCTGCGTTTTGTGCCTTCCCCGGTCTGAGCAGCTCAGGTGACCAGGCATTTGGCGAACGCGGTTGCTGCGACTTATCACCTCCCTTGTCCCTGCCGCTCAGTTTTCTGGGTGTACAACCGGCGCACCTTCTCAGGTGGATATTGACTGGCCCGAACCCAAGAAGTCTTGGTTAGCAATGAAGCCTGCCTGCAGGTTGGTAGGGGAAGCCTCTCTGGGGCCGCGGTTGCCCCCTTCTGGCTCTGGCTGCGCTCCCCTGCCTGTCTCGGTGGGGGATGTGGGGTGGGCCGACTGCAGCCAGCTAGCTCTGCTCAGTCCTTTGTTCTGTGAGCGGGTCTGGTGGTGTCTTAGGTTGGGGTTTTTCGCCTTTTCGCGGGGTCGCTATCCCACGGTCTGCTTGGCTGTCTTAAGTTAGCGCCCTCAGATTGCCCTCGGGGCACAGGCCCGGTCCTCGCTCTAAGCGATGCCGCCCGCGCCTCCCTGCCCAGCCCCTGCTTGCTGGTGGCGGGTGCGGGCGGTTGTGCTGCTTCTCCGCTGAGTTTCCTCTGGGCACTTAGTCTGTGGGTTTTAATTATTTATTTCTTTTTTTCTGCTGGTTATGTTGCCCTCTGAAGTTCCAAGGCTCGCCACAGACTCGCCAGTGAGTGTTTCCTGGTGTTTGGAAACTTCTCTCCTTTTTCAAGCCTCCCTTCCCGGGACAGAGCTCCGTCTCTCCCTCTTTAGTCTCTCTTTTTATCTTTTATACTATTTCCTATCTCCTTTCGAAGACAATGGGCTGCTTTTCTGGGTGCCTGATGTCCTCTGCCGGCATTCAGAGGTTGTTTTGTGGGATTTACTCAGCGGTCAAATGTTCTTTTGCTGAATTTGTGGGGGAGAAAGTGGTCACCCCGTCCTGTTTCTCCACCATCTTCCTGTCTCTCTACTGATATTAGTTTTTTAATAGATATTTTTATCAAAATATGTAAATTCTTCTCTGTTGGCTTACTAAGAGTTTTTTCGTAGTCATGCACTGAAATTATTACATTAAGTTTTCTTAAGTTTATTTTCTGTAGATTTTGAAACAGGTGACTTTTCTTTTATGTGGTGATTTAACTTTTAAAAAATTTTCTGATTCTAGAACAACCCCAACCTGATCTCGATGTATTCTCCTTCTGTTGGATTTTATTTGTTAGTGTTTTATTTAGGATTATTTCATCTATATTCAGAGTCTGTAGTGTTACTTTCTTGTACTTCTTCCTTGTTGGTTTTAGTATCAAGGTTATGCTAGTCTTATAAAACAAGGTTGGAGAGTGTTCCTTGTTTATCCCCAGAGTTCCTGTGAGATTACTGTTTCCTTCCCTCGATTTTTGGAAGAACTGATTGGCAAAACCAGTTGGTTTCATTGTGGGGAGGCTTTTAATTTCAGATGTAATGTTTTTCATGCAAATAAGATTTTCTGATTTTGGATGTCTTCTTGGGTCTAGTTATGTAAAGCCTTTCCCCCCTGCTAGGAATTTATTGAGGCCAGCAGACTCTCCAATTAGTAAGTGAACTGTGGTTCATCATATCTTTCTTATCTGCAAGATGTGTTGTCTCCTTTGAAAAACCCTTGATACTGGTGATTTGTGCTTTGTCTGTTTTTCTTAATCAGTCTCTCTAGGGGTTTATCAGTTTTGGCAGTCCTTTCAAATAGCCCACTTTTGGCTTTGTTTAGAAAAAATTCTGTATTTGCTTTCAGTTTCCTTATTTTCTGCTCCTTTTTTCCCCATCTGCCTTGTGTTTCGTTTGCTTTGCTTTTTTTCTGGTTTCTGCAGCCCATGGGGTCGCTAAGGGTCGGACACGACTGAGCAACTTGTCTTTTGACTTTTGACTTCATGCATTGGAGAAGGAAATGGCAACCCACTCCAGTATTCTTGCCTGGAGAATCCCAGGGATGGGGGAGCCTGGTGGGCTGCCGTCTATGGGGTCGCACAGAGTCGGACATGACTGAAGTGACTTAGCAGCAGCAGCAGCAGCAGGGATAGAGGCTTAATTGATTTTTAGCCTTCCTTCTTTCCCAGTATATGTGCGTAAGGCTTTAAGTTACCCTCTAAACACAGTTTGCTGCGTCCCACAGTTTGAGTAGGCCAGATTTTTTATGGAAAAGTATTTTCTAATTTTCATTGTGTTTTTTAAAATGATATTCATGAAATTCTTCAGGCAGTATGTCATTTAACTTAATGTTTGGGGATGTTTTTCTAGTGACCCTTTTTTGATTTCTAGCTTAGTTCCATGAAGAGCCCCGTCTTAGTCTTTTGGGGCTACTGTTATAAATACCATAGACTAGCTGAAAAACAACAGAAAGTTGTTTCTTATAGTACTGGAGGCTGGCAAGTCCCAAGAGCACCAGCGGGTGCCACGTCTGGTGAGGCCTGTCTCCGGGTTCCTAGACTGCCTGCTGCTTCTCCCTGTCCTCAGAGCATGGGCGCCCGTTCCCTCCTGCCCTGAGCCCTCCCAGAGTGCCTGCCTCCTGGGCTCATCACCGCGTGCGGGGTGCAGTTTGAGGCACATAGACCGTCAGCCCACTGCAGCCCCTAAGTGTACCCCACATTAGTTCAGTCCTTTGAAAGAGTTTGAGCTTTCCTAATGGCCCAATGTATTCATTTTGTGATATGTTCCTTGGGCCCTTGAAAATAATATGTATCAGTGAGAAAGCAATATTCCGTGTGTATCAGTTAGATCAGGTTTGTGACTCATGTAATTCGGGTTCCGGTAGCCACGTTTTGTAAAGCAGAAGTAGGTGAAATTACTTGCAATGTATTTTATTTTAACACACCCAAAATATTATCATTTCAGTGTGTAATCAACATGATAAAACCTAAAGAAATATTTCACGTTCTTTTGTTCACGCTAAGTCTTTAAAATCCAGTGTGTGTTTCATGCTTGCAGCACATCTCATCGTAGAGCCAGTCGCAATTCAGGTACTTCATGGCTGCAGGTGAGTACGTCCCAGGGAGCCCAGTTCCCTGAGAGATGTGTCTTTAACGTCTCCCACTGTGATTATGAACTTGGCTGTTACTCCTTTTCTATTTCTGTCAGTTTTATGTATTGATATTTTGAGGTTATGTTATTCGGTACATTCAAATGTGGAATCCTCATGTTCTTGCTGGACTGAACTTGTTTCAGTATGAGAAGCTCCTTTTTAAGGCTAGTGATGCTTCTTACTTTAGACACTATTTGACCGTGATATTGCCACATCAGTTTTCTGTCCTTGTTTGCCTGGGTATCTTTTACCTTCACCTGTCTAAAAGATCTTCCATCTTAACAGGAATCTCTGTGACTAGTGTACGGTTTTCATTGTCATCAGTTCGACACTTTTTATCTTTTTATGAGAGTATTTGCTCTGTTTATAATGCTGATATTTCAGTGCGTAGATACCGTGTTACTGTTTGTTTTCTGTCTGTCTCACCTATTCTGTGTTCTTTTCTCTGGCTTCTTGTAGAAGTGTGAAGTCTTTTTCTAGTTCTGTACTCCTCTGTCAGGTTGTTGGGTGTCCATTCACAGATAGAGCGTGTGTTTTACATTCAAGTCTAACTTAGTACTTTTACTGCCTCCCTGACACGACTGTTTCCTCCATGTCACTGTTATACTTTAAATTGTTAGATATATTTTTGGCGTTAACATCATTGTTTTGTAGAGTTAATATTTACCCTCACAGTTACCTCATTGTTGGTCTTGTTTTTTATATTTCTGTCAGAGACTCTTCTTTTTCCCAAAGCACTGCCTTAATATTTTTTTAGTTCATGTCTGTGGGTGATGAGTTGTCTCATTTCCACTTGCCCTAAAAGTCTTTATTTTGCTTTCACTTTGGAAGAGTGTTTCTGTGGGGTATAGAATTCCAGGTGTGTGGGTGGTTGTTTTCCAGCATTTTACGGATGCCAGTCCATTATCTTCTGACTTCCTTGTTCTTGAAAAGTCAGCTCTCAGTGTTGCTGTGCCATTCAAAGCCACACCTTTTTTCCTCTGAGCGCTTGAACATTTTCTTCTTGCCTTAGGCACCCGCGGAGCTGCCAAAACCAATGTGTGGTTTTCATTTCTGAGTCAATGGTCTGATTCTTGAGCCAACTCTTGCCACTGTCCCTGTCATTCAGTTCAGTCGCTCAGTGTCGGACACGTGGCGACACCATGGACTGCAGCATGCCAGGCTTCTTTGTCCATCACCGACTCCCGGAGCCTGCTCAAGCTCATGTCCATTGAGTCGGTGATACCATCCAACCGTCTCATCCTCTGTCATCGCCTTCTCCTCCTGCCTTCAGTCTTCCCCAGCATCAGGTTCTTTTCCAATGAGTCAGTTCTTCGCATCAGGAGGCCAAAGTATTGGAGCTTCAGCACCAGTCTTTCCAATGAATATTCAGGACTGATTTGCTTTCGGATTGACAGGTTGGATCTCCTTGCAGTCCACGGGGCTCTCAAGAGTCTTCTCCAACACCATAGTTCAGAAGCATTGGTTCTTTGGCATTCAGCCTTCTTCATGGGTCAACTCTCACATCCATACATGACTGCTGGCTTTGACCAAATGAACTAGTACTAAATGAACTCCTACATAGCTTTGGCTAAATGAACCTTTGTCGGCAAAGTAATGTCTCTGCTTTTTAATATGCTGTCTAGGTTTTTCATAGCTTTCCTTCCAAGGAGCAAGCATCTTTTAATTTCACCATCTGCAGTAATTTTGGAGCCCAAGAAAATAAAATCTGTCACTGTTTCCATTGTTTCCCCATTTATTTGCCATGAAGTGATGGGGCCGTATGCCATGATCTTCATTTTTTGAATGTTGAGTTTTATGCCAGCTTTTTCACTCTCCTCTTTCACTTTCATTAAGAGACTCTTAAGTTTCAACCCCTGTAGGCATTTCTTATTCCCCTCTCTGTCTTTTCTCCACCATGAGGGTCTCCATTTATAGTAGTTTTTTTTTTTTTTTAAGTTCTCTGAAATATTTCAATATTTCTGCAGGTTTAGTAACATCGTAAAATACATTTCAACTAAAGTTCACAAATCTAAAAACCTGTTAGGCATTTTTAGGCGTTTTAAGTTGGAAATGAAGACCAATGTTACATCGTAATATGCCAATTACAAATAGTACTTCAAATAGAAAATACTACAGTTTGTCCCAAACTTTAAAAACTATTCATGAACTCAACACTGAACTATTGATGGCTATGAGAATTGTTTCCTAGCCTTTTTGAAAATTTCAACCCATTTACGTTTAAGGTAATTATTGATAAGTACGATCCCGTAGCCATTTTCTTTATTGCTTTGGGTTCAAGTTTATACACTCTTTCTGTGTTTCCTGTCTAGAGAAGATCCTTTAGCATTTGTTGGAGAGCTGGTTTGGTGATGCTGAATTCCCTCAGCTTTTGCTTGTCTGTAAAGCTTTTGATTTCTCCTTCATATTTGAATGAGATCCTTGCTGGGTATAGTAATCTGGGCTGTAGGGTATTTTCTTTCATCACCTTAAGTATGTCTTGCCACTCCCTTCTGGCCTGAAGAGTTTCTGTTGAAAGATCAGCTGTTATCCTTATGGGAATCCCCTTATGTGTTATTTGCTGCTTTTCCCTTGCTGCTTTTAATATTTGTTCTTTGTGTTTGATCTTTGTTAATTTGATTAATATGTGTCTTGGAGTATTTCGCCTTGGGTTTATCCTGTTGGTGACTCTCTGGGTTTCTTGGACTTGGGTGATTATTTCTTTCCCCATTTTAGGGAAGTTTTCAACTATTATCTCCTCAAGTATTCTCTCATGGTCTTTCTTTTTGTCTTCTTCTTCTGGGACTCCTATGATTCGAATGTTGGAGCGTTTAACATTGTCCCAGAGGTCTCTAATATTGTCCTCATTTCTTTTAATTCGTTTTTCTTTTTTCCTCTCTGTTTCATTTATTTCTACAATTCTATCTTCTAGTTCGCTTATCCTGTCTTCTGCCTCTGTTATTCTACTGTTTGTTCCCTCCAGAGTGTTTCTGATCTCATCTATTGCATTATTCATTGTATATTGACTCTTTTTTATTTCTTCTAAGTCCTTATTAAATCTTTCTTCCATCTTCTCAATCCTTTTCTCCAGCTTATTTATCTGTAACTCCATTTTGCTTTCAAGATTTTGAATCATTTTCAACATCAAAATTTGAAATTCTTTATCAGGTAAATTCCCTATATTTCCTTCTTTTGTTTGTGTTGGTGGGCAATTATCTTGTTCCTTTACTTGCTGGGTATTTCTCTGCCTCTTCATCTTGCTTATATTGCTTTGCTTGGGGTGGCCTTTCCCTCTTCTTGCAGTTCGTGGAGTTCTCTTTATTATGTAGTTTTTTAGCTGTGTGTGGGGTTGGACGGGTGACTTGTCCGGGTTCCCTGGTTAGGGAAGCATGTGTCGGTGTTCTGGTGGGTGGAGCTGGATTTCTTCTCTCTCCTTTAGAAGACAATGGGCTGCTTTTCTGGGAGCCTGATGTCCTCTGCCAGTATTCAGAAGTTGTTTTGTGGACTTTACTCCGCGTTCAAAAGTTCTTTTGATGAATTTGTAGGGGAGAAAGTGTTCTCGCCGTCTTATCCCTCCGCCATCTTGTTCCTTCCTCCCCAGAACAGTGGATTCTTATATTCCACTTGGTCGTGGAGTATCTCTTCCCAGCTGCTCCAGCAAGGCGCAGCCGCTGTACGTTACCTTGGACGAGGGGTATCTCCTCAAGGCCGCCCCTCCTGCTTTGAATGTGGATCAGCTCCTCTCGGCCCGCCGGTGCCCAAGCAGCCACCGCCTCCTGGACGTGGTACAGCTCCTCTCGGCCACTGTCCTAACCCTGGGCGCGGGGTAGCTCATCTCAGCCACGATTCTGCACGTGGTCGGTTGCCCTGGAGCCGGGCGTCTCCCGTGCCTGCGCCGCCAGAGCCGGGCGTCTCCCGCGTCTGCACCTGCGCCGCCGGAGGCATTTCTTATTCCCCTCTCTGTCTTTTCTCCACCATGAGGGTCTCCATTTATAGTAGTTTTTAACAACGTAGTTTAACAACGGGCTCCTCAGATATATGCTATACTTTTTTCCCCACATATATATGTTTTTTAACTAATCCATCCTTCAGTTCACTGATCCTCTCTTCAGCTACGTCTAATTTGACGTTAAGCCCAGAGACTGAGTTCTTAAATTCAGTTCACTGTTATTTTAAAGCTCTAGAATCGCTTTTGATTCTCAGAAGTTGTTCCTTTTTTCAAGTGTATTTTTGAACTGGTGACGTTTGCATCTGATCCCGCTAGCACACCTCTGATATGCTGATATACACTGATACCTCTGGATCTGTTTCGGTTCTTTTTCCCTTGCTCGTATTTGTTGTTACACCCTTTTTTGCTTTTTTGGTTGCATGTTGGACATTCTGTATGGAAAACCCTAGAGGTTCTGGTGATGCTGTTTTCTCCAGAGTTTCCTCTGACACATACCTCTAGTGGACACAGAGCTCTCTTGTTCACTCAGGGTTTGAGTGACTTGAGGCTGGGGGGTCCTTGTAAGCTCAGTCTCAGCAAGCTTCCCCCACCGTCCCCCCGACCCCAGGGAGGAGCCCTCCAGCGTCTCCATCTGGAAGCCGGGGGTGCCTCCCAGGGCCTGCCCTTCTTGGCAGGTCCTGAAGCCCACCTTCTGTCTCCTGAGCACCACGAGGCGACTGATACTCAGCACTTAGCCGGTTTGGGCTGAGTGTTGGGTGCGTTTTCTGTGCCTCCCTTTTCTTGGGGAGCTTGGTCTCTGTCATCCGGCCTGACTTGTGAGGCCTCCGCTCAAATTTTTGTCTTCCCAGCCCAAGGAACTGTCCAGAGCTGTGTTAGCCAGTCCCCCTCTGCTTGACTTTTTCCCTGCCTTTTCTTCGCAGAGTCAGCTTTGTTCAGATGCCCCAAGGAAAGGAGCGGCCCTCTCAGTCTCCAGCTCCCTCACTGGGCTTCCTTTCTGTTCAAAATCTTGGATTGTGGCTGCCTAAGGTCCTCTGGCTCAGACTGTAAAGCATCTGTCTGCAATGCAGGACACCCGGGTTTGAGCCCTGGGTTGGGAAGATCCCCTGGAGAAGGAAATGGCAATCCATTCCAGTACTGTTGCCTGGAAAATCCCATGGACGGTGGAGCCTGGTAGGCTACAGTCTAAAGGGTCGCAAAGAGTCAGACACGACTGAGCGACTTCACTCTCACTTTCAAGGACCTCCTTTAAACTGTGTTTAGCTTTTCTAGCTCTCGGTGGGCTGCCCTACAAGCTGCTTTCGTCTGCAACTGGAAGTGGGGACGCCCTGGGTGTCTTCTCTTATCTGAAGCCACATGTAACAGTCACAGTAATTGTATTGATCATCTCTATTTGCTACCGGGGTAAACAAGAACCAGGGGTCCTTGCCTAGTACCCACGGTTGTGTTTCTGATCAGAATCCCCAGCTTGCCTGGGCTGTTTCAGTGCCACGTGACCTTGTGAAGAAGGTGGAACAAGCGGCCCATGCAGCCTGGGGACAGAGGAGCCGGTCAGGTCACTTCCCCTGTCCCTGCCGGCCCAGAGCGGACCTTGTGATGACGGGCTGCTGGGGGTGGAGAAGGCTGAGGGAGGGGTTACGTGACCTGTATTCTGTGACGTGGTCACATGTGGGTTTTCTTTTTCAGTTTGAAAAATTGACTGCGTTTAGTCTTGCCTCCAGTTTCATTTTAAGGTTGAAAATGAAGATTTTATTCTTAAAGTTGAGCACAGTGATTTTACAGTCTTTTTGAAAACAGTAGTTGAGGTATCAAAAAGACATCTCAGAGAACTCCAGTAGATAAAGCCAAAAAAAGAGAACGTGTTCAGGGTGACCTGCGGGAGGGACCCCAAACTGTCCTCTGTCTCTCCCAGAGTCTGTAATTTCTGAGATGGGTGGATATAGGACCCCAAGCACCCCGGGGCCTGAGGTCCTCAAGTGACAGCAGAGGTCCGGGCTGAGCCAGGAGCAGTGTGGCCTGTGCCCTGGCGAGTGGAGAGCCACCACTCTGGGTGGGAGTGGGGCCAGGAGAGGGGGTGGGAGACTCGGGGGCGGAGGGAGAGGCAGCACCTGGCGGGGTCTGGGAGGCGCTGGCTGCCGCGGCTCGAGTCAGGGACACCCCAGACCTCCACCGTGCAGCCCCCACGGGGCAGAATCGTCTGGTAGCCCAGGGTCGAAGTTAAGAGGGCGAGTTCGCAGCAGGTTGAATGAACCCCTGTACCCACTGTGGGTTCATTTTAAGTGCCTGAAGCGAGGTTGGTCAATCCCTTGCTGAGCTCGAGTGAGGGAGTCAGTCAGGGAGGACTGAGCTCAGGGTGAGAGTGAGGGGCAGCTGGCGCGGTGAGTCCTCCTCAGCTGGGTGGGTTCTGGGGATGCCCTTGAGTTCAGGGGTACCCTTTCTGTAGCCTCACTGAAGGCTTGTTTGGGGGGTGGAGGGGGCAGAAGGCCACTTAGAAGACATGCTCATTCCTAGTGGTGGTGGTTTCTGAAGCAGTTTAAACTGTTCGGTCCGACTGTGACCAGTACCTTGCAGGGTCATGTTTGGCGGTGGGCCTGAGCTGTTGGCACGGCCTTCCCTCTCCCGTACCCCACACTCACCTGCCATCTTTTTGGCAGCCCCTCCCCCGCTCTGCACCGTTGATGCCCGAGCCCAGCCCCCCTGTTACCATGGAACCCCTTGTGACTGAGTGGGTTCTGGTTCCGTGCTCCTGGGAGACGTGCTGGGGGCAGAGACTTCGTGCCATTTCTCCTTGAGACAGTGGTCCTGGTGGTCATAGTGTGAGAGCGGTGTGTGTGAGAGCAGTGTGTGTGTGAGAGCGGTGGTCATAGTGTGAGATCAGTGGTGATAGCTCAGGAGCTGAGGTATCCTACTGTGAAACAGCAGTTGCCCCGAGTGGGGGTCTGCCCCTATCCGCGAGGATGGGTCGCAGAAGGGCCCGCCTGTGGGCGTTATTCCAGTGCTGCCACCCCAAAGCAAAGGCCAAGACAAGGAGGAGCTTGGCCTCGGACCGAGTTCTGGAAGCAGAGTGCCCTGAGGTGAGAGCAGCCGGGGCCTGGGCCCGTCAGATTGGCCCTCACCCGGCGAAGCGTTGGGGTTGTGTTTCCTTTTGTTAGCTTGGTTGTGGGCCCTGCCGGGCAGGGCGTTTTGACCTTAGTGGGCAGGATCGACCCCAGCAAGTTGACCTTGTAAGAGGTTGTGCTGGTGCTGCGCGGAGGATGGGCGGGAGCCCCACAAGAAGGGAAACACTGGCTGGAGGAGTCTCTGGGGCACGTGGACTGAGCTAGAGAGCCAGTCCTTGAAGCAAAAAGGCTAAGCCCCTTAACGTCTCCCTTCTTACAAAGAAGGGAAACACTGGCTGGAGGAGTCTCTGGAGCGTGTGGATCGAGCTAGAGAGTCAGTCCTTGAAGCAGAAAGGCTAAGCCCCTTAACGTCCCCTGTCTTACAAAGCACAGACCAGTGTGTCCAGGATTTTAATGACGGGTACCTACTGCTTATGTGTATAACATACACCCTCATGGCTTCACATGTCTACTACATGCCTCTTACAAGTGTAGGGCACTACTCTGGGTGCTGCATACTCAGTATGGAATAGGGGATACGTAGCCCAGGATTTTTGTATCTGTGCCAAGAAAAACAGAAGAATGGATGACGCCGTGTGGTTCAATTTGAGCAACTTCACCACGTGGACGGCCCCGCGTGCACGCAAATTGTGGTAAAATACATATAACATGAGTTTAACATTTTAACCAGTTTATTGAATGACTGTGTGACTTCAGTGGGGTCAAGCTAACAGATGGCCTTGGGGTGCCATCAGCCTTTTTCCCGGAGGAACACTCCAAAGCCTGGTGGCCTTGTAGACCTTACCTTTCTTCTTCACTCTCCCCAGTGGTTCTAGGTCACTTGTCTGTGTGTCGTTTAAGAATCTCTTCATCCACTTTGTTGTTAGGTTTATGTTTAGGAATGTTTCTCAGACATCCCTGGGTGTTGAGAAGGCAGGCTTGGATTCTGGGTTCTCTCTTGCCGCGTGCCAGCCAGGTCGTGGTGGAGGCTGATGGCCGGTCTGAGTTGTGGTGGCGTGTGTGGTCTTGGGGTCGGCGGACCCCCTCTTCTGTGAGGGGGCAGGGAGATCCTTTGTGTGGAGCCTGGAGAGACTTGACAGGGTCAGTCTTCATTGTCTCGCTCTCTTTTTAACTTGTGTTTGCATTTAGTGACTCATTTAATTGTTTTCTAGAAGTCTCCAGCTTCTAACGAGGAGGTAAATGTATACAAGAAGCAGCTCCTGGAAAGGGAAGAAGAACTCGCCGAGCTCAGAGCCGAAAGAAACAACACCAGGGTCAGTAGGGGGATTCTCACGTGTTGACATTTGCCCCGCGGGGGTCAGCACTGGGCTCCGTGTTAGTGACTTTAAATTCTGTCTGATTTTAAAGTCATTTTTCACATCTTCCCACTGAGCAGACTGGGGTGGATCAGTTCGGGGTTCTCATACCTTGCTTCAAATTTATGATGAGAGCTAATGTAATTTTAGTACATTCGAGGGGGAGTTCTCTTCACTTACATTTTTGTCCACGCTACACTTTTTGTGGGATCTTAGTTCCCCGACCAGGGATTAAAACCCATGACCCTGCAGAAGTGTGGAGTCTTAACTACTGGGCCACCTGGGAAGTCCACCCTAGCTTTAGACAGAACTGGCAGGATTCCGATGTGCCTTAGCATGGTTTCGGCTTTAGCGTGAGGCTGAGAGGAGTTACCGACCCTGAATGCAAGTGTGAGGTTGAAGGTGCTCCTTTGGCCCCGCCCTGCAGCTGCTGCTGGAGCACCTGGAGTTCCTGATTTCCCAGAACATGCCGTCCCTCCAGATGACGGCGGGCAAGCAGCAGGAGCAGCCCCCAGCCAGCATGACCAGCGAGGTGGAGGTGCTCAGGGCGCTGAAATTTCTTTTTGACCACCACAAGGCCCTGGATGAGAAGGTACCAGCCACCCAAACCTCCTGGATTTGTACACTTGCTGCCTTGTTAGATGGATGATGCATGTATTTATGTAACTAGTTGACTTTTGAGCTTCTTGAATTCTTGTAAATACATTTTTTCTGTAAGAAGTCAGAGTTTTATATGGCTCAGGCATGTCCGTATCTTTGCGACCCTGTGGACTGTAGCCCACCACGGTCCTCTCTTCATGGAGCTTCCCAGGCAAGAATACTGGAGTGGGTGGCCGTCTTCTACTCTAGGGGATCTTCGCGACCCAGGGATTGAACCTGCCCTCTTGCATTGGCAGGCAGATTCTTTACCACTGAGCCACCTGGGAAGCCCCCAGTTAAAAAGTATTAGTTGGCATAAATGTCTCAAGATTTATTATATTCTGTATATCAATTTGCAGTTAAAAACTGGGTACTAGAATTAATTTAGGATAACATTTGTTCTCTCAAACTTAGAATTTAAAGCTGTTGACAAGCAGATTTTCTTGATGTTAAGATCAATGAGAGCCATTAAAGATACTCTGTTACAGTAGCCATGTATTAGGGTGAGCATAGAATGAGGAGTGCACTAACGTGTATACACACATCAACACACAGTGACTCGACCCCTTTTATTTGAGTTGAGAGAGCGATTACGTATAGCACACGAAAGGTGTCGTTTGTTAGAAGAAGAATTAGGTGCTACACATAAAGAGGTAAGTTTGATCAGTCATCGTGTAATTTCAGTTAAGGGTTTGTCATTTGTATCCTTTCATTTTAAAAAAGTATGAAGGCTGTAGTGGTGGGCATCACATGCTATTTATCGTTCTGATTGAGGACCCGCCCACCTGGGGTATTTTAATGACTAGCAAACTAGACTTGTGGCTCAGAGCTGCAGGATCTCTTAAGCACCCCTTTGTCCAGGAGAAGACAAAGTCTGACTCTAATCACCCGGTTCTAATCGGGATGGACAGCATCACCAATGCACCATGTAGGTCTGAGCAGCCGTGAGGGTCCTGTGAACTCCCAGAGTGCAGAAGGCAGTTTTGACCTCAGCGATTTCCCGGAAGTGCTGTGTTCCCTCCCTCCCAAAACAAGGCTCTCTAAGGCTTCCTTTCCCCCTTAGAGATCGTCCGACGGCTCTCTAAGCCACGAGCAAAACCTGGCTAAGATGAGCGAGCTCCAGGAAGTCATAGACAAGCAGTTGCGGGAGCAGAGCCAGATGGAAGAGCACCTGGCAGCTCTCTCTGCCCACATGAGAGAGCTGGAGGAGGACCTGGACACGGCCAGGAAGAAACTCCTCAAGTCCAAGGAAGTGAACAGGAAACTGGAGCGGGATGTCCGCGAAGTGAGTGACGGCGGCCGTGTCTGTTGCCCTGAGGTGGTTGTGGGTCCCTTGTTCTCCCGGTGATCTCAGCCTCGGGATGGCTGCACGAGTAAGAGCAGAGCTCTGGCGAGACACGACAGGCTGTCTCCCTGCCTCTGTGTCAAGGTCTCTGGGGTAGAAGAGGCCTGATCCAGGCGGTCCGTTGGCAGTGGACCAACATGAGGGTAGCCCTTGCGCTGTGCTGCACCCTGGGTGTGGACTCCTCATTCCTACAAGTTCTAGGGGGCCCAGTGTGTTCCTTTTAAAACATTCATTTATCCGTTCATTCATTTCGTAGCATGTAGTTGCTTTACACTGCTGGGTCAATTTCTGCTGTGCAGCAAACTGAATCGGTCATGTATATGTGTATATATATGTCTACATATATCCCTGTTGTTTAGATTTCCTACCCATTTCCTTCACCACAGAGCACTGAGGAGCCTTCCCTGTGCTGTACACTAGGTCCTTACTCGCTGTTGACTTGATGCGTAGTATCAGCAGTGTATATATGCCAGTCCCAGTCTCCCAGTTCATCCCCCACACCTGCCTGTCGAATGTATTTCTGACGATGCTGAGATTTCCTTCTGATTCGCTCAGGCGAGTCTGGTGGAGGAGGCCGTTCTCTCGGAGAGATGGGAGCATGCTGTGTGGGCTCTGCCGAGGCAGCTTGCCTGGCCGTCTTCTCTGGTTTGCTGAGGTTCCGCTCCTTGACAGGGATGTGTGACGGTGATCCCGGCGGTCAGACCAGTCGAGTGGCGTTTTCTCACCCTCAGGTCCTCAGGCCCAAGCTGTGCAACCGTGTAGAATCCTGATGTTTCTGGCGGTCGTGTCTGCGGGTGTCATGATTTATAAGAAACTACCTAACGGTCACTGTGAAAACAGAAGAGTGCTGGGGTTTCAGGCCTCCTCCTGTGAGCCTCACCTCTCCTCTGTACGCAGACAGTCAGCGCCCACCCTGCCCCACCCCTCCCCCGTGACACCGTCTCAGACAGAGCCCCTCCAGCATGTGTTCCAGCAGGTGTACTTGTTTAGTAGCTTGGTGTGAGGAATTCTGTGTGAGAACTCAAAACAGAAATATTTGCACATGTTTGTATAACCTTCTCACACTACTCTTTGGCAACAGGAGGAGATTAGGTGGCAGAGTTTAATACGCTAAGAATTCTGGAAAAAGCGTTTTTAAGACCTTTCACTTTTAATATTAGGACTTGGCCCACATTGGTTACTTAGTGACCGCAGAGGGACCCGAAATGGATTTTGAGCTGGCAGACAGGAGTCGCACCAGCAGCAAGTTCTGGTCCTGGTTTGAGCATTTCATACATGTGGTTTAACTCTGCTTGAGAAGGCTGCTTCCAGTTGTGTTACACTTTGACTTCTGTTTCCACTCGTTAATAGTCTTACTTTAATTTTGAGGAAATTGCATGAGATTTTTCCAACTTTTACCCGAGGAAACGAGCCTCCGAGCTCCCTCTTGGGTCTGTTGTAGGTCCCTCCCTGTTCTGGGTCACGTCCGCCTGTATGGTGTAGCAGACAGAGGTCCTGACTTCATGCCAGATACTTTCCCTCCTGGAATTCTTGCAATAACAGGGTAGTTTAGTATACTTTTTGTTTGCTGTTTGGATTTATTATATAGCAAAGAAGCTTGGTAAACCGAGTGGCCAGACAGAACATTCAGACAGATGGCTGCCCATCGTGGCAAATGTGACCTTTGAGGTAGGTGCGTTTTTGCTCACGTCCGAGAAAACTGCCACTTCTAGGAGTTTAATTTTGAGGACGCTAACTTTATGTTTGATTTGAAACTTAAGATTTAGTCCAGTTTTGTTACTCTTAAGCGTATCGGAGTGTTCCATGATAACGGCTTACCTTTTCTCCTCTGCAATGCCCGGTGTAGGCCATGGCCCAGACGGAGGACATGGAAAAGAGAATCACTACCCTAGCGAAACGCTCCCTCGCCGCACAGCGCGAAGCTGCCTATGTGCATGACTTCAATGATAAACCTGAAAATGAAATAGCAAATGAGGATTCTATGCATCGACAGGTAATGGCCTTTACTGTACTGTGTCTGACTTTTATAGCATTGCATTACTGAGGAGGGAAGGTAAAGAAAGACCTTTTCATGTGACTCCCATGTTGAAAATCAAGTCCCCGTGTAAAGTTCTTATGACCCTAAAACATTGCGTTCAAAAGTGTGGATGTACATCATGGTAAATCAGCTGTACTGGAAGGAAATACATTTTTTAAAAATTGGGGGTGACTGCAACTTCCAGGTTTGAATTATGTGGGACTTGGTTTAACCATTTTGTGGAATTCCTCTCCTGACTCCCTTGTTTTACTTGAGCGTGACTCTGTTGGCTTGTTAGCGTTTTTACTGAAAGAGAAGAGAGCAGCAGGGAACTTCAGGGCAGCGGGCTGCCTGTTGAGAACTGGGTCACTGTGACAAGAGGCAGGGTTAGAGCTCCGGTCTGGTTAGGGATTGTCCTTCCTATGGTTTGGTGAGCCTTACTCGCTCCTGTTCCCGTGTGGTCTCAGATAATCAGGACTTAACCAGGAAAACCAAATCTGGCTTCTCTCAAAAAAAGTGAGTCGGGCCGGTGTGTGCCAAAGTGTATCATTGGCCCCACCACAAAAATAAAGCACTAGGAAGTCATTGAAATGTATGAGGTGGAACGCATTCAGTTCAGTTCAGTTGCTCAGTCGTGTCCGACTCTTTGCGACCCCATGAATCACAGCACGCCAGGCCTCCCTGTCCATCACCAACTCCCGAAGTTCACTCAGACTCATGTCCATCGAGTCGGTGATGCCATCCAGCCATCTCATTCTCTGTCATCCCCGTCTCCTCCCACCCCCAATCCCTCCCAGCATCAGACTCTTTTCCAGTGAGTCAGCTCGTCGCATGAGGTGGCCAGAGTATTGGAGTTTCAGCTTTAGCATCAGTCCTTCCAATGAACACCCAGGACTGATCTCCTTGAGAATGGACTGGTTGGATCTCCTTGCAGTCCAAGGGACTCTCAAGAGTCTTCTCCAGCACCACAGTTCAAAAGCATCAATTCTTCGGTGCTCAGCTTTCTTCCCAGTCCAACTCTCACATCCATACATGACCACGGGAAAAACCATAGCCTTGACTAGACGGACCTTGGTTGGCAAAGTAATGTCTCTGCTTTTTAATGTGCTATCTAGGTTGGTCATAACTTTCCTTCCAAGGAGTAAGCGGCTTTTAATTTCCTGGCTTCAATCAGCATCTGCAGTGATTTTGGAGCCCCCCAAAATGAAGTCTGACACTGTTTCCACTGTTTACCCATCTATTTCCCATGAAGTGATGGGACCAGATGCCATGATCTTCGTTTTCTGAATGTTGAGCTTCAAGCCAACCTTTTCACTCTCCTCTTTCACTTTCATCAAGAGGCCTTTGAGTTCCTCTTCACTTTCTGCCATAAGGGTGGTGTCATCTGCCTATCTGAGGTTATTGATATTTCTCCCGGCAATCTTGATTCCAGCTTGTGCTTCTCCCAGCCCAGCGTTCCTCATGATGTACTCTGCATATAAGTTAAATAAGCAGGGTGACAATATACAGCCTTGACGTACTCCTTTTCCTATTTGGAACCAGTCTGTTGTTCCATATCCAGTTCTAACTGTTGCTTCCTGACCTGCATACAGGTTTCTCAGGAGGCAGGTCAGGTGGTCTGGTATTCCCATCTCTTTCAGAATTTTCCACAGTTTATTGTGATCCACACAGTCAAAGGCTTTGGCATTGGCCCCACCACAAAAATAAAGCACTAGAAAGTCATTGAAATGTATGAGGTGGAGCGCATTACGATATACAAAATAGTGGCTGCCAAAGGCAGATCAGAAAATACTACGTACCATATGCTATTGTTTTCTGAGGGTTTTAAAGCCTCACGTGTCAGTACTGTCCCCAGCATGCCTGTGTTCTTGGGCCTGGACTGCAGAGCCTCAGACGTGGGCTCCCAGGGGGCAGTGGTTCTGACTCCCATGGTGAGACCCACGGTGAGGCGCCCTCCCCGCTTAGGCAGAGAGCTCAATGTCTTCCGATCAGCGGTGCACTTCCTTACTTGCAGAACAGCTGCTCAGAGGCTGTTGAGCTCGGGATGCTGTTTATGACTAAGCCAGTTCAAAGTAAACTTTTGTTTTGCTTTAAAAATATTTGAATGCCGATGCCTTACTGTGGAAGCTGTGAGAGATTTTGTTTCCTTGGGCACAAAAATCACTGCAGACGGTGACTACAGCCATGAGATTTAAAAATGCTTGCTCCTTGGAAAGCTATGACAAACCTAGACAGCATATTGAGAAGTAGAGATATCACTTTGCGACAAAGGTCCATATAGTCAAAGCTGTCGTTTTTCCAGTAGTTACGTATGGGTGTGAGAATTGGACCATAAAGAAGGCTGAGCACTGAAGAATTGATGCTTTCGAACTGTGTTGCTGGAGACGACTTTGTTTTAACAGAAAATAACCTGTTTTTTAATTTTTTAAGGTGGAAAATTTCAAACATGCACAAAAGTGGTATAATCATATACCACTTCTATAATATAGTATAATAAATACCCATGACCCAGCAATTAGCCTCAGCAATTTCTAACACAGGGCCAGTCTCAAGTAGATCATTCTTTTATCTTCTCTCCATTTTTTTTTTTTTTTTTATATACAGTAGGTCCTAAAACAGCTTTTTAAACCATGAGGTTGATGCTCATTTTATAAAACACAGACTTGCCAACTTTGTTATTACATTTAAAAATTGCTTGAGGTAATTATTTCCAGTTTTTTAATATGAATTTTCATATTGGAAAAGACCCTGTTGCCGGGAAAGATTGAAGGCAGGAAGAGAGTGGGTGACAGAGGATGAGATGATTGGATGGCATCACCAACTCAATGGACATGAGTTTGAGCAAGTTCTGGGAGTTGGTGATGGTCAGGGAAGCCTGGCATGCTGCAGTCCATGGGGCTGCACAGTCAGACACGACTGAGCAAGTGAACTGAACTGAATATGAATTATCATTGGGAGAAAAGCTATGACCAACCTAGACAGCATATTAAAAAGCAGAGACATTACTTTGCAGCTATGGTTTTTCCAGTAGTCATGTATGGATGTGAGAGTTGGACCGTAAAGAAGGCTGAGCACCAAAGAATCAATGCTTTTGAACTGAGGTGTTGGAGAAGACTCTTGAGAGTCCCCCTGGACTGCATGGAGATCAAACCGATCAATCCTAAAGGAAATCAGTCCTGAATATGCATTGGAAGGACTGATGCTGAGGCTGAAGGTTCAATACTTTGGCCACCTGATGCGAAGAACTGACAGATTGGAAAAGACCCTGATGCTAGGTAAGATCGAAGGCAGGAAGAGAAGGTGCGACAGAGGACGAGACGGTTGGATGGCATCACTGACCTGATGGACGTGAGTTTGAGCAACTTCTGGGAGATAGTGAAGGACAGGGAAGCCTGGCATGCTGCAGTCCATGGGGTCACAAAGAGTCAGACACGACTGAACAACAGCAATCATTACAAAGAATTTAAGTGATGTTGCACGTAAAGAAAAATATGTGAATGTCTATCTCCACTGGCTTTTTTCCCCCAAATGAATTTTCTCACCTTTTACTTTATAAATTGAATTCATTTTACCCCCTAAACCAGACTCAAGCTTCTGTTTATATACTGGGAATTTCCTCTACCAACGTGTGTGTAAGCCGATCCCCTTTAAAGTCTGCTTGTTTCTGAGTGTCAATCTGCTTGCTCTCCGAGCTCCTCTGACAGGTAATGGCTGGTGACATTAAGGTCCCTCAGGTGCTCAGCCAAAGTGAAGCGTTGGGAGTGACTTTTGACAGGTGAAGTCTCTGCCTCCCTCTGCACCTGTCCGTCTGCTCTGGTGATGCTCAAGAGCCCACCAGAGGTGGCCGTGGGAGGGGACCGCCTTGGGAACCAGGGCACAGGCTGCTCACATCACGGCTCCCCGGTGCTTTTAAAAGAAGGACCGTACTTTGCTCTTGAAGTTTATGAGTTTATGTTTTTCCTGTTTTAGGCAAGGCAGGGAGAAGACGTGAAAGAAGAACACAATAAACCCTTATCAGATACCGTGGATAAGCCTGTGTCCGAATCAGATGAGAGGCTTCAGCTTCATCTGAAGGAGAGAATGGCTGCTCCGGAGGATAAGGTGAGCCAGCCCCATGGCCCCTTTACAAAGAGGCACATCTGGCGGGGCCTATCCCGGCCTGGTCTGTGTGTGGGGAAAAGCTCCAGGACAGGAGTTGGAAAACTGTTCCCAAGAGGGCCTCAGAGTGAATGTCTTTACTGGTTACGAATAATTGAGTAGCAGCATTTCATGCTAGTCAATAAGCGTGACAGCATCCACAGGCAGTGTGTAAAGGAACAGACGTAGACGTGTGCCCACAACCCTTACAGAAAGCATCAGTAAGCCAGATCCCCCGATGGCCCCAGTGTTAGCAGCCGCCGTGCTCGAACTTTGTTCTCGGTCCACCCTCACCCCTTCGTTTCTTTCTCAGAAGTTTATTTCTGGGGCTTTGCTGGCAGTCCAGGGGTTGAGAGCCCCCGCGGAGCTGCCCTGCGGGGCGGGGCACACTGCCTGCTTGCAGAGAGCTGGAGACCAGGCAGGGAGGGGGACAGTAGAGGCCGCTCCCAGGGAACTTTCAGAGACTCGCAGCAGGCGCTGCAGGGAGCCCTGGAGGAGGAATCTGCTGGTTCCCGTTGTGCGATTTGAAGGCGCGGGGGTGAATGGGGGTGAACCAATAGGCAGTTGGTTCGCTGGAGCGGAGCAGGAATGATGGCAGGTGGTCCTGGAGCCAGCGAAGGGGGTGGCCCTGCCCTGGGGAGGGGTCGTGACGAAGACAGGGGGCGAGGGCACTGGCCCCGGGGGACAGGGTGCCGGCAAGCCAGCATCTCGAGGCTGCCCCTCAGTTGCTTTGAGGTCATGTCTGGGAAAAGAAGGCAGGACCTGGGTGACAGTGGGGCAGGGGGGACATTTGCGGAGAGAAGGGTGTGAGGTGTGAGAGCGGGAGGGCGGCACGGGGCCCCGCAGGCACGCTCCCGTGCGTCTCTGATGACAGAGCCGCCCTTGCAGTGCGAGGGGCCGCCGCCCAGAACAGCCGAGGGCCTGTGCCCCGAGAGGAGAGCTGCGGCGGGGCTGGCCCTCCTGTCCGCTGGCTGCCCCTGCTCTCTCCTGTCTGTGGGAGTTCAGACCAGCCTGGAAAACGGAGGGCTGGGAACCTGCGAGGATGGCCCTCCTCGGTGAACCAGTACAAGTGATGACAGCTGAGGTGGACCCAGCGGCTCTGGAGCTGAAGGATTGCTTTTCCTTATTTTCCTTCAGCCTGGCTGATGGGGGCATGGATGTATTTTTTTTAATGTTTGCTTTCTGTCCCTGACTCCATCAGCCCTCGCTTGTGAATAACCTCATAGGATTGCCTTCTGTCCACGCTAAGAGCTGAGTGTCACCAGGCCATATGGGAACTGAATTCTCCTCCTGCCCGTTTCTTCAGTACTGCTCGCTTAAGAGATGCCAGTGTCTCCTAAGCATGGCCCATTTATCCTCAGTCAGGGCTTCCATGTAAAATTGTGTTCAGTTCCTGATAGACTTGAGCTTCCCTGAATGTCGCTGACGAGACGTGGTCCTCTCGTGCCCAGGTGCAGACCCTGAAGGAACAGGGCTGGGATCGCGCGCAGCAAGCCAGCGTGCTGGCCAACATGGCCCAGGCGTTCGAGAGTGACGAGGGCGTGTCTGACGGCGAGGGCGACGGGGTCACCCTCTTCAGCTCGGCCACTCAGCTGTCACCGAGAGGGCAGGACGATGCCGAGACTCCGACTGTGATGCTTCAGGGGCAGCTGGACGCCATCAACGAAGAGATCTGGTGGGTGCGCCTGATGCCAGCTCCCCGGAAACTCGGTTTCTCTGGGGAACTGTCTTCTCCTTAGAGAAGTCTGAGTGTTCCATAGTAAGAAAACTGACTTCAGGTCTGCCTCAAGAATTTTCAGTTCCAAGATTGCCCTTGATTCTAGAGCTCAGTCAGCCAGGGCGTTCTGTCCACAGTGTGGTGTCAGCACTCTGCGGGGGTGGGGGTGGGAAGCGTTGTGGGGTGTCCCCACCTCAGTTCTGAGCCCCAAGTTGGGTGAGCTGCCGAGGCGGTGTCCCCTGCGGCCCGTGCACCCTGCAGCACTGAGGGCGCGCCCTCATGTGTCACTCAGAGACTCCCACGTTCTGGTGAAAAGCCGCCTGGATCAGAAAAGCTGGGGTTTTGGGGTTGGCAAATTCCCACTCAGATCTGCATTTTCCTTTTTAACTTAATACAGTGTGAAGATTGGCTTGTGGGAAGACAGTGGTCCAAGGACATGTGTTTGAGTTTTTCTCATCTCATCAGTAGATTTAAGATGTTTTCTTTAGACACGGTCTTGGCAGTTATAAAAATTTACAAAAGGGGACAGAATCCAAAGGCCCGCCTCGTGGTGAGCAGGGGGCCTTGGGTCTGGGTACAGCCGGGTGGCTGGGGGCCCCGAGGCCTGCCTGGTGCCACACCCGCACAGCGATTCCCCTGTCCCAAGTCCACGTCCTGCACAGGACCCGGCAGAGCTGCTGCTCAGGTTGTTCTCGTCACGTCAGCTGAGGCCGAGGTGCCCGTCCCTGTCAGCCGAGCGTGGGGGGACTGGGGGAAAGGCAGGGGATGGACGGCACAACCAGCAAACGCAGGTGGTGCCGCCTGCACTTTTGACGCCATAGACAGACTGATTTGTAGGCCGTGTTTGAGCACAGACGAGCTCAGAAAGATTGTCTTTCCCCTTCCCCGCAGGAAATATGGAACAGTTATATATTCTTATTTTTATAGCAAGTTGTCAGGTAAAAGTGATTTTTCCTTGACTTGATGTAAATGGTAAATTCTGTCCATCAATTTATCAACAGTGAAAAACTTTCAAGATGTATCAGTAGAAGTGAAACTGGAGAGTTTAGTTCCTGTAAGAATCTTGCATTTTAATTTGAAAATCATTTTATTTGCATAATCGAGTATTTAAACTGCTGTATAACATCTTCCATGACACATTAGGGGAGAAGAGCAGTAACCGTGAATTCTAGGTTAATGCGGTCCATTGACATGAATCCAGAAACTCACACAAAGCTGGGGGAGAACCTCATCAAGTGATGCGTTTGTACATATACAACCTCAAAAAAAAAGAAAGATCAACTCAGCACTTCATCTGGTCTGCAGACTTGTGTTTAGAAACTCCAGCTTGTTCGTGAATCGCTGTTTTGATTGTACAGAGTTCCCGACTCCCAGTGGAAAAGACTTGAGGCACTGACGTGCATCTCTGCCCTGAGAGCAGGGAAAAGGTTGAGGTTGTCAACTTCAGGTATCTCCTCACAGGGAGAGAGTCGCCACCCAGGCCCCGTCAGAATGTTAGAGTAAATAAGTGCAATCAAACGTGAATGATCAGGGGCCACTTTGTGAGACTCAGTGCTAAGTTATTCTAAGTTTGAGAATATTCAAAAGAGGGAAAGTTGAACCTTTTTGCTGAGATGTTAATTGAGCAACTGTTCCTGGAATTTGCTAATCGTGACACAGAATGCCAGCCCAAATGTGTTGTCCAGACACACTCCTCTGCTGACAAAGGCGGGTGACGGGTTTTATTCTATTTTAGGTTGATTGAAGAGAAGAACACGGAGCAGCCGGCCGAGGAGACTGAGAGCAGGGTGGACAGGGGGAGCTTAAGCAACCTCCGTCGTTGTAAAACGATGAGCTCCCTCAGCCTGTATCCCGGCTCCAGCTCGCCCAGCAGTGGGCGCTCCAAGCCCCAAAGGAGGCGGCACAGCCCGCCGCAGGAAGTAGACAAGCTGGGCATCACGACTGGGGTATGTGTCTGCCTCCTCCCTGCTGCGTCCCTCCCCCAGCACACTGGTTTTCTTTTGTTTGTTTGTTTTTTCTCTTTTTACCCAGAAGAAAATCAGGTACATTTGCTATGCTCAGAGATCTAAGATTTTTAAAACTTCCTAGTCTTTAATCATTCCATAATGGCACCGTGACAAATTCAGTTCAGTTCAGTTCTGGACCACTGGCTTAGCACGTCATCGTGAACTCAGCCAGAGCCTGCCTCTGTAACATTGGGCCTGGCCTGTGCTGGGCACAGCAGCTGCAGGGAAGTTTCTGTTCTCAGGGAGCAGACAGCTTCGTGAAAGTTACCATAGGCAGCTCTCATGGCGTGTGAAAACCATGCCGCACATTTTCCACTGGGGATGGCTCTAAAGCACATGTCCCAGCTTGCTTCCATGTTTAGCTTAGGTTTTGTGAGTGCATTGCTCTTTACCCCATGAAATCACGTGTACAACACTCTGCTTTGTAACTGCACTTGCATTATCACTGTTTCCGTTACCACCCATTTCATGTTAGCTATGTTGTTAGTCAGCATATAATTAAATTCACTGTGAATCATTTTACTGGCATGTGAAGTGGTAACTAGTCCGTGTTGTGGTCTTCTGACACGCTGTTTTTATAATTTGCATCATTGACTAAGTAGTTGAAATTTAAAATTCTTTGACGATTTCTCTGTGGTTTCATGCTTGATTTCTTTCCGAGTATTTGTAAAAGAACAGTTCTGTGTATGTTTTCCTTGCTGTTGGACTTCTCTGACGGTGTGTCTGCTTTCGTCATTGGTCTTGATTTCCTGTCTCATCCTGCTGTCTGCTTAGTCGTTGTCAGTCAGGCAACGGTCAATCAGTCGTTGTCAATCAGCTGTCGTTTGCCCATCCGTCCCCCCTCCCCCGTCCTCCCACTTGCTCTGGTCATAGCGGTGCTGTGGTCCACAGCGTGTGTCCCCTTAGTCGGGTTTGTGCTTTGTCTTCATGTCTCATTAAATGGTGTGTTTCCCCCATAGCAGTAAGTTTGAATTAGCGTATCACTAACCAGTTACAGGAGAAGGCAATGGCACCCCCACTCCAGTACTCTCGCCTGGAAAATCCCATGGACGGAGGAGCCTGGTAGGCTTCAGTCCATGGGGTCGCGAAGAGTCGGACACGACTGAGAGACTTCACTTTCCGTTTTCATTTCCATGCACTGGAGAAGGAAATGGCAACCCACTCCAGTGTTCTTGCCTGGAGAATCCCAGGGACGGGGGAGCCTGGTGGGCTGCCATCTATGGGGTCGCACAGAGGGGACACGACTGAAGCGACTTAGCAGCAGCAGCAGCAGCATGCAGTTATAAGCATAATGTAGATGGATCCTAAACTACATAACGTGTGTAATTCATAAATGAGATGATCCTTACATAAAGAAATGACCCTCTTAAGTGTAGATTTAATGGACTTTTGACACAATATCCTTTCTGTGTAGGTGCTTGTATTTAAGACTCTCAATCTCATCAGCTTTTGCACAGTTAATGTCTCTCTTAGACTTTAAAAAAGTATCTTCTATGGCTAATAAAATGTAAAGACTGCACCTGCTATTATGCTAGCTTTCATTCTTACATATTTTCACAGGGAACCTGCTTTAATGAATTTATTTTGAGAAGTTTTAAATCAAATTCTTTGTAAGGATTTTACATTAATGTCCAGGAGGTGGTTAGATTTGTTCAATGTTGAAATAGGTATTATGGTAACTTTCTCATCAGTTAAATTACTGATTTAACGTTGAACATGTTTTTTGTTGAGAGAAACTAACTTATAGAGAAGTTTGGCTGAGAATAGACAACTGTTAAGGCCCTTTATTGTACAGAATGCTGTGCTTTATTAAATCATGATGTTGTAATGGAATTGTGTCTTCTGAGTAATAATTGATAGTGTTTCTCTAGTAAATCTTCAATAGCTTATTTAATTTCTGTGGTCAAAAAAAATGTTCTGTTTCCAGTTACATGTTCTCTAAATCTTCATCTCACTTATATGTTTGCAGTCTTTTTTGCTTTACTGTCTTTGCCTATACTGATTCTTGAATTTTTAGCTTCAGAGTCGCAATAAATCTGGTTTCTCTTCATTTCTTTGCATGCATCTATCAGCCTAGTGATTTAAGGAAGCATCGTTGAAAGGTAAACTCCTTAGAACTTTAGCATGCCTTTGTTTCTCTGTGAAGCGTTAAATAGTCCTTATCGTTTAACGTGAATGAACACTATGTGGTTATGTACTGGTGAATAATTGATGTTTTAATGGAAGTAATGAAACTCACCCACCACGTAAAACATGCTGATGGTTCTGTTGGAAATAGGTCATTCGTTGGGACAATTGTAACAGTCTGCCTTTCTCCCACTTGTTTGCCTTCTAATCATCTCATGTTTATTTATAATAGACATAGTATCATTGGTTACTTTTTAAATTTTCTTTACTTATTCTTTTGGCCATGCTGCACAGCTTATGGGATCTTAGTTCCGCAACCAGGGATCAGACCAGTGTCCCGGCAGTGAAAGTGCCAAGTCCTAACCTCTGGACCACCGTGGAATTTATGCTCAGTGTTTTCTTAAAAGACAAGACTGTTAGATTTTCTTAAAAGGCATAGATGTTAGATTTGCGGGAAGCCAATTTACTGACGGTGGGTAGCAGTGTGCAGGAGACTGTGCGCCGGGCACCGTGTCGAGTGCTTTGCGAGTCTGTCATCTCATCCCGCAGACACCCAGGTGAGGTCCAGGCTGCTGTTATCCCTATTCAGCAGACATGGACACTGAGGCTGAGAGAGGCTGGGCACCATGCCCAGGCTCACACACACAGCAGTGTGGTGCGGACTGGTCTGATCAGAGCCTGGACGCGTACCCGTGGTGCCGTCCAGCCCGCTTTCCTCCTGAGGCTCTCGTGTCCATCACGGCATCCCTGATGGAAGGAGCATCAGGAGGGAGCTCGGTGCCGCTCCCCTCGGGTCACTTGGATGAGCCCCTGTTGTTGGAGTCCAGTGCCCCGAGGGCTGGCCTTCCTTGTCCCTCTCCCGCTCCCAGCCCTCTGACCGAGCACTCCTGGGGCCTTCCTGCAGGACTCGGGCAGCCGCACTCTGGTTCAGGCAGCTCAGTGCCCGGGAGCCCTCCTGCTAGGCACAGCAGGGCAGCGCCGTCACCCTGGGGTTGGTGGCCTGGGTGTGCCGCTCTGTCAAACCTTAACATGGATCAGCCGTAGGCACCCATATGTCCTCTCCCTTTTGAACCTAACTCAAATCTCCCTCCCCATTCCACTGCTCTAGGTTGATACAAGATCATCTCTTAGTGAGACCTAGGGGTGCTTTATGGAACCCACAGTGAGCAAATTACACTCGAACTGTGTGTAAGCACTTCAGGGTGTAGCCCCCAGTCTGTGTGTTCCCGAGAAATACAAGCCAGACCCATGGTGTTCGCATGGAGGGGTTAGGTACCTTTTCTGTGTTTCTCTGGTCATGATGGGTTCCAGTAACTTGCATAATCACTACAAATGCTCTTGGGTGGTGGCACAAGCGGTGTCCTTTCCTCCTTCAAACAGAAAGGTCTGGACGGCTTTGCTGAGAGGTTTCTTACTCTCGAAACTGGTGCTTCTGAGCAGCGTCTGGCAATGAGCACAGTCCTTTCATCAGGGCAGTTCATGCCATGCAGGGTTCACGGTGCTGGCATCGCTCTGCCCTCCTGCCCGGCAGGGCTATCTGGTTGTTGGATTCCAGGGAGGGCAGAGCCCGGCTGCAGGGAGGCTCTGGTCGGGGGTCTCTGCACTCAGTCGGGTGCTCTCGCTGCCCCACAGCCCTGCCTCTCTTGAACAAGACAGTCCTTTAAGATGGCATTAAGCTATAACAAGGGTTTATTTTGTACTTGGGGGAAAGCATAGCTAATAGATTTTCAAATAAGTTTCTGGTTATAATGTAAAGCCTGTGAGATTGCCTTTTACGACAGTCTTTTGTTACCCAATTTTACACTTACCTCAATCCCTCAGCCGCCAGCTATCCGGGAAGAGGTAGGAGGCATCGAAGGCAAAACCTCGACCCCTGCCTCGCCGCGGTCCCTTCGGCTGGACCGGCTGCACATGGGGTCGCTGCGCACAGCCAGCCACGAGGCCATCAGGGACGCCTGCAAGTAAGGGGCCTGCGCGCCTCGGCATCAGTTTCAGGAGCCCTGCGCCTCTTGTCTTGAAAGAGTTGCAAGGATGATTTTACATGAATCCCACTGGGTTCGGTGCCTGGGTTTAGTGGTGGACTTCAGGTGCTGGGGGAGGAGAGCTCAGTGACCTCAGTGATTTTAGGAAACGTCCGTCTCGATGGATTGACTCCTGTGGGAGCTTTCCTCCTGCTCTTGCTAGAGGTCTGACCAGCCCGGGGCGCGTTCCTGCTGGTGGCGGCCCCTTGCCTCTCGGGTTCACTCTTGAGGGTCCCTCCCTTTTCCTCAAGGGTCTCCTCTCAGGAGACTCTGTCCACTCCCGTGACTGACACTGTCCTCATTCAGACGACCACCTGCTGAACTCCCATCCTGAGCCAGGCAGCGCTCGATGGAGGGCACGTGTGGTCACCTGACCAGCAGCCCTGCACGGTGACCGTCGCTCTCCTGCCACTGCCAGGGGCAGTCACCATGCGGGAGGCAGGGGGACTGCCCAGAGCGGGGGAGCTCGCCTTCCCTGGGAGTGTCGTCACCTGCCGAGCAGCGACCCTGAGGGAAGGTTGGAGCGCCCTCTGCACCAGCTGGCCTGGAGTCAAGCCCTCCTTGGGCGAGAGCTAGAGGCAGGGAATTGCAGCTTTCCCGGGGTGGTTGTCTGTGGCCGGGAGCCTGCATTGCTCGTGTGGAGTGTGCTTGGTGAAGGAGACTCCACGGTCTGCTGTGAGGTTGAGGCGCGGAGGTTGCTGGGTGCCCCGTTCTATCAGTAGGTCCTGTGGACGGGTGTATGATTGCACGAGGGTGCTGGATAACGGTCGTTTTCTCTCCCTGAAGCTCGACAGGCTCCCAGGACAGCCCCGGGAGCAACCCCAGCAGCAGCAGCAGCCAGGACTCGCCACACAAAGCAGCAAAAAACAAAAGCATCAGGTACTCCATCAGCCGCATATTTCAAAAGAAGTAAAAGGGCCGGCCTGGACACCCCGGCAAGGAGGCATTCGGACCAGGTGGGTGCTTCACCGTTCGGAGTTAGGGGGCCTGCAGGCATGTCCCTTCTCCGTCTCCCCCATCATCCCCACGAGGCACCTGTCACTCACGCTGGGGGTCCTCCTGGGAGCAGGAGCGGAGGAGGCGTCTGTCTTCTCGGTGGGTCTGAGATGATCTGATGAGTTAATGAGTGGTTGGGTGGATGGATGGATGAATTCATCAGTGGATGGGTGGATGGATTAGTGAGTGGATAGATGGATGATCAGATGGCTGGCTGGATGGGTGGATGAAGGGAGCATGGAATGAATAAAGCGGATGTTTCTACTCCAGTGCTAGAAACACATTCCCCGAAATTGCTTGAGTAGGAGCTGGGCAATGGTTGTTTCCTCCAGAACAGTGACAGGTGTTTGGAAACGGCTAAGTGCTCATCAGTGAGGGGTGAGGTACAATCTGTGGACAGCCCACAAGGAACAGCCCCCTCCTTCCTGCCACCGTCCCCACCCCCAGGAGCCCGTCAGGGGCTCTGCCCACGGCCCCCGCCCCACCCCACAGCCGCGCAGGTCCTCCTGGGGGCTCCTCAGCACACAGTGTCATCACCAGGCCCCCACCTCGCTCGGCGCCATCTCCTGGAGGACAGGGTGTGTTCCTGCCTCTCCAGCCAGATATTTGCTGAGTGTCTTGTTTGTGCTGGGTGTGGGATGTACAGGGGTAAGTAACGCAGATGTGGTCTGGAGCACAGTTTAGGGACAAGAGGGGAAAAGGAGCAGGTTATTACATCTCTCCCTGTTATTCAGAAATACAGCACTGCGAGGGATGCTGCATTGACTGTGTACCAGATGCTGCGCGTGTCCCTCACCAAGCAGGGGCTGCCACCTCCCGATTTACAGAGGAGACAAGGCCCCGCGGTTAGGGAGTGGTGAGGCAGGTTCACACCCACGCAGCGGGACCGGGCACTTTGCCGAACCCCAGCCACCTCTCCGGTGGATGCAGGAGGAATGAGATGGTTCTATGGCATCACTGATTCAATGGACGAGCGTTTAAGCAAACTCCAGGAAATAGTGAAAAGGACAGGAAAGCCTGGAGTGCTGCCGTCCATGGAGCGGCAAAGAGTCGGGCACAACTGAGCGACTGAACTAAAACCTGAGTGTGTGCTGAACTGCTTCAGTCGTGTCCGACACTCTGCAAGCCCAGGGACTGTAGCCCAGTAGCTCCTCTGTCCAGGGGATTCTCCAGGCAAGAATACTGGAGTGGGTTGTCATGCCCTCCTCCAGGGCATCTTCTTCACCCAGGGATCGAACCCACGTCTCTTGTTATCTCTTGCATTGGCAGGCAGGATCTTTACCACGAGTGCCACCTGGAAAGCCCCAGTGAACGCTGACAACTAGGAAATGCAGAAAATAAGGTCTGCTCCTAAGTTAAACCAGAAGAGCAGCAAGCACAGGTTTGAAAGAGGGAAACGCAGGATGAGCGACAGCAGTGCTGACGGAAACAAGCAGGGATGCGCTCACCCACATAAAGAGAATACCTGTGCCGTTCGGAAGAGGAACCCGTCAGCCCTCGGAGGGACAGTAGAACCAGAATGGAGACCGAGGCCGTGGTCAGCAGTGCCCACCCACACGGCCCAAGTGGAGTGGTGTCACTCACCAGGCTTCCTGCATCCCCAGAGCTGCCGGCGGTAACATCTCTTGAGCGCTAGGCCGGGCAGCGTCCCCGAGTGAGCTAAGACATCACTGCTCTCCTTCCAGTGCTGCTGGGGGGCCCTCTGTGGGCGGCCATGCTCATCCCCTACCCTGCCACCCTCTGGGGCCCGGCTGTCCCCTGCGATCTTTTCAGCGCTTGATCTTGGGTGTTCCCAGCCCTCTGCCATGCAGGACTGGGACGCAACTCAGGACTTGGGCTTGAGACATCAAGGAGACCGCGAATCTGGACGGACACCGCCCTGGGGCCCGTGAGAGAGCAGGAAAGCAAAGCCCCTAGTCCAGCATCAGGCCCTCCCCCACCCTCGGGGAGGATGCAGAGCTGGGGAACGTGCCCTCAGCCACCACTGCCTCCTGCACAAGTTCCTCCTCTTCGCCTGTCCTTGACCTGAAAGAAACCCCAGCTGCTGCTGCTCCGCAGGTGATTCGTAAAAATGCACCTCCTGCAAGAGCTATTGTCCTGCTGCACTGGGACTGCCTGAGTGTGCTAAGGAGTGTCAGAAAAGTGGGGATGCCACACCTCATACTGGAGGTGGAGGGCCTGATACTGGGAAGGGTCTGATGCCTGGGGGGGGGTCTGAGGGTGGGGGTGGGACTGATGCTGGACTAGGGTCTCATGCTGGGGGAGGGTCTGTGACGGGGGGTGCCTGACACTGTGGGATGGTCTGATTCTGGGGGAAGGTCTGATGCTGGACTAGGGCCTGATTTGGGGAACTTCTGATGCTGGGGGGAATGTCTTATGCAAGACTAGGGTCGGAAGCTGGGTAGGGCCTGTTGCTGGGCGAGTGCCTGCTACTGGAATAGGGCCTGATGCTGGGGGAGGGTTTATGTTGGACTAGGGCCTGATATTTTGGGTAACCTCTGATGCTGGACTATGGTCTGATGCTGGGAGAGTGCCTGACGCTGGGGCAGGGTCTTATGCCCCAGAAGGTCTGATTCTGGACTAGGTCCTGAAGCTGGGAGGGAAGGTCTGATGCTGGGGGGGGGGGGGGGAGTCTGATGCTGGGGGGGAGCTTCTGATGCTGGACTAGGGTCTGATGCTGAGGGAGGGCATGATGCTGGACTAGGATCTGATGCTCGGGGAGGGCATGATGTTGGACTAAGGGCTGATGCTGGACTAGGATCTGATGCTGGGGGAGGGTCTGATGCAGGGGGAATGTCAGATGCTGGACTAGGGCCTGATGCTGGGGGATGGCCTGATGCTGGACTAGGGTCTGATGCTGGGAGAAGACCTGTCCCCGGCAGATGCTGAAGTGATGGAGCCTCTTGGCTCCGGAGCCAAGGGCATGAACACCCCGTCGGTCGTCCTTTGGGGACACCTATGTCTTCGCCTTCTGGCCTTTCCATTGTATCCATCGACTCCTAACAGAACGCCCGTGTGATGACACGGGCTCCCATTACCAGCTCTGGTCTGTTCTCAGGGAGAGGACAGCTTACCCTCGGCACTCTTGATTGGCAGTGGGAAATTTTGCTTCAGTACTTTATTGAAAGAAAGCAATAAATAATACTGCAATAAAAAAAGTTCAAAAGTAGACTGTTCGTACTTTGTCACATATTCAGGAAGTTCACGAAAGATTAATAGGAAAACAGAACAGTAAGAATGAATTGTACGAGTAAATTAAAGGCAGAACCCACATGTAAAGAGACATGCTGTCTCTGTCTACCGAGATCCAGCTGCATAATAAATATCACACCGTGATCTGAACGCATCTCTTGCTGGCTTTTTTAATGTGCCGCTGAAAAAGTAAAAGTTACATTTGCTACTTATACAATCCAGAATGGCTATGTCATTGCAATCTAAAAATGTACGCCTAGGTCCATTCTTTGGGAGAAGGCAATGGCAAGCCACTCCAGTACTCTTGCCTGGAGAATCCCACGGATGGAAGAGCCTGGTAGGCTGCAGTCCGTGGGGTCGCTGGGGGTCGGACACGATTGAGCGACTTCACTTTCACTTTTCGCTTTCACACATTGGAGAAGGAAATGGCAACCCACTCCAGTGTTCTTGCCTGGAGAATCCCAGGGACGGGGGAGCCTGGTGGGCTTCCGTCTATGGGGTCACACAGAGTCGGACACGACTGAGGTGACTTAGCAGCAGCAGCAGCAGCAGGTCCATTCTTTAAACATGTTTAGAAACAGATGTAAAAAGATGCCGCCGCTAAGTCACTTCAGTCGTGTCCGACGCTGTGTGACCCCATAGACGGAAGCCCACCAGGCTCCCCCGTCCCTGGGATTCTCCAGGCAAGAACACGGGAGTGGGTTGCCATTTCCTTCTCCAATGTGTGAAAGTGAAAAGTGAAAGTGAAGTTGCTCAGTCGTGTCCGACCCTTAGCGACCCCACGGACTACAGCCTACCAGGCTCCTCCATCCATGGGATTTTCTAGGCAATAGTACTGGAGTGGCTTGCCAGTGCCTTCTCCGGTAAAAAGATGATTTACATACAAATAAGACCTTTGTCAGAGCTGCACTACACTGTCTGTCTGGGAAGTGGCACCTTCGCTGTCCAGCTGGATGGCTCCGCAGCAGGTGCAGGGCATCACGATTGGTCCCCGAAGAGTCTCACCGGAGAGGAGGGACCCGAGTCCAGAGACTAGGTTACCGGAGAGATTTTCATAGCCGTCTTCTAGTCATCCTTTCAGCCCAAATTTCATCAGAAGCTCACATTTAACACCCAGTACTTTTAAATCGCTTCACGCTGCAGACAAAAAGCATTTCTTGCCAGAAAAAGTACGGTTTAGGTCAGTCGTTAAAATCCAACAACCATTGGTTGGAATTAAGTTTGCTGATTTCAGAGTGATTGTTGGAGAGCTCGGTTACATTCTGGAAGGAGAATGCACACCGTGTCATGATGATTTTACAATCGCAGGAAAAGCCCTTCTCTCATGGTTTAACATGTAAAAATTAAACAAGAATAATTACAATAAATGCATCATTTACAAACTCCCTATATTTGTTCATAGGATTGATACAGACAAGCACTACAGTACATTCATTTGAAAGACTAAACTCAGGTATCAGAACACGAATTGATCTGAAAGGATATTTATAGCCTGAATATACAAGTAAGTAATTATATAAATGAAGTCATAAGTTTACATAAACATAAGAAACATGAAATTCTAAAATTATTTTCTCTATGGTATCCATGAGCTTTTCACTAATTAAAAACCCTGTCATAAAATATCTTCGGGTCCATATAACAAGTATCAACAGATTAAAGATTGCATCGAGTTGAAAATGTAGTCTCTGTCGTATCCTGGACGCTGTCTAATCACCTGTAGAAGTAGTGTGGGTAAACTGGAAACACACAGACGAGTCAGTCCTGGGACGGCGGCTGGTGCCCGAGCCCCTGCCCCTCCAGACACACCCCCCCAACCCCATTCAGGGCTTCAGGGGCTTTGAGAATTCAGAGAAACACGGAGGACCAAGCAGATGAAGGAGAGAACTCTGTGGCAGACTTTATTCTGACGTATAGCTAAAAGCTGCTGGTAACAATCCCCAAAACCCAATCCAGCTTTCTAGCTGAGAGAACAGGACAGAGCAGACAGCCTCCTGCCCTCAGAGCGGCTCCAGCAGAGCTGGGCCCCCGGGCCGGCCCCACCAGAGGACCGCCCAGAGCAGCACCTGCAAGGGAGGGTGGCCCCTCAGCGGCGGCCAAGCCCCAGCTGCCGGTGCACCTCCGTGAGAAACGCTGGCAGGGCAGCCTCGAGAACCCTGACGCCCTGGGCCCTGCTCCCTCCAAGACCGTGCACGCAGGGCATGGCCAGCAGCACTGCCGCTGTGGGAGGGACACCCGTGCGCACAGACGCGCGGGAGCCTCGGGCCGTGCTCTGTCCAGTCCGGCGCCAGCCAGGCGCCAAGGTCACGTTCTCTGCTGCTGAGGGCTCTCGCCGGCCGACCTCTGGAGACCCGCTGACCCTCCACTCTCAGGGCGTGGCCTCCGTGCCCCCGCGGGACCAGGCCGGCCAGTACTCACCCCGAAGCTCAGCAGGAGCAAGTCCTGACTGCAGCGGAATCCAGTCTCTGCGTTCCCGCCACGCTGCCCCATCCCAGGAGTGCGGGAGGAAGCGTGCAAACACAGAGTGCGGCTAGCCGTGCAACGTCACACGGGGCACGAGGACACACTCACACCCGCAGCAGCACCCACTCCTACTGAGGGTCTGGGGAACCTTCTAGAGGAAGGATGAGCCAGGGAGAGCGAGCCTGGCGGCTGCCATCTACAAACCCCTGCCACCCGGGGGCGGGCGGTCACACTAGAGCAGCAACGGCACATTCGATGACAGAAACGCCGACATGGGGACAGCTACTCCACGTGAGCAGCTGCCACTGTTTCTCCCTGGTCTCTCATCCCCTCCTTTCCCTAATTAACAACTGCCTGAATCTGCCCAGTGGAACTCAGGGAATGTCATGGAGGCTGAATGAAGGCCGTTAATCAAAGAAACGGGGGACACAGAAAGCCCTGTGCTCAGGAGCCCCAGGGGGCCCAGCTGCGGTTTGCTCATCCTGTCATCCTATTCTGGGCCGCTCTTCCCTTTTCCATCCCCTGGTACATCTCACTGTCAGGGCACCGACCATGACACCCGTTCTCCGGGTTCAACCACAGCAGGGTCGAAGGGCTGCAGCTTCTCAGCCTCCCCTCTGCTGGCTCCTTCACCACACAGGACAGGGGCTGTGTGCACCCTGCTTGTTTACTACGGCTGGAGACCACAGGTGGTGTGTTTGCTCGTGTGCTCACCCCTTTCGCTTCGGGGCAGGTTTGGGGGAGTACTGGAGGAGCCCACCACAAGGCGCCCTGGAGGTGGGGCATCAAGGCCCGGACAGAAGGATAGGTTCTTCCAAAATTGCTGGGGATGGGGGATGGGGCAATTTCAGGGCCTCCTCCTCCTGATACTTGGGAGTCTGTTCTTGGTTTTACTTTGCGTGTTTGTTGCAGGCTTCCCCTTTCTCTGTGAGCACTTTCTGAGCCCCCTTCCGCTGTCCCTAGACCCTAGGAGAAAGCCTGGCGAAGGCGGGGACAAACAGATCATTTACTCTGTATATCTTTGGTCGAGTTATTAACTCGTCTACACTTCAGTTTCCTTACTAGGAACAGGCCAGAAACTCCTAGCTCCTGGGACATCCCAGAGGATGAAAGGAGGCAACCAGTTGACCGCCCATCGCCAGTCCTGGCACCGGCACATAAAGAAAGCAATGCCTTCTCTCTGTTCTCCCAAATGTCAGGCCCCAGAGTTTCCTCCCTTATGATACTCGGCCCCCGCCCCTACCCCCGCCCAGGAGAGGTATTCAGCTCTGCTCAGCATCAGGAGACATGGGGGCAGGCGAGGGAAATTGACGGTGATTTTCCACTAGCTGTTCAGCACTGTGCTGGATATTTTAGGCATTGCTAGATATTTCAGGTGTTATTTCGTTATTAGGCAGAAAGCACACAAAAAACGGTAATGACTCAGGCCTGCCTTGAACTTTCCTGCCTTCTGTGTGGCAGATTTCAGAGACTCAGGCCCTGGATTTCTCGTTCTGTGAGCCTGGCCACTGGGTTAGACCTGGTCCCCACGTCCCCTTTCCTGGCTGGCCCTGCAGGCCAGCACACAGACCCCTTTTTCAAAGTTTCACAGACAGACTGACAAAGGAAGTAACACAAGTTTCAGAATCTCACAGGGCTCTGTGACTGCAGTCTGGATTCTGCCCCCTTTTAAGAGCTGGTTCTGAGACCCCCTTGACCTCTTGCCTGTTGCAGCCATGCCTGGGGCTGGGGGTCTGCAGTCTCCTGTTTCTTTTCCAACCTGCCCCCAACTCACCCCTGGCCGCAGAGTGTTCAGGCCACAGAGAGAGGGACCTTAGGACCTCCTGAGGCATTCGCGAGGAAATCCCCTTGGGGAATTTTCTCAAAATGGGATTTGGAAATTCTGCACCTTAGTCACTCTGGACAGAGGCAGCTCTGGGCAGTGACAAGATGGGGGGACAGGAATTTAGATCTGGGCTCTGGCCCCAGTTCAGCTCCAGTCCTCTTTGTGAGATGGTGGCAGACCTCTGCCCTTTGAGGCCCTCCATTTCCTCATCTAGGAAGTGGAGGTTTGACAGTATTGTTCCTGAGACTGTTCTTGGTTGAAAGATACAAAACTAGAGGATTTGTGGTATTCCGGAGGAGAGTTGGGGGTACGTGTGCTATTGCCCCTAAAATCACTTCTCCTGCAGCTAAGGCTGAGGGGTTATCTTATCATCTCTCCTTCCTTCCCGTCCAAGGGAAGGGACTCACCAAGGCCCGGGACTCACCTTACTCCCTAGCTCATGAAGTCCTTGTGTGGGCAGTACTGGTCGGTCCTTTCACCTCACTCCCTCCGTCACTCCTTCCCTTTCTCCACCCCCTGCCGCCCCCCCCACCCCACCCCTGCCACCTTTCCATTAATTTCTACCTCTGTGACATGTAAAATTCTTCGGGGCTTCCCTGGTGGCTCAGTGGTTAAGAATCCACCTGCCAATGCAGGAAACACGGGTTCGATCCCTGGTCCAGGAAGATCCCACATGCTGTGTGACTACTAAGCCTTTGCGCCACAACTACTGAGCCTGTGCCCTACAGCCCAGGAGCCACAACTACTGAGCCCACGTGCCACAACTATTGAAGCCCGCACGCCCTAGGGCCTGTGCTCCACAACAAGGGAAGCCACCGCAATGAGAAGCCTGTGCACTGCACCTTGAGGGCAGCTCCCGCCTGTGCAACTAGAGAAAAAAAGCCCTCACGGCAATGAAAATCCAGCACAGCCAAATAGAAATAAAATAATAAAAAATAGAATTCTTTGTTTATTAATGTAGAAAACAACTTAAGCAGGAGGGTATTGTACTGGGGGCGATGCTGAGTAGTTCACAGAGTGGACAGAGCATTGGAGAACCTGACTTGGAAAAAGGGCAAGTGAGAAACCAGGGCATCTGGGCAGCAGTGCTACTGGACGGTCTCATCAGGGTACCACTGTTGAACCAAATATACCCCAGCCATGTTTCCTATCCACGTCTCAATCTATTAAAGATTCATAGTCCTAGAAGAGGGAGGGTAAACAGCCAAGCTGGTGTCACTTGCTTGCTTCTTCGCTGGGAGAGGATAGAACTCTGGGCTTCCCAGTACCCCTGAGACTGTATACCCTGGAGGAGAAATAAGTCCACAAAAGGATATCAAGATGATATTTGGAAGGGAGAATGGATACTGTGTAAGGAAGTTAAAAAACAAACACAGAAACATATTAAACCCATATTCCACCCAACCATCTACCCATTTATCTCTCCATCTGTCCATTTATCTATCTATACTTTCGGCCAACCAAGAAACACACTTTTAAAAAAGAGCCAAAACCTTTTATTTTGTATTGGGGTATAGCTGATTAACAATGTTGTAACAGTTTCTGGTGAACGGTGAAGGGACTAGGCATACATATACATGTATCCCTTTTCCCTCAAACTCCCCTCCCATCCAGGCTGCCGCAAAACAGTGAGCAGAGTTCCCTGTGCTAGATCTGTAGGTCCTTGTTGGTTATCTATTTTAAATATAGCAGAAGAAACACACTGAAAAAGCCTTTTTTTTTTTTTTTTTTGGTCTGTGTGGCATGTAGGATCCTTGTTCCCTGACCAGGGATGGAACCTGTGCCCTCTGCATTGGAAGAGTGGAAGAGTGGAGTCTTAACCACTGGATCACCAGGGAAGTCCCTGAAGAAACATTTTTTATTCAGCACCGCTGGCTCAGTCGGTAAAGCGTCTGCCTGCAATGAGGGAGACCCATGTTCGATCCCTGGGTTGGGAAGATCCCCTGGAGAAGGAAATGGCAACCCGCTCCAGTACTCTTGCCTGGAAAATTCCACGGACTGAGGAGCCTGGTAGGCTATAGTCCATGGGGTCGCAAAGAGTCGGACACGACTGAGAGACTTCACTTTCCCTTTCGTGTTCCAGAGGCCATACCAGGCACTTGATAGAGTGCAAACGTATCCCTCAGAAATATCCCAAGAGTCTTCTTGGATGTACATACAAAGGATGTATTTATGGAGCTGAAACAAAGATGAGGACCCAGAGAAAGGAATTCATGTCTGTCCACGCACTGGAGGGCCTCTAACAACATTTCTAGGGACAGAGTGATTCGCTTTGCATGCGGGCAGACAAGGGATGGTTTTTGTGGACGTGTATTGCAGGAGATTGCTCACCACAAGTGCACAACAGGGTGTGGCCAGGATTTAACCTCTGAATCCTAGGTTCTGCCTCTAGTCTCTTTACCTCTCTAGCAGTAAGGAAGTCCTAGTTCCTTTTTAACAGCTCTCAAACGGGGACTGTGAATATAAGAATCCCTGCCCGGCAGTGTTCTTGCCTGGAGAATCCCAGGGACGGGGGAGCCTAGTGGGCTTCCGTCTATGGGGTCACACAGAGTCGGACATGACTGAAGTGACTAAGCAGCAGCAGCAGCAGCCCGGTATAACTCAGAGAAGTTCTGTGAAGTGGGGTGAGTTAGTGGGTGTGAGGTACTTTCCAAGTACAAAGACAGAGAACTATTTTTGCCGTGCTTATTTCTGTCTCCAGAATGGCTAATGAGAACACTCCTGGCTCACGTGTCCCTCTCACTTCTTTCCAGTCCTCACTGCCCTCCACCTAGCGGTCACCACGGAGAGAGTCTGGTGAGATTTTTGGTTCTTTAGGCTGGCGGATGAATGTCCAGGATAATCACTGCTATTCACCTTGGAACCTTGGATCTGTGAATGGTCAGGGCTCTGTGGGCCCCATGCTGGTTGGAAACAGTCCCTGGGTGAGTGTGTGTGTGTGTGTGTGTGTGATAGATCCCGGTTTCTTGTAGAAGTGAATACAGTGACTCAGAAAGCCCTGAAATACGTGGGTGGCTCAGCTTTCAGTTCACAGCAGAAAGGAGCTGGTTCTCCAAGTTTTTGCTAAGTCAGCGCAAGAGATCAGAGCTGAGATCAGAGGGTGAAACAGATATTGTCTGGAAATTGCCCCATGCTTACAGGGACCCAGGCCATGACCCTGGGTGAAGCTTGTCAATTCCCAGTGCCTGTTTTGTCATCTGTAAAACGGGTGGCTTGCCTGTTGGTGGTGTTGCCTAATCTTTGTCACTTGTCCTAGGATGAATATCTGTCCAGGCACAGGCCCCCAGCTCAGCTCTTGCAGCTAACGGTCATTCCTCACATGGAAAGCACTCTCTGTGCTGCCTTTCATTGCTGGTGGTCTACACACACTGCCACCTCTCTGGAGGGTTGCTTGGCAAAATTCAGTCGAATTTTTAAAGCGCATATTGTATTTAATAAGCACTAGCAATTCTACTTCTAGGAATTGATCTTACATTCATATGCACACGTGCACAAACTAATATCTACAAGATAGACATGGTCTGTAACAATGAACGCTGCAGACAGCCTCATTGTCCATCAGGAAGGGGCTGACTGGGGCTTCCCCCATGACTCAGTGGTAAAGAATCTGCCTATTGACATGCAGGAGCTGCAGGAGATGTTTGTTTGATTCCTGGGTCAACAAGAACCCCTGGAAGAGGGCATGGCAATCCACTCCGGTATTCTTGCCTGGAGAATTCCATGGACAGAAGAGCCTGGTGGGCTACAGTCCACAGGGTTGCAAAGAGTTGAAAACAACTGAAGGGCCTGAGCATGCAAGGGGCTGATTAATCTGGTGCTTCCTTATAATGGAATTTTAGGCCGCTACTAAAAAGAATGATGCAGTTCTTTATGTGCAGTTATGAAATGATCTCTAAGATACAAGAGGTAAGAAACAGAGTAGCTTTTGAAGTGTGCTTCATGTGTGTGACAAAAGAAAACTCATCCATGCTTGTAAATATACAGATTCTCTTCTGGAGGCTCGTGGGAAACTAGTAATAATTACCTTCCCTTCCTATCAGAAAGGGCAATGCAAAGGAGGCCTGTGGCATGGGTAAGAGGGGCAGTGCTTTTTTTCTTTTAAGCTTTCAGACACTTAAACCATGAGTTTAGGGACTTCCCTGGCAGTCCAGTGGTTAAGACTCCAAGCTCTTAATGCAGGGGGTACGGGGTTCAATCCATGGTAGGGGAACTAAGACCTTACATACTGCATGGCAGAGCCCAAAAGAAAAAGGTGAGTTTATTTAGGACAAAAGTACACTTTGAAACATTGACATGAGTCCTTCTTTTTTAATTTGTTATTATTATTATTTTTTTTAATTTTTGGCCACTCTGCACAGCATGTGGGCTCTTAACTCCCTGACCAGGGGTTGAACCCAGGTTCCTGGCATTGGAAACACAGAGTATTAACCACTGGAGCACCAGGGAGGCCCCAACATGTATCATTTTAAACAGTTCAGTTCAGTTCAGTTCAGTCGCTTAGTCGTGTCCGACTCTTTGCGACCCCATGAACCACAGCACGCCAGGCCTCCCTCTCCATCACCAACTCCTGGAGTTCACTCAAACTCATGTCCATCGAGTCGGTGATGCCATCCAGCCATCTCATTCTCTGTCGTCCCCGTCTCCTCGCACCCCCAATCCCTCCTAGCATCAGACTCTTTTCCAGTGAGTCAACTCGTCGCATGAGGTGGCCATAGTACAGTATAACCATTCAAAATTATTATAGTATATATTTTCAGTTTCTGGTAAAAAAGAAATAACCTTTTTTACATGACTCCTTCACCCAACTTGCTTGATCTTTTTTCTAAAATTTTAATTTTATATTGGGGTGCCACTTTGCTGACAAACGTCTGTATAGTCAAAGCGATGGTTTCTCCCGTAGTTATTTATGGATTTGAGAGTTGTACCATAAAGAAGGCTGAATGCCTAAGAATTGATACTTTTGAACTGTGGTGTTGGAGAAGACTCTTGAGAGTCCCTTGGATTGCAGGGAAATCAAACTAGTCAATCCAAACGAAAAGCAGCCCTGAATATTCACTGGAAGCGCTGACGCTGACGCTGAAGCTCCAATCCTTTGGCCACCTGATGCGAAGAACTGACTCATTGGAAAAGACCCTGATGCTGGGAAAGATTGAAGGCAGGAGGAGAAGGGGACGACAGAGGATGAGACGGTTGGATGGCATCAATGGACATGAGTTTGAGCAAGCTCCAGGAGAGAGTGAAGGACAGGGAAGCCTACTGTGCTGCAGTCGCAAAGAGAAGGACATGACTTAGCGACTGAACGACAACAGTTGATTAACGATGTTGTGTTTCATGTGTTCAAGAAAATGATTCAGTTAAACATATACATGTATGTGTTCTTTTCAAAATCTTTTCCCATTTAGGTTATTACAGAATATAGAGCGGAGTTCCCTGTCCTTGTTGATTATCTATTTTAAACGTAATAGTGTGTGTATGTCAATCCTAAACTCCCAACTTATTCCTCCCCACCAGAGGGATGCTGTTTTGGTATCTTCAGAATTTAGTATCATGTGCAATTTCTGTCAGTTTATAAACAGTCATCTGGCAGGAAGTGCCCAGGAGTCCCTTGGCATTTCAGGCTCGGTCTTAGAGTCTCTTTGATCTCTAAGTCCAATGAGGGACCCAGGTCTCACGGGGGTGGGAAAACTCACCCAGAGGCTCATCCTTGCTGCAGTCTTTCACCCAATCCCTCGTCCCACCAGTTGCGTTGGCTTTTGGAATCGTGCTTTGGCCCCAAAAACACAGCCTTCTGTGCCTTCCCCTAGAAGAAGAATGATGTCTGAACCCTGGGAAAGGAGGGACGGATTACTATCCCCTCCAATAGAGGGTGTTGTGTAGTGGAAACTGCACCGGCTTTGCAGCTGCACAAGCTTAGTTTGCAATTCCAGCTTCTGCTGCCGAAGCTGTGAAAGTTCAAGAAACTGCCGTGATCTTGCCAGATGGTCTGCTCATCTGTAAAACGGGCTGACTGCTACTGAGTCCTGGGACTGGAAAGACGAGAGGAGGTCATTGTGTACAGTGCCTGGCACACAGCAGCTGCTCCGCGAATAGCTGCAGCTGCACCCATGGTCACTGAAGTCGGGGTGGCCTCTTCTCACGAGGGAGGGAAGAAACGGTGGTGGTTGGAATTGAGGGCCCCCTGAGCTTGGCCCCTTGCTGGGTAGAGGTGAAAGGGCATGGTGCCTGCCTGTCAGGAATGCTCGGTGATTAAGTAGTCTGAGAGAGCCTCAAGTCTGCAGCCGCCTCTCTGTGGCTCTGACGTCTGGAGATGGTGTGGTCGGCCCCAAGGTGACTGTTTGCAGGACGGGACTTGCCCTGGTGTTCATGGTGGTGACTCTGGTCAAGGAAGAGCCTGACTCAGGAAGAAGCAGGAGTGCTGGAAGCTGCTCTGGGAGGCTGGCATGACCCCGGCATCAGGGGTTCTTATTTCCTGGCTCCACACGTGACTCTGCAGCACACTGGCCTTTCCTGCCACTTGGAAATTGTTTTAAAAATGGGCTTTTCCTCCCAGCTACAGAAACACCCACGCCTTCAAGGCGGGGGCAGTGGTGGAGGGCACAGAGTTTCAAGTAAGGCCCGCCTGGCTTGGAGTTCCTGCCTGGACGTTGATTCACTCATTGGCTGTGTTCTTTAACTTTTCAGAGCCTCAGTTTCCTTGTCTGTGAAATGGGGATAATAATGCTGCCTACTTTTCACTGTGAGGATTCACAGAGATGTGTGAGGCAGTACAAAAATGTTGTCTCAAGAGAGCTGGTTAAAGCTGAGCTGATTGGTCTAAAATGAGGGCAAAAATCTTCTTAGGGAGGGAATTACTGTTGGGTTTGGGGAAAAGGTGCATAATGGGCATGTCTGATTAAAAAGGGGAGACTCCCTGCCTTACCCCACCCTTCCTCTGTTGTCTAGAGAGGGCTAATTTTTCTGCAAAAGAAAGAAACAGGTTTGAGAGTTTTCATGGTCAGTGTGAGAGCTGGTGTGGAGTCGTGAGGGAGAAGAAGGGAGATGCCCAAGGGTCCCAGGGCTCCCCCATCCCTGGCATTCTCCAGGCAAGAACACTGGAGTGGGTTGCCATTTCCTTCCCCAATGCCTGAAAGTGGAAAGGGAAAGTAAAGTCGCTCAGTCCTGTCTGACTCTTCGCAACCCCATGTACTGCAGCCTACAGGGCTCCTCCGGCCATGGGATTTTCCAGGCGAGAGTACTGGAGTGGGTTGCCACTGCCTTCTCTGATTTAACTGCTACCCAGAAGCTGGGCTCAAAATGCGAGCGCGCAGCGGAGCGAGCGCAGCGCGCCTGCGCCGTACGTGCGCGCGCATGCTCCCCGCCCCCGCCCGCCCCCGCGCCCTGGCAGTTGCAAAAGCTCGCCGGCGCTCGTGGCTGATACCGCTTACCTGAGGGACCCGCGGCCGCCCCCGGCCGGCGTCGCAGCCTCCCGGGAGCCCGGCCCCGAGGTGTGAGGTGAGCCCCGGGTCGTGCAGGCCCCTTCCCGTCCGGCGAGCGGGAAAAGGAGTCGGGAGTGGGGACTGAGGAGGTGCCGCCGCGGCTGCCCGCTCCTCGGTCTGACCCGGTGCCGAGGAGGCACCAGCGGCCGCGGCCCCTCCTCCTCAGGGAGCGTTATTCGTGTCGCCGCCGAAACAACAGCCGTGGGCGCCGCGCTGTGGAGGGGTGTCTCGGGGCTTTCTCGGGGTGGGCGGCGGGGCGCGGAGGAGCCCGAGTTTGGGCCTGGGCGCCGGGGCGGGCCGATGCCCGCGGACGGGGTTGACCCTCTGGGTCCCGAGCCCGCGCCGAGCAGCCTGTTGGAGGGTGGTCCGCGCTCCCTCCGCGCCGCGCTCCCTGCGCCAGCCCTGGGGCTCGGTCGGCGCCGCGGGGGCGTGTGGCGCTCCCGGGCCGCTGGGGGCTGTGGGGGGAGGACGCGGCCAGTGGCGGGAGGGCAGTGCGCCGAGGGCTGAGCGCGGGGGGCGTCGGGGCTTCCCGGGGCCGGGCGGCGTCGCAGCATCTGGACTGCCTCCTGTTTCTAGTCCTGAATGTTGTCCCCTCTCCTCCCTCCCGTCAGTTTTGCAAAGTCTGCATATTCCTCCTCGAGCCTTCCCCCTCTGCCCCCTTGGACGCTCCGTGTGTTTGCCCTGGGGTAGGGCGGTGAGATTCATCCGTAGCCTCTGAGACTTAGCAGCAGCAGCAGCAAACATGTCAAGGCATTGTAGCATCTTCCTAGAGGCCTTTGTCAGAGTTAGGTGCCTTCCTCAATAAGAGAAAAAGGGGTGTTTTTTCTTTCGTTCTTAAAAGAACAAAAGCATATGCCACTAACTTAGGCAGAGGAGCCAACTTGAAGTTGCAGCATATCTAGGAAGGAGGACAAAAGGTCTGGGTTTTGGCCCAGAATAAATGAAATTTTGAATTTTGGTTCCCTTCTGAATGTAGGCAGACAGAACAGCAGAGCAGCTCAGCAGCTATAGAAATAAATGACTGCTCTATAAGGTTGGTCAAGCAAGATATTATTTTATAGAAGTAGTTTGGAGAGACCTGTAATGTTTATTTACGGGAATTGGGTTACTTGGCAAAGCCAATATCGCAGGAGCAAGGAAACAGAGACTTGACAAGGGGGATGTTACCTCCCTCTTGAGCCTTCTTTTAGCCTTTAGTGATGTGCTGACAGTCAAAGGGATAGAGGAATCCATAGTTCTGTTATTAAGAACCATTTACTCCTCAAGATAATGCTTTCCATCCGTACTTTTTTTTTTCCCCCCATCCGTACTTTTAGGCAAATCAATGCCATCTTTTTCCTCCAGAAGAAGAAGGAAAATAACAAAAAAGTGTTTGTTTGAAGTGCCAAACCACAACATAGAGGTAATAAGATAGAAGTGGCCTGGCTTCCAAAGATAGAGCTGAAAATAAAAGATAATCGAGATGCAATTCTTCTTACAGTGTTGCTTTTTCTTTAGGGGGTTCTTCCTCTACCCACCTCCCCCCAAATGCTTTGAAACTGTCAGGAAAGTAAGGTAATTAGTAAAGCCTACTGTCCTACCTTCTCTTTCCTCCTCCTCCGTTATTTATTTTTTTCTCATCCACTGATATTCCCTGCCTCTCCGTCTCTCCCGAATCTACCAGTGCCCTATTAATAGAAGAAGAAAGGACTGTAGGTTCTTTCATCCCGTTTTCATCTTAGGTACTGTATTCCTCTGAACTTTGTTTTGTGCTTTGAACATTGAGGTGGATTTTTGTAGAGAGATCCCCAGCCATGATTGAGATATTTGAAGTAGGGAGCCTTGCGGGGAAGATAAACAGTAAAGTGCACGTTCTTTCTTTGTATAGCACAGTGCTGTGAGAGCGTCATCATTGGGCAGAGAGAGGGGCTTTTAAATTCCCTGTAAGTCCTCTGTTGCCCACTTCACAGGCAGAGAATCTCTCTCTCCAACTTAAGTTTCGTATGTGTTGGTAAAACTATGAGATTTCATACTGAAAACTTACTCTGAGCTTGTTAGTTTGTTGATGTTAGACTGCTGTTGACTTTATTTTCTTCAGGAGACTTGTGATAGGAAACAGTTCTTACTGCATCTTTACCTTCTTTCACAGGGAAGAGCAGTGTTGGCCTCAAGTGTTTTTTAACCCCTAAATCTCTAGAGTTAGAGACGTTTAAAGCTGCAGTTGGCCACAAAAAGAGCAGTAGTGCAAATGAAAAGCAAGACTTTGAAATATGTATGAGAGGAATTGTTCAGTATAGATTTGTGAGAAGGGTCACAGCGTCTTGAGGAAACAAGTGAAGGTTTTTAATAGTGGCATTTCCGGAAGGTTAGGAATGAATGTTTGAAGAGTAACAACTCCTCCTTGACTAGAAAACAGTTTTAACTGACTGTTGCATCGTAAATGGTGAATCTATCTTTGAGTTACAGTCTTTGAGTTATGCTGAGAACTAGCAACAGTTTTGGTGGATCCAAGGAATGCACTGTGAATGAAGTTTAAGAAAAAACAACTAGGCTAGTAGGCCTAAAAAAATCTTGGTCCCCAAAGTTTATCTCATTAAACTAATTTTATAGTCAAAACATGCAACCATGCTAAAGGGGGGGAAAAATCAGGAGCTTGATATTAGAGCATTTTCTGAACACATTTTAATGAAAAAGGGAAACCAGGCTGGAATTTCAACCTGATTTTTTTTTAAAAGTCCAGATTCTGGCCATCTTTCAACTTTCCAGTTTTGCTTTTAGTTTTAAAAGAGCTTCTGCTTTCTCCAGTCTTAAAAGTAATGTATAATTTGTAAGATGGACTGGATTTTGATGCCTACTGTTCATTTTAATCTTGAACTTGAATGTTTTCCCTGTATTTTTTTAAGCCCCATCACTCAGCACACTGGAAGATTAGATTATCTTTTGTAATCAGTAGATGACTAGATGGACTTTAAAAATTAGAGAAAGTAGCAAAGTGATACCTTGAGATTAGTAAGAATCTAGGCCCTCAGAATTAAATATGGAGCTATATAAACTTTAGCAACCAGAAAACAGTATCCTGAGAGTGAATTTATTTAAAAAAAAAAAAAAAAGATATGGAAAACAAAAGGCCAAAACCCACATGAGTTTTAGGAAAAGGAATCTAGCACTTTGAGCAGTGATATGCTCTCAGTGTGTACTTTGCTGTTTATGTTCCTTGAGAGAAGAAGCTTCAGAGGTAGTGATTGCTAATCCTTATAATGCAGTCTTGGAAAACTCTGAAGGAAGACAAAAGAATATCCTCCTGTTCCCATTGTAGCCAGTGTGTTTGAGGCAACCTTTAATTTCTGAATTGGAAACGCAAAATGTTACGTACATTTGTGGTGTGTCAAGATAAGTAAATCTAAGCTGAGAAAGATGAAAGGAATCACTTTCTGTACAGGAAGTGTGAATTGGAATAGAATTGCTAACATCTTTTGTTGCAGGGCCCTGCTGACAAGCCCCCAGGGCCCACTTTTGTCATTGTCTCTTCTGGGATTCAGCCTGCTTTCTTTCCTCTTCACAGTTGCCATCTCCTGCTTTTCCCACCTGAGTTCTTTGGGTCTGGCTTTGTAGCCAGCCTCTGAAGACAGTTCCAAGACTGCATCCCCTTTATTGCTGTTCTTCAGGACAAATACTCACCTTATTTTAGGGGCTTTTACTTTTTATCTTCAAAAGAGAACTGGTAAATTGGGGAATATCAGATTCCTGATGTTACACATTGATAAAAATTAAAGTGTAGGGTTCAGTGTATCTAGTCCTTTTTGTTTTCTGATGAAATAATCATCAGGTCACTTAATCTGAAATTAGTTTTCCCAGATATCTTGTATTGCTCTGTAAAGAAGTGAATGTCTCTTTTCTCAGGGTTAGGGCATGGAAAACTGTTTACAGACCCCTCATTTTCTACTGGTCCTTGGCGCCTGAGACTGTTCCCTCCAGTTAATCCAGCAATTCCCTTATTCAGCTGAGATTCTGCAGATTTCTGTAGTCAAAGATATAATATCAAAAAGAATACAAAAAATCTTTTAACCTTTATGTAATCAGTTGCTGTATTTTGTCAGCATTTCTTGGTTTGCTCAATCTTCTGTGTCCTGCTGTCTGAAACTTACAGCTTCTTCAAGGCTGGTTCTCTTAGGAAAAAGGATTGTTGCTATCCATACTCCCGTGATCCTGATTAGAAGCATTTATTTCATTATATTATTGAAAAACAATTTAGAATATATATCAACTTTTTTTTTAAACTGTGCATGATATTTGGTTCAGCTGAGAGGTGATCTGATTTTTTTTCAGTAGTGAAAATCAATTTTTGACCCATTCTGAGTTTATCATCTTTTTTTTTTTTTGCTTTTCTTGCTGCCTGTGGTAGGGCATTTTTGTGTCCCTTGGCTTGTTACTTAATCAACAGTCAGTAAACATTGATTCAAGTAGTAGTATTGTCAGCACACATTTACAGATTTAGCAGACTTAATTTTCCCGTACAGAAATAACATGTGACAGATTTAAAAATAACATTTCAGCATTTATAATACTTTACTCCTTTTTTGTTTTGTTTCTGTTTTTTGACCACGCTGTGCAGCTTGTGGCACCTTAATTCTCTGACCAGGGATCAAACTCGAGCCCCCTGAAGTAGAAGTGTGGAGTCCTGGGAAGTCCCTATAATATTGTATTTTTAAACAATTCAGGTAGTTTTATTCTGTTTCTCGTATGTATATTTTTGACAAAAGTGGGAGACTCTATGCTGTTTTGTAAACCATTTAAAATTTAATTTTTCACTTACTGTATTGTTACTGTCTTTTCAAGTCAGCATATACAGATCCTGCTCATCATTTTTAGTGAGTGTGTCATGTGTTGGTTGTGCTGTAGTTTAACCAATTCCTTATTGGTAGACTTTCAGATTGTCTCTGGGTTTTTATTTTATAAACAGTGTTGTACTAACATTTCAGTTATACGTCATGTGTACTTGTGTTTACTTGCTTAGAATAAATTGTAGAATAGGTCTGCTGAATCAAAGTATATACATTTTAAGAGCTTTTGATGTCCATAGGTATTTTTTTGAAATGCCAACTAGTTTACCTTTCCTCCAGTAGTACTTGAAAATGGAGAATTTCCTGGCGGTCTAGTGGTTAGACACTTCACTGCCTTGGTCTGGGTTCAGTCCTTGTTTGGGGAACTAAGACTCTGCAAGCCGTGAAGGAGTGAAGGACAGCCAAAAAAAGAAAAAAAAAAAGAAAAATGTATCTCCAAGTGTGGGAATGTTGAAGATATTCTTTTTTCTGCACCCTCTCCTATGCTGTGTTCTGTTATTCTTTTTGCTCATCTGATTGGCAAAAATGTTATATATCATGTTTGTATGTTTTTATTAGTAAAGTTGAATATCTTTTCATGTGTTTGTTGGCCATTTGTATTTCTTTTGTAAATGTATGTCCTTTTTCCATTTTTCTGTTAAAGTAGTATTCTTTATCTGCTTTTTAAAAAAATTCATTTTATATATTACTTTTGCTCAGCACATAATTCGGAGGAGGCAATGGCAAGCCACTCCAGTACTCTTGCCTAGAAAATCCCATGGATGGAGGAGCCTGGTAGGCTTCAGTCCGTGGGGTCGCTAAGGGTCGGACACGACTGTGCGACTTCACTTTCACTTTTCACTTTCACACATTGGAGAAAGAAATGGCAACCCACTCCAGGGTTCTTGCCTGGAGAATCCCAGGGATTGGGGAGCCTGGTGGGCTTCCGTCTATGGAGTCACACAGAGTCGGACACGACTGAAGTGACAGCAGCAGCAGCAGTGTTCCCTTTAGCTTTTATTTTTTAAGTTGCAAGCAGATGAACATGCTGCATAAGCAGCAAACTACAAACATGGAACTTATATGGATGTTTTGATACTGTAGCGAAATAAAGCTTTCAGGGCTTGACATATTTAATGATATGCATAATTGTTACCGTGCTGCATGATAAGCTTCCATATACATGACTGTGTTTAATATCACTTTTACATAGCCAGACATCACATTTCTGGGCCCAGCTTGAAGGAGGAAACAATACAATGGCAGGCCAAGAAGCTTTAACAAATATTTCTTACTTAGAGATTTCAGTATTAGATTAGACGTTTGGGGCAGAGGTCGCTTGTAACTTTGGTGTTCCTAATTCCTAAGGTTGTAGACTTTGCTTTTCCCTTCTTCTACTCAAGACCATATGCTTGAGGGAAAAATTGGGAAGATTCAGCCATGGCTTTACTTTCTCCAAATAGTTTTTTCTGCCCAGTAATTAAAGCTTGGGATGCAGAGGTCCCTGTCATTGGTAGTGCACAAAGGACAGTTTCTTTCTCTGCTTTAGCCAAGCCAGTTCAAGTTTTCAAGGTCTAAGCTGTCACGGGCCCTAATATCTATTTGAATTGTCCTGTTAACCTGGGTCTCTGAGAATTTCTGAACCTGACTTTCTCATGTTTTCCCAACTGAGGTTGTGTACTTCAAACAGAAATATTTGCCATCTGTGAAACGAAAATAAAGTAAAAGCAGGCTTAACATCATTACAAAACCAAATGGAAGTATGATAGTTTTAGAATATGCTTTTTTCCTACCAGTCCTGTCTTCCACTCTACCTACCCTTCCAGCCCCCAGAGAGATGCATATTTTTGTCCCTAGAAAAAAAGTGAAAGTTGCATCCAACTCTCTGCGACCCCTTGGACTGTAGCCTGCCGGGCTCCTCTGTCCATGGAGTTCTCCAGGCAAGAATACTGGTGTGGGTTGCCATTTCCTCCTCCAGGGAATCTTCCCAACCAGGGATCAAACGCATGTCTCCAGCATTGCAGGCGGATTCTTTACCGTCTGAGCCACCAGGGAAGCCCCCAGCAAAGGCAGTGTCAAATCGGACTCTGAAACTTGGTAGAAACTCTTAACTGGAAATCATTCGTATCCCACGCTGTAACTTTCTAGGGTTGACTCTTCTCTGCAGCCTGACTGTGTGTAATGAAGCATTTGTTGGTCAAACGTTTTCTATCTATGTACTGAATTTTTGTACTATCTAAAAGGATGAAGCATTGTTGGGAAAATGTCCTGATAATACTCTTAGAATCTTCTGTTTGCCAGTTCAGTATTGGTTGATAGAAGTAAGTCTTTGTATCCGCTGTAATTCAGTAATGAAACTACCTAAAGTTTGATGCTGCTTTACCTTTTATAGAGTACATTATTTTATAATTCGCTTATGTACCATCTTTGATAGGGAGGTGCAATGTTTAGAAAGGAAAATTCTGAGCTCAGAGAAGTTAAGTGATTCACATAGTTGGGAAGAGGCTTGAATCCATATCTATTGATTTCTTTATATTTTACACCTTTCACAGATACCATCTGCTGAATTTATTTATTTATTTTTAAATGTTAAGATTTTATTTACAAAACTTCTTTGTTGTACAGAAAGTAAAAATGCTGTTACGATCTTGGTGTGACTGGTAGCCACGGACAGTTGACTCACCAATCACAGCTATCCACACTACAGCAAGTCTTACACAAAAACCTAACAACGCTTACAATTTTGTTGGGGTGAAGTCCCCAAGCTTGGTGGTGGATTTCCAAGAGGGACTAAATGGAGGAAGGTGGAATGTCACAGGAACTATTCTTTGGCTCTTTGGGTGGGTGGGTGTCCTGGGGTTTGTATCACAGCTACAAAAAAAACAAACAAACAAAAAACAGCAGCTACCAGATCCATGTCAGCAGTCCAGCCAATACTGAACAGTTCTTTTTTTGCAGGTTATTGGGGTCTTATTAATCATCTTCTCCTTTGTCATCTGTTTCTCTCTTCCTCTTTTCACCTTTCCCGCTTTCTTCCTCTTCTTCATCCTCATTTTCATCAACTGCTCCATCATGTCCAAATTCTTCTTCCTCCCCACTGACTTCATCTTCATCCTCCTCCCTTCTACATCTTCATCGTCAACCTCTTCATCATCAAACTCTTCTTCCTCACCATCTTCATCTTCCTCCTTATCCTCATCTTCTCCTTCTTCATCATCCTCTTCTTCATCCACACCATCCACCGCGGCATCTGAATCTGGGGCTTCACGATCCTCTCGGTCATAGCCATCCAGATAGGTCAGCTGGGGCAGGAGCTTGAAGACACTCTCTCGGTAGTCGTTCAGGTTAGTAACCTCACAGTTAAACAGATCCAGGCTCTTCAGACATTCCAACTTTTTCAAAGGTTCCAGGGTGCTGATATCTTTCAGTTTATTTCCACTTAAGTTGAGATGTGTAAGATTTGGAAGTTTTTCTGCTAACATATCCAGACCTCCACAGATTCTGTTGTCACCGAGCTCAAGCTTTTTCAATTTAGGTAGTTTGGGAAGATTTGAAACTGAAATCAAGCCTACATTTATTAAACTGGGGAACTCTTAAGTTCACAAATTCAGCTGTTAAGCCCTCAATTTTCCCATCATTTGATCTGCAATTGTCCAGGACAAGTTCTCGAACAGGTGCCGGGGTCCGGTTCCTCAGCTCCAGGTGGATCCTCCTCTTCATGCCCATGTTTCTCTCTCTTCCCCCTTCTTCAAACTTAACTTTCCGTGGAGAGGGGAGAGGCGTCCCAGCCTGCGCAGCGAGGGCCGTCGGAAGGGGTCTGCTCGAGGCAGAGGCCGACGGCACGGTCCTGGGTGGCGGGCGGCGTGCAGGCAGGCGAGCGGAGGCCCTGGAGCCAAGTTACTCGCGGGAGCAGAGAGAAACCCTGGAGGGAAAAGCTGAATCATTTAATGATTAAAACATTTATAATAAAATGTAAATAACTTGTTATTAAGTGTGGCAGATATTTAAATAAAATTTAGGACAACAGCATGCAAGTTTTTCCCAATGGATCAATTATGTCTTGTGACAAATGAAAAACTACCATTATAGATGGGAAATTAAACTGTATGGTATATAAACAACTGAGGGAGGAAACAGTGCCTTTAAATGCTGTTTATGGATTCTCTGGTATATCTAGAGCAAGAATGCTAAGGTAGAAAAGCTATAGGATTTGTTTATGAAACACCCATGTGTTTTATCTGTAAGACAGTATTGTGTCTCTCGGTCAAAGTCTGTGATTGTTGTTGTTGTTTGCCACACGCCCGGCATTTGGAATTTTAGTTCTCCACCAGGGAGTGCACTGGTGCCCCAGGAGTGGATGTGTGCAGCTTTAATCACTGGACCACCGGAAGGTCCCAAAGGCAGTATTTTAAAATTTCTCTTCCTAGAACTGATTGTTAGTGTGTAGAAACGCAACTGATTTTTGTATACTGATTGTGTATCCTGCAACTGTACTGAGCTAATCAAAGTTTTAATATCAAGCCTGTAATATTTCAAGAGGAAATTGCTAATTTCTCCCATTTTTAAAAAACAATTATTTTTCAGATATTTCAGCCAAAGGCAGAAAGAGCTCTTCTCCTAAGATGGAGTCTGTTGTTTGGGAATGTGGTTGATCCACTTGACACGTTGGCCAGATGGTGCCCAATGTAATAAAATGAGGCAAGATGATGTCATTTTCCCATATTGTGAAACCAAAAACAAATGCCTTTCGTGAGACCAAGCTAACAAACCTCTGACGGTGCAAAGAATAACTCTGTTTGAAGAACTTAACAGCAAGATAGAAGAAGTACTTTCAAGCTGAGGTGTACAAAGATCTAAAATACATATTGAGTAGGCCTGATCATCTGAATCTCATTCAGTCGAGAAAGCATGGCTGTGAGTTGGATCGTCTTCTATCTGTGGCCCTTGACTATGTTTGTGGGCTGTATAGATGGGCACAGTTTGTTTTCTTTGAGCCTATTACCTTGAGGATGTGCCAAGATTTGCCTTGTAACACTGCCCTCATGCCCAATCTTCTGAATCATTATGACCAACAGACGGCAGCTTTAGCAATGGAGGTAAGACTTCATCTATTATTTGGCATGTCGTAGAAAATTGTTCTTGTATTGCCCTTTTAATCAGTCTAATGAATGTATTTGATAAACAACAGGAAAAACTAATATGTTATTTTGAACTGCATCTTGTACATTAAAAAGTTATGTATTTAGGTTCAGACTCTGATCGATTGAAGATTTCAGGTTTGGGGAATGTTACTCATCTTAGTTTTCAGATATTATTGTTTTATGAAGAAATTTGGAAGTTTGGAACTGGGGAAGTAATAGCCTTTCAGAAGTTTAAATTGTCCAAGTTATGGTTACATCTTTTCTGCTATTTGATAATAAGACTTTAAAGAGCAGACTATAATAATAATAATATTCATGATTCACTTAGTAAATATTGAAGGTAACATGATTTTGAAAATGGGTTCTTTGGTTCAGCCTTCAGGCTGGTGGGTTTACAGTATTTACATTGTCTTAAATAATTAAGATGGTATCCTGGTCTTACTATCTTCACATCGATTTAAGAACAGGAACTCCCAAGCAGTGATAAAGGTTTTGTTGTGTGAATTATCTGTTCTTGACCTCAGGGCTTCATGAAAATCTGTTGCCTTACTTGAATTTTTCTAATGGTAATTCTTTAGGCACTTTTTAATTCTTTTACTTTAGAAGCTATGACCAATTAATGGATGTAGTTAATAATAGGTTTAAATAATTTCGTATGTGTTTCAATAATGGTTTTAGAATTGTGGACAAAGATATGTTGACCAGATAGGAATTAGGGGGCAGTAAACTGTGACAGTAAGAGGTAAAAGCTATGGAGTTGTATAAACTGCAGCAGCAGCTACCACTTTCTATCTGTATTACTTTGGGCAAGTTACTTGAGTTTTCTTACCATTGTCACTTTGCTTGTAAACTAGAGTTAACACTTTGGAAGATACAAAATGAAGTGTTTCTAAAGTACTTGGCACAGTACTTTTGGAGTAAGTTCTCTGAAAGTGATAGCTTTTACCATTTTCCCATATTCTAATATTAATGTAGCTACATAGTACATAGAATTTAAAGTTTTTTTTTTTTTAATTTTAGTCTTTAAACCTTTGTTGCAGTGCTTTCAGCAAATTGAATACTACGTGGTTTAGAATCTTCATTTTATAGTAAAATTCAAAGGTTTAGTACTTCCAAGTAAACGAACATAAATCTGGGAAAGATTATTATTCATAGATTTTGAAATGCAGAGGGCAACTTGTATAGTCCAAATACTTGAAAATATTTTAGAGGTTGAATGAAATATTTCTGCTCTTCCACTGACTACACACAGTCTAACTGGTAAGGAGAGATTTGGTATAGACTGTGAGATTGAGTATATGAAAATGGGTATTGGTTTCATATAGGAATTTGGTTCGGGCATGGTAGTCCCTGCCGGGTATTAAAACTACCCAGTTCTCTCACCAAGAAAATGAAGGAGGAATATCTTTGGTTCTCGTGTCATGTTAAGTCAGTGTAACTCCTTTGGACAGCAAATAGGGTTGTAAGAAATAAGTCATAAAGATTTATGTACTGATTTGGGTTTAACTTTTGCCTCTTTCACGTAGTAGCTTTCAGACTTTGAAATTAAGTCACCTAACATCTCTGTGATCTGGAGAAGGAAATGGAAACCCACTTCCAGTACTCTTGCCTGGAAAATCCCATGGACGGAGGAGCCCGGTAGGCTACAGTCTATGAGGTCGCAAAGAGTGGGACACGACTGAGTCACTTGACTTCACTTCAGCATCTTTGTGAAAATCATTTGTGAAAAGGTACTGATAACAAAAATACTTTGAACGGCTATTAGGATTAAATGAGAGATTTAAGTAGCTAGCACAGTGCATGACGCAGACTAGATGACCCACCAGTGTTACTTCTATTCCAAATGTCATTTCTAAGTGACACTAGAGCGAAAGTGTGAGAAGGACGATGTATTCGTTTCAGATGAGTTTGCATCTCTCATTGTGGGCTCCGGGGGCTTTCATGGTGGTGGCATGGGGAGATGTCTCTGTCCTCTCTTCAAACATGCCCATATAGGCTAGACATTTTGTTGGCAGTGAGACCGCATCTTTTTGAATTTCACTCCTTCTAGGGAGAGCACCTAGATGAGAAAGAGAAAGCTTTGGTGATGTGAAGTGATGTTGGGGATAGTTGGCTTGGTTGTCATATCAGGATAGTGATGCCACTGACAGTCTCCTGACAGTCTGAGAGTGTAAAGTTTCTATAATAGCGAAGGACATGGAATCTCAGCAATCAACACAGCACACTTGCAAATAGAAGTAAGGATTCTTAGATCCTTACAAGGACTTGTCTGCTGATGACACGCTCCTTTCTCTGACCCAGGACCTTTGGATCAACTTGTCAGCTTTTAGTGGGAGCAAATAATTGGAGCAGGTAACCCCAGCACATTCTTGAGTGTTCTTTGTGGGACTGGATGAGTTGAAAGACATTTCCTAGGTAATAGCATCGTTCAGCAGACTCAGGCTTCAAGCCTACCTCAGGTTCATTCCTGTACTGATATTTGGTGAAATCAAAATGAGTGCTTCGAATGAAATAATATATGGTATTGAGCTAAGGGTGCCAGGAGAGAAATTGCAGAATGTGGGTTATTTCAACTTTGCTTATTATTGTTCACAGTCAACAAGTTGGGTGTTCTTTCATTGTATATTGAGAATTCCTCCTCAATACTTCGATTGAAATTGGAACATGTTCAAATAAATGGGGTGAATGTCCACTTATTAAATTGGAGAAAAGATCCTTGTTAGTTTGTTAGTATGTATATTTTTCTTACTTTACAAAAAGTGCGTTTCTACATAAACACATACATTAAATGTTTCTTAAGTTCTTAACTTGATGTCTGTCTTTTCCCCGAGTATTGTGGCTTTTGATAGAAACAAGATTGCTCATTCCTCCGTTTCCCACACCATTTTGAACTGTCTAAATTGCCAAGTACAGGATGCAGTGCAGTTGTCTCCAATGTACAGCTGACACTGTACAGGAGACAGGAATCAAGACCATCCCCAAGAAAAGAAATGCAAAAAAGCAAAATGGCTGTCTGAGAAGGCCTTACGAATAGCTGTGAAAAGACGGGAAGCGAAAAGCAAAGGAGAAAAGGAAAGATATACCCATTTGAGTGCAGAGTTCCAAACAATAGCAAGGAGAGATAAGAAAGCCTTCCTCAGCGATCAGTGCAAAGAAGTAGAGGAAAACAATAGAATGGAAAGACTAGAGATCTCTTTGGAGACGGGAATGGCGGCCCACTGCAGTACGCTTGCCTGGAGAATCCCATGGGAGGAGCCTGGTAGGCTGCAGTCCATGGGGTCGCTTGGAGTCGGACACGACTGAACAGCTTCACTTTCACTTTTCACTTTCTTGCATCGGAGAAGGAAATGGCAACCCACTCCAGTGTTCTTGCCTGGAGAATCCCAGGGACGGGGGAGCCTGGTGGGCTGCCGTCTATGGGGTCGCACAGAGTCGGACACGACTGAAGTGACTTAGCAGCAGCAGCAGAGATCTCTTCAAGAAAATTAGAGATACCAAGGGAACATTTCTTGCAAAGATGGGCTCAATAAAGGACAGAAATGGTAGGGACCTAACAGAAGCAGAGGATGTTATGAAGAGGTGGCAAGAATACACAGAAGAACTGTACAAAAAAGATCTTCACGACCCAGATAATCACGATGGTATGATCACTCACCTAGAGCCAGACATCCTGGAATGTGAAGTCAAGTGGGCCTTAGGAAGCATCACTACGAACAAAGCTAGTGGAGGTGATGGAATTCCAGTTGAGCTATTTCAAATCCTGAAAGAAGACACTGTGAAAGTGCTGCACTCAGTAGGCCAGCAAATATGGAAAACTCAGCAGTGGCCACAGGACCAGAAAAGGTCAGTCTTCATTCCAATCCCAAAGAGAGGCAATGCCAAAGAATGCTCAGACTACCACACAATTGCACTCATCTCACACGCTAGTAAAGTAATGCTTAAAATTCTCCAAGCCAGGCTTCAGCAATGCTTGAACTGTGAGCTTCCAGATGTTCAAGCTGGTTTTAGACAAGGCAGAGCAACCAGAGATCAAATTGCCAACATCCGCTGGATCATGGAAAAAGCAAGAGAGTTCCAGAAAAACTTCTATTTCTGCTTTATTGCTATGCCAAAGCCTTTGACTGTGGGGACCACAGTAAACTGTGGAAAATTCTGAAAGAGACAGGAATACCAGACCCCCGACCTGCCTCTTGAGAAACCTGTATGCAGGTCAGGAAGCAACAGTTAGAACTGGACATGGAACAACAGACTGCTTCCAAATAGGAAAAGGAGTACATCAAGGCTGTATATTGTCACCCTGCTTATTTAACTTCTATGCAGAGGACATCATGAGAAACGCTGGGCTGGAGGAAGCACAAGCTGGAATCAAGATTGCCGGGAGAAATGTCAATAACCTCAGATATGCAGATGACACCACCCTTATGGCAGAAAGTGAAGAGGAACTCTAGAGCCTCTTGATGAAAGTGAAAGAGGAGAGTGAAAAAGTTGGCTTGAAGCTGAGCATTCAGAAACCTAAGATCATGGCATCTGGTCCCATCACGTCATGGCAAAAAGATGGAGAAACAGTGGAAACAGTGGCTGACTTTATTTTTCTGGGCTCCAAAATCACTGCAGATGGTGACTGCAGCCTTGAAAGTAAACGACGTTTAGTCCTTGGAAGGAAAGTTATGACCAACCTCGACAGCATATTAAAAAGCAAGAGACATTACTTTGCCAACAAAGGTCCATCTAGTCAAGGTTGTGGCTTTTCCAGTGGTCATGTATGGATGTGAGAGTTGGACTGTGAAGAAAGCTGAGCGCAGAAGAATTGATGCTTTTGACCTGTGGTGTTGGAGAAGGCTCTTGAGAGTCCCTTGGACTGCAAGGAGATCGAACCAGTCCGTCCTAAAGGAGATCTGTCGTGGGTGTTCACTGGACGGACTGATGTTGTAGCTGGAACTCCAGTACTTTGGCCAGCTGATGCGAAGAGATGACTCATTGGAAAAGACCCTGATGCTGGGAAAGATTGAGGGCAGGAGGAGAAGGGGACGACAGAGGATGAGACGGTTGGATGACATCCTCGACTTGATGGACATGGATTTGGGTGGACTCCGGGAGTTGGTGATGGACAGGGAGGCCTGACCTGCTGCGGTTCCTGATGTCGCACAGAGTCGCACACGACTGACGCGACTTAGCAGCAGCAGCAAAATGGTGATATTCTGTCATTCTTCATTTCTCAGCTAGAATACTTTAAACAGAAACTTGCTCATTTTGATTATTGGACTGTTGAATTACTCTTATGTTCAGTTTATGTAAAAAAAAGACAGCAAATATGCAGCTGTTCTCCTTTGTTAGTTTTTAGGATAATAAATTGATTCACAAGAATCTTGCAAAAGTGACTAATGAGATCTTTCTCCTTTCAAATATCATTGTTCTCTTTTCAAGTATCATTGTGGACTCATGGATTTTTACCATATTTTATGCGTTTGAGTCCACTGCAGTTGTTATTTTGTTGTGGCTGAGTCTGTTCTGTTTTTGGTAGTGAGCACCTCTTCAAGATAGCTCCTAAGTGTTTTTGATACTACCCTAGGGGTTTCTGATAGCTTCCTTGCTTTCTGGTATGATCCAACCTTATTTCATAAAATTCTGCCTCAGAACTTGAATTATCACTTTCTTTAGGGAGTGCTGGTTCCTTTTAGTTGGAGAGAATTTTCACGGATTTTTGCAGACTGCTATCTGGGTGCTATGCTTATTGATACTAGGTTAGTAATTTATAGGTCTCGTCAAAGATGGAGCTAGGAAATAACTTTTTTTAAAAAAAAGACAGTGCAGCATGAGTTTTTACTGATAACTTGTAATTAAATAGTATTGGAGAGTTTTTATTTAATATTTTAGAATTTTTGTTTCTTCTCGTTCCGAAAGCTTATGATATACAGACAGTACTTAATTTCAGAATCATATCAGTATCGTTACTGAGAGCCCTGTAAGGTTTCTTTGTATTTCTTATGTCCTTAGGATGTATTTCACCAAGGATGTGCAGTCAGATTACTGTGTTTTAGAGTTAAGTACTCCTCTGTTTGGTTTAACTCAATACACAGTTTAGGTGTGTGTTTCATTTTGATTTTGAGAAACGACTTAAATTTTTTTTTGTTTAAATTTATTTTATAATCGTGTTTAAAAACTTGATATATACGACAAGGTACATTCAGAGGAGTCTAGTTTCTGGACTGTGTTTGTGCTCAGTCACTCATCGTGTCTGGCTCTTTGAGACCCAATGGACTGTAGCCTGTTAGGCTCCTCTGTCCATGGGGATTCTCCAGGCAAGAATACTGGAGTGGGTAGTCATGCCCTCCTTCAAGGGATCTTCCCAACCTAGGGATCGAACTCAGGTCTCCCGAATTTCAGGCAAATTATTTACCATCTGAGCCACCAGGGAAGCCCACGAATACCGGAGTGGATAGCCTATCCTTTCTCCAAGGGATCTTCCCGACCCAGGAACTGAACCGGAGTCTGCAGGTGGATTCTTTACCAGCTGAGTCCTAACCTTATTCTTTCCTTCCCTTGGGGGTAGTTGTTTTTTTTTTAAAGCTTTTTGTTTATCCTTCCATTAAAACTTATAGTAATTATAGAAAATGTCTGTATAATATTTCTATATAGCTATATATTGTTTCACGCTCTTTTGATATAGTGTCATACTGTTTGTTTTCTCTACCTTGTTTTTTTACTTAACAGTATATCCTGGTTATTTCATAGTAGCACTTAGAGATAATGTTCCTCAGCATTTTTTTTTTAATTGTGGCAAAATATACATGTTGCACTAGTGGTAAAGAAACCGCCTGCCAATGCAAGAGGTGTGGGTTCAATCCTAGGGTGGGGGAGATCCCCTGGAGGAGGACATGGCTTCCCAATCAAGTATTCTTGCCTGGAGAATCCAATGGACAGAGGAGTGTGACAGGCTACAATCCATAGTGTTGCAAAGAGTTGGAGATGACCGAAGTGACTTAGCATGCATGTACGCAAAATATATATAACATAAAATTTACCACTGGAATCTTTTCTTGTTTGTTTTTTGGCATACCGTGCAGCTTGTGGTATCTTAATTCCTCGACCAGGGATTGAACCCAGTTCCCGGCACTGAAAGTTCGGAGTCCTAACCATGAGACCACCAAGGAATTCCCCCATTCCAATCATTTTTAAGTGTGCAGTTCAGTGGAGTTAAATACAGTCACCTTGGTATGTCATTACCACTATGCTTCTTGAGCACTTTTTCAGCCTCTGCAACTGAAACACTATACGTGCTAAACAATAATTCCCTGTTCTCCCCTCCCCTCAACCTTTGGCGGCCACCGTTCTACTTTTTTTTCTTTCTCTCTGAATTTGATGACTCCAGTACCTCATTTAAGTGAAATCATAAAATATTTGTCCATTTGTGATTGGCTTATTTCACTTAGCACACTGTCTTCACGATTCATCCATGTTGTAACAAGTGTCGGAATTCCCTTCCTTTTTAAGGCTGAATAATATTTCATTGTATATTTATGCCCAACGTTTAGTTTAATCATTCATTCATCAGACTCTTGAGTTCCTTCCACCTTTTGGCTATTATGAATATAGCTGCTCTGAGTACAGATATATAAATATTTGTTCCAGTCTTTGATTTAAGTTTTTTTTGGGTCTTCCCAGAAGTGAAATTTTAGGATAGCATGATAATCCTGTTTAATTTTTTGAGGAGCCACTGAACTGTTTTGTATAGCAGCTGCTCCATTTTACATTTTTGCTAGCGATGCACAAGGGTTCCAGTATCTCTACATCCTCACCAACACTAGTTATTTTCTGGGTTTTTGTTTTGGAATGATAGCCGCTGTATTGGGTACCAACTTGTCCTCATTTTTTAGTTCAGGTCCTGCTGAAGGACATTTGCTTTTGAAAGCAGAACTTGCTGTTGAGGTCCTTATTCATCTTTGTAGGGCCAGCAGCTACCATGGCACCTCACACATAATAGCTGCTGAATAAATGTCTGAGTGAGTTAATGAACTTCATAAACTGAATTCCGGAAGGGGCGGTGGTCAGTCGTGGTTGTGTTACAGAGGTGTACTCAGCACATGATCTCCTGGAATTGTCAGTAGTTGTGGGTTTGTTGGGGTTAGTAATGGTAGTCCTGACAGGAGTACCAAAGATACCACTTTCCTGTGAACACCAGTGTTTGCCTTTTCCCTTTTTTTTTTTTTGGAGCGGGAAAAGGTCAAAGCGACCTGAAGCTTTCAACATTATGTATTTACACTTGTAAGTAGTATAGTAAAGTAAAGGAACAAAACTGACCAGCTTTCTTATTTCTAGACCTCTCATTCTCTTTCTGCCTAAATAATCTCATCTCCATCTTTGTCTGTCAAATTCTAATGGTTGTACTTGATGTATCCCTCCAGGCTTCTCTGTCCATGGGATTTCCCAGGCAAGAATACTGGAGTGGGTTTGCCATTTCCTCCTCGAGGGAACCTCCCCGACCCAGGGATTGAACCAGCGTCTCCTACTTGGCAGGTGGATTCTTTACTACTGAGCCACCAGGGAAGCCAAATTTGATACATTAATTAATAGGAAAAAATAGGAATAGATAATAAAATAATGTATGTGGGATCATCCTGTTTTTGTTGAAGAAAAGAAGTGTATTCATGTTCATGTAGAGTAAGTGATCTGGAAAGATTTTTGTCAAGACCAGCAGTGATTGTTCTTGAATTAACACGATTTACTTGTGTTTTCTGTGTTTTTCATTTAATGTTTGTGTTTTCTGATTTTTTTTTGTAAGAAACAAAATAGTAAAATTAGTACAGAAACTTTATTTTTAAAAATCCCAGCTGTCCTTTTTTGTCTAGCTCCCAGTTTCAGTGTCTCAGTATTTATTAAATATGTTTTTATCCGAATGACTGAAACTTAAGGAAGAACTTGGTAAATGCCATAAATAGGCATATAGTGCTCAGAGGATTCAAAAGAGAAAGGATCATGTGTGGAAAGGATCAGTTGCAGATTATGTTTGAATTGACCTTGAAAGGCAGGGTTTTGTTTTGTTTTTTGTTTTTGTTTTTCAAGAGGATACTATAATTTAATACCCCTTTGTACCAGTGATTAACATTTTGTGGATGGGCATTTGAGGAAATGAAATTTCTTTGATTGTATTTATTCTTTAAATTCATGGCTTATATTTTTAGGATACATGCATTATCAGTCAGACTGACTTTTTATCTTCTATTTAGGTTAGTATTAATAAGGTGGTTTTCCCTAAGCAAACAACAGCCTGGTGAAGTGGATTGAAGAGCCTATCGTGTGACAGGGAAATGAGCCAGGAACTAGGAAACTTCTAAATTGAAAAAGGTGAAAAATACACACGTAGTGGAGAATTAATTGCATTTAGTTATTTCTGACTTTAGGAAAAAAATAAACTTTTTGACAGTTTGATTTTCTTGCATTTTAGATCACTACACCCGGGGCAGATTCATGTCAATGTATGGCAAAACCAATACAATAATGTAAAGTAATTAGCCTCCAATTGAAATAAATAAAAGAAAAAAAAAAAAAAAAAAGAATGCCTTAAAATGCTTATTTTAAATTAAAGTATTAATTCTGATGAGTTTGGTTTGTAAAGTTTTATCTTTTGAGACAGACTATAATTCATAACCATTCATGATACTTGAAATGCTAAAAGTTTACTTCCTGAAGAAAAGTCAAATTTTATGGGCTGCTTTAGGAGCTCCCCTTTGACTTAAGATAAATATACTCCTGTGATAAAGTCATATTTCTGCAAACTAGCTCACTGAACTAATATTGGGAAATATTTAATATGCTGTCATAAGACAGTAACAAAATAAATTTGTAAAAGAAAAGCAAATCTATGGGACTAAAGGTATTTTACAAACGTAGAATTTTATATATATATATATATATATATATAAAGTAATTCTTAAAGTTTTAGACCTTTTCTCTTTAGAATTTTATTCTTAGAAAAAAGTTATTAAAGATCTTCTTTTACATCACTTAAAATTATTCTATTTAAAAATAATTTCTTACTCTAATTTGGATCTAAAATGGAATGAATACCATTTTTGAATTTTCAAGGCCGTTCCACATTTGGTTTCACATTTAGTGAATTTAGTCATAATATTCCCAAACCCAGAAGGATACAGTTTCTACGGTTATCAGACCCTTTGTAGAGTGACAGAGATTGGCATTCTGATTCTCATGAATCAAATTTTGGCCTTTAACTCTGTTCCCCTTTCACACTCCTTGCTAAGCTTGGGCTGTTGCTGTGCTTGAAGGCTTGGAAATTTCAAAGAAGAAAGAGAATTGGAGCACAAAGGCTTGGTTGATTTGAATTTGAACAAAGAATAGAAGGTTCCCTGTCTTGCACCTTTGTTGAAGAAGCCAGAAATTTAATTTTAGAAAGTTATTTTTCAGTTTGTAAACTTCGTATACCCTGGTCTTAATTTAGTGAATAAAAGTACTGCAGCTTAAGGGAGTACTCAGTAAGAATCTTTTAAAAATTTTATCAGCTGAAGATTCTTTTTTCCTCCTTTATAGAGCTTTGATAGTCTGTGTTCCTTATATATATTCTCAACTTGGCAGTATGCTGGCTAACTCATTTAATTTTTACTTTGCTGAAGTTAAAAATTGTTAGAGTTATAATCAGGGCAGTTTGCTTATTTGAAAAAGATGAATGCTTTTTGTTTTTGCATAACTCTGTTGAGGTATGATTTGTATACAGTTAACTGTACCCATTTAACAGTGTTCAGCTTGAGTTCTGACAGAAGTATATATCTGTGAAACCATCATCACTATCAAGATATCATACATGTCCATCACCTCAAAAGCTTCCTGGGGATCGTCCCTGTGGCTCAGACAGAATCGAACCCAGGTTCGATCCCTGGATCGGGAAGATCCTCTGGAGAAGGGAGTGGCAATCCACTCCAGTATTGTTGCGTGGAGAATCCCGTGGACAGAGCCTGGTGGGCCACAGTCCGTGGGGTCTCACAGAGTTTGACACGACTGAGCGAGTAACAGTATTACACTACAACAGCTTCCCTGTGCCCATTGTAGTCCACCCCTCTGAGTTGACTCCCTGCTGTAAGCAACCTCTGATCTGCTTTCTGTCACTGTGGGTTAGTGTTCATTTTCTAGAGTTTTATATGAATGTACCTGTAGTATCTACTTTTTAATGTCTGGTTTCTTTCACCCAGAGTCGTGATGTAGAGATTAATGCATGTTTTCTTTTGCTTTTTTAAAAACACCATTCCAGTTGACAGTTGACTTTTTCACTTGGTAGTTGAGCACAGGGAATTGAGCAGGGTTCCTCGTGCCCATCAAATAGGCCTTCTGCAGCTTTATTAATTTGTACCTCTTTCCTAATCTCTCTTTAAGATGTCATTTACTAGGTGCTGTATCCTATTTTATATATTCTTATTTGTCTATATTGTTGTTGTTTGGTCGCTAAGTTGTGTCCGACTCTTTGCAACCCCACGGACTGCAGCATGCTAGGCTTCCCTGTCCTTCGCCATCTCCTGGAATTTGCTTAAACTCATCTCCATTGAGTCTGTGATGCCATCCAATCGTCTCATCCTCTGTCATCTCCTTCTCCTCCTCCCCTCAGTCTTTCCCAGCATCAGGGTCTTTTCCAGTGAGTCGGCTCTTCACATCAGGTGGCCAGAGTGTTGGAGCTTCAGCTTCAGCATCAGTCCTTGTGGTGAATATTCAGGGTTGATTCCCTTTAGGATGGACTGGACTGGTTTGATCTCCTTAATGCATCTATATATATTAACACCATTTTATAGAGGAAAAGCTGAAATTTAGAGAGGTTACAGAGAACAAACTGGTTAATGAGCTCAAGGGTTCTGGATAAGAATGCCACGGTTTAACTCTTGGGACTGTCTTTGTAACTATGTGATCTTTGGCAAGGTACTTAACTTTCTATGTCTTCTTTTCTTCACATTTATTATAAAATGGTGTGACTGATTATAGTACCTCCCTTACGGGATTGTTGAGAAGATTAAGTTAGGTATGTGAAGCACTTACAACACTGCCCAGCCTGTAGTAAGTGTCCATAAATGCTAGCTGAGATACAGCACAAGATACTTCTAGCTAGTGAGTGACAGAAGCATAAACTTAAAGCCTTATACTCAGTGCTGGCAGCACAAAATAGTGATTCAAGTCAATTTTAAAATTCATGATGGTGCTCACAAATGGAGGTTTTACTACCATGGTGACATGTCAGTATCAGCTTAGTTGGTGTTGTATGGTTGGGGACTGAGCGGGTCTGAGGCTGCCTTAGGGCATGCACATGCTTGCATGCATGATGTCTACACACATATCAGCTGTGAATATAATGCAGTTTTCAGCTTTGAAGTTCTTTTTTTTTTGGTGGCACTGGGTCTTCGTTGCTGTGCACAGTCTTTCTCAAGTTGTGGTTTAAGAGGTTCTCCGATGCAGTGGCTTCTCTTGTTTCAGGGCACAGGCTCTAAAGTGCAGAGGCTTCAGTAGTCGTGGAGCGTGGGCTTAATCGTTGCAACTTGCAGTCTCCAGGGCTCGGGCTCATTAGTTGTGGCCCACTGGCTCAGTAGCCCTGTGGCATGTGGGATCTTCCCAGACCAGGGATTGAACTGGTGTCCCTTGCATTTCAAGGTGGATTCTTAACCACTGGACCACCAGGGAATCCCTAAACTTTAAAATAGTTATAGACTCACAGGGAGAAGGCAATGGCAACCCACTCCAGTACTCTTGCCTGGAAAATCCCATGGATGGAGGAGCCTGGTAGGCTGCAGGCCATGGGGTGGCTAAGAGTCAGACACGACTGAGTGACTTCACTTTCCCTTTTCACTTTCATGCATTGGAGAAGGAAATGGCAACCCACTCCAGTGTTCTTGCCTGGAGAATCCCAGGGACGGGGGAGTCTGGTGGGCTGCCATCTATGGGGTTGCACAGGGTCGGACACGACTGAAGCAACTTAGCAGCAGCAGCAGCTCAGGAAGTTAAAGTAGTGTAGGAATTCTATATACTGTAGCTAGTTTCACCAGGGGCTTGGAGGGGGCAGTGTCTTGCTATCTTATGTAGCTATTAGTATCAAAACTGGGTCATTGGACTTCCCTAGTGGTCAAGTGGTTAAGAATTCTCTTGCCAGTACAGGGGACACCAGTTTGATCCCTGATCCAGGACGATCCCACATGCCTCGGGACAGCTAAGCCCATGTACCACAACTACTGAAGCTTCTATGCCCTAGAGCCTGTGTTCTGCAACAAGAGAAGCCACTGCGATGAGAAGCCTGCACAATGCAACTAGAGAGTAGCCCCCACTCCCTGCAGCTAGAGAAAGCCTGCACTCAGCAATGAAGACCCAGCACAGCCAAATAAATAAATAAAAAAATTTAAAGGCACAGGTGATCTAAAAAAAAAAAAAGGAAAGTTATCATTGGTATACTCTTTAGCCCTTTATCACATTTCACCAGTTTTTACATGTACTCGTTTTTGTGTCTGTATATGCACATGTACATGTATTTTTATTGTCTGTGCATTTTTATCACATGTATATGTTCATGTAGCCATCACTTTGGTTAAGATACTGTGGAAATTCCCTGGCAGTCCAGTGGTTAGGATACTGTGCTTCCACTGCAGGGGGCAGGAGTTCAGATCCCTCGTCGGGGAACTGAGATCCCACAAGACCCGCAGTGTGGCAAAAAGAAAACAAAACACCAAAAACTATACAGAACTGTTTTTATCACCACATCTTTCTTGTGCTTCCTTTCTCCCTACCACCCTTTCCTATTCCCAGGCAACGACTAATTTGTTCTCTGTCCCTATAATTTTGTCATTTCAAGAATGTTATATAAATAGAATCATACAGTGTATAATCTTTTGAGATTGACTGTTTTCATTTAGCATAATACCCTTGAGATCCATCCAGGTTGTTTCATGTACCAGTCGTGACTGTTTTTAATTGCTGAGTACTATTCCGGTATAGAGATGTTCCGCCGTTCGTTTAATCATCCACTGAAGGATACTGAGTTGTTTCCAGCTTTTTGCTATTACAAGTACAGCTGCTATGAACAATCATATACAGGCTTTTGTGCAGACACAAGTTTTCCTTTTGGGTAAACAAATGCCCAGGAGTGTGATTGCTGCCTTATATGATAAGCATGTGTTTGAATTTTTAAGAAACTACTCAGTTATTTTTCATAGAAGTTCTACCGTTTTACATTCTACCAGCAGTGTATGAGAGACGTACGTTCTCAGCATTCTTACCACCATTTGGTATTTGCACTTTTTTATTCAGCTTTTCTCAGATGATGTGGTATCTTACGTGATTTCAATTTGCATTTCCCTTATGGCTAATAATATTGGACATCTTTTCATGTGCCATTCATATATCTTCTTTGATCAAATGTCTGTTCATGTCTGTTGTTCATTTTCAGTTGAATTGTTTTTGACTTTTGAGCTTTGAGAGTTCTTTATATATTCTAGATACAAATCCTTTGTTGGAAATGTAGTTTGTAAATAGCTTATTCTCGTCTATAGCTTGCTTTTTCATTCTTTTAACAAAGTCTAGGAGAATAGAAGTCTTAAATTTTAACAAAGTCCAGTTTACCAAGTTTTTTTCCTTTTAGAGACTGCGTGTTTGGTGTCATTTATAAGAACTCTTCAGTTGGTCTGCAAATTCTCTGAAGTTTTATACCTTTATGTCTCACATCTAAATCTATGATCAATTTTGAGTTAATCTGTATAAAGTAAGTTTCATTTTTTTGCCACTAGCTTCAGCGCTATTTGTTGGAAAGGCTATCTGTCCTTACACTATTGAACTGCTTTTCCTTCTTCCTCAAAAATCCGTTATCTGCCCTTGTATAGATTTATATTTCGGTTCTCTATTCTGTCCTGTTGATCTTTGCGTCTATTTCACCACCAGTACCACAGTGTCTTGATTTTTGTTAGCTATATAGTAAATCTTAAAACCGGATAGTAAGATTTTTCCCCCTTTTTTTTCCCCAAATTGTTTCATTTATTTTACTTTTTTTTTCATATAAAATCTCGAATAAGCTTGTCTTTAACTACTAAAAGTGTTACTGGATTGTGACAGAAATGTTACTAAATCTAGAGGTCAGATGTTGAGTTTCCAATCCATAAACAGTGTTGTTGTGGATTGACTCGAGTCCCCCTGAAAAGTGAAAGTGTTAGTCGTGTCTGACTCTCTGTGACCCCATGGACTGTATAGCCCGTCAGGCTTCTCTCTCCATGGAATTCTCTCCAGGGAAGAATACTGGAGTGGATAACCATTCCCTTGTCCAAGGGATCTTCCCGATCCAGCGATTGCACCTGGGTCTCCCGCATTGCAGGCAGATCCTTTACTGTCTGAGCCATCAGCGGAGTCCCTTGAGTGCCTCTAATAAACCCTAACCTCCAATACCTCAGAATGTGACCTTATCTGAAAATAGGGTCATTCTCAATGTTATTAGTTAAGACAGATGTATACTGAAGTAGTGAGGGACTCCTGTTCCAATATGACAGGTGTCCTTAGAAAAGGCCATTTTAGACACAGGTGCGCATAGAGGGTCGATGCGTGTAGAAGCATGGAGAGGATGCTGTGTGAAGCTAGGCGTGTGCTGCCACGAGCCAAGGAGCAGCTAGAAGCTGAGAAAGATATCTGGAACATATCTTTCCCTATCACCCTTAGAGGGAGTGTGGCTCTGCTAGCACCTTGGTCTCGGACTTTTAGCTTCCAGAAATGTGACACAATCAATTTCTGTTGTTTAAGCCACTCAGTTTGAGGGACTTTGTTACAGCAGCCCTAGCAGACTAATCAGACATATATCTGTTCATTTATTTATATCTTCCTTTCAGCACACAAGCCGTATGTGTTTTGTTAAGTATATACCCAGGTGTTTCTTTTTTAAAAAATAAATGGGATTATAAATGTGTTGTTTTAATTTTGTTTCTGCATGTTCAATATATATAAAAGCACAATTGTATACAGAAATTCATTTTTTAGGTATGTTTTTCTTGTATTCTGCAACCTTGTTGAACTTATTCTAGGACTAATAAATTTTATTAGTTTTGTGTTGTTGTTACTAATTTAAAAATGTTTTTTTGAGATTCCTTGGGATGTTCTACGTAGACAGTAATGTCACATGCAAATACGGACAGTTTTCTTTTTCCAGTCTCTACACTTTCTGTTTCCTTTTCTTGTTTTGTGCTGATGGGACTTCTAGGACTCTGCTGAATATGAGTGGTGGGACTAGGCATTCTTCCCTTGTTTCCAGTGTTGAATATAGAAATCCAGTGTTTCACCACAAAGTATGATGTTTACCATAGGGTTTTTGTATATATACTTTGTCAAGGTGAAGAAGTTACTTTCTATATCTAGTCTGCTGAAAACTTTTAAAATCCTGAATGCTTTTTTGACATCATTTGGTATGATCGTGTGATTTTTCTCTTTGTTATGTTAGCCTGTTGATTTGGTGGATTACATTGATGTTGGAATATTGAACCAGTTTTGGATTTCTGGAACAAATCCTACTAAGTTATGGTGTTGTATAATGGTTTTAATGTATTTTTGGACTTGATTTCCTACTATTTTATGAAGGATTTTTGCATTTTTTAAGGGGGTGGTATTAGTCTACAGTTTTCATCTTTTGTATTATCTTTGTTGGGCTTCCTTGGTGACTCAGAAAGTAAAGACTCTGCCTGCAATGCAGGAGACACAGGTTCAACCCCTGGGTCAGGAAGATCCCCTGGAGAAGGGAATGGCATCCCACTCCAGTATTCTTGCCTGGAGCTTTCCATGGACAGAGGAGACTGTTGGGCTGCAGTCCATGAGATATCAAAGAGTCAGATATGACTGAGCGACTGACACACTTGTTTTGCTTTAATATTAAAGAATTCTTCTGTGTATTCTTGCCACCTCTTCTTAATATCTTCTGCTTCTGTTAGGTCCGTACCATTTCCGTGCTTTATTGAGCCCATCTTTGGATGAAATGTTCCCTTGGTATCTCCAGTTTTCTTGAAGAGATCTCTAGTCTTTCCCATTCTAATGTTTTCCTCTATTTCTTTGCACTGATCACTGAGGGAGTGATCTCTTATCTCTCCTTGCTGTTCTTTGGTATAGCAAGATTGTTTGGCTCCATAGCAAGATTGTTTGGCCACCTGATGGGAAGAAGTGACTCATTGGGAAAGACCCTAATACTGGGAAAGATCGAAGGTGGGAGGAGAAGGGGACGACAGAGGATGAGATGGTTGGATGGCATCACCAACTCAGTGGACATGAGTTTAAGTAAACTCTGGGAGTTGGTGATGGACAGGGATACCTGGCTTGCTGCAATCTACGGGGTCTCAAAGAGTTGGACACAACTGAGCAACTGAACTGAACTGAATATTAAATAATCCGAAGTTCACAGAATTTGTTCGCATTAGTTCTCTGCTGTTTTCTGGAAGAGATTGTGTAGAATTGGTATTCTTTTAAAATTGTTAGATTTTTACCAGTGAAAGCATCAGGCCTGAATATCTTTTTTCAGGAGATTTTAAACTACAAATTCAATTTGTCGAATAGTTATAGGACTGTTCAGATTATCAGTTTCATCTTGGGTGAGTTTTGGTAGTTTGACTTATGAAGAATTGGTCTACTTCATCTGAATTGTCTGGTTTATATTCATAGAGTTGTTTGTAATATTACTTATATATTTTTAGCATTTTTATTGGAAAGTGAAAGTTAGTTTTGGCTGTGCCGGGTTGTCATTGCTGCGTGCAGTCTTTCCCTAGTTGCAGAGTGTCGGGGCTACTCTTTCTTTGAGGCTTTTCATTGTGCTGGCTTCTCTTGTTGGAGAGCCTGGGCTTTAGAGTGTGGGCTTCAGTAGTAGTGGACACGGGCATGCCACTCTGAAGCATGAGGGATCTTCCTGGACCAGGGATTGAACCTGTGTCCCCTGCATTGGCAGGCGGATTCTTAACCACTGGGCCACTAGGAAAGTCCTTCCTTATTATATTTTTAATGTCGGTACAGTCTCTAGTGATACCCTCTTTTTCATTCTTGAAATTGGTTAAGTTGTGTTTCTCTGTCTTTTTAAGTCATTCGTACTAGAACCCTATCAATTGTACTAAAGTTTTCAAAGAACCATCTCTTGGGTTGAGTGATATTTTTTAAAAAATTGATTTTCTGATTTTAGTGTCATTGACTTCTCTTCTTTATTATTTCCTTTCCTTTGCTTGCTTTTGCTTTATTTTGCTCTTTTTGGTAATTATGAATAACACTACTCTGTTATGAACATTCATACGCACATTTTTGCTTCAGTTCAGGTCAGTCGCTCAGTCGTGTCCAACTCTTTGCAACCCCATGGACTGTAGCGTGCCAGGCCTCCCTGTCCATCACCAACTCCCAGAGCTTGCTCAAACTCCTGTGCATTTAGTAGGTGATGCCATCCAACCATCTCATCCTTTGTCGTCCCCTTCTCCTCCCGCCTTCAGTCTTTCCCAGCATCAGGATCTTTCCCAATGAGTCAGTTCTTCCCATTAGGTGGCCAAAGTATTGGAGTTTCAGCTTCAGTATCAGTCCTTCCAATGAGTATTCAGGACGGATTTCCTTTATGATAGAGTGGTTTGATCTCCTTTCTGTCCAAGGGACTCTCAAGAGTCTTCTCCAACACCACAGTTCAAAAGCGTCAATTCTTCGGCACTCAGCTTTCTTTATAGTTCAACTCTCGCATCCATACATGACTACCAGAAAACCGATAGCTTTGACTAGACGGACCTTTGTTGGCAAGTGATGTCTCTGCTTTTTAATATGCCATCTAGGATGGTCATAACTTTTCTTCCAAGGAGCAAGTGATCTTAATTTCATGGCTGCAGTAACCATCTGCAGGGATTTGGGAGCCCCCCAAAAATAGTCTCTCACGGTTTCCAATGTTTCCCTGTCTACTTGCCATGAAGTGATGGGACTGGATGTCGTGGTCTTAGTTTTCTGAATGTTATGCTTTAAGCCAAGATTTTTTGTTGTTGTTGTTTTGTTTTTTTACAGTCCAGGTCTTTATTTTTACACCCATCAGGCCATGAATTCATAGGGAATGGGCTCCAACATTTTGGGTTCCTTTCCATTGGTCCTCACAAAGTGTGCTTCTCTGGGTGGAGCAGGCTGGTGCTTCAGCTGAACCCAAGTCCCTTTCTCTTTGGCTTCCTTCTTTTTCTGATCGTTTTCCTTCACACGTTTCAGAAAGCTATCTCGGCTCTTAGAGTGCTTAGTATGCTCGATACGCTCATTAATTCTCTTGGCAAGAATCTTGCCCTTAACTTGTTTGTTTACAGTGATGCCAACAGCATGCTGGGTGATTGTAAACACTCCCAGTTTTGCCATGGTAACATTTGTGGGGCATTCCTTGTTGAACAGTACCCATTCCCTTGATATCTACAATATGCCCCTTCTTGTAGATTCGCACGTATGTGGCCAAAGGAACAACTCCGTGTTTTCTAAAAGGCCTAGAGAACATGTAGCGGGTGCCCCTCCTCTTTCCCTTTGTGTTGGTCGTTTTGGCGGATTAGCCTGAGGGGCCGGGGGAGAGATAGAAGGCGGCGGGATAAGCTGACTTTTTCACTCTCCTCTTTCACTGTCATCCAGAGGCTCTTTGGTTCTTTGCTTTCTGCCATAAGGGTCTTGTCATCTGCGCATCCGAGGTTATTGATATTTCTCCTGGCAGTCTTGAGTCCGGCTTGTGCTTTGTTGAGTCTGGCATTTTGCATGATGTACTCTGCATAGAAGTTAAATAAGCAGGATTATTTTTGCTTAGACATGATTTAAAGTTATTTGGGGTAATTCCTAGGAGTGGAATTGCAGGGTCATGTGAAAGTTTTATGTTTAACTGCTTGAATAGTCGCGAAATTGTTTTCCATAGTGGTTGCCTCATTTTGCATTCCTGTCAGCAAACTTTTTTTTGTACCTAGCCCAGCAATCTTCCTCTCTTATGGAGTCGGTAGTTCATTTATATATAATGCAGTTGGTGAGGTCCTTGGGTTAAATCCGCCATCTTGTCATTCGATTTCAGTGTTTCCAAACTCTTTTTCTTTTTCTCTCTCCTGTCTTGACTTCTTTTGTATTACTGTGTTTCTCTCTCTGATTACCTAGTTAGTTGTGCATTCTTGTATTGCTTACCCCAGAAATTAGGATATGTAGTCTTGACTTACAATATTCGAATAAAAATAATAACTTTGGTCACTCTCCCATTAGTGTTCCTCTGACCCCTGTCTTTATCATTTTATTATTACACGTAATTATTTTGTATTTTATATGTCTTTAAGGCATTGTGTTTTGTCTTTAAGAGAATCCGTTCCGTCGCTCAGTCGTGTCCGACTCTTTGCGACCCCGTGGACTGTAGCCTACCAGGCTTCTCCGTCCATGGGATTCTCCAGGCAAGAATACTGGAGTGGGTTACCGTTTCCTTCTCCAGGGGATCTTCCCGACCCAGGGATCGAACCCGGGTCTCCCGCATTAGAGGCAGACGCTTTAACCTCTGAGCCACGAGGGAAGCCCTTACAGAGAATATTCATTTCTATTTTTCCCACACATTCACATATTTGTGGCTTTTAATTCCTTTAGAATTTTCATCTTGGATTACTTTTATCTTTTAGTGTAGGTTTGGGCCAGTAATTTTTCTGTTTTTGCCTATCCAAAAATGTCTTTACTTTGCCTTCACTTATTAAAGGGTATTTCTGCTGACCATAGTATTATGGTGAGCAGTTGTTTTCTCTTAGTTCTTTGAATAAGCCATTCTGTTGTTTTCTAGCATTCCAAAGTCCAGCAGTAGTTGTCCTGTTGAAGGTAAGGTATGTTTCGACCCCCCCCCCCCCCCGCACCGGTTGTTTTTCCGATATTTTTCGTTGGTTTTCCACAGTTTAAATGTGATATGTTTAGGTATGTTTTTTGTATATATTCTTCTGGGGATTTGCATAACTTTTTGAATCTATAAAAAAGTGAAAGTGAAGTCGTTCAGTCATGTCCGACTCATTGTGACCCCATGGACTGTAGCCTACCAGGCTCCTCTGTCCATAGGATTTTCCAGGCAAGAGTACTGGAGCCGGTTGCCAGATCTATGGGTTGTCTTTAATCAGTTTTGACAAATTCTTGACCATCATCTTGTTATATATTGCCTCTGTTCCTTCTTTCTTCCCTCTTTTGAGGTTCCAGTTATGTATATCCTAAACATTTTCGTGTGTTTTACACATCTGCTATGTTTTTTTCTGTATTTTTTCAGTAGGTTTTGGTCTGTGTGCTTCTGGTTTGGATATTTTCTATTGTCTTGTTTTCCATTTTGTCTGTTCTTTCTTCTGGTATATCTAATGAGCTCTTTACAGCATCATTTATGTATTTCACTTACAGAATTTCCATTTGGTCCTTCTTATGATCGATTCCAATTTTCTGGAATCCTTCATCTTTTATTTTCTCAAACATATTTCTCATGTACCGTCTTGGGACTGAGCTGAGTTGAGGCTGGGTTTCAGTTTTGACCGGCCTCTGCCTCCCTGTCATTTGCCCCCACTGCTGACATGTGGTCACTCAGGGGAGGGGCTTCCAGCTGCGAGTGAGTTATGCCCATTTCCCCTAGCTGGACTTGAGCCTCTAATTTATGTTTCCTCATACTGATAACACTGCCAAAATCTCCACTCTGCTTTTCAGAGGCATTGTACTTAGCTTCCTAACCTCCTGCCCTATGCATTTCCAGACTTTTTAAATATCTTGAAGGGAAAATTAGCTCTGTGTCAGGCCCAAACCTCGGAACTTCCCTGTTCACCCATTTGTCCCTTTTGTTTTGAATTTTGTCTGTAGTCTTTTTTTTTTCCTTCTACTTTTTATTTTATATTGGAGCATCATCGATACAGTGTTGTGTTAGTTTCAGGGGGTACAACAAGGTGATTCAGTTATATACATACATGTACTGTCTACGGTCTTGCACGACTACCAGAGCCCTGCTGGTTTCTTGGTTCTCTAGCATCAGCCTGGGCAAAAGTTGCATCTCAGTCTCTTGCCTTACACCCAGGTTCAGCAGATACCTCCTTGGAGAAGTGGCCTCGCTTATCGGGCCACCTCTGCATGCTTCCCTGCTCTCTGATTCCTGGTCTGTCTAGTTCTTTTCCTTCAGTAGTTCTCTGGTAGCCTTCAAGAGTTACTTTAAAACTTTTCCTATATTTTGAAGTTGTTCTTGATGGGAACATTGATTTAATTTAAAGTTATTCATTTACAATGATTTCTTCATGCTTGGAAGTTCTGGTTGCATATAGTTTGTTATATGTTATTATATATAAATATATGTTATATTATTATATATAGTGTATATATATACTATTATATGTAGTGTTATTTTATATATTACTATATACTATGTAGTAATAGTGATAATAAGTGGTAAAGTGATTGTCCCATATAGTTATGTATCATTTATCACATCTCTTACACAGTTAACTTCTTTGAACACCAGTTTCTCTAAGTGACGCTCGGTTTTGTGACGGCGTTGTGTATAGAAGGCTTCTGGAAAATGTTTTATATCAATGTAGAAATAAATTGATTGAGTCTTAGTGGAAAGGCCTTGTGGTGAGAATATGTTACGAGGTAAAAGTCAGCAATGACTCTGAAACTGATTATATAAACATGTGAAAAAAATATTTGGTAGTCAAAAGCCCAGATGTACATTTCTTGGGATAATTGATGATTTTAGTATGGTTTTATGTTTGGGGCCACTATTTTTTCTTTTTGTTTCCTTAATATCCGCTTACAATGTTAGCTCTGTTTACATCATGTGATTTCAGAGTTCAAAGAACTCTAATGTGTGTTTTTAAATTTTGCTTTTAATGTAAAAAGAACAGGAAAATATGAGACCAAAGTGATATCTCTTCCTTTACCTGACACCTCAAAATGTGTCCCACTGTGTATAACGACTGCTCTTCCTCTCCTACCCTCTCCTTTCATTTTTTGTCCTCCTTTCCTATGTTAGCTGGCAAAAATACAGAAATTGAAGTACTTAAGAAAAACAAATTTGAAATCTCTTGTAATCCCATTACCAAGCAGTAATCAGGTTTCTGAGCATTTGACACGTATCTTTTGTGGGGTTTTCTATGTAAAATGAACTGTATGTATTGTTATTTGTCGTTCTCAGCCAGGCCTTTTCATTAATATCACCTGTAATAATTAAAATATCCGTATAGATTCTGCAATACACCTCATACTTAACCAAATCAGAATCTCTAGGGGTAGGGTGAAGAGGGTTTTGTTGAGAAAAACAAAAAACTTCCCTTCAGAAAATTTTAATTGCCTTCAGAAATCTTCTAAAACAGAAAAAACCAAGAATATCGCCATATTATATGTGAAGAAAACTTTGACTTGTATACAACTGTCCATCTAATGATTTGGTTTGGACTTTTTCCCAGCCATTCCGCCCTGGGGTGAATTTGGACTGCTGTCGGGATTTCCGCCATCTCTCTGTGCGCTCTGTTATTCTATCTGTGTGGAGTACGGACGTGTCACACTTCCCTGTCGCAGGCTCTGTCAGTGGGCTCACAGTGAGTGCTCGAGGCTCATGGAGCTGTTTGGTGTTCCTTGGCCTGAAGATATGGAATGCAGTAGGTGCGAAAATCATAGATTTTTCATGGACCATTGCTTCTTTTGCAGCATATTTAAAATTATTTGTCTTCTAGTTCATCAGTTTTTAAGAACTTTTCGAAGTGTGTATATTACTTATAATTTTGAACAGAAGTTTCATGCCTCAGAGCTGTTCATTTCCTTAGGAATTTGGAATAAAATGAAAAAGGTGGAAAAAGAAAAACATTTCAGTGAAGAAAATTTTAAAGTAATTAAGAAAAACATAAGATATTGATTGTTTGATATCTTTCCCTTAGTTTTTTTTTTTTTTTTTTCTGGTTATAAAAGTAATGCCATTTATAAAGCATTAGAAGATATAGAGAACATAATCATTTGTTGCCTCATTATTAAATATCTCTAATGACTTAATGGGACTCAAATATCTTTATGATTTCGGTGTTATTGACTACAGTAGTTCTGTCATTTCTGTTTTTCTTCCTTTTTTTCAATTTTGGTTTTTTGATCATGCAACATGTGGGATCTTAGTTCCCTGATCAGAGATAGAACCCGTGGCCTCTGCACTGGAAGCACGGAGTCAACCACTGGACTGCCAGGAAAGTCCCTTTGTTCTGTTTTACTATCATGTATTACCATACCCAGACCCAGAAAATGTCAGATACTTTTCAAATCACTTCCAATATATAGATTGTAAGCATTTCCTGAAGGTTTGAGGACATTTACCTGACAGTCTTATAGATTTGTTTAAGAGAACATAATTGTTAGTAATAACGTGTATGGTAGTAATACTGCATTTTTTTATACTATAATGTTGTGCCTTTTCGTGTTCTTAAATGTTTCAAGGATAAAGCATAGATGAATACCTATAAAGCTCTTACTGTCTAGCTTTGTCCAATAATATTTTGCAGTGTTTGCTTCAGACTTTTTTTTTTTTTTTTTTTTGGCTTGCAGGATCTTAGTTCCCCCAACTAAGGATGGAACCTGGGGCCCAGACAATGAGAATACCAAGTCCTAACCATTGGACCACCAGGGAATGCCCCAGATTTCTTTTTTAAAGAAATAAAGCAGTACAGGTAGAGTTGAAGATTCCTTCGTTAGTATTCATCTTGATTTCATTTCCTTCTTTTCTCCCCAGAGATGAGATCATCAGTGTTGAATCTGTCGTTAATTCTTCTTGTGTTTGTTTTTATACTCTTAGTGTACATCACAAGCATATCCATAAGCAACATTCTATGCTTTTTTACGTTCCATATATATATATAAATATATAATGTTGTACATGTATCTGTGTTTATATCTGTATCTGTTGTTTATATTTGTTAGCCTGGTTCTTTCCTCTTAATTGCTGTGTAATGGCCAATTGTGTTAATACTACTATCTGTAGTTACTTAGCCATCTTCTACTGATGGTCATTAAGTTATTTCCAAGGGTTTGCTATTATGGGCAGTGCTGCACAGAACACTTAATTCTCCTTCATGTTTAAAATCAATTTTATTTATCATCTGTCAATAGCCCTTGGAGATAGGTAAAAAGCCCACGTTGTCACTGTCATTTGATAGATGGAGAAACTTAAAACATGTGTTAGTTACTTGTAGTCAGTTCACTGACAGCTGGCTTTCTTTGTCTACTCTGTTTTTCACCTGTTTGACATACTCTCTTGTCTAGACCCATCAAACCATTCATCCACTGTCTCCCCAAAACCTTATAGTATTTATCGTTCCTCTTTTAGAAATCTAAATTTATTGGTATTTATAACAACAGTTATGAATTACCTCGGCAGGAATCCTATTTTAAGTTTTGTGTCTAACTACAATTGTTTAGTGGTCTTTTTATTTTAATAGATTATGTACAGTTATAGAAATGTCATTATGATCTCTGTTTTGTTAGTATTAAATCTGTTTTATGTCCTCAGTATTTTGCCTGGAGTTGCCTAACTCTGAATTCTTCCTTAACTTCTGACAAACTGATCTCTCATAATAACCTTTCATTCTTCCACATCTCTCATATCCTTGTTCATACTGTACCTCTTCTTCAGTTTTATGGATACCCCAAAGTTATGGGGTTTGATCTCAGCTTTCCTAATAGCTCCCTTCCTGATCTCATTTCTTTTCTTACTTAGGTTAAACTTTGTTGTCTGTCACATAAAATAGTACTTTTGCTAACAATTTCAACTTATTCCATCTACTGTGCTTGTTCAGATCTCTAGCTGGACCAATTCAACTAATTTATTACAAATTAATTATGCTGCATATTTAATTATTTAAATCATAGCAACACCTTTTTTTTTTTATTACAGTCCAAATTCTATCATTGTTTTATTATATTTGCTTTATCACATCTGTCCATCCCTCTACTGATCTACTAATCTACATTACTCTTTGAGTGTATTTAAAAATAAAAGAGAGACAACAGTTACTGTCCTCACAAATATTTTATTAGGTCCTTCACCAAACATTTGTCTGTAGTGTTTTTTTTTTTTTTTCCTTCCGTTTAAAACTTTACAAGGAAATGCACAGATCTAAAGACAGCACCTGAGTTTTGATAAAAAACCTGCAGCTTAGAAAGCCAAATCCTTAGAAGGGTGTAGAACCTGATCATTACCATTGCCTCACGCTCTCATGCTCCTTGCTAGTCAGCCCATGTCTGTGCCATCCTCTGGAGGCAACTGCTGTTTAGCATCCTTCCTAGATGATCACTGTGTGTATTCTAGAGCTTCATACAAATGAAGCCATACGTGTATAACTCTCATTGTGCTTGAGTGAAGAGTGCTCTTCTTTGCTCTGTTTTCAAGACTCATTAATGGTTTTGTGTTCATTAATAGTTCTTTCCTTTTTCTTGTCTTCCATTGTATATATTACTATATTTGGCTTATCCATTCTCCTGTTGCTAGACAGTTTAAACCATAGCCGCTCTGTTTGGTCTTTGTCTTTAGTCGGTTTTCAGTGTGGTCAACGGGGAAGTTTCTATTCATTCTCCCCAGCACTTATGCCAAATCTACGTCACTCACTTCAAACCTATATTTCATTTCACAGTCATTCCGTATGTGACCCTTACTCCCCTCAACCTCAGTCTGTCCTCCTTCCCTGAAAATCACTTCAGCATTTTGTGCACACTATTGTGGTCTGCTAGTCTGCTACATGTCACTCAGTCCAGTCCTTCTCAATTTCCTTTCTTGCATCTTCTTCTTCCTGGTGCTTCTTAGCAATCTGTTTCTGTTCTTTTTGATTCTACATGTTTCCTCTGGATAATTTCATCTCACTGATTTTAACCGTTCCCCACACGCTGATGCCTCCTAAATCCAAATCTATACCCTTGTCATCTTTCTGGTAAGTTCCAAATCTGCCTAACAAGCAGCCGTTGGATATCCTAACCTGAATTTGTCTCAAGTACCTCAACTTCAACATGTCTAAAATTGATTTTACTCCTTGCTCATTTTATTTTTTTTAATTCCTAGAAGGCATATTCCTCCTTCATTGACCCAAGCTCCCACAATCCAGTCAGTTGTAGATTCTGTTGCTTTTATTTAACTAATTTCACAGCTGTCTCATTCTCATTGCCTGATCTGGTTTTAGTTATGGCTCATCGGATATCTCTGCTCTCAATTTTGTACAGCTCAAATGTCTTCCATACTCCTTCTAGTCATCTTTCTAATTAACTTGTATGTGGGGTGAGCGCTCAGTCATGTAGAACTTTTTGAGACCCCGTGGACTAGATATATAGCCCACCAGACTCCTCTGTCCATGCATGAAATTTTCCAGGCAAGAATATTGGAGTGGGTTGCCATTTCCTTCTCCAGGGAATCTTTCCGACCCCAGGATCGAACCCACGTCTCTTGTGTCTCCTGCAGTAGCAGGCAGGTTCTTTACCAGTTGAGCCACCGGGAAGCTGTTAAGTTGGGTAAGGGCCATATGAATATACTTAGTCAACAGTTATCCATTCAGCAAATATCAATTGGATGTCTTCCATGTGCTTGACCGGAGAAGGCAGTGGCAACCCACTCCAGTACTCTTGCCTGGAAAATCCCATGGGCGGAGGAGCCTGGTGGGCTGCAGTCCATGGGGTCACTAAGAGTCGGACACAGCTGAGCGACTTCATTTTCACTTTTCACTTTCATGCATTGGAGAAGGAAATGGCAACCCACTCCAGAGTTCTTGCCTGGAGAATCCCAGGGACGGGGTGACCCTAGTGGGCTGCCGTCTGTGGGGTCACACAGAGTGTGACGTGACTGAAGTGATTGAGCAGCAGCAGCAGCAGCAGCATGTGCTAGACACTACTCCAGATAGTGGAGATGAGTAGTGAACAAAACCTGGTCTGTTCTAATGGAGCTACAGTTCAAGTGATGGCTGTAATGGTAGAATATAGATAAGCAGATAATGTCAGATAGCAGTGACTGCCAATAAGAAAGAATAGAGTTAGGTGACAGTGATACAGTATGGAGACATTAGGGAAGTCCTTTTTTAATAAGAAGACAGTGTGACAGGGACGTGAATGAAATGAGAGAACAAATGATACAGATATCTAGGGAAGATCGGTCCAGGCAGAGGAAGCAGAGCAACAAGTGCAGAGGCTCTGAAGTGGAAGCGTGCTGGTTATATTCACAGAACAACGGGGACACCACAGAGGCTCGAGCCGTGTGAGTAAGGGAGAAGGGAAGGAAATTCGATCAGAAAGCACTGGGGTTGGGAGGTGTCTTTAGAGCTCCTTTATGGAATTTGGATTTGATTCTGAGTGAGTCAGAAGATGTTGAGCGGAAGAGACATGATCATGAGCACAGGGGTGGCATGTCTTTAAAGAATCACCCTGGTTCTTGTGTACAAATGGAGATGAAGTGGAAGCCACTCCAGAAATCCAAGGATGAGGTACTAATCGCTCAAACTGGGTGGATGCTGTGGAGGACGTGGAAAGTGGTCAGATTCTAGATACATTGCGAAATCGAATGACAGGAAGTGCTGGTAGGTTGTGAGGTGGATACTCAGAAGCAGTTTCAAGGAGGACCCCAGGGGTTTCGGCCTGAGCAACTAGAAGAGTGGGATTATCATTTGTGAAAATGGAGAAACTAAGGAGTGGAAATCAAGAGTTTGGTTTTGGAAGGATTGGAAAGTAAGGAGTGTGTCTGTGATGAGTTGGTGGTTGGATGTAGAGATGTGTCCATTGATATGTTTATGTCAGTGTTTACACACACACGCATACACATGTTTCTGAAAGTGCTTACCTCTTGTGCTTACGGTTCATGCGCTCTTCGTGCCCCAGCAACACTACACACACCCTGTTTGAACTTCTGTGCCTTTGCTCGCATTTTTTGTTAGAATACTGATTGCCATACTGCCAGTACAGGCAAATACTGATTCAAAAATCCTGTGTTGAGGGGCTGACATGAAATCTTTCATAATTTTGATTGCTTCATATATCATGCTGCTGTATCTTGTATTGTGTTTATAAGTTTGTGCCTTCTTTTGAACTCAAGGATAGAGTGTTTTTTAGGTGTTTTTCTCTTAAAGCCCTGGCTTACTGCAGAGTTCTAATAAATGCCTCTGTGAATGAGTTTCTGTCATTTCTCTTTATAATCCAAGCCTTGTGAAGAAAACGGTTTGTATTAATCAGCTTCAGTATAAGCTTATACATGTATTTGGCAAACTTAATATCAGTGACAGTTTCTTGGAAACGATTTGATCCATGTAACTACTGAAATTCTAGTTGATGGGAGTCTGAGGGCTTAGAAACTGGTGCTGCCAAGAAAACTGAAAATGCAGGAAGTTCATGAGAACAGTACTTGCGATCATGTGAGAATGTCTGCAGCACGTCCCTGATTTTTTCTGTACTGTGCGTGTGATGCTTTCTCAAGTCTGGAAAACTGTCAAAATGCAGATTTCTTGGGCCCTAACATAGGCATAATAGAATTTGAGGTGCTGAAGAATGTCTCATCCTCTCCTACCCTCTCCCCATGTCCATAAGTGTCTTCTCCACGTCTGTTTCTCCATTGTTGCCCTATAAATAGATTCTTCAGTAGTGCTTTTCTAGATTCCATATATATGCATTCGAATACAATATTTATCTTTGTCTTTCTTACTCACTTCACTCTGTGTGATAGCTTCTAGGTTCATCCACCTCATCAGAACTGACTCAGATGCCTTCCTTTTGATGGCTGAGTCATATTCCATTGTGCATATGTACCACAATTTCTTTATCCATTCATCTGTCAATGGACAACTAGGTTGCTGCAGTGAACAATGGGATACATGGGTCTCTTTCAACTTTGGTTTCCTCAGGGTATATGCCTAGGAGTGGGATTGCTGGGTCATATGGCGGTTTTATTCCTAATTTTTTAAGGAATCTCCATACCGTCTTCCATAGTGGCTGTATCAATTTACATTCCCATCAACAGTGCAAGAGTGTTCCCTTTCCTCCACACACTCTCGGCATTTATTGTTTGTAGATGTTTTTGATGATGGCCGTTCTGGCCGCTGTGAGGTGATATCTCATTGTAATTTTGATTTGCATTTCTCTAATAATGAGCAGTGTTGAGCATCTTTTCATGTGTTTGTTATCCATCTGTATGTCTTCTTTGGAGAAATGTCTGTTTAGGTCTTTTTCCCACGTTTTGGTTGGGTTGTTTGTTTTTCTGGCATTGAGTTGTAGGAGCTGCTTGTATATTTTGGAAATTAATTCTTTGTCAGTTATTTCATTTGCTATTATTTTCTCCCATTCTGAGGGCTGTCTTTTCACCTTGCTTATCGTTTCCTTTGCTGTGCAAAAGATTTCAGGTTTAATCAGTTCCCACTTGTTCACTTTTGTTTTTATTTCCATTACTCTAGGAGGTGGGTCATAGAGTATCTTGCTTTGATTTACGTCATTGAGTGTTCTGCCTATGTTTTCTTCTAAGAGTTTTATAGTTTCTGATCTTACATTTAGGTCTTTAATCCATTTTGAGTTTATCTTTTTGTAGGTGTTAGAAGTGTTCTAATTTCATTATTTTACATGTAGCTGTCCAGTTTTCCCAGCCCCGTTTATTGAAGAGCCCGTCTTTGCCCCATCGTAAATTCTTGCCTCCTTTGTCAAAAATAAGGTACCCAGAGGTGCATGGGTTTATTTCGGGCTTTCTCTCTTGTTCCATCAGTCTATATTTCTATTTTTGTGCCAGTACCATACTATCTTGATGACTGTAGCTTTGTAGTATAATCTGAAGTCAGGAAGGTTGATTCCTCCAACTCCATTCTTTGTCAGGACTGCTTTGGCTGTTTGGGATCTTTTGTGTTTCCATATGAATTGTGCAATTTTTTGTGCTAGTTCTGTGAAAAATGCCATTGGTAATTTGATAGGGATCGCGTTGAGTCTGTAGATTGTGTTTGGTAGTATAGTCATTTTCACAGTATTGACTCTTCCTACCCAGAAACATGGAATATCTCTCCATCTGTTTGTGTCATCTTTGATTTCTTTCACCAGTGTCTTATACTTTTCTGTGTACAGTTCTTTTGTCTGCTTAGGTAAGTTTATTCCTAGATATTTAATTGTTTTTGTTGCGGTGGTGAATGGGATTGATTCCTTAGTTTCTCTTTCTGACTTTTCATTGTTAGTATATAGAAATGCAAGTGATTTCTGTGTACTGATTTTGTGTCCTACAACTTTGCTAAATTCACTGATTAGCTCTAGTCATTTTCTGATACTGTCTTTAGGGTTTTCTATGTACAGTATCATGTCATCTGTAAACAGTGAGAGCTGTACTTCTTCTTTTCTGATCTGAATTCCTTTTATTTCTTTTTCTTCTCTGATTGCTGTAGCTAGGACTTCCAGAACTATTTTGAATAATAGTGGTGAAAGTGGACACCCTTATGTTGTCCCTGATCTTAGGGGGAATGCTTTCAGTTTTTCACCATTGAGAATAATGTTTGCTGTAGACTTATCATATATGCCCTTTACTAGGTTGAGGAAAGTTCCTTCTGTGCCCATTTTTTGAAGTTTTAATCATAAATGGGTGCTAAATTTTGTCAAAGGCTTTTTCTGCATCCATTGGATTTCATAGTGCCAGTAAAATCGACAGCTCCAACAGAGGGGGGGCGGGGAAGGAGAAAAAGAAGAAAAAAGCCAAAAGAATCTACAGAACAAGTCAAAAAATAAGAATAATAAATGTTTTTCTTGAGTCATTGCTGTCAGCGTCCTTTCCCTCGCTGGGAGTCACAGTCCACTTTACCTCCCTAGGATGCCCTCCAGCACTGTGCTGATCTCTGGACCTGCTGTGGGGGCAGCTTAGATTCTAATCTGGTCCAACTCCTGTGTGTTCTTGCCTCCAGTGTCCAAACCTATCAGAACTAGTGAGTTTTCTTTTGTGGGAGTTCTCAATGACCTTTTATATATTCCATAGACACAGAGTCTGCCTAATTGATCGTGTGGATTTAATCTGCAGCTTGTACAGCTGGTGGGAAGGTTTTAGGTCTTCTTCCTTAGCCACACTGCCCCTGGGTTCCAGTTGTGGTTTTATTTCCACCTATACATGTGGTCCTCCACTGGGGTTTGCTCCTGCGGCTGCCCTGGAGGACTTGGGTTTGCCCCTGTGAAGGCCAGGTGTGGAGGTGGTTCCGCCGCTTGGGTTGCAGGGGTTCTGGCAGCACCAGGTACTCAGGGGAGTTGGCGACGAGGGCAGCAGGACATACAGTGCTCTAGAAGGGTATGGCAACCAGTATTGGCCAATACGCTCCAGTATTCTTGTCTGGAGAACGCCCCTCCTCCCTGACAGAGATGCCTGGCAGGTCACAGTTTACAGGACAGCAAAGAGTTGGACAGGACTGAAGCGACCCTGTGGGCGTAGACGCAAGATAGCGGACAGCTGCCTGTGGCAGCTCTGCCCCAGTGAGAGTTGAGCTTGAAGGTGGTGCAGCTGCTTGGGTTGCAGGGACCCTGGCAGTGCCTAGTGTGCAAGGATACGGACTGCCTCCGCTGCCAGAGTTACATCCCTATCAGAGCCTCTTGTAGCCGGCGATCGAAAGGCCTCTTTGGCCATTCTACCTGTAGCTCCACCTGCTCGAACACTTAGAGGGTTACCTTGCCTGGGGTCCTTCTCTGTTGTTCGGTGTGTCAGGCACATAGAGGGGCCCCCCTGGCTAGAATCCTAGTCTGTAGGTTGGCGCCTCTGGCACTTAACGTGGCACCCTGGGTGGGGTCCTACTCTGTAGTTCAGTGTGTCAGGTGTTTGATGGGCCAGCCTCTCTATTGTCCAGCTGCCGATGCTGGCGTGTGGGGAGAGAGAGGCTATGGTGATGGCTCCATCCCCTACCCGTGACTCCACTTGAATGGATTCCACTTGATCGGGAGAGAAGCCAAAGACTCTGCCTACCTGATTCAGAGCCAAAGTCTCGGAAACAATAATTGGACTTAGGCCACCACAATAAGGATATATATATCCTTGGTGTTTTTCTTCTTCTGTGAGGCTTTTTTCCCACTTTAGCGTGAATAATTTTTTCTATTTAATTAAAAAGAATTTAAGCCCCAGCGTCTTTGGTAGATGATGGATCTAAATTGGGAAAATATTTTCCATATTGTGTTGAAATAAAGTCACGTTGCAAAATTCTGTTGATTGACATTAGAGTGTTGTTAGTGGAGACTGGTTGTTGAAAAGATAGGAAAAGTAGGCTCTTCACAGCGAGGCAGGCAGTTGTAGAAAAAGGACGATGACCAAGATATAGGGATAGTGGTGGAGGCGGATTGTCTGCCTTTTCTGCTGGGGATTCTCCATCAGTTCCCAGTAAAGAGACCGAAGAAATACAGCAGATGAGGCTTTTCCACTGTTAAGGTGGTATTTTAAAATTTAACTTTATTTTATATTGGAGTAATGTTGATTTATGATACTGTGCTAGTTTCAGGTGTACCGCAAGGCGATTCAGTTATGCATGAACAGATATCCATTCTTCTTCTATTCTTTCCCCATATAGGTTATTACAGAATATTGAGTACAGTTGTTGATTCTCTGTTTTATATACAGTAATGTGTATCTGTTAATCCCAAACCCAATTTATCCCTCCTTTCCACTTTTCCCCTTTTGTAACTGTAAGTTTATTTTCAAAGTCTATGAGTCTCTTTCTGTTTAGCTTGAGTTGCTTTCTCACTGTATCGTTATCATGGCAGGTACTGACTTGTCTTCCCTGGGGATTTGGCTTTAACCAGAACTGTGTAATACACAATGTCCCACGTTACAACCTTCTGACCTACAATTCTCCTCTTTACTGTCTTGCTCAGTTGAAGGTTTTGGTTGTTGCTGTTATTACTGATTTTGTTTTTAGCACTCCTTTAATATAAGCATTTGTGATATATGGACAGTATTTCTAATTTATGAAAGGTAATACAATGCAGTTAAAAAGTACTGAAGGAGTCATCGGATGCGGTTTCTCCCCCAAGTTCCCTTTTTCTCCTCTCCTCTTTTTCTGGGTAAACGTATTCAGTCCCATACTTTGGATTATATAGGTCAACTTTTCTTCTGAACTGCGACGTGTATCTGTTTATATGACATCTCCAACTCAACGTGTCTGAAATACAATTCTTAATTTTTCTTCTTAAACCCTGTCCCTGTTCCTGCATTCCATCCCCAATTATTTCCATTCAGTAAATGGTATTGTCATCTGTGAGTAGTTGTTCATTTGCTAAGTCGTGTCTGACTCTTTGCAACCCTGTGGACTGCAGCCCACCAGGCTCCCCGTCTCATCGAGTTTGCTCACCTTCATATGCATGAAGTCAGTGATGCTGTCTAACGGTCTCATCCTCTGCTACCTGCTTCTCCTTTTCTCTTCAGTCTTTGTCAGCATCAGGGTCTTTGCCAGTGAGTCGGTTCTTCACATCAAGTGTCCAAAGTATTGGAGCTTCAGCATCAGTCCTTCCATTGAATACTCAGGGTTGATTTCCTTTAGGATTGACTGGTTTGATGTCCTTGAAGTCAAGGGGACTCTCAAGAAGCTTCTTCAACACCACAGTGAACTGAAGCATCAGTTCTTTGGCACTCAAACTTCTATATGGTCCAACTCTAACAGCTGTACATGAGTACTGGAAAGATCATATCTTTGACTGTATGGACCAGTCCAGCTATAATCATGCGCCGGTTAGAGATAAAGTGTAATAAGGGAATTTTTAAACAGAGTCAGCCTAAAAGACAAAATAAGCTAATTTGTAGAATAGAAATGCAAAATGATGACTGGAGATAAAAGCGTGGGCTACTAGAATCCAGGTCTGAAGTGGCTGGGGTGGCTAGGCATTCAGTTTCTATGGGTATACAGAAGTAAAAGTGTTACATGGGAGTCAGAGAGTCCTCTGACTAGGCTTATCAGTTAAAAGTAGGAGTCAGAAATGGAACTCTCCTGCTCCTAGAAGAAAGTTTACATGAAAGGTGGAACCAGCTCTTTTCTGAAACTGCATTTAGCATAAAAACACTTAAAATATTTATCTAGAGATGGGAGAGGGCCAAACTTGAATGACTCAGTAGCTGAGTCTATGGTAGCTGATAATGCCTGGAGTGTGCAGTCATCAGTATTAGACCTGGTTTTTAACTAGGGCCCCATAAAGTAAAGTGAAGTCGCTCAGTCATGTCTGACTCTGCGACCCCATGGACTGTAGCCCACCAGACTCCTCCGTCCATGGGATTTTCCCAGCAGGAGTACTGGAGTGGATTGCCATTTCCTTCTCCAGAGGATCTTCCCAACCCAGGGATCAAACCTGGGTCGACCGCCTGAGCCCCCAGGGAAGTCCAGGGCCCCATGGGTACTGGTAAAGACAAAAATGAATGAAACATGGTGGATAAATAGAGGGAGTGAGTAAACAGAAATTCCAAAGCACAATTAAAGAAAAAAAGCTAAACCTAAAAAGTCATTCAATAAAATCAAATCAGGAGATGGATTCACTCCCAAATGTAATGAAAGTAGTAAATAGAAATTAATAATTTTCTAAAGACTTATTTTAAAACTATGTATGTTTAGGATTCTTCAATAGATAAATAATAAAAAGCACTTTAAAAGAATAAGAACTTATGATAAATTAGCAGAAATGAAATAAGAATAGACAAACATAAAAGTCAATTTGCCTAGAAATGTAGTTATAGGAATTAGGTCAATAGATGGAATGAATTCTAAAGTAGACATGATTAAAGAGAGAACTAGTAAAGTGGAAAATTGTTCTAACTCTAGATCACCCAGAATGCATAATAAAGACATAAAATACTCAAAATTACCTAATTATGCCATTAAGAGATATTAAAAATAGGTTGAGAAGCTTCAGTATACATCGAATGGGAGTTCTAGAACAAGGGGCTGTAAGAATGACTAAGAAATGATAACTAAAGAACTACATCCTGAATTTATCAGAACTGAAAACTTGAAACCTCACATTAAAAGTACGCTCTGCATACTAAGCAGGACAAGTAAAAACCAATCACAATGAGAAACATTCTTTGCAAGTATAAGGATAGAGCAACTAGAAGGCTAGAGACATTTAAAAGTTACCAGAGAGAAGAAATCTCCAAAAGATTATCAACTGTGCAGGCTTCTCCACAGCAACAATTGCGGCTAGAAGATAATGAACTAATATCTTTAAAATGCTGAGTGATGATAACTTTATCCATCTAAAGCACCACTGAAGATTGAGGACAAGAGAAAGACATTTTGGGTCAAGGATAAAATAATTTATCTTCAGCATACCCTATCTATAAGAATTTCTAAAAAGCATCCTTTAGCAGAAAGAAAAGAGAACCCCAAGATAGGATGAGGGTGTACTTTTTGGCAAAGCCACTAAACAATGATAATAACAAAACCAATTATTTTTGTAAAGGTTATTCTGATTCTCTGGAAAATAATAACAAGTAGTATTAGGTAGCTCAAGTGTGCTAGGAGCATAGTCTTGTTCAAGAAGATGGAAGTGCTGAATACTTTCAACTATAACTTTTTCTCATAAAGCCAAGTATAAGTACATATTGTAAATGTATGTATGTATTTAATGAGCACCTGCTATGTCCCAGACACTGATCTAGGCTCTGGGAATAAGACCACTGGGGGAAAAAAACTCCTCGTTGAGTTTATACTTTAGTAGGAGGAAACTATATATTGTTTAAAAACAGTAGTATAGCACAGACAGGCTTGAAAGAAATACATTGGTAAATAGGAAAAGATACGCTTGACAAATGTGATGGTCTGATGAGGAAACACACTGGCGTGGCAACAGTGACGTGAGATAGAATACTGTTGACAGTGAGCACTGAAGTGCATTGGGCAGCTGGAGCATTGATATAACACCTAACACAGCCTTAAAAGTGAAAAGTGACAGGATCAGAAGGAAAACGGAGGAGCCACAGATTAGCATATCTCTATTAAAACAGATAGGTAGGGACTTACCTGGTGGTCCAGTGGTTAGGAATTGCTTCGCAGTGCAGGGGACATGGGTTTGATCCTTGGTCAGGGAACTAAGATCCCACGTGCTGCAGGGCAACCAAGCCCACACACCGCAGCTAAGACTCGATGGAGCCAAAGAAATACATATCCTTAAAAACAAAAATGAATAGATAAACAGAAAATTAGTCAAGAAAGCACATATACCTTGTTTTGTTGCACTTCCCTTTATTGTGCTTTGCAGACACTTCACTTCAGTCACTTCAGTCGCTCAGTCATGTCCAGTTCTCTCTGACCCCATGGACTACAGCCCGCCAGGCCTCCCTGTCCGTCACCAATTCCCAGAGTTTACTTCAACTCATGTCCATTGAGTTAGTGATGCCGTCCAACCATCTTATCCTCTGTCGTCCCCTTCTCCTCCCACCTTCAATATTTCCCAGCATCAGGGTCTTTTCCGATGAGTCAGTTCTTTGCATCAGGAAGCCAGAATATCAGAGTTTCAGCTTCAGCATCAGTCCTTCCAAAGAATATTCAGGACTGATTTCCTTTAGGGTGGATCGGTTGGATCTCTTTGCTGTCTAAGGGACTCTCAAGGGTCTTCTCCAACACCACAGTTCAAAAGCATCAGTTCTTCAACGTTTAGCTATCTTTATCGTCCAGCTCTCACATCCATGCATGACTACTGGAAAAACCATAGGACTAGATGGACTTTTGTTTACAAAGTAATGTCTCTGCTTTTTAATATGCTGTCTAGATTGGTCATAATTTTTCTTCCACAGAGTAAGTGTTTTTAATTTCATGGCTGCAGTCACCATCCGCAGTAATTTTGGAGCCCCCCAAAAATAAAGTCTGTCACTGTTTTCCCATCTATTTGCAATGAAGTGGTAGGACCAGATACCGTGATCTTAATTTTCTGCATGTTGAGGGTTTGTTTCTTTTCTTGTTTATTTTTTAAAAATTTATTTATTTTAATTGGAGGCTATTCCTTTACATTATTATATTGGTTTTTCCATACATTGACATGAATCTACCTCTGGTGTACACGTGTTTCCCATCTTGAACCCCCCCCCCCCACCTCCCTCCCCGTCCCATCCCTCTGGTTTATCCCAGTACACCAGACCCGAGCATCCTGTGTCATGCATCGAACTTGGACTGGCGATAACCCTGTATACGAGACAGTAAAAGAGACACAGATGTATAGAACAGTCTTTTGGACTCTGTGGGAGAGGGTGATGGTGGGATGATTTGGGAGAATGGCATTGAAACATGTATATTATCATATGTGAAACGAATCGCCAGTCCATGTTCGATGCATGTTGAGTTTTGAGCACACTTTTTCACTCTCCTCTTTCACTTTCATCAAGAGGCTCTTTAGTTCTTTGCTTTCTGCCATAAAGTTGGTGTCATCTACATATCTGAGGTTATTGATATTTCTCCCGGAAATCTTGATTCCGGCTTGTGCTTCCTCCAGCCCAGCATTTCTCATGATGTCCACTGGATAGTAGTTAAATAAGCAGGGTGACAATATACATCCTTGACGTACTCCTTTTCCTACTTGGACCCAGTCTGTTGTTCCATGTCCAGTTCTAACTGTTGCTTCTTGACCTGCATACAGATTTCTCAAGAGGCAGGTCAGGTGATCTGGTATTCCCATCTCTTTAAGAATTTTCCAGTTTATTATGATCCACACTAAGGCTTTGGCATAGTCAATAAAGCATGAATAGATGTTTTTCTGGAACTCTCTTGCTTTTCCGATGATCCAGCGGTTGTTGGCAATTTGATCTTTGGTTCCTCTGCCTTTTCTAAAACCCGCTTGAACGTCTGGAAGTTTACGATTCACGTATTGCTGAAGCCTGGCTTGGAGAATTTTGAGCATGACTTTACTAGCGTGTGAGATGAGTGCAATTATGGGGTAGTTTGAGCATTTTTTGGCATTACCTTTGTGATTGGAATGAAAACTGACCTTTTCCAGTCCTATGGCCACTTCTTGAGTTTTCCAAATTTGCTGACATACTGAGTGCAGCATTTTCACAGCATCATCTTTTAGGATTTGAAATAGCTCAACTTGAATTCCATCACCTCCACTAGCTTTGTTCGTAGTGATGCTTCCCAAGGCCCACTTGACTTTACATTCAATGATGTCTGGCTCTAGGTTGGTGATCACACCATCGTGAATATCTTGGTCATGAAGATCTTTTTTGTATAGTTTTTCTGTGTATTCTTGCCACCTCTTAATATCTTCTGCTTCTGTTAGGTCCATACTATTTCTCTTCTTTATTGAGCCCATCTTTGCATGAAATGTTCCCTTATTATCTCTAATTTTCTTGAAGAGATCTTTTGTCTTTTCTATTCTGTTGTTTTCCTCTATTTCTTTGCACTGATCACTGAGGAAGGTTTTCTTATCTCTCCTTGCTATTCTTTGGAACTCTGCATTCAAATGAGTGTATCTTTCCTTTTCTTCACAGCTATTTGCAAGACCTCCTCAGACAACCATTTTGCTTTTTTGCATTTCTTTTTCTTGGGAATGATCTCGATCCGTGTCTCCTGTATAGTGTCACGAACATCCATTGATAGGTCATCAGGCACTCTGTCTATCAGATCTAATCCCTTGAATCTATTTCTCACTTCCACTGTATAATCGTTATGGATTTGATTTAGGTCATACCTGAATGGTCTGGTGGTTTTCCGTACTTTCTTCAATTTAAGTCTGAATTTGACAATAAGGAGTGCATGGTCTGAGTCACAGTCAGCTTCCAGTCTTGTTTTTGCTGACTCTATAGAGCTTCTCCATCTTTGCCTGCAAAGAACATAATCAATCTGATTTCAGTATTGTACATCTGGTGATGTTCATGCGTAGAGTCTTCTGTTGTGTCATTGGACGAGGGTGTTTGCTATGACCATTGCATTCTCTTGCAAAACTCTATTAGCCTTTGCTCTGCTTCATTCTGTACTCCAAGGCCAAATTTTCCTGTTACTCCAGGTGTTTCTTGACTTCCTACTTTTGCATTCCAGTCCCTTATAATAAAAAGGACATCATTTTGGGGTGTGAGTTCTAGAAGGTCTTGTAGATCTTCTGAGAACCATTCAACTTCAGCTTCTTCAGCATTACTGGTCAAAGCATAGTCTTGGATTACTGTGATATTGAATGGTTTGCCTTGGAAATGAATAGATCATTCCGTTGTTTTTCAGATTGCATCCTGGTACAGCATTTCAGACTCTTGCTTTGCAGACACCACAGTTTTTACAAATTGAAGGTTCGTGGCAACCCTGTGTTGAGCAAATCTGTTGGTGCCTTTTTTCCCAAAAGCATTTGCTCACTGCATATCCCTGTGTCACATTTCGGTAACACTTGCATAACAGGCATATCTCTGAGATATTGCAGGTTTGGTTCCAGACTACTTCAATACAGCAAATATCACAATAAAGCAAGTCATGCAAGTTTGGGGGGTGGATTTATATATAAAAGGCTCTCCATGGGCCTCCCTATTCACTTAGTCACAATGATGCTGAAATCAGGTCAACTAATCTTACAATGGCCGCTAAGGGTTCAAGTGAAAGGAGTTGCATACCTCTCACTTTAAATCAAAAGCTAGACATGATTAAGGTTAGTGAGAAAGTTATGTTGAACGTTGAAACAGGCCAAAAGTTAGGCCTTTTGAGCCCAGCAGCCAAGTTGTGAATCCAGAGGGAAGGTTTTTAAAGACAATCGAAAATGATAACTCTAGTGAATTCATGAATGATAAGAAAACAAAACAGCCTTATTGCTGATACAGAGAAAGTTTTGGGATCTGCATAGATCAGCCAGCCATGGCATTCCCATAAACCCAAGCCTAATCTAAGACAAGGCCCTAACTCTAATTCTGTGATGGTTGAGAGGAATGAGACAGCTTCAGAAGAAAGGTTTGAAGCTAGCAGGGGTCAATTTCGTGAAGACTAAGAAAAGATATCATCTCTGTAGCATCAGAGTTCACGGCAGAGCAGCAAGTGCTGATGTAGAAGCTGCAGCAAGTTATCCAGAAGATCTAGCTAAGATCATTCATGAAGGTGGCTGTTCTAAACAACAGATTTTCAGTGTAGACAGAACAGTCTTCTATTGGAAGAAGATGTCACCAGGACTTTCATAGCTAGAGAGGAGAGGTCAGTGCCTGGCTTGAGAGCTTCACAAGGCAGGATGACTCTCTTGTTAGGGGCTAATGCAGCTGGTCTGGTGGCTCAGTGGTAAAGAATCTACCTGTCAATGCAGGAGATGTGGGTTTGATCCCTGAGTCGGGGAAAATCCCCTGGAGCAGGAAATGGCAACCCACTCCAGTATTCTTGCCTGGGAAATTCCATGGACAGACGAGCCTAGTGGGCTACAGTCCATGGGGTTTCAAAAAGAGTAGGGTATGACATGGCAACTGAACAGTAACAAAATGCTCATTTGCCGTTCTGAATTATGCTAAATCTTTTCTTCCTGTACTCTGTAAATGGAACAACAAAGCATGGGTGACAGCACATCTGTTTACAACATGGTTTACTAAATATTTGAAGCCCACTGTGGAGATCTGCTGCTCAGAAAAAAAGAGATTCCTTTGGAAATATTACTGCTTATTGACAATGCGTCTGGTCACCCAAGCACTCTGATGGAGATGTACAAGATTAATGTTGTTTAATGCCTACCTTCTCAACATCCATTCGGCAGCCCACAGATCAAGGAGTAATTGGAACTTTTAAGGCTTTATTATTTAAGAAACATATTTTGGGAGTGGCACACCTCACAGCTTGCATGATCTTCGTTTCCTGACCAGGGATTGAACCACAGTGAAAAACCACAGTGCCAAATTCTAACCACTGGACTGCCAGAGAAGTCCCATAAGAAATACATTTTTAGGCTGTAACTACCGTAGTGACTCCTCTGATGGATTTGGGTGGTTAAATGAAAACATGGAAAGGATTCACCACTCTAGATGCCATTGAGAACATTCGTGATTCAAGGGAAGAGGTCAAAATATGAATATTAGCAGAGTTTGAAAGAAGTTGATTCCAACCCTCATGGTGCCTTGTGGGGCTGTAAGACTTTGGTGGAGGAAATAATACCTAGTGTGGTAGAAAAATCGCAAGAGAACTAGAATTAGAAGGGGAACCTGAAGATGTGACTAAGTTGCTTCAATCCCATGATAGGACTTTAATGGATGAGGAGTTGTTTCTCATGGGTGAGCATTAAGAAAATGATTTCTAGACATGGAATCTACTCCTGGTGAAGATGCTGTGAGGACTGATGAAATGACAACAGAGGACTTAGAATATTACGTAAACTTAGTTGATAAACAAAAGCAGGGTTTGAGAATATTGACTTCAGTTTTGAAAGACATTCTACTTTGGGTAAAATGTTGCTGCTGCTGCTGCTAAGTCGCTTCAGTCGTGACCGACTCTGTGCGACCCCATAGACGGCAGCCCACCAGGCTCCGCCGTCCCTGGGATTCTCCAGGCACGAACACTGGAGTGGGTTGCCATTGGGTAAAGTGTTACCAAACAGTCATTCATGCTACAGAGAAATTTTTCATGAAAGGAAGAGTCAATGGATGTGGCAAACTTCAATATTATCTTATTTTAAGAAATTACCATAGTTATCTCTCCTACAGAAACCACCGCGATCAGTCAGCAGCCTTCAACATCGAGGCAAGACCCTCCACAACAAAAAGAGTATGACTCACTTGAAGGCTCAGGTGACGGTTAGCATTTTTTAGCAATAAAATATTTTTTAATTTAGACATGAACATTGTTATTTAGACTCTTATGAGTTGATACTACATTCTACATTATAATATAAATATGGGTTTTATACGTACTGGGAAACAAAATAATCCCCATGCCTCACATTATTGTGGTATTTGTTTATTGTGGTGGTATGGAACCAGACTACAATATCTTTGAGAATGCCTATATAGAAGATTTGAACAACACAACTAATAAAGTTGGTCTAATACATATAGAAAATTTTGTACCTAACAAATAGAGAATAAGCGTTATTTCTTTTTTTTTTTTTTTGATTATTTATTTATTTGCATTACAATAGTTTAATATGAACAATCAGAGCTAATGAACAGTATAACAATATTTTACAATTGAAATAATTAAACTATAAAATTACTACATAAAACAGGTCTGATCTAGCTAATTTACTTTCTATAATCTCTTCAGTGCTGCAAAACCATTTCTTTCTTTTTTTTTTTTTTCATGTTTTAATAAACACTTCGTCTTTTTGTATTGCTTTCTTTTTCATCACAATAATAGAAATATAACACCATATATCACTGTAAAACACATTTCCACATAAATGCTGATAAGCACAAAATATTTTTCATCATTTACATTTTACCTGTAATAATATATGGCAGGATTAAAGCTGCATCCATCATGTGTCTAACTAACCTTGCTGTAATGAATTTTTAAATGTAATGGTTTCTGTCGCAAAGTAAAATCGTACATAATGTCTAGTGACACAGTACGATGGTGGATGGGTGGTTTTGGAAAATGGAAATGCAACTTCATTTTTAATTAGATGAATAAACTTCACCACCTCCACCTCCAGCCAGCTTCCCAACCCTCCCTCCCACCACCATTATTTATTTATTTATTTATTTTAAATGAGGCTTTTAATTAATGTTTGACAGAGCTGATTCAGGTTGAATAGACTAAATTTCTTTAAACAAACTTACTTATACTCCAGAGTCCTTTAAAACCTTAATAGCATTTATACATTGAAGGTATTTGATTTTCTTGTAACTAGCACTTCAAATGCAACAAGCATTTGAAGCAACAAGCATTTGACCCAACAAGTAAAACTTTCTACAGTTCATAACTTTTATAAATAAAATAAATTAAATGTACAGTGAATAAGTTCTCTGAAATATTTCAATATTCCTGCAGGTTCAGTAACATCATAAAATACATATCAACTAAAATTCACAAATCTAAAAACCTGTTAGGCATTTTTAGGCGTTTTAAGTTGGAAATGAAGACCAATGTTACATCGTAATATGCCAATTACAAATAGTACTTCAAATAGAAAATACTACAGTTTGTCCCAAACTTTAAAAACTATTCATGAACTCAACACTGAACTATTGATGGCTATGAGAATTGTTTCCTAGCCTTTTTGAAAATTTCAACCCATTTACGTTTAAGGTAATTATTGATAAGTACGATCCCATAGCCATTTTCTTTATTGCTTTGGGTTCAAGTTTATACACTCTTTCTGTGTTTCCTGTCTAGAGAAGATCCTTTAGCATTTGTTGGAGAGCTGGTTTGGTGATGCTGAATTCCCTCAGCTTTTGCTTGTCTGTAAAGCTTTTGATTTCTCCTTCATATTTGAATGAGATCCTTGCTGGGTATAGTAATCTGGGCTGTAGGGTATTTTCTTTCATCACCTTAAGTATGTCTTGCCACTCCCTTCTGGCCTGAAGAGTTTCTGTTGAAAGATCAGCTGTTATCCTTATGGGAATCCCCTCATGTGTTATTTGCTGCTTTTCCCTTGCTGCTTTTAATATTTGTTCTTTGTGTTTGATCTTTGTTAATTTGATTAATATGTGTCTTGGAGTATTTCGCCTTGGGTTTATCCTGTTGGGGACTCTCTGGGTTTCTTGGACTTGGGTGATTATTTCTTTCCCTATTTTAGGGAAGTTTTCAACTATTATCTCTTCAAGTATTCTCTCATGGTCTTTCTTTTTGTCTTCTTCTTCTGGGACTCCTATGATTCGAATGTTGGAGCGTTTAACATTGTCCCAGAGGTCTCTAATATTGTCCTCATTTCTTTTAATTCGTTTTTCTTTTTTCCTCTCTGTTCCATTTATTTCTACAATTCTATATTCTAGTTCGCTAATCCTGTCTTCTGCCTCTGTTATTCTATTGTTTGTTCCCTCCAGAGTGTTTCTGATCTCATCTATTGCATTATTCATTGTATATTGACTCTTTTTTATTTCTTCTAAGTCCTTATTAAATCTTTCTTCCATCTTCTCAATCCTTTTCTCCAGGTTATTTATCTGTAACTCCATTTTGCTTTCAAGATTTTGAATCATTTTCACCATCAAAATTTGAAATTCTTTATCAGGTAAATTCCCTATATCTTCTTCTTTTGTTTGTGTTGGTGGGCAATTATCTTGTTCCTTTACTTGCTGGGTATTTCTCTGCCTCTTCATCTTGCTTATATTGCTTTGCTTGGGGTGGCCTTTCCCTCTTCTTGCAGTTTGTGGAGTTCTCTTTATTATGTAGTTTCTTCGCTGTGTGTGGGGTTGGACGGGTGACTTGTCTGGGTTCCCTGGTTAGGGAAGCATGTGTCGGTGTTCTGCTGGGTGGAGCTGGATTTCTTCTCTCTCCTTTAGAAGACAATGGGCTGCTTTTCTGGGAGCCTGATGACCTCTGCCAGTATTCAGAAGTTGTTTTGTGGCCTTTACTCCACGTTCAAATGTTCTTTTGATGAATTTGTGGGGGAGAAAGTGGTCTCGCCGTCTTATCCCTCCGCCATCTTGTTCCTTCCTCCCCAGAACACTGGATTCTTATATTCCAACTTGGTCGTGGAGTATCTCTTCCCAGCTGCTCCAGCAAGGCGCAGCCGCTGTACCTTACCTTGGACGAGGGGTATCTCCTCAAGGCCGCCCCTCCCGCTTTGAATGTGGATCAGCTCCTCTCGGCCCTCCGGTGCCCAAGCAGCCACCGCCTCCTGGACGTGGTACAGCTCCTCTCGGCCACCGCCCTAACCCTGGGCGCGGGGTAGCTCCTCTCAGCCACGATTCTGCACGTGGTCGGTTGCTCCGGAGCCGGGCGTCTCTCGCGTCTGCGCCGCCGGAGCCGGGCGTCTCTCGCGTCTGCGCTGCCGGAGCCGGGCGTCTCTCGAATAAGCGTTATTTCTGAGCACAGAAGGAGTACTTTAAAAAATGGACTATGTCAAATCATAGGCTCCAGTTTCATCCACCTCATTAGAATTGATTCAAATGTATTCCTTTTAATTGCTGAGTAGTTCTCCATTGTGTAAATGTACCACAGCTTTCTTATCCATTCGTCTGCAGCCAGTCCAAGTACAATGCATGATACAGGATGCTCGGGGTTGGTGTACTGGGATGAACCAAAGGGATGGGAGGGGAAGGGAGGTGGGAGGGGGGTCAGGATGGGGAGCATGCGTAGAAAAAAAATGGAAACAACTGTTCTACTTCAAAAAAATAAATATATAAAATTAAACATAAAAAAATAAAAGTTGAATTGAATCAAACGTATTTTTGTTACTAAGATTTCTCTAAATCCTCTTTCTGCTATGGGTTATTATTCTTGGTTTCAAATGTTAATGGAGATGTTACTTGCATATTAAACTCTGAACTGAGGGGGAAAAAAATGGACCATGAAAAACAACAACAAAAAAGGACTATGTCCTATATCACAAAAGAAGTTTCCAAAATATAAGGTTCAGTTCAGTTCAGTCACTCAGTCGTGTCTGACTCTTTGCCACCCCATGAATCACGGCACGCCAGGCCTCCCTGTCCATCGCCAACTCCCGGAGTTCACTCAAACTCATGTCCATCGAGTCGGTGATGCCATCCAGCCATCTCATTCTCTGTCGTCCCCTTCACCTCCTGCCCCCAATCCTTCCCAGCATCAGAGTTTTTTCCAGTGAGTCAACTCGTCGCATGAGGTGGCGAAAGTACTGGAGTTTCAGCTTTAGCATCAGTCCTTCCAATGAACACCCAGGATTGATCTCCTTTAGAATGGACTGGGTGGGTCTCCTTGCAGTCCAAGGGACTCTCAAGAGTGTTCTCCAGCACCGCAGTTCAAAAGCATCCATTCTTCAGCGATCAGCTTTCTTCACAGTCCAAGTCTCACATCCATACATGACCACTGGAAAAACTATAGCCTTGACTAGACGGACTGTGGCTGTACTAGTTTGCATTCCCACCAACAGTGTAAGAGGGTTCCCTTTTCTCCACACCCTCTCCAGCATTTATTGCTTGTAGACTTTTGGATAGCAGCCATTCTGGCTGGCGTGAAATGGCACCTCATTGTGGTTTTGATTTGCATTTCTCTGATTATGAGTGATGTTGAGCATCTTTTCATGTGTTTGTTAGCCATCTGTATGTCTTCTTTGGAGAAACGTCTGTTTATTTCTTTGGCCCATTTTTTTATTGGGTCGTTTATTTTTCTGGAATTGAGCTTCAGGAGTTGCTTGTATATTTTGGAGATTAATTCTTTGTCAGTTGCTTCATTTGCTATTATTTTGTCCCATTCTGAAGGCTGTCTTTTCACCTTGCTTATAGTTTCCTTTGCTGTGCAGAAGCTTTTAATTTTAATTAGGTCCCATTTGTTTATTTTTGCTTTTATTTCCAATATAAGGTGTGTCATGGAGAATCCTGCTGTGATTTATGTCGGAGAGTGTTCTGCCTATAGGAGTTTTATAGTTTCTGGTCTTACATTTAGATCTTTAATCCATTTTGAATTTATTTTTGTGTATGGTGTTAGAAAGTGTTCTAGTTTCATTCTTTTACAAGTGGCTGACCCGTTTTCCCAGCACCGCTTGTTAAAGAGACTGTCTTTTCTCCATTGAATATTCTTGCCTCCTTTGTCATAGATAAGGTGTCCATAGGTGCGTGGATTTATCTCTGGTCTATCTGTTTTGTTCCATTGATCTATATTTCTGTCTTTATTGCCAGTACCATACTGTCTTGATGACTGTGGCTTTGTAGTAGAGCCTGAAGTCTGGCAGGTTGATTCCCCCACTTCCATTCTTCTTCCTCAAGATTGCTTTGGCTATTCAAGTTTTTTTGTATTTCCATACAAATTGTGAGATTATTTGTTCTAGCTCTGTGAAAATTACCATTGGTAGCTTGATAGGGATTGCATTGAATCTATAAATTACTTTGGGTAATATATTCATTTTCACAATATTTATTCTTCCAATCTACAAACACGGTATATTTCTCCATCTATTAGTGTCCTCTCTGATTTCTTTCACTAGTGTTTTATAGTTTTCTATATATAGGTCTTTTGTTTCTTTAGGTAGATATATTCCTAAGTATGTAATTCTTTTCATTGCAATGGTGAATGGAATTGTTTCCTTAATTTCTCTCTCTATGTTCTCATTATTAGTGTATAGGAATGCAAGGGATTTCTGTGTGTTGATTTTGTATTCTGAAACTTTACTATATTCATTGATTAGCTCTAGTAATTTTCTGGTAGAGTCTTTAGGGTTTTCTGTGTAGAGGATCATGTCATCTGCAAACAGTGAGAGTTTTGCTTCTTTTCCAATTTGGATTCCTTTTATGTCTTTTTCTGCTCTGATTGCTGTGGCCAAAGCTTCCACTACTATGTTGAATAGTAGTAGTTAGAGTGGGCACCCTTGTCTTGTTCCTGACTTTAGGGGAAATGCTTTCAATTTTTCACCATTGAGGATGTTTGCTGTGGGTTTGTCATATGTAGCTTTTATTATGTTGAGGTATGTTCCTTCTATTCCCGCCTTCTGGAGCGTTTTTATCATAAATGGGTGTTGAATTTTGTCAAAGGCTTTCTCTGTATCTATTGAGATAATCATATGGTTTTTATTTTTCATTTTGTTGATGTGGCGTATTTACATTGATTGATTTGTGGATATTGAAGAATCCTTGCATTCCTGGGATAAAGCCCACTTGGTCATGATGTATGATCTTCTTAATGTGTTGTTGGATTCTGATTGCTAGAATTTTGTTAAGGATTTTTGCATCTATGTTCATCAGTGATATTGGCCTGTAGTTTTCTTTTTTTGTGGTATCTTTGTCAGGTTTAGGGATTAGGGTGATGGTAGCCTCATAGAATGAGTTAGGAAGTTTACCTTCCTCTGAAATTTTCTGGAAGAGTTTGAGTAGGGTAGATGATAGCTCTTCTCTAAATTTTTGATAGAATTCAGCTGTGAAGCCGTCTGGACCTGGGCTTTTGTTTGCTGGAAGATTTCTTATTACAGTTTCGATTTGGAAAGTTGTACTTTTCTAAGAATTTGTCCATTTCTGCCAAGTTGTCCGTTTTATTGGCATATAATTGGTGATGATCCTTTGTATTTCTGTGTTGTCTGTTGTGATCTCTCCATTCTCATTTCTAATTTTATTGATTTGGTTTTTCTCCCTTTGTTTCTTGATGAGTTTGTCAATTTTATTTACCCTCTCAAAGAACCGGCTTTTGGCTTTGTTGATTTTTGCTATGGTCTCTTTTGTTTCTTTTGCACTTATTTTTGCCCTAATTTTAAGATTTCTTTCTTTCTACTCACCCTGGGGTTCTTCATTTCTTCCTTTTCTAGTTGCTTTATGTGTAGAGTTAGATTATTTAGTTGACTTTTTTCTTGTTTCTTGAGGTGTGCCTGTATTGCTATGAACCTTCCCCTTAGCACTGCTTCTACAGTGTCCCACAGGTTTTGGGTTGTTGTGTTTTCATTTTCATTCGTTTTCTGTGCATATTTTGATTTATTTTTTGATTTCTTCTATGATTTGTTGGTTATTCAGCAGTGTGTTGTTCAGCTTCCGTATGTTGGAATTTTTAATAGTTTTTCTCCTGTAATTGAGATCTAATCTCACTGCATTGTGGTCAGAAAATATGCTTAGAATTATTTCAATTTTTTTGAATTTACCAAGGGTAGATTTATGGCCCAGGATGTGATCTGTGCTTGAGAAGGTTCCGTGTGCGCTTGAGAAAAAGGTGAAATTCATGGTTTTGGGGTGAAATGTCCTATAGATATCTATTAGGTCTAACTGGTCTATTGTATCATTTAACGTTTGTGTTTCCTTATTAATTTTCTGTTTAGTTGATCTATCCATAGGTGTGAGTGGGGTATTAATGTCTCCCACTATTATTGTGTTATTGTTCATTTCCCCTTTCACATTTGTTAGCATTTGTCTTACATATTGTGGTGCTCCTATGTTGGGTGCATATATATTTATAATTGTTATATCTTCTTGGATTGATCCTTTGATCATTATGTAGTGTCCTTCTTTGTCTCTTTTCACAGACTTTGTTTTAAAGTCTATTTTATCTGATATGTGTATTGCTACTCCTGCTTTCTTTTGGTCTCTGTTTGCGTGGGATATCTTTTTCCAGCCCTTCACTTTCAGTCTGTATGTGTCCCTTGTTTCGAGGTGGGTCTCTTGTAGACAACATGTATGGGGGTCTTGTTTTTGTATCCATTCAGTCAGCCTTTGTCTTTTGGTTGGGGCATTCAACGCATTTACATTTAAGGTAATTATTGATAAGTATGATCCCATTGCCATTTACTTTATTGTTTTGGGTTCGAGTTTATACACCCGTTCTGTGTTTCCTGTCTAGAGAAGGTCCTTTAGCATTTGTTGGAGAGCTGGTTTGGTGATGCTGAATTCTCTCAGCTTTTGCTTGTCTGTAAAGCTTTTGCTTTCTCCTTCATATTTGAATGAGATCCTTGCTGGGTACAATAATCTGGGCAGTAGCTTATTTTCTTTTAGCACTTTAAGTATGCCCTGCCATTCCCTCCTGGCCTGAAGTGTTTCTATTGAAAGATCAACTTTTATCCTTATGGGAATTCCCTTGTGTGTTACTTGTTGTTTTTCCCTTGCTGCTTTTAATATTTTTTCTTTGTGTTTGATCTTTGTTAATTTGATTAATATGTGTCTTGGGGTATTTCGCCTTGGGTTTATCCTGTTGGGGACTCTCTGGGTTTCTTGGACTCGGGTGATTATTTCCTTCCCCATTTTAGGGAAACTTTCAGGTATTATCTCCTCCAGTATTTTCTCATGGTCTTTCTTTTTGTCTTCTTCTTTTGGGACTCCTATGATTCGAATGTTGGGGCGTTTAACATTGTCCCAGTGGTCTCTGAGATTGTCCTCATTTCTTTTAATTCGTTTTTCTTTTTTCCTCTCTGTTTCATTTATTTCTACCATTTTGTCTTCTAACTCGCTTATCCTATCTTCTGCCTCCGTTATTCTACTGTTGGTTTCCTGCAGAGTGTTTTTAATCTCATCTATTGCATTATTCATTGTATACTTACTCTTTTTTTTTTTCTTCTAGATCCTTGTTAAACCTTTCTTGCATCTTCTCAATCCTTGTCTCCAGGTTATTTATCTGTAACTCCATTTTGTTTTCAAGATTTTGGATCATTTTCACTATCATTACTTGGAATTCTTTATCAGGTAGGTTCCCTATCTCTTCCTCTTTTGTTTGGGTTGGTGGGCATTTATCCTGTTCATTTTCTTGCTGGGTATTTCTCTGCCTCTTCATCTTGCTTATATTGCTGTGTTTGGGCCTGCTGTGATTCATGGGGTCGCAGAGAGTCGGACACGACTGAGCGACTGAACTGAACTGAACTTCCGTCTTCTGGCAGTTTGTGGAGTTCTCTTTATTGTGGGGTTCCCTCGCTGTGGGTGGGGTTGGACGGGTGACTTGCCAACGTTCCCTGGTTAAGGAAGCTTGTGTTGGTGTTCTGGTGGGTGGAACTGGATTTTTTCTCTCTGGAGTGCAATGAAGTGTCCCGTAATGAGTTATGAGATATCAGTGGTTTTGGAGTGACTTTGGGTAGCCTTTATATTGAAGCTCAGGGCTATTTTCCTGTGTTGCTGGAGAATTTGTGTGGTATATCTTGCTCTGGAACTTGTTGGCCCTTGGGTGGTACTTGGCTTCAGTGTAGGTGTGGAGGCGTTTGATGATCTCCTATTGATTAGTGTTCCCTGGAGTCAGGAGTTCTCTAGTGTTCTCCAGATTTGGACTAAGCCTCTTCCTCTGGTTTTCAGTCTTATTCTTGCAGTAACCTCAAGACTTCTCCATCTGTCACTTCCAAGGTGGTTCCCTCTGTTTCAGCTTCTTCTGTTTGCTGGTCTCTTCAGTGTCTAATTTCCTCCCTGACACAAGGGGACGGTGGTGGACACTTTTTTAGGCTCCTTTGTTCAGTTGTGCTGTGGGGAGGGAGGAACGCTGCAAATAAATATCACTCGCATCTGTGGGGAGTGCTCGCAGTGTCTCGGCCACACTGGGTTTGCCCCCACTCACGGGCACACAGTGTGTGTGCTTTCCCAGTCTATACTGCTTAGGCTCTAGGTTGCTCTGCCAGGAACTGTCTGAGGCAAGCCCTGGGTTGCATGCACTTCCCGGGTGAAAGTTGCTCGAGTTCTGGTACTCGGGTACTCCACAAAGGTGCAGACTCGGTTGGGCCAGCGTTTTGTGCCCTTCCGCGGTCCGAGCAGCTCAGGTGACCAGGTGTTTGGCGAGCGCTGTTGCTGTGACTTATTGCCTCCCCGTCCCTGCCTCTCGGTTTTCTGGGTGTACACCAGCGCACCTTCTCAGGTGGATGTCGACTGGCCAGAATCCCAATAAATCTTGGCTAGCAACAAAGCCTGCTTGAAGTTTGGTAGATGACGCCTCTCTGGGCCCGCGATTGCCCCCTTCCGGCTCTGGCTGCCCTCCCCTGCCTGTCTCGGCGGGGGATGGGGGATGGGCCGCCCGCAGCCAGCTAGCCCTGTTGAGTCCCCCACTCTGGGAGCAGGTCTGGCAGTGTCCTAGGTCAGGGCTTTTCACCTTTTCACAGGGTAGCTATACCACAGTCTGCTTTGCTATCTCAAGTTAGTTTCCTCAGATTGCCCTCCCATGCATTCTTTAGTTGGAAGGGACCTTAGAAATCATAAAGTTCAACTTCGAACCCAGCACCAACATCCTCCAAAACCATCTTTTATAAGCCTCTGCTTGAGTGATTTCAGTAACAGGAAGCTTACTACTCTAAGGCCTTCCATTCCATTTTGAAGTCAGCTGACAACCAAAATGAGCAAAGTGAGCAAGGAAATTAACACTTCCCTAAAGTCTTCATAAAAGGCTACCCACTCCAGTATTCTGGCCTAGAGAATCCCATGGGTTATATAGTCCTTGGAGTCGCAAAGAATTGGCCACAACTGAGTGCCTTTCACTTTCAAAGTCTTCATAAAGGAGCTGCTGACATCTTCATTTTAGCCCCGTGAGACCCATGTCAGACTTCTAACTTACAGAAGGTGGTAAGTTGCTTAAGTGTTGCTTAAGCCCATAAATTTAGGGTAATTTATTAGAGCAGCAGTAGAAAACTAAAATATTCAGCCTCACACTTGCACATCTGCAGAGTGTGGGCAGTGAACAAAAGAGGAATGGAAAATGGCCCAAGGAATCCATTAAAGACCAGAAACATTACACTGGACAGAACTGGCCTGTTGCCATGAAACAGACTGTTGAGGTGCCTTGGAGAAGTTGGAGGTACTGAGATTAATAAGAGCAATCAGTCTCTGGTGCCCTTCTTCCAATATTATCCTTCAGTTTTTTTCACCATTATTGTCCAGTTTTCTTTTTATTCCCACTTCTCCTTTATCTTCTCCTCCACCATACTTTCCTCAATTTTTAAACAATGCTCTTTATTTTTATCTGCTAATCAAGTGTATGTTTTTTATCAACCTCACACTCCCACTAGCATACCCACCCAATTTGTTGGAAGGAGATAAGGAGCAGAATATGAGAGGAGTATTGGGAGAAGTTTGAGATTTTGCAGCGTGCCAAGAATTAAAATGGTAAGGAACGTAGCTTTAGCACCTGGTCTCTGAGTGCTCCAGTGCAGCACACGAATTCACAAATCAGGGTTACACACAAATCCATTTATTAGGAAAAAAAAAAAAAAAATCAAAACTAAGCAGGCACTCAAAAGTATTTTGAAAATAATAAAAGGCTTTTACTAAGGTACCAATTAGTGACTGTCTCCTAGTTTTGCTGCTGAAAAATTATGTTGACGCCTTTTCACTATCTCTAAGCTCAAAACTAAGGCCTTAAGGAGCTAACGGAAGGTTTTCATCAGCGTCAAGTAACATTAGATGAGCTACTGAACAACAGTAAATACAAGAGAAGCATCTAAACACTTAAGTGAATCAGTGGCACATGTACATTTTTCTTTTAAGAATTGTTTGGCACCAGATTTTTAGGAACATGTTTGCTGAGTGTGATGACTAAGATCAGTGCACTAATGTCTATGTACAAGTTTCTGATTTCCCACATGTCCTGCTGGCTACAAGGACAGAAGGGACATTGTTCTCTGGCGACAGATTGGGCTTTGGTGGAGCCAGCTTAGGGGCACTATTGGTAATAATCCAAAGGGCACAGGTAGTACCTCAGTCATCAATTTAATAGATCCCAAATGAACCCTTAGCACAAAGACAAGGAGAGAAGTCTCTTTCCTTTTCAATGTGATGATAAGCATTTCTGAAAATTCCAATAATTATGTGGGCCACGTGACTGTCAGAAATTGGCTTGTTTCTAGAGCCATTGCTGCAGCACTAAAATTGATGAGCAAATACAGAGGAGATCAAAGTCATTTAACCTGAAAGTCCTTTTCTTCCTCTCTCCTGTCCTAATCGTTGTTAGGAGTTCTTTTGCAGAAGCTTGATTTTGCTGTCACAGTTTTAGTTGTTTTTCCAGAACCAGAGGTTATGTTCATGTTGTTTTTCTTGTCTGTTGATGAAAGCAATTTTAGAAAATGAGTTTTCAAGTCTCTGTGACTGTTCATTAGCATTCATTCATTCATTTATTCAGTAAACATGCATTTGTTTACCTATTCCTTATCAGGTAGTGAATAAGACCCTAGAATTCTAATTTGAAGAAGAAAATGTCGTGATTTACACTCCTGCAAAGTTCACACTCTAGTAAGGAGATACGCTTGTAGACACCTGAGTACTATAATGGTGGTGTGTTCAAAGCGTTATTTGAGCACAAATGTGGAAGTAGTTACTTCTGCCATGAAGACTGGGTGTTCAGAGAACTATTAGAATATGAATGATCCAAACAATAAGAATTTATTAATCACCTAATAATTGCTGAAGTTATGTTAGGGAACAAATAGACAGTTGTCCTGTTGTAGTTCTATAATGGAAATTTTGAGTCTAAAGAGAGGAAGCAGAAAATAAGTAAAGACATTAACAGATTCGTTTTATTTACTTATTTTTTTTTTGTAATTAATTTATTTTTTATTGGAGGCAAATTATTTTACAATATTATATTGGTTGGTTTTGCCATACATTGACATGAATTTGCCCCGGGTTTACATAAGTTCTCCCTCCTGAACCCCCCTCCCACCTCCCTCCTCACTTTATCCTCCCTCTGGGTCATCCCCGCATGCCAGCTCCGAGCATCCTATAACATGCATTGACCCTGAACTAGTGATTCGTGTCACATATGACAACATACGTGTTTCAATGCCATTCTCCCAAATCATCCCACCCTCACCCTCTCCCATAGAGTCCCAAAGACTGTTCTATACATCTGTGTCTCTTTTGCTGTCTCGTATACAGGGTTATTATTTGCATCTTTCTAAATTACATATATATGCGTTAGTATACTGTATTGGTGTTTTTCTTTCTGGCTTACTTCACTCTGTATAATAGGCTCCAGTTTCATCCACCTCATTAGAACTGATTCAAATGTATTCTTTTTAATGGCTGAATAATACTCCATTGTGTTTATGTACCAAAGCTTTCTTATCCATTCGTCTGCAGATGGACATCTAGGTTGCTTCCATGTCCGGGCTATTATAAACAGTGCTGCAATGAACATTGGAGTACATGTGTCTCTTTCAATTCTGGTTTCCTCGGTGTGTATGCCCAGGAGTGCGATTGCTGTATCATATGGGAGTTCTATTTCCAGTTTTTTGAGGAATCTCCACACTGTTCTCCATAGTGGCTGTACTAGTTTGCATTCCCACCAACAGTGTAAGAGGGTTCCTTTCTCTCCACATCCTCTCCAGCATTTATTGCATGTAGACTTTTGGATAGCAGCCATTCTGACTGGTGTGAAATGGTATCTCATTGTGGTTTTGATTTGCATCTCTCTGATTATGAGGGATGTTGAGCATTTTTTCATGTGTTTGTTAGCCATCTTTATGTTTTCATTGGACAAATGTCTGTTTAGTTCTTTGACCCATTTTTTGATTGGGTCATTTATTTTTCTGGAATTGAGCTGCAGGAGCTGCTTGTATATTTTGGAGATTAATCCTTTATCAGTTGCTTCATTTGCTATTTTCTCCCATTCTGAAGGCTGTCTTTTCACCTTGCTTATAGTTTCCTTTGCTGTGCAGAAGCTTTTGATTTTAATTAGGCCCCATTTGTTTATTTTTGCTTTTATTTCCAATATTCTGGGAGGTGGGTCATGGAGGATCCTGCTGTGATTTATGTCGGAGAGTGTTCTGCCTACGTTCTCCTCTAGGAGTTTTATAGTTTCTGGTCTTACATTTAGCTCTCTAATCCATTTTGAGTTTATTTTTGTGTATGGTGTTAGGAAGTGTTCTAGTTTCATTCTTTTACAAGTGGCTGACCAGTTTTCCCAGCACCACTTGTTAAAGAGACTGTCTTTTCTCCATTTTATATTCTTGCCTCCTTTGTCAAAGATGAGGTGTCCATAGGTGCGTGGATTTATCTCTGGGCTTTCTATTTTGTTTCATTGATCTATATTTCTGTCTTTATGCCAGTACCATACTGTCTTGATGACTGTGGCTTTGTAGTAGAGCCTGAAGTCCGGCAGGTTAATTCCCCCAGTTCCATTTTTCTTCCTCAAGATTGCTTTGGGTATTCGAGGTTTTTTGTGTTTCCATACAAATTGTGAGATTATTTGTTCTAGTTCTGTGAAAAATATCATTGGTAGTTTGATAGGGATTGCATTGAATGTATAAATTACTTTGGGTAGTATACTCATTTTTACAATATTTATTCTTCCAATCCATGAACATGGTATATTTCTCCATCTATTAGTGTCCTCTTTGATTGCTTTCAGTAGCATTTTATAGTTTTCTATGTACAAGTCTTTTGTTTCCTTAGTTATATTCCTAAGTATGTAATTCTTTTCATTGCAACAGTGAATGGAATAGTTTCCTTAATTTCTCTTTCTATTTTCTCATTATTAGTGTACAGGAATGCAAGGGATTTCTGTGTGTTGATTTTATATCCTGCAATGTTAGTGTAATCATTGATTAGCTCTAGTAGTTTTCTGGTAGAGTCTCTAGGGTTTTCTGTTTAGAGGATCATGTCATCAGCGAACAGTGAAAGTTTTACTTCTTCTTTTCCAATTTGTATTCCTTTTATGTCTTTTTCTGCTCTGATTGCTGTGGCCAAAACTTCCAGAACTATGTTGAATAGTAGTGGTGAGAGTGGGCACCCTTGTCTTGTTCCTGACTTTAGGGGAAATGCTTTCAGTTTTCACCATTGAGGATAATGTTTGCTGTGGTTTTGTCATATATAGCTTTTATTATGTTGAGGTATGTCCCTTCTATAACAGATTAGTTTTGGATAGTAATAAATGTTATGAGATACAACTAAGCATCCTGTAGGGAAAGGCTTAAGGGTCTTGGTAAACAATACGGATTTTATTCAAAGTGAAAAGGTGTGCCATTGAAGCATTTTAATTAAGGGATTAACATGAGTAATTTTCCTTTTTAAAAAAGTATTCTGCTGACTATGAAAATGGATTATGAAAATCAAGAATGCACACAGAGAAGCCTATAAAAAAGCAACTGCATTAATACAGGTTAGAGATAATAATGACCAGGACTCAGGTGGCAGTTGTAGAGATGGACAGGAAAGGGAAAATTCAGGATGTCTTAAAAGTAGACTCAGTACCACAGACTTCGAAAATGAACTCATGGTTGCCAGAGGGAAGGGATATTTGAGGACTTTGGGAATGTCATGCACACACTGCTATATTTAAAATGGATAACCAACAAGGACCTACTGTACTGCGCATGGAAATCTACTCAGTGTTAAGTATCGGCCTGGATGGGAGGGGAGCTTGGGGGAGAATGGATACATGTGTGTGTATGACTGAGTCCCTTCACTGTTTGGTTGAAACTGTCACAACATTGTTAATTGTCTGTATCCCAATAAAAAATGCTTTTGGTGTTAAAAATAAATAAAATTTTATAAGTAAATACTTCAAGATAAAAATAGAATCAGTAAGACTGACATACTGGATGGGATAGTGACAGGAAGGGGGTGAATGAAAGATGACTCCTAGTTCTTTGGTTAGAGCTGCAAGGTGGAGTCAGGGCCATGTACTGTGGTGGAGAAAACTGGAGGAAGAATAGATGCTGGAGGGGAAAACCAAGAGTTCTGTTTTGCACAGGTTTAAAGTGTACGTTACCCAAGTGAAGATGCCAAGTAAGCAGCTGGATATAAGTCTAAAACTCAGTTCAAGACTTTGGCCTGAGACCAAAATGTGAGAATCATCGAGATGTAGATAGAAGCCATCAGGTTATAGGAGATCACCTTGGGAAGACTGGAGAGAGAGAAGTTATGTAGAAGACAAAAGGTCAGGAAAGGAGACTAAGAATGAGAGGCCAGTGATCAAACAGGAATATCCAGGGAATGTGTTGAAGAAGCCAGGAAAGAAATACTGTATAAAGGAAGGAGTCCTTAAACCAGTTAAATGATGCTTGAAGGTCAAATCAGATGATGACTAAGGAAGTCCATTTGATTGGACCACGTGGAGGATACTGAGAAGAACAACTTAAAGGGAATTTCCTGGCCATCCAGTGGTTGGGACTCCATGTTTTCACTGCCAGGGGCCCAGTTTCAATTCCTGGTCAAGGGACTAGTGTGGTGCGGCAAAAACAAAAAACCACCACCAACAACAACAAATGGAGTGGGAGGGGAGGCAACCTGGAATGGACTGGAGAGTGAATTGTAAACTTGAATTTTTAGCAGCTGGAAGATTAGATACTTTCAATGACCCTCCCAGTGTAAACAGTCAAAAATCATCTTTGTGATTGTATTGCTAACCTGGCATGATCTTAACAAAGGTCAAAAACAAAGTGAAAGCAAGAAACACTGGTGATAAGGTAGCACCAACATCAGCTTCTCTTGAGTTTTTTGAATCCTAGATTTGGGGGGCAAGAAATTAAACTTAAGGTCACAGTATCAATTGGAGACTGTGATAAATCTCTGCAGAAAGCTGGGACTTCAATGGCAATGTAAAGGAGATGGAAGAAAAGAAACTCACGCGGAACAAGACATCAAAGAAATCTGAATCCGAGTTTAGCACTGGTTGGCAGGAGTATGGTGGAATTTCCCCCTGAGAACGTGTAATGGCCTCACAATACATTTTTTGGTCCAAATATATGCTGCATGTGATCTGAACCTTAAGCCAAGAATATAACTCCAAGTGTCCTGAATTGCTTGTTACTCCAGGCAGTTGTCAGAAGCAAATGTACATCTTTGGAGGAAAGCAGTCTAATGTTGGGAAAGACTGGGGGCAGGAGGAGAAGGGAGCGACAGAGGATGAAATGGTTGGAGGGCATCACTGACTTGATGGACATGAATCTGAGCAAACTTTGAGAGATGGTGAAGGAGAGGGCAGCCTGGCGTGCTGCGGTCTGTGGGGTTGCAAATAGTCGGACCTGACTTAATGATTGAGCAACAACAACAACGTTAATTTAGGTGCCAAGGAATTTCCACAGAGAAATTTCCAACAGAAAGGAGCAGTTCATAGTGAAAGCTAGCAACACACACACTAAAGAACAGGACATCAGGAGTGAGAGTCTATTCTCCAAGGACTGAAGATTTTTAGAGTTAGCACACAATATAAAATAACAATTAACATGTTTAAAGAAATCAAAGAAGGTGTTAGATGTATAACACGATACAGAGAAAAATCACTAGGCAGGTTTGAAAAAAAGAGGCCTACCTGAATGTCTCGATATGAATGTTTTAGTAACTGAAATTAGAAACAACAGATTAAACAGAACTGAAGAGAGACTACTGAACTGAAATACGCATGCTCAGTTGTTTAGTCAAGTCTGACTCTGCAACCCTATGGACCCTAGCCCACCAGGCTCCTCTGTCCTTGGAGAAATTTATGTGGTGATTTTTAAAAATTTATTTTTTGGCTATGCTGCATAGCATGTGGGATCTTACTTCCCCAACCAAGGGTGAAACCTCTGCTTCCTGCAGTGTAAGTGTGGATTCTTAACCACTGGACTACCAGGGAAACCCTGTATGGTGATCTTAAGTGTTTAGAATTATCTGATATTCTCCTCTTCAGGAGGTGGAGCTTCATTCTCCTTCCCTTAAGCATAGATCAGCCTTCTTGATTTGCTTGTGAGAAACTGAATAAAGTGGAACTGAAGGTGTGTGATTCGGGGACTGGGTCATAAAGGATACCATGGCTTCCTGCTGCTGCTTTCCCTGTCTCATACCTCAGCTTGGGGAAGCCAGCTGGTCTGTTCAGAGACTACTCAGGCAGCCCTGGGAGAGGCCCCTGTGGGGAGGAATGGAAGTGAACCAACCTGGAAGCAGCTTTTTCTCCAGCCCTGGTCCCACCTCCATTGATGACAGCCCCAGGGACACTTGACCTTCACCTTGTGAAAGTCACTGAGTCAAAACCACCCAACTAAGTCATTCCTGGATTCCTGTCCCCCAGAAACTGTAAAATGATACATGTTTGTTGCTTTCAGCAGCTAGGTTTGTGGGTAATTTATTATACAGCAGTAAATAAGTAATACAAGATTAATTTGAAGAAATTACCCTAAAGGCTGCACAGGGATAGAAAGCAATAGAAATGAGATTAATCAACATTCCAGAAAAAATAATGGAAACAAAGAAATATTTGAAGTATTAATTGCTTGGAAATCTCTAGAATTGTTGAAACACAATAATCATTATTAGGTCCATGGAGCCCAGTGAATACTAAGATGAATACTTTTTTTTTTAACAGCACTTAAGACATCTTATAGGAAAACTGATGAATACCAGATGGGGAAAAGATTCTTTAACAACACAGCCAGAGAGAAGAAAGCTCAGTCTCAAAGGGATGGCAATTACAGTGAAAGCTGATTTCTCTATAGCAATAATAGAAGTCAGGAGCCAGGGATATATCTTGATTTACTGACTGCAAGACAACTGTAGTTTGAGCATTCTTTGGCGTTGCCTTTCTTCGGGATTGGAAGGAAAACTGACCTTTTCCAGTCCTGTGGCCACTGCTGAGTTTTCCAAAGTTGCTGGCATAGTGAGTGCAGCATGTTCACAGCATCATCTTTTAGGATTTGAAATAGCTCAGCTGGAATTCCATCACCTCCACTAGCTTTGTTAGTCCTGATGCTTCCTAAGGCCTACTTGACTTTGGACTCCAGGATGTCTGGGTCTAGGTGAGTGATCACACCATCATGGTTATCTGGGTCATTAACATCTTTTTTGCATACTACTTCTGTGTATTCTTGCCACCTTAATATCTTCTGCTTCTGTTAGGTCCATACCATTTCTGCCCTTTATTGAGCCCATCTTTGCATGAAATGTTCCCTTGGTATCTCTGATTTTCTTGAAGAGATCTCTAGTCTTTCCCATTCTATTATTTTCCTCTATTTCTTTGCATTGTTCACTTAGGAAAACTTTCTTATCTCTCCCTGCTATTCTTTGGAACTCTGCATTCAGATGGGTTATATCTTTCCTTTTCTCCTTTGCTTTAGCTTCTCTTCTTTTCTTAGCTATTTGTAAGGCCTCATCAGATGACTATTTTGCCTTTCTGCATTTCTTTTTCTTGGGGATGGTCTTGAATCACTGCCTATATATTATGAACCTCTGTGCATAGTTCTTCAGGCACTCTCTCTATCAGATCTAATCCCTTTAATCTATTTGTCACTCCCACTGTGTTTTTCTAAGGGATTAATTTAGGTCATACCTGAATGGCCTAGTGGTTTTCCCCACTTTCTTCAATTTAAGTCTGAATTTGGCAATAAGGAGTTCATGATCTGAGCCACAGTCAGCTCCTGGCCTTGTTTTTGCTGACTGTATAGAGTTTCTCCATCTTTGGCTGCAAAGAATATTATCAATCTGATTTTGGTATTAACCATCTGGTCATGTCCACGTATAGAGTCATCTCTTGTGTTGTTGGAAGAAGGTGTTTGCTATGACCAGTGTGTTCTCTTGGCAAAACTCTATTAGCCTTTGCCTTGCTTCATTCTGTACTCCAAGACCAAACTTGCCTGTTACTTCAGGTATCTCTTGACTTCCTACTTTTGTATGTCAGTCACCTATGATGAAAAGGACATCTTTTTTGGGTGTTGATTCTAGAAGGTCTTGTAGGTCTTCACAGAACCGTTCAGCTTCTTTGGCATTAGTGGTTGGGACATAGACTTGGATTACTGTGATATTGAATGGTTTGCCTTGGAAATGAACAGAGATCATTCTATCAATATGCCAGGAAATTTGGAAAACAGCAGTGGCCACGGGACTGGAAAAGGTCAGTTTTCATTCCAATTCTAAAGAAAGACAATGCCAAATAATGCTCAAACGGTATACCGCACAATTACACTCATTTCACCTACTAGCAAAGCAATAGTCAAAATTCTTCTAGTTAGGCTTCAACAGTACATGAACTGAGAACTTCTAGATGTTCAAACTGGATTTAGAAAAGATAGGGGAACGAGAGATCAAATTGCCAACCCGTGTTGGATCATATAAAAAGCAAGAGAATGCGATAAAATCATCTACTTCTGCTTCATTGACTACACTATAGCCTTTGGCTATGTGAATCACAACAAAGTGTGGAAAATTCTTAAAGTGATGGGAATACCAGAGCACCTTACCTGCCTTCTGAAAAACCTGTGCGCAGGTCAAGAAGCAAGAGTTAGAACTGGACATGGAGCAACAGACTGGATCCAAATTGGGAAAGGAATAAGTTAAGGCTGTATATTGTCACCCTGCTTATTTAACTTATATGCAGAGTACATCATGAGAAACTCTGGGCTGGAAGGAGCACAGCTGAAACCAACATTGCTGAGAGAAATATCAGTAACCTCAGATATGCAGATGACACCACCCCTATGGCAGAAAGTGAAGAGGAACTAAACCCCTTGATGAAAGTGAAAGAGGAGAGTGAAAAAGCTGGCTTGAAACTCAGCATTCAAAAGGCTAATATCATGGCATCTGGTCTCATCACTTCATGGCAAATAGATGTGGAAACAATGGAAACAGTGACAGACTTTATTTTCTTGGGCTCCAGAATCACTGCAGATGGTGACTGCAGCCATGAAATTAAAAGATGCTTGCTACTTGGAAGAAAAGCTATGATAAACCTAAGACAGCGTATTAAAAAGCAGAGACATTACTTTGCCAACAAAGGTCCATCTAGTCAAAGCTATGGTTTTTCCAGTCATGTACGGATGTAAGAGTTGGACTGTAAAGAAAGCTGAGCACTGAAGAATTGATGCTTTTGAACTGTGGTGTTGAAGACTCTTGCGAGTCCCTTGGACTGCAAGGAGATCAAGATGGATTCTAGCAAAGAGGCTTCGGAGTAGGCTGATATCACCTACTAAGGGGTGGCGCCCTCTCCCTTTTTGACCCTGGAGGAGACTTTCTGTACATGTGCAGTTGGGAAGGTCGCCTTGACTTCCAGAGTGAGAACCATGTGGTTTCTTCACCTCTTATCTGGGCAGGCTCAGCTCCTTCTCACTCCTGCTATTACCTTCATCTTAGAGTCTCTGTCCACAGGGGGACAGACTCCAGCTCTCAGCCTGGGGCCCACTACCTCAGAGTGGCATACGTGGAGGGGTGTGGAAGCTCCATGCTGTCTCTCCACACCTCGCACTGGACATCTCACCCATCTGGCTCCTCCTGCGTTACCTCGTTTTATACTAAACCAGGGATCTGGAGGCTCCATATGAAGACAGTGACATCAGATAATGGAAGGGGACCCTTGATGTGCACTTCCCCAACAATCAGTGATGTTGACCATCTGTTCAGGTACCTGTTGGTCATCTGACTATCTTCTTTGAAAATATGTCAGTTTGGGTCCTAGAACACCCAGCACCACGGGTGCGCTCTGCTGCTGCTCAGTGTTCTCCAGTCAGATTCCCTGGATGGGCAGGAACCGAGGCCGAGTTATTTGCTTTCCTGCTGAAGTGAGGCAGAAGAATGAGCTGGTGGGGCCCCTTGACTGGAGGCTCAGGTCAGACAGAACGGCCAAACAACCGTATTCCCTGGCCAGATGGGACCCCCAGCAAAGCCACTGGCTGGGATGTCTGCTCCCGCACATGTTAAGTGGGAACATGGTTCACAGAGGGCCGCAAGCAGGTCCCTGCAAGCCTGGCACCCTGTGTCTATTTGATCCCTGATGGTGGAGCCCTGCCACTCCCTCAAGTAATTTCTTTGAGGCAAGACCCAAACAGACCTCCCCGGAAGCATGTTCCACAATGCTGAGAAAGCAGGATGTCCATTTGGGGTTCTCTTTTTGCCTGCCAGAGAAACTAGGTGGGGGGGGGGGGCGAGGATGGAGGGGCTATGACAGCCTGGGGGAAGAACAGCGTGGTCAGACTGTACTTGCTCCTTCTGCCTTCAAATGTGGTCTTCCGCAGTCTCTGTGGTCCAGATGGGTGCTTCAGCCTCACCCCTACGGCCTACGAGTTTCTCTGTGGAAAGATACTAATTGATCCTCTTGAGGGCTGAAGTGGCTTGAGGCATTGCTCCATCTTTATGAACTTACCTTGGGGAAGATGCTGCTGCAGGTCCAGCTGGGGCACTGGGGCAAGCTCTTAATGGCACAAAAAGTTCGGCTGGTGATGGCAGGATCTGCTAGCATTGGAGGGTCTCCTCTCAGGTGATGGGGCGGGTCCTGTGGCTCACTAGAGGGAAAAGGCCACTGGCGGCAGTAGCTGTGGGAAGTCCTCACTGGTGTGAGCCGTCCTGGAGGCCACCATTTTCTCACCAAGACCTGCCCCACCCAGCAGCCTTGTTGTTGTTGTTTAGTCACTAAGTTGTGTCTGACTGTTTACAACCTCATGGATGCAGCACACCAGGCTCCCTTGTCCTTCACTATCTCCCAGAGTTGGCTCAAATTCATGTCCTCTAAATTGGTGATGCCATCCAACCATCTTATCCTCTACTGCCCCCTTCTCCTCCTGCCTTCAATCTTTCCCAGCATCAGGGTCTTTTATAATGAGTCAGTTCTTTGCATCAGGTGACCAAAATATTGGAGCTTCAGCATCAGCCCTTCCAATGAATATTCAGGGTTGATTTCCTTTGGGATTGATTGGTTTGATCTCCTTGCAGCCCAAGGGTCTCAAGAGTCTTCTCTGACACCACAAATCGAAAGCATCAATTTTGTAGCCCCTCAGAGATGTATACTCAGTAGGTCCGATGTGGGGCCCAGGAATCTGAATCTGAAAGCACACATGATTCTGATGCCTGTGGCCTGAGGATCACACTTAGAAAAACATTCCTACACATCATAGATTCTCGAACCCATTAGGCAGCAAGCACATCTTCTGTATCACAGAAGCACAAATAAGCAGGTGATGATGAGTTGTTTTCAATAATTCTTGAGATTTTTTTTCCCTTTCCCCTTTGTCCCCTAATCTTTGGCTCTGCAGCAGCTTGCCTGTGCTGTGGGGTGGGCACGTGGGAAGTGTGGACACTTACCAGCCAGCCTGGTGGGTGCAGCTCAGCTCCGGGGAGGGACAGGGCAGTTCTGAGTCACCTTTCCTAATGAGCATCGCTTGTTGACTGACTGGAGGGAAGGAGCTCATTATTCATGTTTGGCCCAGGGCCTTCTCTCTTGATTGCAAAGGAACAGAGGCCCCGCGGCTTCCTCCATGTTCACATCTGTGGGGAAAAAAGTGGAAAGATCATCCAAGCAACACTTTAGTTCACCCTTCTCATTGAAAAGAGATTAGCTGGAAGGAAGCTTATGAGGCTGTTTGGCAGAGAATTTTCACACTTGATCTATTCCTTTCTTCCTCCATCCATTACCCCTTACCCAGCCCACCTTGATCCTTTGAATAGGGACATTGTCTGCTCCAAGTCATCCAAAACATAGCCTCTGTTCTTTTGAGCAATTCCTGCCCCTCCACTCCAGCCCCCAGATGCTTCAGAAACATAACCCCTAAGAAAACAGCATGAGGTTAAAGAATATCATGTCAGTATCCCTATTCCTGTAAAAGGGCTGGCCTAAATCCAGAAACTTCATTTCTCATGTTGTCCTTGTTTCAAAATCCTACAGTACATTTTTGTCTCTTGGTAGAACTCTCAAATAAAGCCCCTAGAGCCAAACATATTTGGAGTTAAAAATTAAGTTGGGAAACAGGGTGGAATTTGTGGAGCTCAACTCCGAAGTGCCTTCCTGGACCAGCCACAGCCAGCACTTCAAGTTGATGGTTTCAACGTAAACAACCTTCTTTAATCATGAGACGGCTCTGTACAGAGGCATAGGGGAGGTTCTTCCCTCCCCAGAAGAGGAAGGTTCACTTCATTCTGGCTCCTGGTTCTATAGCCCACAGGGACTGGAAAGGAGAGAAGCCTTAGCTCCTCTTCCTGCAGCCTTGGCTTCAGTTCTCCATCCTTTGCACCCAGGACTCCTACTGGCCCCTGGACAACTTCTGGGCTCACCTTGTATCGATTCAAAAATGTCTGTTTTCATCAGTGGGAGTCCCTTCACTAGGTCTTGAGACACGAGTATTTGCTAAGGTAACACTGCTCAGGGGGTTGGCTCCCATCTGATGTCATTCTAGAATGGATCCCATCATCACGTTTGAAGACCACAGTGCTCCCTTTGAACGTGGGGCATAAGTTTAGATGAGAGAGAAGCTGGGATGGCGAGAGGAATGCCCATCTTTCTTTCTTTCCTTGCAGCTCTTTTTGCCCATTTCTCCATGTTTCTGCCTCGTGGCATCTTTCTCTTTGCTTTTGCTCCTCTGAAGCTCTCTATTTAAGGCTTCCCTGGTGGCTCAGTGTTATTTAAAGAATCCACCTGCCAAGCAGGAGCCTCATGTTTGATCCCTGGGTTGGGAAGATTCCCAGAAGGAAATGGCAACCCACACCCGTATTTTTGTCTGGAAAATCCCATGGATAGAGAAACCCAGTGGGCTACAGCCCAGGGGGTCACAAAAGAATCGGACACAACTGAGTGACTAAGCAACAACAGTCTTGTTTAAACCAGGAGCTCTTATTTTGGCTGCACCACTCAGCTTGTGGGATCTTAATTCCCTAAGGAGAGTTGAACCTGGGATGTGGCGGTGAAAACCCAGAATCCTAACCACTAGGCCACCAGGAAACTCCATTAAACCAGGAGTTCTGAACCTATGGTTCATGGATCCCTTGAATATACAAGAATACGCCTATTTTATGGGGAAAAGCCCACAGTTTTCACATTGTCAAAGTGGACTGAGAAAAAAGAACAGTCATTCTCAACTTCTCCTTTCTCTGCCTTCAACTTCTCCTTCTCGCTGCCCCCTTGGGTTCTGGCTCTTGTGCTGCTGTGACTCTTCCTCCCTGAGCCATGGCTCCCGTTTCTTCTCTCATGTGCTCATATGCTGAGTCGCTCAGTCATGTCTGACTCTTTGTGGCCCCATGGACTGTAGCCCGCCAGGCTCCTCTGTCCGTGGGATTCTCCAGGCAAGAATACTGGAGTGGGTTGCCACGCCCTCCTACAGGGGATGTTCCTGACCCAGGGATCAAATCCCTGTCTCTTTTGTCCCCTGCTTGGGCAGGCAAGTTCTTTACCACTAGCGCCATCTGGAAAGCCCTTCTTCTCTCCTACCTTCTCTCTTTCTCTTTCTGTCTTTGGCTTATTGCCCCATGCCATCCTTTCTTTTTATTCCTGAAAATAGGGTATAATAAAAAGTGAATACTAATAATTGTCACATATTGGACAGTGTTCAGTAAATGAAGGTTTAATTTCCCTAGTTATGTTCTTAATTTTAAAAGCCACTGAACTGGATATTTTTCTCTAAAAAAAAAAAAAAAAAAAAAATTCACGAGGGGTAATTGCTGGCTACTTTTTTTAAAAGTCATCTGTGATGGTTCATTCTACCCACTGTGAGCCCTCAACTGTGAATGAGAGCATAGCTTCCTGCCCGCGGTCTAATCAAACATCGGGAGGGCAATTGCACCCCCTAGTGTCACAGTTTTAGATTTCATGTTGGGTTAGATGAGGAAGTCACCTCCAAAGGCAAGAAATCTAATTATTTAATAGAATTTGAATCTATGAGCAGGATTGCTTTCAGCAGCTTGCTGGTCTATCCCAACTGGGGGGCTTCACAGAGAAAGAGGCAGAGGGAACAGGGAAGGGTCTGACTCTTTGTCATCGGAGCAATACAAGACACCTCAACCATTAGATAGAGTGGATCTTTGTCCTTAAAGAGTACAGACTGCAATCCCATCTTCTGGTGTTTTGATGTTTTGAGATATTAACATTCCAGTATTTTTCTGGCATAATGCTACCATTATGGTAATGTAAAAAATCTTAAATGCATCTTGAGATATATTTAGAGAGTTAGACACTGCATTAATTTTCAAATGATAAAGTTTACTCATCTGGAAAGTGTTCTTTTATGCCTGTATAACATTCAAGAAGAGAAAGAAAATCAACTGACAGAAAATCTCTTGCAAGAATGAGTCTCCATTTTCAGACTTCAGAAACTTCATTTCTCATATTATCCCAAGAGAAGGAAATGGCAACCTACTCCAGTATTCTTGCCTGGAAAACCCCATAGACAGAGAAACCTGGTGGGCTACAGTCCACGGGATGACAAAGAGTCGGATACGACTTAGTGACTATTCCTGCTTCAAACCCCCTAAAGTACCTTTTTCTTGGAACTCTTAGATAAAGAACTCTAGAATAAAAACACAAGAGCCATGCTTATCTGTTTGGAGTTAAAAAATAAGTTGGAAGATAAGGTGGAATTTGTGGAGCTTAATTCCAGAGTACCTTCCTTGGACCAGCCCCAGATGACACCCCAAGGAAAGGAAAGAAGCCTGGGGCAAAGGTCAGCATTAGACACTTCAGGTGGAAGGTTTCAACATAGATATCCACCTTCTTTAACCATGAGACTGCGCTACACAGAAGTGCAAAGGGAGGTTCCTCCCTCCCCAGAATTCTACAGTGTCTAAATGTAAAATCGTTGTTGTTCCCCAGGCGTTCATCTTGTTCCTTTGTAATGTGCAAAACTGAGATCCATCTGGGGATGGGAGAAAGATAGCATCCATGGGAGCCTCGGGGGCCAAGGGAGGAGATGGTTATGAAGGTGAAAAACAACGATGGTGTTAGAGGCTGTTGTCAAAATGCTCCTACATCAAAGCAGTTGCACCGAACTCTCAGACTAGTAAAATACTCAGTTACCAAGGCACTGGGAGGGAACCATATAGGGGCAGTTTATATTGATTGCAGGCCAAGCAGTGGGAAGAAATGAACTTAGCATCTCATCCTTTTTAAGGGATATGGGATGAGGTGGTGTGAGATGGGAGTGGGAACCAACAATTACTGAGCACCTACCGTATGCCACTCGCTGCCTCTCATTTAACCTTCAAAACAGCTCTGGGTGGTAGGTAGTATTAGCCCTAGTTTTCAAGAATCGAGAACTGAGAATCAGGTTAAACGGCATGATTTTTTCATGTTCCTATGATGAATTTTCTGAAGTATCCCACAGTAACTCCCTGCAAAGCTGAATCAAAGGTGTGGTCAACTGTAGTTGTCCAGACATCACTCTCTAAGGACTCTCCATCCTTGCTGATTCCAGCAAGGATGTAGTAATATGGAGAAGTTAATTCCACTCCCACCCCTGCCCCGCCCAGCACTTTCTCTTAGAAAGAATAGAATAAAAAGCTGTAAGGAATAGTCGATGGGCTTCTGGCGGTGAAAGGGAGTTATAACCCCTGGCTCCTAGCTGTCCTTCTGGAATGTGGAGAAGGCAGTGACTAACTCATGTCTCTGGTTTGCTGAGGTGATAGGCAAGGTTAGAGACAGCCGAAGGTTTGGGACCGCGCAGGAAGGGCGGAGCTGCTGCCACCAGAAGGCGCCCTTCGCTCCTTCCTGCACCCCAGACCCGTCCACACCCACCGCGCAGCTCTAGCCCCAGCCTGGTCTCCACCCGCATCTCTTTCCTTTCTCCAGTTTTTCTCTTTCTCCCTGCTCCCACTCCTCTCTCTGAGGATCATAAGGTGGCAATGAAGGAAACCTCCTGGAGCTGCTTTTCCACCGCTAGGCACTTTGTTGTTGTGTCTATCCATGGAGGTCGTTTGACAATTTTATGTGACCTTCACTTTGGGTAAATCTCTTCAGTCCTTAATAACAACATTGCTGGAAATTGTTTCACCAGGGGGAAAATAGCAAGCCCACCATACTATAATTACAACAGGCCTTGCTTTTTAACTTTTAGAGTGACAGCTAGTTAAAAAGTCAATTTCTGGGTGATCACGTAAATGTGCGTCTAAATTAATGGGAAAGGTGTTAACAAAATCTAGCCTTTTTCCAAATTCCTTTTAAAAACGAAACAGTCCAGAATGTTGTAGAAAACAGGTGGGTCTTTTCCCCACATGACAAGAGGAAAGATAGAAGTGGGAAGATTGGGAAGAGAGAGAGGGTCACACAGAGGGTTGGGGTAGGAAAAGAAGTAGGAAGATAAGGAAGATACAGTGGGAGGAGGGCACGGAGTTTGACCTGAGGAAAAGAGGGTGAAAAAGTGATGAACAGAAAAGGGAAAGAAAAGTGGCATAATGGTTCCTGTATTACGTGCCCAGAATGACTTAAGTGGGTAGAAAGTAAAGACTGGGTGTTAGCACCTTAAATTTTCCTTGCCTATGAGGTGAGGGGGAAATCCAGGAAAAGAGTCCTAGAGAAACTGCTAACTCCGCCGTCTTTCTCAGAGCATGTGCTCATCTTCTAGACCCACAGCAGACGAAACTGCAGAAGGAAGGTCCAAATCTGTTCCCCTCACAAGGTGAGTATGCTTCCATCTGCCAGGCTGTCTGCTTGCTTTTCACGTCTCCCCAAATCATCTGCTAACAGCACTCATCATCTGCCATCCTGGCACGAGCCCAAGAAGATGCAGCTAAATTAGAATGTGGGGGAGAGGAGGAGAGCACGGCTAGTTTTCTGCTCTGGAATTTGTGGTAATTCATGAGTCACTGCTGCTGTTTAGTCGCTCAGTCATGTCCGACTCTTTGAGACCCCATGGATTGTAGCCCACCAGGCTCCTCTGTTCATGGGATTCTTCAGATAAGAATACTGGGGTGGGTTGCCCTTTCCTTCTCCAGGGGATCTTGAGGCCTTTGGAGGTCAGGAAAACTGAGATCCTATAGAAAAGGATTCAGGGTTTTGTGCTGGGCTTGCCCAGTCTCTCCTCATTCCCTTTGACCTGGTTGGTGCACTTCTGAACATCAGCAGATTTTTGTGGAACAGTTTTGGGATTCAGTTGAAATGAATGCTCCTCCAAGATAAGACTCTTTAGTTCACTTTTGGTGGTCTGGAGTTCATTTCTTTTTCGATTCAAACAACAAGTATTTGTTGCATGACTTCCACATGCCAGAGCAGGAAACAGGGTGGATTGAAAGATCCCTGCAGTCTCACAGAGATTCTCTTCTCACAGAGCAGGACCGGCAGTAACCAAAGAAATAAACAAGAAATCTATCAGCAAGTAACATGAGCTACACAGATAATTACAAGAAGTGGCTGTAATAGTGAGTGACTGGGTGGTCTTCTGGCATGGGTCGTCTGAGCTGGTGACATCACTCGGAGTACCAGAGGCCCCTGCCCTGCCAAGATATGAGGGGACACATTGCAGGCTGATGCAAAGGCCCCAGCCCAGGACTAACCTTGGAACATATGAGGAACAGAGACAAGGCTCACTTGTCCTGAGCCCAGTGAATGAGCAGAGAGGTGTGGGGTGAGTTGGAAAGGCAGTGGAGGGTAGGGGGGATCACTGAGGCTTTTCTGACTCAAAAGAAGGAATTTGGAATTTTTTTTCCAAGTTCGGTGGGAAATCATTGGAAAGCTTAAGCTTAGGGATAATTTGATCTGGTCTATATTGTCACCCTGCTTATTTAACTTATATGCCGAGTAGATCATGAGGAACGCTGGGCTGGAAGAAGCACAAGCTGGAATCAAGATTGCCAGGAGAAATATCAATAACCTCAGATATGCAGATGACACCACCCTTACGGCAGAAAGTGAAGAGGAACTCAAAAGCCTCTTGAGGAAAGTGAAAGAGGAGAGTGAAAAGGTTGGCTTGAAGCTCAACATTCAGAAAACAAAGATCATGGCATCTGGTCCCATCACTTCATGGGAAATAGATGGGGAAACAGTGGAAACAGTGTCAGACTTTATTTTTTGGGGCTCCAAAATCACTGCAGATGCTGATTGCAGCCAGGAAATTAAAAGCCGCTTGCTCCTTGGAAGGAAAGTTATGACCAACCTAGATAGCATATTGAAAAGCAGAGACATTACTTTGCCAACCAAGGTCCATCTAATCAAGGCTATGGTTTTTCCCGTGGTCATGTATGGATGTGAGAGTTGGACTGTGAAGAAAGCTGATCGCCGAAGAATTGATGCTTTTGAACTGTGGTGCTGGAGAAGACTCTTGAGAGTCCCTTGGACTGCAAGGAGATCCAACCAGTCCATTCTAAAGGAGATCAATCCTGGGTGTTCACTGGAAGGACTGATGCTAAAGCTGAAACTCCAATACTTTGGCCACCTCATGCGACGAGTTGACTCACTGGAAAAGACTCTGATGCTGGGAGGGATTGGGGGCAGGAGGTGAAGGGGACGACAGAGAATGAGATGGCTGGATGGCATCACCGACTCGATGGACATGAGTTTGAGTGAACTCCGGGAGTTGGTGATGGACAGGGAGGCCTGGCGTGCTGTGATTCATGGGGTCGCAAAGAGTCGGACACGACTGAGCGACAGAACTGAACTGAACTGAGCTGATATTGGCTCAGATGGTAAAGAATTTGCCTGCAATGAAAATTCAATCCCTGGGTCGGGAAGATACCCTGGAGAAGGGCATGCAACCCACTCCAGAATTCTTGCATGGGAAATCCCATGGACAGAGGAGCCTGGCGGGCTACAGTCTATAGGGTTGCAGAAGAGTTGGCTGTGACTGAGTGACTAACACATGTGCACACATGTTTGTAAAAGGTTAGGTGGGTTTGTGAAGAGGGAACGAGTCTGGGATCAGGGTGGATACCACAGTGGTAAAACAGAAATTCACAGTGGCCCAGACTTGATGGTGGGGGAGTGGTCGAAGTAGAGATGTGGAGAAGAGGATGGATTAGGGTGCATTGTGCATTGACGGCCCTGAGGAAGATGAAAGAAGAAGACCCGGGAACATTCCTAGATTTTTGGCTTAAGTAACCAAGTGGATTGTGTTGTCCTTTTCTGAGATGGAGTGCTTGAAAGAGGAGCTGGTCTGGATGTGGGAAGGTAGAATCAAGAACTCTCTTCTGAGCAAGTTCATTTGAGATGCCTGTGAAACCATTCAAGTCTTCATCTGGAGTTCTGGGCAGAGGTCAGGGCTGAAAATACCAGTTTGGGGATCCATTGGGCTGTAGGCAGAATCCCCTATTGCTTTTGTCTTCCTCTGATTCCATGTGGCTCAGATGGTAAAGAATCTGCCTGCAAGGCAGGAGACCTGGGTTCGATCCCTCAGTCTGGAAGATTTCCTGAAGGAGGAAATGGCTCCCCACTCCAGTATTCTTGCCTGGAGAATTCCATGGACAGAGGAGCCTGGCAGGCTACAGTCCATAGGGTCACAAAGGGCTGGATACGATTGAGCAACTAATTCTTTCCTTCCTTTTTGTCTTCCTCTGCCCACATTCTCTTCTCCTAAGACCATGCAGCCTTCTTTTCTTGATCTACTGGCTTTTTTTTGTATGTGTGATGACCTAGGCTGATCAAAGTTCTTATTGACCCTGATCATTTTTCCATGTTGGAAATATAGGAATAGGTATCCCCAGTTATACAAACATACACACACACACTTCTGGATCTTACAGCATATATATGTAAATACAGGTTAAAGAAAACTCATTGAATTGAGCAGTTGGGGAGGCTTCCAAAATATCAATATCAAACGATAATATCAATTTTTAATCACCTTTACTGGTGGCTCAGAGGTAAAGAATCTGCCTGCAATGTGGGAGACTCAGGTTCGACCCCTGGGTAGGGACGATCCCCTGGAGAAGGGAATGGCAACCCACTCTAGTATTCTTGCCTGAAGAACTCCATGGACAGAGAAGCCGAATAGGCTACACAGTCCATGAGGTAACAAAGAGGCAGACACGACTGATCAACTAACAGACCCACACCCTATTTCTCTGATGGAAAAACTGAACTGCAGGTGGATCTAGGTTTTCATGTACAGCTTATCGGGGTAGAGGCAGAAACTAAGCCCCATTCTGTATCTCATTTGCTGGAGAGCAGAACTACAGAGACATGGTAAATCATCTAGGGGTCCCTTCATCCCCAGCCTGAACCTGATACCTGCAAATACTCTGCCTGTTGCTGTCATTGGGACCAGAGCAAACAGGAATGAACTGTGACTCCAGAGCCCAGCATTGAGCTCTAGCTCTGACCCTGAGATCCAAAAGAAAGAAGGAAAATGATTATTGAGGATTCTTATGTGGCAAAACTGTGCCAGTGCTCTCCAGGTTTCAGTCTTAATTTAAACAGCAGTCCTGTGAAGTGATTCCTATTATGCCTATTTTACAGATGAAGAAACAAGGGCTCAGACGGGTGCAATGACTTCTTGGTGTTTGGGAATCAAGCCCTGGTCTATTGGAAAGTATTGTCCTGTATTGCTTCACCTTGTCATGTACCCAAGGGCTAGATCTTTAACCAGGTTAAAAATCTGTCTTCGTTTATTAAATGGAACATAACATTTTTTATTTTTATGGGTTTATCTAGCTCTGATATTCTGGATTTTAAATGCATTTGAATGCTTAATTTTCCACTTTTCTAAGAAAGAGTTTTGAATCATATTGTGAGTGACGTGCTTTAGCCAGAGTGTCACTTTCACCCTTTCACTGCAAAAGGGTTATCGCTTGTGGAGTGGATTTGTTACCCTGACACCCAGGAGTGAAAGGTCACTTAGACACAGAAAGGATACAGACATAGCTTCTTTGTTCCCCTTGTTTATAGCTCTTGGTTTCTTCTTCTTTTTCTTTCTTTCTGGGAAATGCTTCTCATTTTCTAAATCCTTGTGCTTTGAAACCAGTTTTGCCAGAGAAATGTCAAACACGGGGTTAAATACGGAATTGATTCTGTTCACTTTGAGCTGCAGTAGCCTGACTGTCACCCCAGACCTCATCATCCTGATGAGAGTTCTGGGATCACCACTTCCTTTGCCAACAGCAAAGGGTTCTTTCTTAATTGATGTTTGCCAGTCTGGATCTTGAAGATCATTCTGATGGTAGAAAGGAAATGCAGCACCCGGCTGGCAGCATGATGTTTTGGTCAAAATCTATCTTCACTGAAGAAATTCTCATGGTGTTTTAATCCCATCCCTTTGGGTGGTTGTCCATTTAAAACATGTTTTAAAAATTTTGCAAGGGGAATATTCTTACTGTTCTTGACAACTATCTATTCATGAAGAATTGTTATTATTCAGTTCAGTTCAGTTCAGTCGCTCAGCTGTGTCCGAATCTTTGCGACCCCATGAATCACAGCACGCCAGGCCTCCCTGTCCATCACGAACTCCCGGAGTTCACTCAAACTCATTGCCATCGAGTCGTTGATGCCATCCAGCCATCTCATTCTCTGTCGTCCCCTTCTCCTCCTGCCCCCAATCCCTCCCAGCATCAGAGTCTTTTCCAGTGAGTCAACTCTTTGCATGAGGTGGGCAAGCCTCCCTGTCCATCACCAACTCCCAAAGTTCACTCAAACTCATGTCCATCGAGTTGGTGATGCCATCAAGCCATCTCATCCTCTGTTGTCCCCTTCTCCTCCTGCCCCCAATCCCTCCCAATATCAGAGTCTTTTCCAATGAGTCAGCTCTTCGCATGAGGTGGCCAAAGTATTGGAATTTCAGCTTTAGTATCAGTCCCTCCAGTGAACACCCAGGACTGATCTCCTTTAGAATGGACTGGTTGGATCTCCTTGCAGTCCAATGGTCTATCAAGAGTCTTCCCCAACACCACAGTTCAAAGCATCAATTTTTCGGTGATCAGCTTTCTTCACAGTCCAACTCTCACATCCGTACATGAACACTGGAAAACCCATAGCCTTGACTAGATGGACCTTTGCTGAAAAAGTAATTACTAATTTTCTATAAAATATATAATGAATGGGGGTTGGATTTTGTAAAGTACCTTTGCTGTATCTATTAGTATGTTCATATGATTTTTCTTCTCTCAGTTGATATGCTGGGTTCTTTCCATTCATTGATTTTGGAGGGTATGCAAGGCTAGAGTTTTGAACTAGATATAGATAGAGTGCTTGATGAACTCTGGACGGAGGGTCGTGACATTGTACAGGAGACAGGGACCAAGACCATCCCCATGGAAAAGAAATGCAAAAAAGCAAAATGGCTGTTTGAGGAGGCCTTACAAATAGCTGTGAAAAGAAGAGAAGCAAAAAGCAAAGGAAAAGGAAAGATATAAGCATCTGAATGCAGAGTTCCAAAGAATAGCAAGGAGAGATAAGAAAGCCTTCCTCAGTGATCAATGCAAAGAAATAGAGGAAAGCAACAGAATAGGAAAAACAAGAGATCTTTTCAAGAAAATTAGAGATATCAAGGGAACAATTCATGCAAAAATGGGCTCGATAAAGGACAGAAATGGTATGGACCTAAGAGAAGCAGAAGATATTAAGAAGAGGTGGCAAGAATACACAGAAGAATTGTACAAAAAAAGATTTTCACGTCCAAGATAATCACGATGGCGTGATCACTCACCTGGAGCCAGACATCTTGGAATGTGAAGTCAAGTGGGCCTTAGAGAGCATCACTATGAACAAAGCTAGTGGAGGTGATGGAATTCCAATTGAGCTATTTCAAATCCTCAAAGATGATGCTGTGAAAGTGCTACACTCAATATGCCAGCAAATTTGGAAAACTCAGCAGTGGCCACAGGACTGGAAAAGATCAGTCTTCATTCCAATCCCAAAGAAAGGCAATGCCAAAGAATGCTCAAACTACCGCACAATTGCACTCTTCTCACACGCTAGGAAAGTCATGCTCAAAATTCTCCAAGCCAGGCTTCAGCAATATGTGAACCGTGCACTTCCAGATGTTCAAGAGGGTTTTAGAAAAGGCAGACGAACCAGAGATCAAATTGCCAACATCCACTGGATCATGGAGAAAGCAAGAGAGTTCCAAGAAAACATCTATTTCTGCTTCATTGACTATGACAAAGCCTTTGACTGTGTGGATCCCAATAAACTGTGGAACATTCTGAAAGAGATGGGAATACCAGACCACCTGACCTGACTCCTGAGAAACTTGTATGCAGGTCAGGAAGCAACATTTAGAACTGTATATGGAACAACAGACTGGTTCCAAATAGGAAAAGGAGTACGTCAAGGTTGTATATTGTCACCCTGCTTATTTAACTTATATGCAGAGTACATCATGAGGAAGGCTGGGCTGGAAGAAGCACAAGCTGAAATAAAGATTGCCGGGAGAAATATCAACAACCTCAGATATGCAGATGACACCACCCTTATGGCAGAACGTGAAGAGGAGCTCAAAAGCCTCTTGAGGAAAGTGTAAGAGGAGAGTGAAAAGGCTGGCTTGAAGCTCAACATTCAGAAAACAAAGATCATGGCATCTGGTCCCATCACTTCATGGGAAATAGATGGGGAAACAGTGGTATCAGTGTTAGACTTTATTTTATTTTTGGGCTCCAAAATCACTGCAGATGCTGATTGCAGCCATGAAATTAAAAGGGTTCAGGAGGGGGAACTTATGTAAACCCGGGGCAAATTCATGTCAATGTATGGCAAAACCAACCAATATAATATTGTAAAATAATTTGCCTCCAAAAAAAATAAATTAATTACAAAAAAAAATAAGTAAATAAAACGAATCTGTTAATGTCTTTACTTATTTTCTGCTTCCTCTCTTTAGACTCAAAATTTCCATTATAGAACTACAACAGGACAACTGTCTATTTGTTCCCTAACATAACTTCAGCAATTATTAGGTGATTAATAAATTCTTATTGTTTGGATCATTCATATTCTAATAGTTCTCTGAACACCCAGTCTTCATGGCAGAAGTAACTACTTCCACATTTGTGCTCAAATAACGCTTTGAACACACCACCATTATAGTACTCAGGTGTCTACAAGCGTATCTCCTTACTAGAGTGTGAACTTTGCAGGAGTGTAAATCACGACATTTTCTTCTTCAAATTAGAATTCTAGGGTCTTATTCACTACCTGATAAGGAATAGGTAAACAAATGCATGTTTACTGAATAAATGAATGAATGAATGCTAATGAACAGTCACAGAGACTTGAAAACTCATTTTCTAAAATTGCTTTCATCAACAGACAAGAAAAACAACATGAACATAACCTCTGGTTCTGGAAAAACAACTAAAACTGTGACAGCAAAATCAAGCTTCTGCAAAAGAACTCCTAACAACGATTAGGACAGGAGAGAGGAAGAAAAGGACTTTCAGGTTAAATGACTTTGATCTCCTCTGTATTTGCTCATCAATTTTAGTGCTGCAGCAATGGCTCTAGAAACAAGCCAATTTCTGACAGTCACGTGGCCCACATAATTATTGGAATTTTCAGAAATGCTTATCATCACATTGAAAAGGAAAGAGACTTCTCTCCTTGTCTTTGTGCTAAGGGTTCATTTGGGATCTATTAAATTGATGACTGAGGTACTACCTGTGCCCTTTGGATTATTACCAATAGTGCCCCTAAGCTGGCTCCACCAAAGCCCAATCTGTCGCCAGAGAACAATGTCCCTTCTGTCCTTGTAGCCAGCAGGACATGTGGGAAATCAGAAACTTGTACATAGACATTAGTGCACTGATCTTAGTCATCACACTCAGCAAACATGTTCCTAAAAATCTGGTGCCAAACAATTCTTAAAAGAAAAATGTACATGTGCCACTGATTCACTTAAGTGTTTAGATGCTTCTCTTGTATTTACTGTTGTTCAGTAGCTCATCTAATGTTACTTGACGCTGATGAAAACCTTCCGTTAGCTCCTTAAGGCCTTAGTTTTGAGCTTAGAGATAGTGAAAAGGCGTCAACATAATTTTTCAGCAGCAAAACTAGGAGACAGTCACTAATTGGTACCTTAGTAAAAGCCTTTTATTATTTTCAAAATACTTTTGAGTGCCTGCTTAGTTTTGATTTTTTTTTTTTTTTTTCCTAATAAATGGATTTGTGTGTAACCCTGATTTGTGAATTCGTGTGCTGCACTGGAGCACTCAGAGACCAGGTGCTAAAGCTACGTTCCTTACCATTTTAATTCTTGGCACGCTGCAAAATCTCAAACTTCTCCCAATACTCCTCTCATATTCTGCTCCTTATCTCCTTCCAACAAATTGGGTGGGTATGCTAGTGGGAGTGTGAGGTTGATAAAAAACATACACTTGATTAGCAGATAAAAATAAAGAGCATTGTTTAAAAATTGAGGAAAGTATGGTGGAGGAGAAGATAAAGGAGAAGTGGGAATAAAAAGAAAACTGGACAATAATGGTGAAAAAAACTGAAGGATAATATTGGAAGAAGGGCACCAGAGACTGATTGCTCTTATTAATCTCAGTACCTCCAACTTCTCCAAGGCACCTCAACAGTCTGTTTCATGGCAACAGGCCAGTTCTGTCCAGTGTAATGTTTCTGGTCTTTAATGGATTCCTTGGGCCATTTTCCATTCCTCTTTTGTTCACTGCCCACACTCTGCAGATGTGCAAGTGTGAGGCTGAATATTTTAGTTTTCTACTGCTGCTCTAATAAATTACCCTAAATTTATGGGCTTAAGCAACACTTAAGCAACTTACCACCTTCTGTAAGTTAGAAGTCTGACATGGGTCTCACGGGGCTAAAATGAAGATGTCAGCAGCTCCTTTATGAAGACTTTGAAAGTGAAAGGCACTCAGTTGTGGCCAATTCTTTGCGACTCCAAGGACTATATAACCCATGGGATTCTCTAGGCCAGAATACTGGAGTGGGTAGCCTTTTATGAAGACTTTAGGGAAGTGTTAATTTCCTTGCTCACTTTGCTCATTTTGGTTGTCAGCTGACTTCAAAATGGAATGGAAGGCCTTAGAGTAGTAAGCTTCCTGTTACTGAAATCACTCAAGCAGAGGCTTATAAAAGATGGTTTTGGAGGATGTTGGTGCTGGGTTCGAAGTTGAACTTTATGATTTCTAAGGTCCCTTCCAACTAAAGAATGCATGGGAGGGCAATCTGAGGAAACTAACTTGAGATAGCAAAGCAGACTGTGGTATAGCTACCCTGTGAAAAGGTGAAAAGCCCTGACCTAGGACACTGCCAGACCTGCTCCCAGAGTGGGGGACTCAACAGGGCTAGCTGGCTGCGGGCGGCCCATCCCCCATCCCCCGCCGAGACAGGCAGGGGAGGGCAGCCAGAGCCGGAAGGGGGCAATCGCGGGCCCAGAGAGGCGTCATCTACCAAACTTCAAGCAGGCTTTGTTGCTAGCCAAGATTTATTGGGATTCTGGCCAGTCGACATCCACCTGAGAAGGTGCGCTGGTGTACACCCAGAAAACCGAGAGGCAGGGACGGGGAGGCAATAAGTCACAGCAACAGCGCTCGCCAAACACCTGGTCACCTGAGCTGCTCGGACCGCGGAAGGGCACAAAACGCTGGCCCAACCGAGTCTGCACCTTTGTGGAGTACCCGAGTACCAGAACTCGAGCAACTTTCACCCGGGAAGTGCATGCAACCCAGGGCTTGCCTCAGACAGTTCCTGGCAGAGCAACCTAGAGCCTAAGCAGTATAGACTGGGAAAGCACACACACTGTGTGCCCGTGAGTGGGGGCAAACCCAGTGTGGCCGAGACACTGCGAGCACTCCCCACAGATGCGAGTGATATTTATTTGCAGCGTTCCTCCCTCCCCACAGCACAACTGAACAAAGGAGCCTAAAAAAGTGTCCACCACCGTCCCCTTGTGTCAGGGAGGAAATTAGACACTGAAGAGACCAGCAAACAGAAGAAGCTGAAACAGAGGGAACCACCTTGGAAGTGACAGATGGAGAAGTCTTGAGGTTACTGCAAGAATAAGACTGAAAACCAGAGGAAGAGGCTTAGTCCAAATCTGGAGAACACTAGAGAACTCCTGACTCCAGGGAACACTAATCAATAGGAGATCATCAAACGCCTCCACACCTACACTGAAGCCAAGTACCACCCAAGGGCCAACAAGTTCCAGAGCAAGATATACCACACAAATTCTCCAGCAACACAGGAAAATAGCCCTGAGCTTCAATATAAAGGCTACCCAAAGTCACTCCAAAACCACTGATATCTCATAACTCATTACGGGACACTTCATTGCACTCCAGAGAGAAAAAATCCAGTTCCACCCACCAGAACACCAACACAAGCTTCCTTAACCAGGGAACGTTGGCAAGTCACCCGTCCAACCCCACCCACAGCGAGGGAACCCCACAATAAAGAGAACTCCACAAACTGCCAGAAGACGGAAGTTCAGTTCAGTTCAGTCGCTCAGTCGTGTCCGACTCTCTGCGACCCCATGAATCACAGCAGGCCCAAACACAGCAATATAAGCAAGATGAAGAGGCAGAGAAATACCCAGCAAGAAAATGAACAGGATAAATGCCCACCAACCCAAACAAAAGAGGAAGAGATAGGGAACCTACCTGATAAAGAATTCCAAGTAATGATAGTGAAAATGATCCAAAATCTTGAAAACAAAATGGAGTTACAGATAAATAACCTGGAGACAAGGATTGAGAAGATGCAAGAAAGGTTTAACAAGGATCTAGAAGAAAAAAAAAAAGAGTAAGTATACAATGAATAATGCAATAGATGAGATTAAAAACACTCTGCAGGAAACCAACAGTAGAATAACGGAGGCAGAAGATAGGATAAGCGAGTTAGAAGACAAAATGGTAGAAATAAATGAAACAGAGAGGAAAAAAGAAAAACGAATTAAAAGAAATGAGGACAATCTCAGAGACCACTGGGACAATGTTAAACGCCCCAACATTCGAATCATAGGAGTCCCAAAAGAAGAAGACAAAAAGAAAGACCATGAGAAAATACTGGAGGAGATAATACCTGAAAGTTTCCCTAAAATGGGGAAGGAAATAATCACCCGAGTCCAAGAAACCCAGAGAGTCCCCAACAGGATAAACCCAAGGCGAAATACCCCAAGACACATATTAATCAAATTAACAAAGATCAAACACAAAGAAAAAATATTAAAAGCAGCAAGGGAAAAACAACAAGTAACACACAAGGGAATTCCCATAAGGATAAAAGTTGATCTTTCAATAGAAACACTTCAGGCCAGGAGGGAATGGCAGGGCATACTTAAAGTGCTAAAAGAAAATAAGCTACTGCCCAGATTATTGTACCCAGCAAGGATCTCATTCAAATATGAAGGAGAAAGCAAAAGCTTTACAGACAAGCAAAAGCTGAGAGAATTCAGCATCACCAAACCAGCTCTCCAACAAATGCTAAAGGACCTTCTCTAGACAGGAAACACAGAACGGGTGTATAAACTCGAACCCAAAACAATAAAGTAAATGGCAATGGGATCATACTTATCAATAATTACCTTAAATGTAAATGCGTTGAATGCCCCAACCAAAAGACAAAGGCTGACTGAATGGATACAAAAACAAGACCCCCATACATGTTGTCTACAAGAGACCCACCTCGAAACAAGGGACACATACAGACTGAAAGTGAAGGGCTGGAAAAAGATATCCCACGCAAACAGAGACCAAAAGAAAGCAGGAGTAGCAATACACATATCAGATAAAATAGACTTTAAAACAAAGTCTGTGAAAAGAGACAAAGAAGGACACTACATAATGATCAAAGGATCAATCCAAGAAGATATAACAATTATAAATATATATGCACCCAACATAGGAGCACCACAATATGTAAGACAAATGCTAACAAATGTGAAAGGGGAAATGAACAATAACACAATAATAGTGGGAGACATTAATACCCCACTCACACCTATGGATAGATCAACTAAACAGAAAATTAATAAGGAAACACAAACGTTAAATGATACAATAGACCAGTTAGACCTAATAGATATCTATAGGACATTTCACCCCAAAACCATGAATTTCACCTTTTTCTCAAGCGCACACGGAACCTTCTCAAGCACAGATCACATCCTGGGCCATAAATCTACCCTTGGTAAATTCAAAAAAATTGAAATAATTCTAAGCATATTTTCTGACCACAATGCAGTGAGATTAGATCTCAATTACAGGAGAAAAACTATTAAAAATTCCAACATACGGAAGCTGAACAACACACTGCTGAATAACCAACAAATCATAGAAGAAATCAAAAAATAAATCAAAATATGCACAGAAAACGAATGAAAATGAAAACACAACAACCCAAAACCTGTGGGACACTGTAGAAGCAGTGCTAAGGGGAAGGTTCATAGCAATACAGGCACACCTCAAGAAACAAGAAAAAAGTCAACTAAATAATCTAACTCTACACATAAAGCAACTAGAAAAGGAAGAAATGAAGAACCCCAGGGTGAGTAGAAAGAAAGAAATCTTAAAATTAGGGCAAAAATAAGTGCAAAAGAAACAAAAGAGACCATAGCAAAAATCAACAAAGCCAAAAGCCGGTTCTTTGAGAGGGTAAATAAAATTGACAAACTCATCAAGAAACAAAGGGAGAAAAACCAAATCAATAAAATTAGAAATGAGAATGGAGAGATCACAACAGACAACACAGAAATACAAAGGATCATCACCAATTATATGCCAATAAAACGGACAACTTGGCAGAAATGGACAAATTCTTAGAAAAGTACAACTTTCCAAATCGAAACTGTAATAAGAAATCTTCCAGCAAACAAAAGCCCAGGTCCAGACGGCTTCACAGCTGAATTCTATCAAAAATTTAGAGAAGAGCTATCATCTACCCTACTCAAACTCTTCCAGAAAATTTCAGAGGAAGGTAAACTTCCTAACTCATTCTATGAGGCTACCATCACCCTAATCCCTAAACCTGACAAAGATACCACAAAAAAAGAAAACTACAGGCCAATATCACTGATGAACATAGATGCAAAAATCCTTAACAAAATTCTAGCAATCAGAATCCAACAACACATTAAGAAGATCATACATCATGACCAAATGGGCTTTATCCCAGGAATGCAAGGATTCTTCAATATCCACAAATCAATCAATGTAAATACGCCACATCAACAAAATGAAAAATAAAAACCATATGATTATCTCAATAGATACAGAGAAAGCCTTTGACAAAATTCAACACCCATTTATGATAAAAACGCTCCAGAAGGCGGGAATAGAAGGAACATACCTCAACATAATAAAAGCTACATATGACAAACCCACAGCAAACATCCTCAATGGTGAAAAATTGAAAGCATTTCCCCTAAAGTCAGGAACAAGACAAGGGTGCCCACTCTAACTACTACTATTCAACATAGTAGTGGAAGCTTTGGCCACAGCAATCAGAGCAGAAAAAGACATAAAAGGAATCCAAATTGGAAAAGAAGCAAAACTCTCACTGTTTGCAGATGACATGATCCTCTACACAGAAAACCCTAAAGACTCTACCAGAAAATTACTAGAGCTAATCAATGAATATAGTAAAGTTTCAGAATACAAAATCAACACACAGAAATCCCTTGCATTCCTATACACTAATAATGAGAACATAGAGAGAGAAATTAAGGAAACAATTCCATTCACCATTGCAATGAAAAGAATTACATACTTAGGAATATATCTACCTAAAGAAACAAAAGACCTATATATAGAAAACTATAAAACACTAGTGAAAGAAATCAGAGAGGACACTAATAGATGGAGAAATATACCGTGTTTGTAGATTGGAAGAATAAATATTGTGAAAATGAATATATTACCCAAAGTAATTTATAGATTCAATGCAATCCCTATCAAGCTACCAATGGTAATTTTCACAGAGCTAGAACAAATAATCTCACAATTTGTATGGAAATACAAAAAAACTTGAATAGCCAAAGCAATCTTGAGGAAGAAGAATGGAAGTGGGGGAATCAACCTGCCGGACTTCAGGCTCTACTACAAAGCCACAGTCATCAAGACAGTATGGTACTGGCAATAAAGACAGAAATATAGATCAATGGAACAAAACAGATAGACCAGAGATAAATCCACGCACCTATGGACACCTTATCTATGACAAAGGAGGCAAGAATATTCAATGGAGAAAAGACAGTCTCTTTAACAAGCGGTGCTGGGAAAACGGGTCAGCCACTTGTAAAAGAATGAAACTAGAACACTTTCTAACACCATACACAAAAATAAATTCAAAATGGATTAAAGATCTAAATGTAAGACCAGAAACTATAAAACTCCTATAGGCAGAACACTCTCCGACATAAATCACAGCAGGATTCTCCATGACACACCTTATATTGGAAATAAAAGCAAAAATAAACAAATGGGACCTAATTAAAATTAAAAGCTTCTGCACAGCAAAGGAAACTATAAGCAAGGTGAAAAGACAGCCTTCAGAATGGGACAAAATAATAGCAAATGAAGCAACTGACAAAGAATTAATCTCCAAAATATACAAGCAACTCCTGAAGCTCAATTCCAGAAAAATAAACGACCCAATAAAAAAATGGGCCAAAGAAATAAACAGACGTTTCTCCAAAGAAGACATACAGATGGCTAACAAACACATGAAAAGATGCTCAACATCACTCATAATCAGAGAAATGCAAATCAAAACCACAATGAGGTGCCATTTCACGCCAGCCAGAATGGCTGCTATCCAAAAGTCTACAAGCAATAAATGCTGGAGAGGGTGTGGAGAAAAGGGAACCCTCTTACACTGTTGGTGGGAATGCAAACTAGTACAGCCACAGTCCGTCTAGTCAAGGCTATAGTTTTTCCAGTGGTCATGTATGGATGTGAGACTTGGACTGTGAAGAAAGCTGATCGCTGAAGAATGGATGCTTTTGAACTGCGGTGCTGGAGAACACTCTTGAGAGTCCCTTGGACTGCAAGGAGACCCACCCAGTCCATTCTAAAGGAGATCAATCCTGGGTGTTCATTGGAAGGACTGATGCTAAAGCTGAAACTCCAGTACTTTCGCCACCTCATGCGACGAGTTGACTCACTGGAAAAAAACTCTGATGCTGGGAAGGATTGGGGGCAGGAGGTGAAGGGGACGACAGAGAATGAGATGGCTGGATGGCATCACCGACTCGATGGACATGAGTTTGAGTGAACTCCGGGAGTTGGCGATGGACAGGGAGGCCTGGCGTGCCGTGATTCATGGGGTGGCAAAGAGTCAGACACGACTGAGTGACTGAACTGAACTGAACCTTATATTTTGGAAACTTCTTTTGTGATATAGGACATAGTCCTTTTTTGTTGTTGTTTTTCATGGTCCATTTTTTTCCCCCTCAGTTCAGAGTTTAATATGCAAGTAACATCTCCATTAACATTTGAAACCAAGAATAATAACCCATAGCAGAAAGAGGATTTAGAGAAATCTTAGTAACAAAAATACGTTTGATTCAATTCAACTTTTATTTTTTTATGTTTAATTTTATATATTTATTTTTTTGAAGTAGAACAGTTGTTTCCATTTTTTTTCTACGCATGCTCCCCATCCTGACCCCCCTCCCACCTCCCTTCCCCTCCCATCCCTTTGGTTCATCCCAGTACACCAACCCCGAGCATCCTGTATCATGCATTGTACTTGGACTGGCTGCAGACGAATGGATAAGAAAGCTGTGGTACATTTACACAATGGAGAACTACTCAGCAATTAAAAGGAATACATTTGAATCAATTCTAATGAGGTGGATGAAACTGGAGCCTATGATTTGACATAGTCCATTTTTTAAAGTACTCCTTCTGTGCTCAGAAATAACGCTTATTCGAGAGACGCCCGGCAGCGCAGACGCGAGAGACGCCCGGCTCCGGCGGCGCAGACGCGAGAGACGCCCGGCTCCGGAGCAACCGACCACGTGCAGAATCGTGGCTGAGAGGAGCTACCCCGCGCCCAGGGTTAGGGCGGTGGCCGAGAGGAGCTGTACCACGTCCAGGAGGCGGTGGCTGCTTGGGCACCGGAGGGCCGAGAGGAGCTGATCCACATTCAAAGCGGGAGGGGCGGCCTTGAGGAGATACCCCTCGTCCAAGGTAAGGTACAGCGGCTGCGCCTTGCTGGAGCAGCTGGGAAGAGATACTCCACGACCAAGTTGGAATATAAGAATCCAGTGTTCTGGGGAGGAAGGAACAAGATGGCGGAGGGATAAGACGGCGAGACCACTTTCTCCCCCACAAATTCATCAAAAGAACATTTGAACGTGGAGTAAAGGCCACAAAACAACTTCTGAATACTGGCAGAGGTCATCAGGCTCCCAGAAAAGCAGCCCATTGTCTTCTAAAGGAGAGAGAAGAAATCCAGCTCCACCCAGCAGAACACCGACACATGCTTCCCTAACCAGGGAACCCAGACAAGTCACCCGTCCAACCCCACACACAGCGAAGAAACTACATAATAAAGAGAACTCCACAAACTGCAAGAAGAGGGAAAGGCCACCCCAAGCAAAGCAATATAAGCAAGATGAAGAGGCAGAGAAATACCCAGCAAGTAAAGGAACAAGATAATTGCCCACCAACACAAACAAAAGAAGAAGATATAGGGAATTTACCTGATAAAGAATTTCAAATTTTGATGGTGAAAATGATTCAAAATCTTGAAAGCAAAATGGAGTTACAGATAAATAACCTGGAGAAAAGGATTGAGAAGATGGAAGAAAGATTTAATAAGGACTTAGAAGAAATAAAAAAGAGTCAATATACAATGAATAATGCAATAGATGAGATCAGAAACACTCTGGAGGGAACAAACAATAGAATAACAGAGGCAGAAGACAGGATTAGCGAACTAGAATATAGAATTGTAGAAATAAATGGAACAGAGAGGAAAAAAGAAAAACGAATTAAAAGAAATGAGGACAATATTAGAGACCTCTGGGACAATGTTAAACGCTCCAACATTCGAATCATAGGAGTCCCAGAAGAAGAAGACAAAAAGAAAGACCATGAGAGAATACTTGAAGAGATAATAGTTGAAAACTTCCCTAAAATAGGGAAAGAAATAATCACCCAAGTCCAAGAAACCCAGAGAGTCCCCAACAGGATAAACCCAAGGCGAAATACTCCAAGACACATATTAATCAAATTAACAAAGATCAAACACAAAGAACAAATATTAAAAGCAGCAAGGGAAAAGCAGCAAATAACACATGAGGGGATTCCCATAAGGATAACAGCTGATCTTTCAACAGAAACTCTTCAGGCCAGAAGGGAGTGGCAAGACATACTTAAGGTGATGAAAGAAAATACCCTACAGCCCAGATTACTATACCCAGCAAGGATCTCATTCAAATATGAAGGAGAAATCAAAAGCTTTACAGACAAGCAAAAGCTGAGGGAATTCAGCATCACCAAACCAGCTCTCCAACAAATGCTAAAGGATCTTCTCTAGACAGGAAACACAGAAAGAGTGTATAAACTTGAACCCAAAGCAATAAAGAAAATGGCTATGGGATCGTACTTATCAATAATTACCTTAAACGTAAATGGGTTGAAATTTTCAAAAAGGCTAGGAAACAATTCTCATAGCCATCAATAGTTCAGTGTTGAGTTCATGAATAGTTTTTAAAGTTTGGGACAAACTGTAGTATTTTCTATTTGAAGTACTATTTGTAATTGGCATATTACGATGTAACATTGGTCTTCATTTCCAACTTAAAACGCCTAAAAATGCCTAACAGGTTTTTAGATTTGTGAATTTTAGTTGATATGTATTTTATGATGTTACTGAACCTGCAGGAATATTGAAATATTTCAGAGAACTTATTCACTGTACATTTAATTTATTTTATTTATAAAAGTTATGAACTGTAGAAAGTTTTACTTGTTGGGTCAAATGCTTGTTGCTTCAAATGCTTGTTGCATTTGAAGTGCTAGTTACAAGAAAATCAAATACCTTCAATGTATAAATGCTATTAAGGTTTTAAAGGACTCTGGAGTATAAGTAAGTTTGTTTAAAGAAATTTAGTCTATTCAACCTGAATCAGCTCTGTCAAACATTAATTAAAAGCCTCATTTAAAATAAATAAATAAATAAATAATGGTGGTGGGAGGGAGGGTTGGGAAGCTGGCTGGAGGTGGAGGTGGTGAAGTTTATTCATCTAATTAAAAATGAAGTTGCATTTCCATTTTCCAAAACCACCCATCCACCATCGTACTGTGTCACTAGACATTATGTACGATTTTACTTTGCGACAGAAACCATTACATTTAAAAATTCATTACAGCAAGGTTAGTTAGACACATGATGGATGCAGCTTTAATCCTGCCATATATTATTACAGGTAAAATGTAAATGATGAAAAATATTTTGTGCTTATCAGCATTTATGTGGAAATGTGTTTTACAGTGATATATGGTGTTATATTTCTATTATTGTGATGAAAAAGAAAGCAATACAAAAAGACGAAGTGTTTATTAAAACATGAAAAAAAAAAAAAAGAAAGAAATGGTTTTGCAGCACTGAAGAGATTATAGGAAGTAAATTAGCTAGATCAGACCTGTTTTATGTAGTAATTTTATAGTTTAATTATTTCAATTGTAAAATATTGTTATACTGTTCATTAGCTCTGATTGTTCATATTAAACTATTGTAATGCAAATAAATAAATAATCAAAAAAAAAAAAAAGAAATAACGCTTATTCTCTATTTGTTAGGTACAAAATTTTCTATATGTATTAGACCAACTTTATTAGTTGTGTTGTTCAAATCTTCTATATAGGCATTCTCAAAGATATTGTAGTCTGGTTCCATACCACCACAATAAACAAATACCACAATAATGTGAGGCATGGGGATTATTTTGTTTCCCAGTACGTATAAAACCCATATTTATATTATAATGTAGAATGTAGTATCAACTCATAAGAGTCTAAATAACAATGTTCATGTCTAAATTAAAAAATATTTTATTGCTAAAAAATGCTAACCGTCACCTGAGCCTTCAAGTGAGTCATACTCTTTTTGTTGTGGAGGGTCTTGCCTCGATGTTGAAGGCTGCTGACTGATCGCGGTGGTTTCTGTAGGAGAGATAACTATGGTAATTTCTTAAAATAAGATAATATTGAAGTTTGCCACATCCATTGACTCTTCCTTTCATGAAAAATTTCTCTGTAGCATGAATGACTGTTTGGTAACACTTTACCCAATGGCAACCCACTCCAGTGTTCGTGCCTGGAGAATCCCAGGGACGGCGGAGCCTGGTGGGCTGCCGTCTATGGGGTCGCACAGAGTCGGTCACGACTGAAGCGACTTAGCAGCAGCAGCAGCAACATTTTACCCAAAGTAGAATGTCTTTCAAAACTGAAGTCAATATTCTCAAACCCTGCTTTTGTTTATCAACTAAGTTTACGTAATATTCTAAGTCCTCTGTTGTCATTTCATCAGTCCTCACAGCATCTTCACCAGGAGTAGATTCCATGTCTAGAAATCATTTTCTTAATGCTCACCCATGAGAAACAACTCCTCATCCATTAAAGTCCTATCATGGGATTGAAGCAACTTAGTCACATCTTCAGGTTCCCCTTCTAATTCTAGTTCTCTTGCGATTTTTCTACCACACTAGGTATTATTTCCTCCACCAAAGTCTTACAGCCCCACAAGGCACCATGAGGGTTGGAATCAACTTCTTTCAAACTCTGCTAATATTCATATTTTGACCTCTTCCCTTGAATCACGAATGTTCTCAATGGCATCTAGAGTGGTGAATCCTTTCCATGTTTTCATTTAACCACCCAAATCCATCAGAGGAGTCACTACGGTAGTTACAGCCTAAAAATGTATTTCTTATGGGACTTCTCTGGCAGTCCAGTGGTTAGAATTTGGCACTGTGGTTTTTCACTGTGGTTCAATCCCTGGTCAGGAAACGAAGATCATGCAAGCTGTGAGGTGTGCCACTCCCAAAATATGTTTCTTAAATAATAAAGCCTTAAAAGTTCCAATTACTCCTTGATCTGTGGGCTGCCGAATGGATGTTGAGAAGGTAGGCATTAAACAACATTAATCTTGTACATCTCCATCAGAGTGCTTGGGTGACCAGACGCATTGTCAATAAGCAGTAATATTTCCAAAGGAATCTCTTTTTTTCTGAGCAGCAGATCTCCACAGTGGGCTTCAAATATTTAGTAAACCATGTTGTAAACAGATGTGCTGTCACCCATGCTTTGTTGTTCCATTTACAGAGTACAGGAAGAAAAGATTTAGCGTAATTCAGAACGGCAAATGAGCATTTTGTTACTGTTCAGTTGCCATGTCATACCCTACTCTTTTTGAAACCCCATGGACTGTAGCCCACTAGGCTCGTCTGTCCATGGAATTTCCCAGGCAAGAATACTGGAGTGGGTTGCCATTTCCTGCTCCAGGGGATTTTCCCCGACTCAGGGATCAAACCCACATCTCCTGCATTGACAGGTAGATTCTTTACCACTGAGCCACCAGACCAGCTGCATTAGCCCCTAACAAGAGAGTCATCCTGCCTTGTGAAGCTCTCAAGCCAGGCACTGACCTCTCCTCTCTAGCTATGAAAGTCCTGGTGACATCTTCTTCCAATAGAAGACTGTTCTGTCTACACTGAAAATCTGTTGTTTAGAACAGCCACCTTCATGAATGATCTTAGCTAGATCTTCTGGATAACTTGCTGCAGCTTCTACATCAGCACTTGCTGCTCTGCCGTGAACTCTGATGCTACAGAGATGATATCTTTTCTTAGTCTTCACGAAATTGACCCCTGCTAGCTTCAAACCTTTCTTCTGAAGCTGTCTCATTCCTCTCAACCATCACAGAATTAGAGTTAGGGCCTTGTCTTAGATTAGGCTTGGGTTTATGGGAATGCCATGGCTGGCTGATCTATGCAGATCCCAAAACTTTCTCTGTATCAGCAATAAGGCTGTTTTGTTTTCTTATCATTCATGAATTCACTAGAGTTATCATTTTCGATTGTCTTTAAAAACCTTCCCTCTGGATTCACAACTTGGCTGCTGGGCTCAAAAGGCCTAACTTTTGGCCTGTTTCAACGTTCAACATAACTTTCTCACTAACCTTAATCATGTCTAGCTTTTGATTTAAAGTGAGAGGTATGCAACTCCTTTCACTTGAACCCTTAGCGGCCATTGTAAGATTAGTTGACCTGATTTCAGCATCATTGTGACTAAGTGAATAGGGAGGCCCATGGAGAGCCTTTTATATATAAATCCACCCCCCAAACTTGCATGACTTGCTTTATTGTGATATTTGCTGTATTGAAGTAGTCTGGAACCAAACCTGCAATATCTCAGAGATATGCCTGTTATGCAAGTGTTACCGAAATGTGACACAGGGATATGCAGTGAGCAAATGCTTTTGGGAAAAAAGGCACCAACAGATTTGCTCAACACAGGGTTGCCACGAACCTTCAATTTGTAAAAACTGTGGTGTCTGCAAAGCAAGAGTCTGAAATGCTGTACCAGGATGCAATCTGAAAAACAACGGAATGATCTATTCATTTCCAAGGCAAACCATTCAATATCACAGTAATCCAAGACTATGCTTTGACCAGTAATGCTGAAGAAGCTGAAGTTGAATGGTTCTCAGAAGATCTACAAGACCTTCTAGAACTCACACCCCAAAATGATGTCCTTTTTATTATAAGGGACTGGAATGCAAAAGTAGGAAGTCAAGAAACACCTGGAGTAACAGGAAAATTTGGCCTTGGAGTACAGAATGAAGCAGAGCAAAGGCTAATAGAGTTTTGCAAGAGAATGCAATGGTCATAGCAAACACCCTCGTCCAATGACACAACAGAAGACTCTACGCATGAACATCACCAGATGTACAATACTGAAATCAGATTGATTATGTTCTTTGCAGGCAAAGATGGAGAAGCTCTATAGAGTCAGCAAAAACAAGACTGGAAGCTGACTGTGACTCAGACCATGCACTCCTTATTGTCAAATTCAGACTTAAATTGAAGAAAGTACGGAAAACCACCAGACCATTCAGGTATGACCTAAATCAAATCCATAACGATTATACAGTGGAAGTGAGAAATAGATTCAAGGGATTAGATCTGATAGACAGAGTGCCTGATGACCTATCAATGGATGTTCGTGACACTATACAGGAGACACGGATCGAGATCATTCCCAAGAAAAAGAAATGCAAAAAAGCAAAATGGTTGTCTGAGGAGGTCTTGCAAATAGCTGTGAAGAAAAGGAAAGATACACTCATTTGAATGCAGAGTTCCAAAGAATAGCAAGGAGAGATAAGAAAACCTTCCTCAGTGATCAGTGCAAAGAAATAGAGGAAAACAACAGAATAGAAAAGACAAAAGATCTCTTCAAGAAAATTAGAGATAATAAGGGAACATTTCATGCAAAGATGGGCTCAATAAAGAAGAGAAATAGTATGGACCTAACAGAAGCAGAAGATATTAAGAGGTGGCAAGAATACACAGAAAAACTATACAAAAAAGATCTTCATGACCAAGATATTCACGATGGTGTGATCACCAACCTAGAGCCAGACATCATTGAATGTAAAGTCAAGTGGGCCTTGGGAAGCATCACTACGAACAAAGCTAGTGGAGGTGATGGAATTCAAGTTGAGCTATTTCAAATCCTAAAAGATGATGCTGTGAAAATGCTGCACTCAGTATGTCAGCAAATTTGGAAAACTCAAGAAGTGGCCATAGGACTGGAAAAGGTCAGTTTTCATTCCAATCACAAAGGTAATGCCAAAAAATGCTCAAACTACCCCATAATTGCACTCATCTCACACGCTAGTAAAGTCATGCTCAAAATTCTCCAAGCCAGGCTTCAGCAATACGTGAATCGTAAACTTCCAGACGTTCAAGCGGGTTTTAGAAAAGGCAGAGGAACCAAAGATCAAATTGCCAACAACCGCTGGATCATCGGAAAAGCAAGAGAGTTCCAGAAAAACATCTATTCATGCTTTATTGACTATGCCAAAGCCTTAGTGTGGATCATAATAAACTGGAAAATTCTTAAAGAGATGGGAATACCAGATCACCTGACCTGCCTCTTGAGAAATCTGTATGCAGGTCAAGAAGCAACAGTTAGAACTGGACATGGAACAACAGACTGGGTCCAAGTAGGAAAAGGAGTACGTCAAGGATGTATATTGTCACCCTGCTTATTTAACTACTATCCAGTGGACATCATGAGAAATGCTGGGCTGGAGGAAGCACAAGCCGGAATCAAGATTTCCGGGAGAAATATCAATAACCTCAGATATGTAGATGACACCAACTTTATGGCAGAAAGCAAAGAACTAAAGAGCCTCTTGATGAAAGTGAAAGAGGAGAGTGAAAAAGTGTGCTCAAAACTCAACATGCATCGAACATGGACTGGCGATTCGTTTCACATATGATAATATACATGTTTCAATGCCATTCTCCCAAATCATCCCACCATCACCCTCTCCCACAGAGTCCAAAAGACTGTTCTATACATCTGTGTCTCTTTTACTGTCTCGTATACAGGGTTATCGCCAGTCCAAGTTCGATGCATGACACAGGATGCTCGGGTCTGGTGTACTGGGATAAACCAGAGGGATGGGACGGGGAGGGAGGTGGGGGGGGGGGGTTCAAGATGGGAAACACGTGTACACCAGAGGTAGATTCATGTCAATGTATGGAAAAACCAATATAATAATGTAAAGGAATAGCCTCCAATTAAAATAAATAAATTTTTAAAAAATAAACAAGAAAAGAAACAAACCCTCAACATGCAGAAAATTAAGATCACGGTATCTGGTCCTACCACTTCATTGCAAATAGATGGGAAAACAGTGACAGACTTTATTTTTGGGGGGCTCCAAAATTACTGCGGATGGTGACTGCAGCCATGAAATTAAAAACACTTACTCTGTGGAAGAAAAATTATGACCAATCTAGACAGCATATTAAAAAGCAGAGACATTACTTTGTAAACAAAAGTCCATCTAGTCCTATGGTTTTTCCAGTAGTCATGCATGGATGTGAGAGCTGGACGATAAAGATAGCTAAACGTTGAAGAACTGATGCTTTTGAACTGTGGTGTTGGAGAAGACCCTGGAGAGTCCCTTAGACAGCAAAGAGATCCAACCGATCCACCCTAAAGGAAATCAGTCCTGAATATTCTTTGGAAGGACTGATGCTGAAGCTGAAACTCTGATATTCTGGCTTCCTGATGCAAAGAACTGACTCATCGGAAAAGACCCTGATGCTGGGAAATATTGAAGGTGGGAGGAGAAGGGGACGACAGAGGATAAGATGGTTGGACGGCATCACTAACTCAATGGACATGAGTTGAAGTAAACTCTGGGAATTGGTGACGGACAGGGAGGCCTGGCGGGCTGTAGTCCATGGGGTCAGAGAGAACTGGACATGACTGAGCGACTGAAGTGACTGAAGTGAAGTGTCTGCAAAGCACAATAAAGGGAAGTGCAACAAAACAAGGTATATGTGCTTTCTTGACTAATTTTCTGTTTATCTATTCATTTTTGTTTTTAAGGATATGTATTTCTTTGGCTCCATCGAGTCTTAGCTGCGGTGTGTGGGCTTGGTTGCCCTGCAGCACGTGGGATCTTAGTTCCCTGACCAAGGATCAAACCCATGTCCCCTGCACTGCGAAGCAATTCCTAACCACTGGACCACCAGGTAAGTCCCTACCTATCTGTTTTAATAGAGATATGCTAATCTGTGGCTCCTCCGTTTTCCTTCTGATCCTGTCACTTTTCACTTTTAAGGCTGTGTTAGGTGTTATATCAATGCTCCAGCTGCCCAATGCACTTCAGTGCTCACTGTCAACAGTATTCTATCTCACGTCACTGTTGCCACGCCAGTGTGTTTCCTCATCAGACCATCACATTTGTCAAGCGTATCTTTTCCTATTTACCAATGTATTTCTTTCAAGCCTGTCTGTGCTATACTACTGTTTTTAAACAATATATAGTTTCCTCCTACTAAAGTATAAACTCAACGAGGAGTTTTTTTCCCCCAGTGGTCTTATTCCCAGAGCCTAGATCAGTGTCTGGGACATAGCAGGTGCTCATTAAATACATACATACATTTACAATATGTACTTATACTTGGCTTTATGAGAAAAAGTTATAGTTGAAAGTATTCAGCACTTCCATCTTCTTGAACAAGACTATGCTCCTAGCACACTTGAGCTACCTAATACTACTTGTTATTATTTTCCAGAGAATCAGAATAACCTTTACAAAAATAATTGGTTTTGTTATTATCATTGTTTAGTGGCTTTGCCAAAAAGTACACCCTCATCCTATCTTGGGGTTCTCTTTTCTTTCTGCTAAAGGATGCTTTTTAGAAATTCTTATAGATAGGGTATGCTGAAGATAAATTATTTTATCCTTGACCCAAAATGTCTTTCTCTTGTCCTCAATCTTCAGTGGTGCTTTAGATGGATAAAGTTATCATCACTCAGCATTTTAAAGATATTAGTTCATTATCTTCTAGCCGCAATTGTTGCTGTGGAGAAGCCTGCACAGTTGATAATCTTTTGGAGATTTCTTCTCTCTGGTAACTTTTAAATGTCTCTAGCCTTCTAGTTGCTCTATCCTTATACTTGCAAAGAATGTTTCTCATTGTGATTGGTTTTTACTTGTCCTGCTTAGTATGCAGAGCGTACTTTTAATGTGAGGTTTCAAGTTTTCAGTTCTGATAAATTCAGGATGTAGTTCTTTAGTTATCATTTCTTAGTCATTCTTACAGCCCCTTGTTCTAGAACTCCCATTCGATGTATACTGAAGCTTCTCAACCTATTTTTAATATCTCTTAATGGCATAATTAGGTAATTTTGAGTATTTTATGTCTTTATTATGCATTCTGGGTGATCTAGAGTTAGAACAATTTTCCACTTTACTAGTTCTCTCTTTAATCATGTCTACTTTAGAATTCATTCCATCTATTGACCTAATTCCTATAACTACATTTCTAGGCAAATTGACTTTTATGTTTGTCTATTCTTATTTCATTTCTGCTAATTTATCATAAGTTCTTATTCTTTTAAAGTGCTTTTTATTATTTATCTATTGAAGAATCCTAAACATACATAGTTTTAAAATAAGTCTTTAGAAAATTATTAATTTCTATTTACTACTTTCATTACATTTGGGAGTGAATCCATCTCCTGATTTGATTTTATTGAATGACTTTTTAGGTTTAGCTTTTTTTCTTTAATTGTGCTTTGGAATTTCTGTTTACTCACTCCCTCTATTTATCCACCATGTTTCATTCATTTTTGTCTTTACCAGTACCCATGGGGCCCTGGACTTCCCTGGGGGCTCAGGCGGTCGACCCAGGTTTGATCCCTGGGTTGGGAAGATCCTCTGGAGAAGGAAATGGCAATCCACTCCAGTACTCCTGCTGGGAAAATCCCATGGACGGAGGAGTCTGGTGGGCTACAGTCCATGGGGTCGCAGAGTCAGACATGACTGAGCGACTTCACTTTACTTTATGGGGCCCTAGTTAAAAACCAGGTCTAATACTGATGACTGCACACTCCAGGCATTATCAGCTACCATAGACTCAGCTACTGAGTCATTCAAGTTTGGCCCTCTCCCATCTCTAGATAAATATTTTAAGTGTTTTTATGCTAAATGCAGTTTCAGAAAAGAGCTGGTTCCACCTTTCATGTAAACTTTCTTCTAGGAGCAGGAGAGTTCCATTTCTGACTCCTACTTTTAACTGATAAGCCTAGTCAGAGGACTCTCTGACTCCCATGTAACACTTTTACTTCTGTATACCCATAGAAACTGAATGCCTAGCCACCCCAGCCACTTCAGACCTGGATTCTAGTAGCCCACGCTTTTATCTCCAGTCATCATTTTGCATTTCTATTCTACAAATTAGCTTATTTTGTCTTTTAGGCTGACTCTGTTTAAAAATTCCCTTATTACACTTTATCTCTAACCGGCGCATGATTATAGCTGGACTGGTCCATACAGTCAAAGATATGATCTTTCCAGTACTCATGTACAGCTGTTAGAGTTGGACCATATAGAAGTTTGAGTGCCAAAGAACTGATGCTTTAGTTCACTGTGGTGTTGAAGAAGCTTCTTGAGAGTCCCCTTGACTTCAAGGACATCAAACCAGTCAATCCTAAAGGAAATCAACCCTGAGTATTCAATGGAAGGACTGATGCTGAAGCTCCAATACTTTGGACACTTGATGTGAAGAACCGACTCACTGGCAAAGACCCTGATGCTGACAAAGACTGAAGAGAAAAGGAGAAGCAGGTAGCAGAGGATGAGACCGTTAGACAGCATCACTGACTTCATGCATATGAAGGTGAGCAAACTCGATGAGACGGGGAGCCTGGTGGGCTGCAGTCCACAGGGTTGCAAAGAGTCAGACACGACTTAGCAAATGAACAACTACTCACAGATGACAATACCATTTACTGAATGGAAATAATTGGGGATGGAATGCAGGAACAGGGACAGGGTTTAAGAAGAAAAATTAAGAATTGTATTTCAGACACGTTGAGTTGGAGATGTCATATAAACAGATACACGTCGCAGTTCAGAAGAAAAGTTGACCTATATAATCCAAAGTATGGGACTGAATACGTTTACCCAGAAAAAGAGGAGAGGAGAAAAAGGGAACTTGGGGGAGAAACCGCATCCGATGACTCCTTCAGTACTTTTTAACTGCATTGTATTACCTTTCATAAATTAGAAATACTGTCCATATATCACAAATGCTTATATTAAAGGAGTGCTAAAAACAAAATCAGTAATAACAGCAACAACCAAAACCTTCAACTGAGCAAGACAGTAAAGAGGAGAATTGTAGGTCAGAAGGTTGTAACGTGGGACATTGTGTATTACACAGTTCTGGTTAAAGCCAAATCCCCAGGGAAGACAAGTCAGTACCTGCCATGATAACGATACAGTGAGAAAGCAACTCAAGCTAAACAGAAAGAGACTCATAGACTTTGAAAATAAACTTACAGTTACAAAAGGGGAAAAGTGGAAAGGAGGGATAAATTGGGTTTGGGATTAACAGATACACATTACTGTATATAAAACAGAGAATCAACAACTGTACTCAATATTCTGTAATAACCTATATGGGGAAAGAATAGAAGAAGAATGGATATCTGTTCATGCATAACTGAATCGCCTTGCGGTACACCTGAAACTAGCACAGTATCATAAATCAACATTACTCCAATATAAAATAAAGTTAAATTTTAAAATACCACCTTAACAGTGGAAAAGCCTCATCTGCTGTATTTCTTCGGTCTCTTTACTGGGAACTGATGGAGAATCCCCAGCAGAAAAGGCAGACAATCCGCCTCCACCACTATCCCTATATCTTGGTCATCGTCCTTTTTCTACAACTGCCTGCCTCGCTGTGAAGAGCCTACTTTTCCTATCTTTTCAACAACCAGTCTCCACTAACAACACTCTAATGTCAATCAACAGAATTTTGCAACGTGACTTTATTTCAACACAATATGGAAAATATTTTCCCAATTTAGATCCATCATCTACCAAAGACGCTGGGGCTTAAATTCTTTTTAATTAAATAGAAAAAATTATTCACGCTAAAGTGGGAAAAAAGCCTCACAGAAGAAGAAAAACACCAAGGATATATATATCCTTATTGTGGTGGCCTAAGTCCAATTATTGTTTCCGAGACTTTGGCTCTGAATCAGGTAGGCAGAGTCTTTGGCTTCTCTCCCGATCAAGTGGAATCCATTCAAGTGGAGTCACGGGTAGGGGATGGAGCCATCACCATAGCCTCTCTCTCCCCACACGCCAGCATCGGCAGCTGGACAATAGAGAGGCTGGCCCATCAAACACCTGACACACTGAACTACAGAGTAGGACCCCACCCAGGGTGCCACGTTAAGTGCCAGAGGCGCCAACCTACAGACTAGGATTCTAGCCAGGGGGGCCCCTCTATGTGCCTGACACACCGAACAACAGAGAAGGACCCCAGGCAAGGTAACCCTCTAAGTGTTCGAGCAGGTGGAGCTACAGGTAGAATGGCCAAAGAGGCCTTTCGATCGCCGGCTACAAGAGGCTCTGATAGGGATGTAACTCTGGCAGCGGAGGCAGTCCGTATCCTTGCACACTAGGCACTGCCAGGGTCCCTGCAACCCAAGCAGCTGCACCACCTTCAAGCTCAACTCTCACTGGGGCAGAGCTGCCACAGGCAGCTGTCCGCTATCTTGCGTCTACGCCCACAGGGTCGCTTCAGTCCTGTCCAACTCTTTGCTGTCCTGTAAACTGTGACCTGCCAGGCATCTCTGTCAGGGAGGAGGGGCGTTCTCCAGACAAGAATACTGGAGCGTATTGGCCAATACTGGTTGCCATACCCTTCTAGAGCACTGTATGTCCTGCTGCCCTCGTCGCCAACTCCCCTGAGTACCTGGTGCTGCCAGAACCCCTGCAACCCAAGCGGCGGAACCACCTCCACACCTGGCCTTCACAGGGGCAAACCCAAGTCCTCCAGGGCAGCCGCAGGAGCAAACCCCAGTGGAGGACCACATGTATAGGTGGAAATAAAACCACAACTGGAACCCAGGGGCAGTGTGGCTAAGGAAGAAGACCTAAAACCTTCCCACCAGCTGTACAAGCTGCAGATTAAATCCACACGATCAATTAGGCAGACTCTGTGTCTATGGAATATATAAAAGGTCATTGAGAACTCCCACAAAAGAAAACTCACTAGTTCTGATAGGTTTGGACACTGGAGGCAAGAACACACAGGAGTTGGACCAGATTAGAATCTAAGCTGCCCCCACAGCAGGTCCAGAGATCAGCACAGTGCTGGAGGGCATCCTAGGGAGGTAAAGTGGACTGTGACTCCCAGCGAGGGAAAGGACGCTGACAGCAATGACTCAAGAAAAACATTTATTATTCTTATTTTTTGACTTGTTCTGTAGATTCTTTTGGCTTTTTTCTTCTTTTTCTCCTTCCCCGCCCCCCCTCTGTTGGAGCTGTCGATTTTACTGGCACTATGAAATCCAATGGATGCAGAAAAAGCCTTTGACAAAATTTAGCACCCATTTATGATTAAAACTTCAAAAAATGGGCACAGAAGGAACTTTCCTCAACCTAGTAAAGGGCATATATGATAAGTCTACAGCAAACATTATTCTCAATGGTGAAAAACTGAAAGCATTCCCCCTAAGATCAGGGACAACATAAGGGTGTCCACTTTCACCACTATTATTCAAAATAGTTCTGGAAGTCCTAGCTACAGCAATCAGAGAAGAAAAAGAAATAAAAGGAATTCAGATCAGAAAAGAAGAAGTACAGCTCTCACTGTTTACAGATGACATGATACTGTACATAGAAAACCCTAAAGACAGTATCAGAAAATGACTAGAGCTAATCAGTGAATTTAGCAAAGTTGTAGGACACAAAATCAGTACACAGAAATCACTTGCATTTCTATATACTAACAATGAAAAGTCAGAAAGAGAAACTAAGGAATCAATCCCATTCACCACCGCAACAAAAACAATTAAATATCTAGGAATAAACTTACCTAAGCAGACAAAAGAACTGTACACAGAAAAGTATAAGACACTGGTGAAAGAAATCAAAGATGACACAAACAGATGGAGAGATATTCCATGTTTCTGGGTAGGAAGAGTCAATACTGTGAAAATGACTATACTACCAAACACAATCTACAGACTCAACGCGATCCCTATCAAATTACCAATGGCATTTTTCACAGAACTAGCACAAAAAATTGCACAATTCATATGGAAACACAAAAGATCCCAAACAGCCAAAGCAGTCCTGACAAAGAATGGAGTTGGAGGAATCAACCTTCCTGACTTCAGATTATACTACAAAGCTACAGTCATCAAGATAGTATGGTACTGGCACAAAAATAGAAATATAGACTGATGGAACAAGAGAGAAAGCCCGAAATAAACCCATGCACCTCTGGGTACCTTATTTTTGACAAAGGAGGCAAGAATTTACGATGGGGCAAAGACGGGCTCTTCAATAAACGGGGCTGGGAAAACTGGACAGCTACATGTAAAATAATGAAATTAGAACACTTCTAACACCTACAAAAAGATAAACTCAAAATGGATTAAAGACCTAAATGTAAGATCAGAAACTATAAAACTCTTAGAAGAAAACATAGGCAGAACACTCAATGACGTAAATCAAAGCAAGATACTCTATGACCCACCTCCTAGAGTAATGGAAATAAAAACAAAAGTGAACAAGTGGGAACTGATTAAACCTGAAATCTTTTGCACAGCAAAGGAAACGATAAGCAAGGTGAAAAGACAGCCCTCAGAATGGGAGAAAATAATAGCAAATGAAATAACTGACAAAGAATTAATTTCCAAAATATACAAGCAGCTCCTACAACTCAATGCCAGAAAAACAAACAACCCAACCAAAACGTGGGAAAAAGACCTAAACAGACATTTCTCCAAAGAAGACATACAGATGGATAACAAACACATGAAAAGATGCTCAACACTGCTCATTATTAGAGAAATGCAAATCAAAATTACAATGAGATATCACCTCACAGCGGCCAGAACGGCCATCATCAAAAACATCTACAAACAATAAATGCCGAGAGTGTGTGGAGGAAAGGGAACACTCTTGCACTGTTGATGGGAATGTAAATTGATACAGCCACTATGGAAGACGGTATGGAGATTCCTTAAAAAATTAGGAATAAAACCGCCATATGACCCAGCAATCCCACTCCTAGGCATATACCCTGAGGAAACCAAAGTTGAAAGAGACCCATGTATCCCATTGTTCACTGCAGCAACCTAGTTGTCCATTGACAGATGAATGGATAAAGAAATTGTGGTACATATGCACAATGGAATATGACTCAGCCATCAAAAGGAAGGCATCTGAGTCAGTTCTGATGAGGTGGATGAACCTAGAAGCTATCACACAGAGTGAAGTGAGTAAGAAAGACAAAGATAAATATTGTATTCGAATGCATATATATGGAATCTAGAAAAGCACTACTGAAGAATCTATTTATAGGGCAACAATGGAGAAACAGACGTGGAGAAGACACTTATGGACATGGGGAGAGGGTAGGAGAGGATGAGACATTCTTCAGCACCTCAAATTCTATTATGCCTATGTTAGGGCCCAAGAAATCTGCATTTTGACAGTTTTCCAGACTTGAGAAAGCATCACACGCACAGTACAGAAAAAATCAGGGACGTGCTGCAGACATTCTCACATGATCGCAAGTACTGTTCTCATGAACTTCCTGCATTTTCAGTTTTCTTGGCAGCACCAGTTTCTAAGCCCTCAGACTCCCATCAACTAGAATTTCAGTAGTTACATGGATCAAATCGTTTCCAAGAAACTGTCACTGATATTAAGTTTGCCAAATACATGTATAAGCTTATACTGAAGCTGATTAATACAAACCGTTTTCTTCACAAGGCTTGGATTATAAAGAGAAATGACAGAAACTCATTCACAGAGACATTTATTAGAACTCTGCAGTAAGCCAGGGCTTTAAGAGAAAAACACCTAAAAAACACTCTATCCTTGAGTTCAAAAGAAGGCACAAACTTATAAACACAATACAAGATACAGCAGCATGATATATGAAGCAATCAAAATTATGAAAGATTTCATGTCAGCCCCTCAACACAGGATTTTTGAATCAGTATTTGCCTGTACTGGCAGTATGGCAATCAGTATTCTAACAAAAAATGCGAGCAAAGGCACAGAAGTTCAAACAGGGTGTGTGTAGTGTTGCTGGGGCACGAAGAGCGCATGAACCGTAAGCACAAGAGGTAAGCACTTTCAGAAACATGTGTATGCGTGTGTGTGTAAACACTGACATAAACATATCAATGGACACATCTCTACATCCAACCACCAACTCATCACAGACACACTCCTTACTTTCCAATCCTTCCAAAACCAAACTCTTGATTTCCACTCCTTAGTTTCTCCATTTTCACAAATGATAATCCCACTCTTCTAGTTGCTCAGGCCGAAACCCCTGGGGTCCTCCTTGAAACTGCTTCTGAGTATCCACCTCACAACCTACCAGCACTTCCTGTCATTCGATTTCGCAATGTATCTAGAATCTGACCACTTTCCACGTCCTCCACAGCATCCACCCAGTTTGAGCGATTAGTACCTCATCCTTGGATTTCTGGAGTGGCTTCCACTTCATCTCCATTTGTACACAAGAACCAGGGTGATTCTTTAAAGACATGCCACCCCTGTGCTCATGATCATGTCTCTTCCGCTCAACATCTTCTGACTCACTCAGAATCAAATCCAAATTCCATAAAGGAGCTCTAAAGACACCTCCCAACCCCAGTGCTTTCTGATCGAATTTCCTTCCCTTCTCCCTTACTCACACGGCTCGAGCCTCTGTGGTGTCCCCGTTGTTCTGTGAATATAACCAGCACGCTTCCACTTCAGAGCCTCTGCACTTGTTGCTCTGCTTCCTCTGCCTGGACCGATCTTCCCTAGATATCTGTATCATTTGTTCTCTCATTTCATTCACGTCCCTGTCACACTGTCTTCTTATTAAAAAAGGACTTCCCTAATGTCTCCATACTGTATCACTGTCACCTAACTCTATTCTTTCTTATTGGCAGTCACTGCTATCTGACATTATCTGCTTATCTATATTCTACCATTACAGCCATCACTTGAACTGTAGCTCCATTAGAACAGACCAGGTTTTGTTCACTACTCATCTCCACTATCTGGAGTAGTGTCTAGCACATGCTGCTGCTGCTGCTGCTGCTCAATCACTTCAGTCACGTCACACTCTGTGTGACCCCACAGACGGCAGCCCACTAGGGTCACCCCGTCCCTGGGATTCTCCAGGCAAGAACTCTGGAGTGGGTTGCCATTTCCTTCTCCAATGCATGAAAGTGAAAAGTGAAAATGAAGTCGCTCAGCTGTGTCCGACTCTTAGTGACCCCATGGACTGCAGCCCACCAGGCTCCTCCGCCCATGGGATTTTCCAGGCAAGAGTACTGGAGTGGGTTGCCACTGCCTTCTCCGGTCAAGCACATGGAAGACATCCAATTGATATTTGCTGAATGGATAACTGTTGACTAAGTATATTCATATGGCCCTTACCCAACTTAACAGCTTCCCGGTGGCTCAACTGGTAAAGAACCTGCCTGCTACTGCAGGAGACACAAGAGACGTGGGTTCGATCCTGGGGTCGGAAAGATTCCCTGGAGAAGGAAATGGCAACCCACTCCAATATTCTTGCCTGGAAAATTTCATGCATGGACAGAGGAGTCTGGTGGGCTATATATCTAGTCCACGGGGTCTCAAAAAGTTCTACATGACTGAGCGCTCACCCCACATACAAGTTAATTAGAAAGATGACTAGAAGGAGTATGGAAGACATTTGAGCTGTACAAAATTGAGAGCAGAGATATCCGATGAGCCATAACTAAAACCAGATCAGGCAATGAGAATGAGACAGCTGTGAAATTAGTTAAATAAAAGCAACAGAATCTACAACTGACTGGATTGTGGGAGCTTGGGTCAATGAAGGAGGAATATGCCTTCTAGGAATTAAAAAAAATAAAATGAGCAAGGAGTAAAATCAATTTTAGACATGTTGAAGTTGAGGTACTTGAGACAAATTCAGGTTAGGATATCCAACGGCTGCTTGTTAGGCAGATTTGGAACTTACCAGAAAGATGACAAGGGTATAGATTTGGATTTAGGAGGCATCAGCGTGTGGGGAACGGTTAAAATCAGTGAGATGAAATTATCCAGAGGAAACATGTAGAATCAAAAAGAACAGAAACAGATTGCTAAGAAGCACCAGGAAGAAGAAGATGCAAGAAAGGAAATTGAGAAGGACTGGACTGAGTGACATGTAGCAGACTAGCAGACCACAATAGTGTGCACAAAATGCTGAAGTGATTTTCAGGGAAGGAGGACAGACTGAGGTTGAGGGGAGTAAGGGTCACATACGGAATGACTGTGAAATGAAATATAGGTTTGAAGTGAGTGACGTAGATTTGGCATAAGTGCTGGGGAGAATGAATAGAAACTTCCCCGTTGACCACACTGAAAACCGACTAAAGACAAAGACCAAACAGAGCGGCTATGGTTTAAACTGTCTAGCAACAGGAGAATGGATAAGCCAAATATAGTAATATATACAATGGAAGACAAGAAAAAGGAAAGAACTATTAATGAACACAAAACCATTAATGAGTCTTGAAAACAGAGCAAAGAAGAGCACTCTTCACTCAAGCACAATGAGAGTTATACACGTATGGCTTCATTTGTATGAAGCTCTAGAATACACACAGTGATCATCTAGGAAGGATGCTAAACAGCAGTTGCCTCCAGAGGATGGCACAGACATGGGCTGACTAGCAAGGAGCATGAGAGCGTGAGGCAATGGTAATGATCAGGTTCTACACCCTTCTAAGGATTTGGCTTTCTAAGCTGCAGGTTTTTTATCAAAACTCAGGTGCTGTCTTTAGATCTGTGCATTTCCTTGTAAAGTTTTAAACGGAAGGAAAAAAAAAAAAAAAACACTACAGACAAATGTTTGGTGAAGGACCTAATAAAATATTTGTGAGGACAGTAACTGTTGTCTCTCTTTTATTTTTAAATACACTCAAAGAGTAATGTAGATTAGTAGATCAGTAGAGGGATGGACAGATGTGATAAAGCAAATATAATAAAACAATGATAGAATTTGGACTGTAATAAAAAAAAAAAGGTGTTGCTATGATTTAAATAATTAAATATGCAGCATAATTAATTTGTAATAAATTAGTTGAATTGGTCCAGCTAGAGATCTGAACAAGCACAGTAGATGGAATAAGTTGAAATTGTTAGCAAAAGTACTATTTTATGTGACAGACAACAAAGTTTAACCTAAGTAAGAAAAGAAATGAGATCAGGAAGGGAGCTATTAGGAAAGCTGAGATCAAACCCCATAACTTTGGGGTATCCATAAAACTGAAGAAGAGGTACAGTATGAACAAGGATATGAGAGATGTGGAAGAATGAAAGGTTATTATGAGAGATCAGTTTGTCAGAAGTTAAGGAAGAATTCAGAGTTAGGCAACTCCAGGCAAAATACTGAGGACATAAAACAGATTTAATACTAACAAAACAGAGATCATAATGACATTTCTATAACTGTACATAATCTATTAAAATAAAAAGACCACTAAACAATTGTAGTTAGACACAAAACTTAAAATAGGATTCCTGCCGAGGTAATTCATAACTGTTGTTATAAATACCAATAAATTTAGATTTCTAAAAGAGGAACGATAAATACTATAAGGTTTTGGGGAGACAGTGGATGAATGGTTTGATGGGTCTAGACAAGAGAGTATGTCAAACAGGTGAAAAACAGAGTAGACAAAGAAAGCCAGCTGTCAGTGAACTGACTACAAGTAACTAACACATGTTTTAAGTTTCTCCATCTATCAAATGACAGTGACAACGTGGGCTTTTTACCTATCTCCAAGGGCTATTGACAGATGATAAATAAAATTGATTTTAAACATGAAGGAGAATTAAGTGTTCTGTGCAGCACTGCCCATAATAGCAAACCCTTGGAAATAACTTAATGACCATCAGTAGAAGATGGCTAAGTAACTACAGATAGTAGTATTAACACAATTGGCCATTACACAGCAATTAAGAGGAAAGAACCAGGCTAACAAATATAAACAACAGATACAGATATAAACACAGATACATGTACAACATTATATATTTATATATATATATATGGAACGTAAAAAAGCATAGAATGTTGCTTATGGATATGCTTGTGATGTACACTAAGAGTATAAAAACAAACACAAGAAGAATTAACGACAGATTCAACACTGATGATCTCATCTCTGGGGAGAAAAGAAGGAAATGAAATCAAGATGAATACTAACGAAGGAATCTTCAACTCTACCTGTACTGCTTTATTTCTTTAAAAAAGAAATCTGGGGCATTCCCTGGTGGTCCAATGGTTAGGACTTGGTATTCTCATTGTCTGGGCCCCAGGTTCCATCCTTAGTTGGGGGAACTAAGATCCTGCAAGCCAAAAAAAAAAAAAAAAAAAGTCTGAAGCAAACACTGCAAAATATTATTGGACAAAGCTAGACAGTAAGAGCTTTATAGGTATTCATCTATGCTTTATCCTTGAAACATTTAAGAACACGAAAAGGCACAACATTATAGTATAAAAAAATGCAGTATTACTACCATACACGTTATTACTAACAATTATGTTCTCTTAAACAAATCTATAAGACTGTCAGGTAAATGTCCTCAAACCTTCAGGAAATGCTTACAATCTATATATTGGAAGTGATTTGAAAAGTATCTGACATTTTCTGGGTCTGGGTATGGTAATACATGATAGTAAAACAGAACAAAGGGACTTTCCTGGCAGTCCAGTGGTTGACTCCGTGCTTCCAGTGCAGAGGCCACGGGTTCTATCTCTGATCAGGGAACTAAGATCCCACATGTTGCATGATCAAAAAACCAAAATTGAAAAAAAGGAAGAAAAACAGAAATGACAGAACTACTGTAGTCAATAACACCGAAATCATAAAGATATTTGAGTCCCATTAAGTCATTAGAGATATTTAATAATGAGGCAACAAATGATTATGTTCTCTATATCTTCTAATGCTTTATAAATGGCATTACTTTTATAACCAGAAAAAAAAAAAAAAAAAAACTAAGGGAAAGATATCAAACAATCAATATCTTATGTTTTTCTTAATTACTTTAAAATTTTCTTCACTGAAATGTTTTTCTTTTTCCACCTTTTTCATTTTATTCCAAATTCCTAAGGAAATGAACAGCTCTGAGGCATGAAACTTCTGTTCAAAATTATAAGTAATATACACACTTCGAAAAGTTCTTAAAAACTGATGAACTAGAAGACAAATAATTTTAAATATGCTGCAAAAGAAGCAATGGTCCATGAAAAATCTATGATTTTCGCACCTACTGCATTCCATATCTTCAGGCCAAGGAACACCAAACAGCTCCATGAGCCTCGAGCACTCACTGTGAGCCCACTGACAGAGCCTGCGACAGGGAAGTGTGACACGTCCGTACTCCACACAGATAGAATAACAGAGCGCACAGAGAGATGGCGGAAATCCCGACAGCAGTCCAAATTCACCCCAGGGCGGAATGGCTGGGAAAAAGTCCAAACCAAATCATTAGATGGACAGTTGTATACAAGTCAAAGTTTTCTTCACATATAATATGGCGATATTCTTGGTTTTTTCTGTTTTAGAAGATTTCTGAAGGCAATTAAAATTTTCTGAAGGGAAGTTTTTTGTTTTTCTCAACAAAACCCTCTTCACCCTACCCCTAGAGATTCTGATTTGGTTAAGTATGAGGTGTATTGCAGAATCTATACGGATATTTTAATTATTACAGGTGATATTAATGAAAAGGCCTGGCTGAGAACGACAAATAACAATACATACAGTTCATTTTACATAGAAAACCCCACAAAAGATACGTGTCAAATGCTCAGAAACCTGATTACTGCTTGGTAATGGGATTACAAGAGATTTCAAATTTGTTTTTCTTAAGTACTTCAATTTCTGTATTTTTGCCAGCTAACATAGGAAAGGAGGACAAAAAATGAAAGGAGAGGGTAGGAGAGGAAGAGCAGTCGTTATACACAGTGGGACACATTTTGAGGTGTCAGGTAAAGGAAGAGATATCACTTTGGTCTCATATTTTCCTGTTCTTTTTACATTAAAAGCAAAATTTAAAAACACACATTAGAGTTCTTTGAACTCTGAAATCACATGATGTAAACAGAGCTAACATTGTAAGCGGATATTAAGGAAACAAAAAGAAAAAATAGTGGCCCCAAACATAAAACCATACTAAAATCATCAATTATCCCAAGAAATGTACATCTGGGCTTTTGACTACCAAATATTTTTTTCACATGTTTATATAATCAGTTTCAGAGTCATTGCTGACTTTTACCTCGTAACATATTCTCACCACAAGGCCTTTCCACTAAGACTCAATCAATTTATTTCTACATTGATATAAAACATTTTCCAGAAGCCTTCTATACACAACGCCGTCACAAAACCGAGCGTCACTTAGAGAAACTGGTGTTCAAAGAAGTTAACTGTGTAAGAGATGTGATAAATGATACATAACTATATGGGACAATCACTTTACCACTTATTATCACTATTACTACATAGTATATAGTAATATATAAAATAACACTACATATAATAGTATATATATACACTATATATAATAATATAACATATATTTATATATAATAACATATAACAAACTATATGCAACCAGAACTTCCAAGCATGAAGAAATCATTTTAAATGAATAACTTTAAATTAAATCAATGTTCCCATCAAGAACAACTTCAAAATATAGGAAAAGTTTTAAAGTAACTCTTGAAGGCTACCAGAGAACTACTGAAGGAAAAGAACTAGACAGACCAGGAATCAGAGAGCAGGGAAGCATGCAGAGGTGGCCCGATAAGCGAGGCCACTTCTCCAAGGAGGTATCTGCTGAACCTGGGTGTAAGGCAAGAGACTGAGATGCAACTTTTGCCCAGGCTGATGCTAGAGAACCAAGAAACCAGCAGGGCTCTGGTAGTCGTGCAAGACCGTAGACAGTACATGTATGTATATAACTGAATCACCTTGTTGTACCCCCTGAAACTAACACAACACTGTATCGATGATGCTCCAATATAAAATAAAAAGTAGAAGGAAAAAAAAAAGACTACAGACAAAATTCAAAACAAAAGGGACAAATGGGTGAACAGGGAAGTTCCGAGGTTTGGGCCTGACACAGAGCTAATTTTCCCTTCAAGATATTTAAAAAGTCTGGAAATGCATAGGGCAGGAGGTTAGGAAGCTAAGTACAATGCCTCTGAAAAGCAGAGTGGAGATTTTGGCAGTGTTATCAGTATGAGGAAACATAAATTAGAGGCTCAAGTCCAGCTAGGGGAAATGGGCATAACTCACTCGCAGCTGGAAGCCCCTCCCCTGAGTGACCACATGTCAGCAGTGGGGGCAAATGACAGGGAGGCAGAGGCCGGTCAAAACTGAAACCCAGCCTCAACTCAGCTCAGTCCCAAGACGGTACATGAGAAATATGTTTGAGAAAATAAAAGATGAAGGATTCCAGAAAATTGGAATCGATCATAAGAAGGACCAAATGGAAATTCTGTAAGTGAAATACATAAATGATGCTGTAAAGAGCTCATTAGATATACCAGAAGAAAGAACAGACAAAATGGAAAACAAGACAATAGAAAATATCCAAACCAGAAGCACACAGACCAAAACCTACTGAAAAAATACAGAAAAAAACATAGCAGATGTGTAAAACACACGAAAATGTTTAGGATATACATAACTGGAACCTCAAAAGAGGGAAGAAAGAAGGAACAGAGGCAATATATAACAAGATGATGGTCAAGAATTTGTCAAAACTGATTAAAGACAACCCATAGATCTGGCAACCGGCTCCAGTACTCTTGCCTGGAAAATCCTATGGACAGAGGAGCCTGGTAGGCTACAGTCCATGGGGTCACAATGAGTCGGACATGACTGAACGACTTCACTTTCACTTTTTTATAGATTCAAAAAGTTATGCAAATCCCCAGAAGAATATATACAAAAAACATACCTAAACATATCACATTTAAACTGTGGAAAACCAACGAAAAATATCGGAAAAACAACCGGTGCGGGGGGGGGGGGGTCGAAACATACCTTACCTTCAACAGGACAACTACTGCTGGACTTTGGAATGCTAGAAAACAACAGAATGGCTTATTCAAAGAACTAAGAGAAAACAACTGCTCACCATAATACTATGGTCAGCAGAAATACCCTTTAATAAGTGAAGGCAAAGTAAAGACATTTTTGGATAGGCAAAAACAGAAAAATTACTGGCCCAAACCTACACTAAAAGATAAAAGTAATCCAAGATGAAAATTCTAAAGGAATTAAAAGCCACAAATATGTGAATGTGTGGGAAAAATAGAAATGAATATTCTCTGTAAGGGCTTCCCTCGTGGCTCAGAGGTTAAAGCGTCTGCCTCTAATGCGGGAGACCCGGGTTCGATCCCTGGGTCGGGAAGATCCCCTGGAGAAGGAAACGGTAACCCACTCCAGTATTCTTGCCTGGAGAATCCCATGGACGGAGAAGCCTGGTAGGCTACAGTCCACGGGGTCGCAAAGAGTCGGACACGACTGAGCGACGGAACGGATTCTCTTAAAGACAAAACACAATGCCTTAAAGACATATAAAATACAAAATAATTACGTGTAATAATAAAATGATAAAGACAGGGGTCAGAGGAACACTAATGGGAGAGTGACCAAAGTTATTATTTTTATTCGAATATTGTAAGTCAAGACTACATATCCTAATTTCTGGGGTAAGCAATACAAGAATGCACAACTAACTAGGTAATCAGAGAGAGAAACACAGTAATACAAAAGAAGTCAAGACAGGAGAGAGAAAAAGAAAAAGAGTTTGGAAACACTGAAATCGAATGACAAGATGGCGGATTTAACCCAAGGACCTCACCAACTGCATTATATATAAATGAACTACCGACTCCATAAGAGAGGAAGATTGCTGGGCTAGGTACAAAAAAAAGTTTGCTGACAGGAATGCAAAATGAGGCAACCACTATGGAAAACAATTTCGCGACTATTCAAGCAGTTAAACATAAAACTTTCACATGACCCTGCAATTCCACTCCTAGGAATTACCCCAAATAACTTTAAATCATGTCTAAGCAAAAATAATCCTGCTTATTTAACTTCTATGCAGAGTACATCATGCAAAATGCCAGACTCAACAAAGCACAAGCCGGACTCAAGACTGCCAGGAGAAATATCAATAACCTCGGATGCGCAGATGACAAGACCCTTATGGCAGAAAGCAAAGAACCAAAGAGCCTCTGGATGACAGTGAAAGAGGAGAGTGAAAAAGTCAGCTTATCCCGCCGCCTTCTATCTCTCCCCCGGCCCCTCAGGCTAATCCGCCAAAACGACCAACACAAAGGGAAAGAGGAGGGGCACCCGCTACATGTTCTCTAGGCCTTTTAGAAAACACGGAGTTGTTCCTTTGGCCACATACGTGCGAATCTACAAGAAGGGGCATATTGTAGATATCAAGGGAATGGGTACTGTTCAACAAGGAATGCCCCACAAATGTTACCATGGCAAAACTGGGAGTGTTTACAATCACCCAGCATGCTGTTGGCATCACTGTAAACAAACAAGTTAAGGGCAAGATTCTTGCCAAGAGAATTAATGAGCGTATCGAGCATACTAAGCACTCTAAGAGCCGAGATAGCTTTCTGAAACGTGTGAAGGAAAACGATCAGAAAAAGAAGGAAGCCAAAGAGAAAGGGACTTGGGTTCAGCTGAAGCACCAGCCTGCTCCACCCAGAGAAGCACACTTTGTGAGGACCAATGGAAAGGAACCCAAAACGTTGGAGCCCATTCCCTATGAATTCATGGCCTGATGGGTGTAAAAATAAAGACCTGGACTGTAAAAAAACAAAACAACAACAACAAAAAATCTTGGCTTAAAGCATAACATTCAGAAAACTAAGACCACGACATCCAGTCCCATCACTTCATGGCAAGTAGACAGGGAAACATTGGAAACCGTGAGAGACTATTTTTGGGGGGCTCCCAAATCCCTGCAGATGGTTACTGCAGCCATGAAATTAAGATCACTTGCTCCTTGGAAGAAAAGTTATGACCATCCTAGATGGCATATTAAAAAGCAGAGACATCACTTGCCAACAAAGGTCCGTCTAGTCAAAGCTATCGGTTTTCTGGTAGTCATGTATGGATGCGAGAGTTGAACTATAAAGAAAGCTGAGTGCCGAAGAATTGACGCTTTTGAACTGTGGTGTTGGAGAAGACTCTTGAGAGTCCCTTGGACAGAAAGGAGATCAAACCACTCTATCATAAAGGAAATCCGTCCTGAATACTCATTGGAAGGACTGATACTGAAGCTGAAACTCCAATACTTTGGCCACCTAATGGGAAGAACTGACTCATTGGGAAAGATCCTGATGCTGGGAAAGACTGAAGGCGGGAGGAGAAGGGGACGACAAAGGATGAGATGGTTGGATGGCATCACCTACTAAATGCACAGGAGTTTGAGCAAGCTCTGGGAGTTGGTGATGGACAGGGAGGCCTGGCACGCTACAGTCCATGGGGTTGCAAAGAGTTGGACACGACTGAGCGACTGACCTGAACTGAAGCAAAAATGTGCGTATGAATGTTCATAACAGAGTAGTGTTATTCATAATTACCAAAAAGAGCAAAATAAAGCAAAAGCAAGCAAAGGAAAGGAAATAATAAAGAAGAGAAGTCAATGACACTAAAATCAGAAAATCAATTTTTTAAAAAATATCACTCAACCCAAGAGATGGTTCTTTGAAAACTTTAGTACAATTGATAGGGTTCTAGTACGAATGACTTAAAAAGACAGAGAAACACAACTTAACCAATTTCAAGAATGAAAAAGAGGGTATCACTAGAGACTGTACCGACATTAAAAATATAATAAGGAAGGACTTTCCTAGTGGCCCAGTGGTTAAGAATCCGCCTGCCAATGCAGGGGACACAGGTTCAATCCCTGGTCCAGGAAGATCCCTCATGCTTCAGAGTGGCATGCCCGTGTCCACTACTACTGAAGCCCACACTCTAAAGCCCAGGCTCTCCAACAAGAGAAGCCAGCACAATGAAAAGCCTCAAAGAAAGAGTAGCCCCGACACTCTGCAACTAGGGAAAGACTGCACGCAGCAATGACAACCCGGCACAGCCAAAACTAACTTTCACTTTCCAATAAAAATGCTAAAAATATATAAGTAATATTACAAACAACTCTATGAATATAAACCAGACAATTCAGATGAAGTAGACCAATTCTTCATAAGTCAAACTACCAAAACTCACCCAAGATGAAACTGATAATCTGAACAGTCCTATAACTATTCGACAAATTGAATTTGTAGTTTAAAATCTCCTGAAAAAAGATATTCAGGCCTGATGCTTTCACTGGTAAAAATCTAACAATTTTAAAAGAATACCAATTCTACACAATCTCTTCCAGAAAACAGCAGAGAACTAATGCGAACAAATTCTGTGAACTTCGGATTATTTAATATTCAGTTCAGTTCAGTTGCTCAGTTGTGTCCAACTCTTTGAGACCCCGTAGATTGCAGCAAGCCAGGTATCCCTGTCCATCACCAACTCCCAGAGTTTACTTAAACTCATGTCCACTGAGTTGGTGATGCCATCCAACCATCTCATCCTCTGTCGTCCCCTTCTCCTCCCACCTTCGATCTTTCCCAGTATTAGGGTCTTTCCCAATGAGTCACTTCTTCCCATCAGGTGGCCAAACAATCTTGCTATGGAGCCAAACAATCTTGCTATACCAAAGAACAGCAAGGAGAGATAAGAGATCACTCCCTCAGTGATCAGTGCAAAGAAATAGAGGAAAACATTAGAATGGGAAAGACTAGAGATCTCTTCAAGAAAACTGGAGATACCAAGGGAACATTTCATCCAAAGATGGGCTCAATAAAGCACGGAAATGGTACGGACCTAACAGAAGCAGAAGATATTAAGAAGAGGTGGCAAGAATACACAGAAGAATTCTTTAATATTAAAGCAAAACAAGTGTGTCAGTCGCTCAGTCATATCTGACTCTTTGATATCTCATGGACTGCAGCCCAACAGTCTCCTCTGTCCATGGAAAGCTCCAGGCAAGAATACTGGAGTGGGATGCCATTCCCTTCTCCAGGGGATCTTCCTGACCCAGGGGTTGAACCTGTGTCTCCTGCATTGCAGGCAGAGTCTTTACTTTCTGAGTCACCAAGGAAGCCCAACAAAGATAATACAAAAGATGAAAACTGTAGACTAATACCACCCCCTTAAAAAATGCAAAAATCCTTCATAAAATAGTAGGAAATCAAGTCCAAAAATACATTAAAACCATTATACAACACCATAACTTAGTAGGATTTGTTCCAGAAATCCAAAACTGGTTCAATATTCCAACATCAATGTAATCCACCAAATCAACAGGCTAACATAACAAAGAGAAAAATCACACGATCATACCAAATGATGTCAAAAAAGCATTCAGGATTTTAAAAGTTTTCAGCAGACTAGATATAGAAAGTAACTTCTTCACCTTGACAAAGTATATATACAAAAACCCTATGGTAAACATCATACTTTGTGGTGAAACACTGGATTTCTATATTCAACACTGGAAACAAGGGAAGAATGCCTAGTCCCACCACTCATATTCAGCAGAGTCCTAGAAGTCCCATCAGCACAAAACAAGAAAAGGAAACAGAAAGTGTAGAGACTGGAAAAAGAAAACTGTCCGTATTTGCATGTGACATTACTGTCTACGTAGAACATCCCAAGGAATCTCAAAAAAACATTTTTAAATTAGTAACAACAACACAAAACTAATAAAATTTATTAGTCCTAGAATAAGTTCAACAAGGTTGCAGAATACAAGAAAAACATACCTAAAAAATGAATTTCTGTATACAATTGTGCTTTTATATATATTGAACATGCAGAAACAAAATTAAAACAACACATTTATAATCCCATTTATTTTTTAAAAAAGAAACACCTGGGTATATACTTAACAAAACACATACGGCTTGTGTGCTGAAAGGAAGATATAAATAAATGAACAGATATATGTCTGATTAGTCTGCTAGGGCTGCTGTAACAAAGTCCCTCAAACTGAGTGGCTTAAACAACAGAAATTGATTGTGTCACATTTCTGGAAGCTAAAAGTCCGAGACCAAGGTGCTAGCAGAGCCACACTCCCTCTAAGGGTGATAGGGAAAGATATGTTCCAGATATCTTTCTCAGCTTCTAGCTGCTCCTTGGCTCGTGGCAGCACACGCCTAGCTTCACACAGCATCCTCTCCATGCTTCTACACGCATCGACCCTCTATGCGCACCTGTGTCTAAAATGGCCTTTTCTAAGGACACCTGTCATATTGGAACAGGAGTCCCTCACTACTTCAGTATACATCTGTCTTAACTAATAACATTGAGAATGACCCTATTTTCAGATAAGGTCACATTCTGAGGTATTGGAGGTTAGGGTTTATTAGAGGCACTCAAGGGACTCCGCTGATGGCTCAGACAGTAAAGGATCTGCCTGCAATGCGGGAGACCCAGGTGCAATCGCTGGATCGGGAAGATCCCTTGGACAAGGGAATGGTTACCCACTCCAGTATTCTTCCCTGGAGAGAATTCCATGGAGAGAGAAGCCTGACGGGCTATACAGTCCATGGGGTCACAGAGAGTCAGACACGACTAACACTTTCACTTTTCAGGGGGACTCGAGTCAATCCACAACAACACTGTTTATGGATTGGAAACTCAACATCTGACCTCTAGATTTAGTAACATTTCTGTCACAATCCAGTAACACTTTTAGTAGTTAAAGACAAGCTTATTCGAGATTTTATATGAAAAAAAAAGTAAAATAAATGAAACAATTTGGGGAAAAAAAAGGGGGAAAAATCTTACTATCCGGTTTTAAGATTTACTATATAGCTAACAAAAATCAAGACACTGTGGTACTGGTGGTGAAATAGACGCAAAGATCAACAGGACAGAATAGAGAACCGAAATATAAATCTATACAAGGGCAGATAACGGATTTTTGAGGAAGAAGGAAAAGCAGTTCAATAGTGTAAGGACAGATAGCCTTTCCAACAAATAGCGCTGAAGCTAGTGGCAAAAAAATGAAACTTACTTTATACAGATTAACTCAAAATTGATCATAGATTTAGATGTGAGACATAAAGGTATAAAACTTCAGAGAATTTGCAGACCAACTGAAGAGTTCTTATAAATGACACCAAACACGCAGTCTCTAAAAGGAAAAAAACTTGGTAAACTGGACTTTGTTAAAATTTAAGACTTCTATTCTCCTAGACTTTGTTAAAAGAATGAAAAAGCAAGCTATAGACGAGAATAAGCTATTTACAAACTACATTTCCAACAAAGGATTTGTATCTAGAATATATAAAGAACTCTCAAAGCTCAAAAGTCAAAAACAATTCAACTGAAAATGAACAACAGACATGAACAGACATTTGATCAAAGAAGATATATGAATGGCACATGAAAAGATGTCCAATATTATTAGCCATAAGGGAAATGCAAATTGAAATCACGTAAGATACCACATCATCTGAGAAAAGCTGAATAAAAAAGTGCAAATACCAAATGGTGGTAAGAATGCTGAGAACGTACGTCTCTCATACACTGCTGGTAGAATGTAAAACGGTAGAACTTCTATGAAAAATAACTGAGTAGTTTCTTAAAAATTCAAACACATGCTTATCATATAAGGCAGCAATCACACTCCTGGGCATTTGTTTACCCAAAAGGAAAACTTGTGTCTGCACAAAAGCCTGTATATGATTGTTCATAGCAGCTGTACTTGTAATAGCAAAAAGCTGGAAACAACTCAGTATCCTTCAGTGGATGATTAAACGAACGGCGGAACATCTCTATACCGGAATAGTACTCAGCAATTAAAAACAGTCACGACTGGTACATGAAACAACCTGGATGGATCTCAAGGGTATTATGCTAAATGAAAACAGTCAATCTCAAAAGATTATACACTGTATGATTCTATTTATATAACATTCTTGAAATGACAAAATTATAGGGACAGAGAACAAATTAGTCGTTGCCTGGGAATAGGAAAGGGTGGTAGGGAGAAAGGAAGCACAAGAAAGATGTGGTGATAAAAACAGTTCTGTATAGTTTTTGGTGTTTTGTTTTCTTTTTGCCACACTGCGGGTCTTGTGGGATCTCAGTTCCCCGACGAGGGATCTGAACTCCTGCCCCCTGCAGTGGAAGCACAGTATCCTAACCACTGGACTGCCAGGGAATTTCCACAGTATCTTAACCAAAGTGATGGCTACATGAACATATACATGTGATAAAAATGCACAGACAATAAAAATACATGTACATGTGCATATACAGACACAAAAACGAGTACATGTAAAAACTGGTGAAATGTGATAAAGGGCTAAAGAGTATACCAATGATAACTTTCCTTTTTTTTTTTTTAGATCACCTGTGCCTTTAAATTTTTTTATTTATTTATTTGGCTGTGCTGGGTCTTCATTGCTGAGTGCAGGCTTTCTCTAGCTGCAGGGAGTGGGGGCTACTCTCTAGTTGCATTGTGCAGGCTTCTCATCGCAGTGGCTTCTCTTGTTGCAGAACACAGGCTCTAGGGCATAGAAGCTTCAGTAGTTGTGGTACATGGGCTTAGCTGTCCCGAGGCATGTGGGATCGTCCTGGATCAGGGATCAAACTGGTGTCCCCTGTACTGGCAAGAGAATTCTTAACCACTTGACCACTAGGGAAGTCCAATGACCCAGTTTTGATACTAATAGCTACATAAGATAGCAAGACACTGCCCCCTCCAAGCCCCTGGTGAAACTAGCTACAGTATATAGAATTCCTACACTACTTTAACTTCCTGAGCTGCTGCTGCTGCTAAGTTGCTTCAGTCGTGTCCGACCCTGTGCAACCCCATAGATGGCAGCCCACCAGACTCCCCCGTCCCTGGGATTCTCCAGGCAAGAACACTGGAGTGGGTTGCCATTTCCTTCTCCAATGCATGAAAGTGAAAAGGGAAAGTGAAGTCACTCAGTCGTGTCTGACTCTTAGCCACCCCATGGCCTGCAGCCTACCAGGCTCCTCCATCCATGGGATTTTCCAGGCAAGAGTACTGGAGTGGGTTGCCATTGCCTTCTCCCTGTGAGTCTATAACTATTTTAAAGTTTAGGGATTCCCTGGTGGTCCAGTGGTTAAGAATCCACCTTGAAATGCAAGGGACACCAGTTCAATCCCTGGTCTGGGAAGATCCCACATGCCACAGGGCTACTGAGCCAGTGGGCCACAACTAATGAGCCCGAGCCCTGGAGACTGCAAGTTGCAACGATTAAGCCCACGCTCCACGACTACTGAAGCCTCTGCACTTTAGAGCCTGTGCCCTGAAACAAGAGAAGCCACTGCATCGGAGAACCTCTTAAACCACAACTTGAGAAAGACTGTGCACAGCAACGAAGACCCAGTGCCACCAAAAAAAAAAGAACTTCAAAGCTGAAAACTGCATTATATTCACAGCTGATATGTGTGTAGACATCATGCATGCAAGCATGTGCATGCCCTAAGGCAGCCTCAGACCCGCTCAGTCCCCAACCATACAACACCAACTAAGCTGATACTGACATGTCACCATGGTAGTAAAACCTCCATTTGTGAGCACCATCATGAATTTTAAAATTGACTTGAATCACTATTTTGTGCTGCCAGCACTGAGTATAAGGCTTTAAGTTTATGCTTCTGTCACTCACTAGCTAGAAGTATCTTGTGCTGTATCTCAGCTAGCATTTATGGACACTTACTACAGGCTGGGCAGTGTTGTAAGTGCTTCACATACCTAACTTAATCTTCTCAACAATCCCGTAAGGGAGGTACTATAATCAGTCACACCATTTTATAATAAATGTGAAGAAAAGAAGACATAGAAAGTTAAGTACCTTGCCAAAGATCACATAGTTACAAAGACAGTCCCAAGAGTTAAACCGTGGCATTCTTATCCAGAACCCTTGAGCTCATTAACCAGTTTGTTCTCTGTAACCTCTCTAAATTTCAGCTTTTCCTCTATAAAATGGTGTTAATATATATAGATGCATTAAGGAGATCAAACCAGTCCAGTCCATCCTAAAGGGAATCAACCCTGAATATTCACCACAAGGACTGATGCTGAAGCTGAAGCTCCAACACTCTGGCCACCTGATGTGAAGAGCCGACTCACTGGAAAAGACCCTGATGCTGGGAAAGACTGAGGGGAGGAGGAGAAGGAGATGACAGAGGATGAGACGATTGGATGGCATCACAGACTCAATGGAGATGAGTTTAAGCAAATTCCAGGAGATGGCGAAGGACAGGGAAGCCTAGCATGCTGCAGTCCGTGGGGTTGCAAAGAGTCGGACACAACTTAGCGACCAAACAACAACAATATAGACAAATAAGAATATATAAAATAGGATACAGCACCTAGTAAATGACATCTTAAAGAGAGATTAGGAAAGAGGTACAAATTAATAAAGCTGCAGAAGGCCTATTTGATGGGCACGAGGAACCCTGCTCAATTCCCTGTGCTCAACTACCAAGTGAAAAAGTCAACTGTCAACTGGAATGGTGTTTTTAAAAAAGCAAAAGAAAACATGCATTAATCTCTACATCACGACTCTGGGTGAAAGAAACCAGACATTAAAAAGTAGATACTACAGGTACATTCATATAAAACTCTAGAAAATGAACACTAACCCACAGTGACAGAAAGCAGATCAGAGGTTGCTTACAGCAGGGAGTCAACTCAGAGGGGTGGACTACAATGGGCACAGGGAAGCTGTTGTAGTGTAATACTGTTACTCGCTCAGTCGTGTCAAACTCTGTGAGACCCCACGGACTGTGGCCCACCAGGCTCTGTCCACGGGATTCTCCACGCAACAATACTGGAGTGGATTGCCACTCCCTTCTCCAGAGGATCTTCCCGATCCAGGGATCGAACCTGGGTTCGATTCTGTCTGAGCCACAGGGACGATCCCCAGGAAGCTTTTGAGGTGATGGACATGTATGATATCTTGATAGTGATGATGGTTTCACAGATATATACTTCTGTCAGAACTCAAGCTGAACACTGTTAAATGGGTACAGTTAACTGTATACAAATCATACCTCAACAGAGTTATGCAAAAACAAAAAGCATTCATCTTTTTCAAATAAGCAAACTGCCCTGATTATAACTCTAACAATTTTTAACTTCAGCAAAGTAAAAATTAAATGAGTTAGCCAGCATACTGCCAAGTTGAGAATATATATAAGGAACACAGACTATCAAAGCTCTATAAAGGAGGAAAAAAGAATCTTCAGCTGATAAAATTTTTAAAAGATTCTTACTGAGTACTCCCTTAAGCTGCAGTACTTTTATTCACTAAATTAAGACCAGGGTATACGAAGTTTACAAACTGAAAAATAACTTTCTAAAATTAAATTTCTGGCTTCTTCAACAAAGGTGCAAGACAGGGAACCTTCTATTCTTTGTTCAAATTCAAATCAACCAAGCCTTTGTGCTCCAATTCTCTTTCTTCTTTGAAATTTCCAAGCCTTCAAGCACAGCAACAGCCCAAGCTTAGCAAGGAGTGTGAAAGGGGAACAGAGTTAAAGGCCAAAATTTGATTCATGAGAATCAGAATGCCAATCTCTGTCACTCTACAAAGGGTCTGATAACCGTAGAAACTGTATCCTTCTGGGTTTGGGAATATTATGACTAAATTCACTAAATGTGAAACCAAATGTGGAACGGCCTTGAAAATTCAAAAATGGTATTCATTCCATTTTAGATCCAAATTAGAGTAAGAAATTATTTTTAAATAGAATAATTTTAAGTGATGTAAAAGAAGATCTTTAATAACTTTTTTCTAAGAATAAAATTCTAAAGAGAAAAGGTCTAAAACTTTAAGAATTACTTTATATATATATATATATATATATATAAAATTCTACGTTTGTAAAATACCTTTAGTCCCATAGATTTGCTTTTCTTTTACAAATTTATTTTGTTACTGTCTTATGACAGCATATTAAATATTTCCCAATATTAGTTCAGTGAGCTAGTTTGCAGAAATATGACTTTATCACAGGAGTATATTTATCTTAAGTCAAAGGGGAGCTCCTAAAGCAGCCCATAAAATTTGACTTTTCTTCAGGAAGTAAACTTTTAGCATTTCAAGTATCATGAATGGTTATGAATTATAGTCTGTCTCAAAAGATAAAACTTTACAAACCAAACTCATCAGAATTAATACTTTAATTTAAAATAAGCATTTTAAGGCATTCTTTTTTTTTTTTTTTTTTTCTTTTATTTATTTCAATTGGAGGCTAATTACTTTACATTATTGTATTGGTTTTGCCATACATTGACATGAATCTGCCCCGGGTGTAGTGATCTAAAATGCAAGAAAATCAAACTGTCAAAAAGTTTATTTTTTTCCTAAAGTCAGAAATAACTAAATGCAATTAATTCTCCACTACGTGTGTATTTTTCACCTTTTTCAATTTAGAAGTTTCCTAGTTCCTGGCTCATTTCCCTGTCACACGATAGGCTCTTCAATCCACTTCACCAGGCTGTTGTTTGCTTAGGGAAAACCACCTTATTAATACTAACCTAAATAGAAGATAAAAAGTCAGTCTGACTGATAATGCATGTATCCTAAAAATATAAGCCATGAATTTAAAGAATAAATACAATCAAAGAAATTTCATTTCCTCAAATGCCCATCCACAAAATGTTAATCACTGGTACAAAGGGGTATTAAATTATAGTATCCTCTTGAAAAACAAAAACAAAAAACAAAACAAAACCCTGCCTTTCAAGGTCAATTCAAACATAATCTGCAACTGATCCTTTCCACACATGATCCTTTCTCTTTTGAATCCTCTGAGCACTATATGCCTATTTATGGCATTTACCAAGTTCTTCCTTAAGTTTCAGTCATTCGGATAAAAACATATTTAATAAATACTGAGACACTGAAACTGGGAGCTAGACAAAAAAGGACAGCTGGGATTTTTAAAAATAAAGTTTCTGTACTAATTTTACTATTTTGTTTCTTACAAAAAAAAATCAGAAAACACAAACATTAAATGAAAAACACAGAAAACACAAGTAAATCGTGTTAATTCAAGAACAATCACTGCTGGTCTTGACAAAAATCTTTCCAGATCACTTACTCTACATGAACATGAATACACTTCTTTTCTTCAACAAAAACAGGATGATCCCACATACATTATTTTATTATCTATTCCTATTTTTTCCTATTAATTAATGTATCAAATTTGGCTTCCCTGGTGGCTCAGTAGTAAAGAATCCACCTGCCAAGTAGGAGACGCTGGTTCAATCCCTGGGTCGGGGAGGTTCCCTCGAGGAGGAAATGGCAAACCCACTCCAGTATTCTTGCCTGGGAAATCCCATGGACAGAGAAGCCTGGAGGGATACATCAAGTACAACCATTAGAATTTGACAGACAAAGATGGAGATGAGATTATTTAGGCAGAAAGAGAATGAGAGGTCTAGAAATAAGAAAGCTGGTCAGTTTTGTTCCTTTACTTTACTATACTACTTACAAGTGTAAATACATAATGTTGAAAGCTTCAGGTCGCTTTGACCTTTTCCCGCTCCAAAAAAAAAAAAAGGGCAAAGGCAAACACTGGTGTTCACAGGAAAGTGGTATCTTTGGTACTCCTGTCAGGACTACCATTACTAACCCCAACAAACCCACAACTACTGACAATTCCAGGAGATCATGTGCTGAGTACACCTCTGTAACACAACCACGACTGACCACCGCCCCTTCCGGAATTCAGTTTATGAAGTTCATTAACTCACTCAGACATTTATTCAGCAGCTATTATGTGTGAGGTGCCATGGTAGCTGCTGGCCCTACAAAGATGAATAAGGACCTCAACAGCAAGTTCTGCTTTCAAAAGCAAATGTCCTTCAGCAGGACCTGAACTAAAAAATGAGGACAAGTTGGTACCCAATACAGCGGCTATCATTCCAAAACAAAAACCCAGAAAATAACTAGTGTTGGTGAGGATGTAGAGATACTGGAACCCTTGTGCATCGCTAGCAAAAATGTAAAATGGAGCAGCTGCTATACAAAACAGTTCAGTGGCTCCTCAAAAAATTAAACAGGATTATCATGCTATCCTAAAATTTCACTTCTGGGAAGACCCAAAAAAAACTTAAATCAAAGACTGGAACAAATATTTATATATCTGTACTCAGAGCAGCTATATTCATAATAGCCAAAAGGTGGAAGGAACTCAAGAGTCTGATGAATGAATGATTAAACTAAACGTTGGGCATAAATATACAATGAAATATTATTCAGCCTTAAAAAGGAAGGGAATTCCGACACTTGTTACAACATGGATGAATCGTGAAGACAGTGTGCTAAGTGAAATAAGCCAATCACAAATGGACAAATATTTTATGATTTCACTTAAATGAGGTACTGGAGTCATCAAATTCAGAGAGAAAGAAAAAAAAGTAGAACGGTGGCCGCCAAAGGTTGAGGGGAGGGGAGAACAGGGAATTATTGTTTAGCACGTATAGTGTTTCAGTTGCAGAGGCTGAAAAAGTGCTCAAGAAGCATAGTGGTAATGACATACCAAGGTGACTGTATTTAACTCCACTGAACTGCACACTTAAAAATGATTGGAATGGGGGAATTCCTTGGTGGTCTCATGGTTAGGACTCCGAACTTTCAGTGCCGGGAACTGGGTTCAATCCCTGGTCGAGGAATTAAGATACCACAAGCTGCACGGTATGCCAAAAAACAAACAAGAAAAGATTCCAGTGGTAAATTTTATGTTATATATATTTTGCGTACATGCATGCTAAGTCACTTCGGTCATCTCCAACTCTTTGCAACACTATGGATTGTAGCCTGTCACACTCCTCTGTCCATTGGATTCTCCAGGCAAGAATACTTGATTGGGAAGCCATGTCCTCCTCCAGGGGATCTCCCCCACCCTAGGATTGAACCCACACCTCTTGCATTGGCAGGCGGTTTCTTTACCACTAGTGCAACATGTATATTTTGCCACAATTAAAAAAAAAATGCTGAGGAACATTATCTCTAAGTGCTACTATGAAATAACCAGGATATACTGTTAAGTAAAAAAACAAGGTAGAGAAAACAAACAGTATGACACTATATCAAAAGAGCGTGAAACAATATATAGCTATATAGAAATATTATACAGACATTTTCTATAATTACTATAAGTTTTAATGGAAGGATAAACAAAAAGCTTTAAAAAAAAAACAACTACCCCCAAGGGAAGGAAAGAATAAGGTTAGGACTCAGCTGGTAAAGAATCCACCTGCAGACTCCGGTTCAGTTCCTGGGTCGGGAAGATCCCTTGGAGAAAGGATAGGCTATCCACTCCGGTATTCGTGGGCTTCCCTGGTGGCTCAGATGGTAAATAATTTGCCTGAAATTCGGGAGACCTGAGTTCGATCCCTAGGTTGGGAAGATCCCTTGAAGGAGGGCATGACTACCCACTCCAGTATTCTTGCCTGGAGAATCCCCATGGACAGAGGAGCCTAACAGGCTACAGTCCATTGGGTCTCAAAGAGCCAGACACGATGAGTGACTGAGCACAAACACAGTCCAGAAACTAGACTCCTCTGAATGTACCTTGTCGTATATATCAAGTTTTTAAACACGATTATAAAATAAATTTAAACAAAAAAAAATTTAAGTCGTTTCTCAAAATCAAAATGAAACACACACCTAAACTGTGTATTGAGCTAAACCAAACAGAGGAGTACTTAACTCTAAAACACAGTAATCTGACTGCACATCCTTGGTGAAATACATCCTAAGGACATAAGAAATACAAAGAAACCTTACAGGGCTCTCAGTAACGATACTGATATGATTCTGAAATTAAGTACTGTCTGTATATCATAAGCTTTCGGAACGAGAAGAAACAAAAATTCTAAAATATTAAATAAAAACTCTCCAATACTATTTAATTACAAGTTATCAGTAAAAACTCATGCTGCACTGTCTTTTTTTTAAAAAAAGTTATTTCCTAGCTCCATCTTTGACGAGACCTATAAATTACTAACCTAGTATCAATAAGCATAGCACCCAGATAGCAGTCTGCAAAAATCCGTGAAAATTCTCTCCAACTAAAAGGAACCAGCACTCCCTAAAGAAAGTGATAATTCAAGTTCTGAGGCAGAATTTTATGAAATAAGGTTGGATCATACCAGAAAGCAAGGAAGCTATCAGAAACCCCTAGGGTAGTATCAAAAACACTTAGGAGCTATCTTGAAGAGGTGCTCACTACCAAAAACAGAACAGACTCAGCCACAACAAAATAACAACTGCAGTGGACTCAAACGCATAAAATATGGTAAAAATCCATGAGTCCACAATGATACTTGAAAAGAGAACAATGATATTTGAAAGGAGAAAGATCTCATTAGTCACTTTTGCAAGATTCTTGTGAATCAATTTATTATCCTAAAAACTAACAAAGGAGAACAGCTGCATATTTGCTGTCTTTTTTTTACATAAACTGAACATAAGAGTAATTCAACAGTCCAATAATCAAAATGAGCAAGTTTCTGTTTAAAGTATTCTAGCTGAGAAATGAAGAATGACAGAATATCACCATTTTGCTGCTGCTGCTAAGTCGCGTCAGTCGTGTGCGACTCTGTGCGACATCAGGAACCGCAGCAGGTCAGGCCTCCCTGTCCATCACCAACTCCCGGAGTCCACCCAAATCCATGTCCATCAAGTCGAGGATGTCATCCAACCGTCTCATCCTCTGTCGTCCCCTTCTCCTCCTGCCCTCAATCTTTCCCAGCATCAGGGTCTTTTCCAATGAGTCATCTCTTCGCATCAGCTGGCCAAAGTACTGGAGTTCCAGCTACAACATCAGTCCGTCCAGTGAACACCCACGACAGATCTCCTTTAGGACGGACTGGTTCGATCTCCTTGCAGTCCAAGGGACTCTCAAGAGCCTTCTCCAACACCACAGGTCAAAAGCATCAATTCTTCTGCGCTCAGCTTTCTTCACAGTCCAACTCTCACATCCATACATGACCACTGGAAAAGCCACAACCTTGACTAGATGGACCTTTGTTGGCAAAGTAATGTCTCTTGCTTTTTAATATGCTGTCGAGGTTGGTCATAACTTTCCTTCCAAGGACTAAACGTCGTTTACTTTCAAGGCTGCAGTCACCATCTGCAGTGATTTTGGAGCCCAGAAAAATAAAGTCAGCCACTGTTTCCACTGTTTCTCCATCTTTTTGCCATGACGTGATGGGACCAGATGCCATGATCTTAGGTTTCTGAATGCTCAGCTTCAAGCCAACTTTTTCACTCTCCTCTTTCACTTTCATCAAGAGGCTCTAGAGTTCCTCTTCACTTTCTGCCATAAGGGTGGTGTCATCTGCATATCTGAGGTTATTGACATTTCTCCCGGCAATCTTGATTCCAGCTTGTGCTTCCTCCAGCCCAGCGTTTCTCATGATGTCCTCTGCATAGAAGTTAAATAAGCAGGGTGACAATATACAGCCTTGATGTACTCCTTTTCCTATTTGGAAGCAGTCTGTTGTTCCATGTCCAGTTCTAACTGTTGCTTCCTGACCTGCATACAGGTTTCTCAAGAGGCAGGTCGGGGGTCTGGTATTCCTGTCTCTTTCAGAATTTTCCACAGTTTACTGTGGTCCCCACAGTCAAAGGCTTTGGCATAGCAATAAAGCAGAAATAGAAGTTTTTCTGGAACTCTCTTGCTTTTTCCATGATCCAGCGGATGTTGGCAATTTGATCTCTGGTTGCTCTGCCTTGTCTAAAACCAGCTTGAACATCTGGAAGCTCACAGTTCAAGCATTGCTGAAGCCTGGCTTGGAGAATTTTAAGCATTACTTTACTAGCGTGTGAGATGAGTGCAATTGTGTGGTAGTCTGAGCATTCTTTGGCATTGCCTCTCTTTGGGATTGGAATGAAGACTGACCTTTTCTGGTCCTGTGGCCACTGCTGAGTTTTCCATATTTGCTGGCCTACTGAGTGCAGCACTTTCACAGTGTCTTCTTTCAGGATTTGAAATAGCTCAACTGGAATTCCATCACCTCCACTAGCTTTGTTCGTAGTGATGCTTCCTAAGGCCCACTTGACTTCACATTCCAGGATGTCTGGCTCTAGGTGAGTGATCATACCATCGTGATTATCTGGGTCGTGAAGATCTTTTTTGTACAGTTCTTCTGTGTATTCTTGCCACCTCTTCATAACATCCTCTGCTTCTGTTAGGTCCCTACCATTTCTGTCCTTTATTGAGCCCATCTTTGCAAGAAATGTTCCCTTGGTATCTCTAATTTTCTTGAAGAGATCTCTGCTGCTGCTGCTAAGTCACTTCAGTCGTGTCCGACTCTGTGCGACCCCATAGACGGCAGCCCACCAGGCTCCCCCGTCCCTGGGATTCTCCAGGCAAGAACACTGGAGTGGGTTGCCATTTCCTTCTCCGATGCAAGAAAGTGAAAAGTGAAAGTGAAGCTGTTCAGTCGTGTCCGACTCCAAGCGACCCCATGGACTGCAGCCTACCAGGCTCCTCCCATGGGATTCTCCAGGCAAGCGTACTGCAGTGGGCCGCCATTCCCGTCTCCAAAGAGATCTCTAGTCTTTCCATTCTATTGTTTTCCTCTACTTCTTTGCACTGATCGCTGAGGAAGGCTTTCTTATCTCTCCTTGCTATTGTTTGGAACTCTGCACTCAAATGGGTATATCTTTCCTTTTCTCCTTTGCTTTTCGCTTCCCGTCTTTTCACAGCTATTCGTAAGGCCTTCTCAGACAGCCATTTTGCTTTTTTGCATTTCTTTTCTTGGGGATGGTCTTGATTCCTGTCTCCTGTACAATGTCAGCTGTACATTGGAGACAACTGCACTGCATCCTGTACTTGGCAATTTAGACAGTTCAAAATGGTGTGGGAAACGGAGGAATGAGCAATCTTGTTTCTATCAAAAGCCACAATACTCGGGGAAAAGACAGACATCAAGTTAAGAACTTAAGAAACATTTAATGTATGTGTTTATGTAGAAACGCACTTTTTGTAAAGTAAGAAAAATATACATACTAACAAACTAACAAGGATCTTTTCTCCAATTTAATAAGTGGACATTCACCCCATTTATTTGAACATGTTCCAATTTCAATCGAAGTATTGAGGAGGAATTCTCAATATACAATGAAAGAACACCCAACTTGTTGACTGTGAACAATAATAAGCAAAGTTGAAATAACCCACATTCTGCAATTTCTCTCCTGGCACCCTTAGCTCAATACCATATATTATTTCATTCGAAGCACTCATTTTGATTTCACCAAATATCAGTACAGGAATGAACCTGAGGTAGGCTTGAAGCCTGAGTCTGCTGAACGATGCTATTACCTAGGAAATGTCTTTCAACTCATCCAGTCCCACAAAGAACACTCAAGAATGTGCTGGGGTTACCTGCTCCAATTATTTGCTCCCACTAAAAGCTGACAAGTTGATCCAAAGGTCCTGGGTCAGAGAAAGGAGCGTGTCATCAGCAGACAAGTCCTTGTAAGGATCTAAGAATCCTTACTTCTATTTGCAAGTGTGCTGTGTTGATTGCTGAGATTCCATGTCCTTCGCTATTATAGAAACTTTACACTCTCAGACTGTCAGGAGACTGTCAGTGGCATCACTATCCTGATATGACAACCAAGCCAACTATCCCCAACATCACTTCACATCACCAAAGCTTTCTCTTTCTCATCTAGGTGCTCTCCCTAGAAGGAGTGAAATTCAAAAAGATGCGGTCTCACTGCCAACAAAATGTCTAGCCTATATGGGCATGTTTGAAGAGAGGACAGAGACATCTCCCCATGCCACCACCATGAAAGCCCCCGGAGCCCACAATGAGAGATGCAAACTCATCTGAAACGAATACATCGTCCTTCTCACACTTTCGCTCTAGTGTCACTTAGAAATGACATTTGGAATAGAAGTAACACTGGTGGGTCATCTAGTCTGCGTCATGCACTGTGCTAGCTACTTAAATCTCTCATTTAATCCTAATAGCCGTTCAAAGTATTTTTGTTATCAGTACCTTTTCACAAATGATTTTCACAAAGATGCTGAAGTGAAGTCAAGTGACTCAGTCGTGTCCCACTCTTTGCGACCTCATAGACTGTAGCCTACCGGGCTCCTCCGTCCATGGGATTTTCCAGGCAAGAGTACTGGAAGTGGGTTTCCATTTCCTTCTCCAGATCACAGAGATGTTAGGTGACTTAATTTCAAAGTCTGAAAGCTACTACGTGAAAGAGGCAAAAGTTAAACCCAAATCAGTACATAAATCTTTATGACTTATTTCTTACAACCCTATTTGCTGTCCAAAGGAGTTACACTGACTTAACATGACACGAGAACCAAAGATATTCCTCCTTCATTTTCTTGGTGAGAGAACTGGGTAGTTTTAATACCCGGCAGGGACTACCATGCCCGAACCAAATTCCTATATGAAACCAATACCCATTTTCATATACTCAATCTCACAGTCTATACCAAATCTCTCCTTACCAGTTAGACTGTGTGTAGTCAGTGGAAGAGCAGAAATATTTCATTCAACCTCTAAAATATTTTCAAGTATTTGGACTATACAAGTTGCCCTCTGCATTTCAAAATCTATGAATAATAATCTTTCCCAGATTTATGTTCGTTTACTTGGAAGTACTAAACCTTTGAATTTTACTATAAAATGAAGATTCTAAACCACGTAGTATTCAATTTGCTGAAAGCACTGCAACAAAGGATTAAAGACTAAAATTAAAAAAAAAAAAACTTTAAATTCTATGTACTATGTAGCTACATTAATATTAGAATATGGGAAAATGGTAAAAGCTATCACTTTCAGAGAACTTACTCCAAAAGTACTGTGCCAAGTACTTTAGAAACACTTCATTTTGTATCTTCCAAAGTGTTAACTCTAGTTTACAAGCAAAGTGACAATGGTAAGAAAACTCAAGTAACTTGCCCAAAGTAATACAGATAGAAAGTGGTAGCTGCTGCTGCAGTTTATACAACTCCATAGCTTTTACCTCTTACTGTCACAGTTTACTGCCCCCTAATTCCTATCTGGTCAACATATCTTTGTCCACAATTCTAAAACCATTATTGAAACACATACGAAATTATTTAAACCTATTATTAACTACATCCATTAATTGGTCATAGCTTCTAAAGTAAAAGAATTAAAAAGTGCCTAAAGAATTACCATTAGAAAAATTCAAGTAAGGCAACAGATTTTCATGAAGCCCTGAGGTCAAGAACAGATAATTCACACAACAAAACCTTTATCACTGCTTGGGAGTTCCTGTTCTTAAATCGATGTGAAGATAGTAAGACCAGGATACCATCTTAATTATTTAAGACAATGTAAATACTGTAAACCCACCAGCCTGAAGGCTGAACCAAAGAACCCATTTTCAAAATCATGTTACCTTCAATATTTACTAAGTGAATCATGAATATTATTATTATTATAGTCTGCTCTTTAAAGTCTTATTATCAAATAGCAGAAAAGATGTAACCATAACTTGGACAATTTAAACTTCTGAAAGGCTATTACTTCCCCAGTTCCAAACTTCCAAATTTCTTCATAAAACAATAATATCTGAAAACTAAGATGAGTAACATTCCCCAAACCTGAAATCTTCAATCGATCAGAGTCTGAACCTAAATACATAACTTTTTAATGTACAAGATGCAGTTCAAAATAACATATTAGTTTTTCCTGTTGTTTATCAAATACATTCATTAGACTGATTAAAAGGGCAATACAAGAACAATTTTCTACGACATGCCAAATAATAGATGAAGTCTTACCTCCATTGCTAAAGCTGCCGTCTGTTGGTCATAATGATTCAGAAGATTGGGCATGAGGGCAGTGTTACAAGGCAAATCTTGGCACATCCTCAAGGTAATAGGCTCAAAGAAAACAAACTGTGCCCATCTATACAGCCCACAAACATAGTCAAGGGCCACAGATAGAAGACGATCCAACTCACAGCCATGCTTTCTCGACTGAATGAGATTCAGATGATCAGGCCTACTCAATATGTATTTTAGATCTTTGTACACCTCAGCTTGAAAGTACTTCTTCTATCTTGCTGTTAAGTTCTTCAAACAGAGTTATTCTTTGCACCGTCAGAGGTTTGTTAGCTTGGTCTCACGAAAGGCATTTGTTTTTGGTTTCACAATATGGGAAAATGACATCATCTTGCCTCATTTTATTACATTGGGCACCATCTGGCCAACGTGTCAAGTGGATCAACCACATTCCCAAACAACAGACTCCATCTTAGGAGAAGAGCTCTTTCTGCCTTTGGCTGAAATATCTGAAAAATAATTGTTTTTTAAAAATGGGAGAAATTAGCAATTTCCTCTTGAAATATTACAGGCTTGATATTAAAACTTTGATTAGCTCAGTACAGTTGCAGGATACACAATCAGTATACAAAAATCAGTTGCGTTTCTACACACTAACAATCAGTTCTAGGAAGAGAAATTTTAAAATACTGCCTTTGGGACCTTCCGGTGGTCCAGTGATTAAAGCTGCACACATCCACTCCTGGGGCACCAGTGCACTCCCTGGTGGAGAACTAAAATTCCAAATGCCGGGCGTGTGGCAAACAACAACAACAATCACAGACTTTGACCGAGAGACACAATACTGTCTTACAGATAAAACACATGGGTGTTTCATAAACAAATCCTATAGCTTTTCTACCTTAGCATTCTTGCTCTAGATATACCAGAGAATCCATAAACAGCATTTAAAGGCACTGTTTCCTCCCTCAGTTGTTTATATACCATACAGTTTAATTTCCCATCTATAATGGTAGTTTTTCATTTGTCACAAGACATAATTGATCCATTGGGAAAAACTTGCATGCTGTTGTCCTAAATTTTATTTAAATATCTGCCACACTTAATAACAAGTTATTTACATTTTATTATAAATGTTTTAATCATTAAATGATTCAGCTTTTCCCTCCAGGGTTTCTCTCTGCTCCCGCGAGTAACTTGGCTCCAGGGCCTCCGCTCGCCTGCCTGCACGCCGCCCGCCACCCAGGACCGTGCCGTCGGCCTCTGCCTCGAGCAGACCCCTTCCGACGGCCCTCGCTGCGCAGGCTGGGACGCCTCTCCCCTCTCCACGGAAAGTTAAGTTTGAAGAAGGGGGAAGAGAGAGAAACATGGGCATGAAGAGGAGGATCCACCTGGAGCTGAGGAACCGGACCCCGGCACCTGTTCGAGAACTTGTCCTGGACAATTGCAGATCAAATGATGGGAAAATTGAGGGCTTAACAGCTGAATTTGTGAACTTAAGAGTTCCCCAGTTTAATAAATGTAGGCTTGATTTCAGTTTCAAATCTTCCCAAACTACCTAAATTGAAAAAGCTTGAGCTCGGTGACAACAGAATCTGTGGAGGTCTGGATATGTTAGCAGAAAAACTTCCAAATCTTACACATCTCAACTTAAGTGGAAATAAACTGAAAGATATCAGCACCCTGGAACCTTTGAAAAAGTTGGAATGTCTGAAGAGCCTGGATCTGTTTAACTGTGAGGTTACTAACCTGAACGACTACCGAGAGAGTGTCTTCAAGCTCCTGCCCCAGCTGACCTATCTGGATGGCTATGACCGAGAGGATCGTGAAGCCCCAGATTCAGATGCCGCGGTGGATGGTGTGGATGAAGAAGAGGATGATGAAGAAGGAGAAGATGAGGATAAGGAGGAAGATGAAGATGGTGAGGAAGAAGAGTTTGATGATGAAGAGGTTGACGATGAAGATGTAGAAGGGAGGAGGATGAAGATGAAGTCAGTGGGGAGGAAGAAGAATTTGGACATGATGGAGCAGTTGATGAAAATGAGGATGAAGAAGAGGAAGAAAGCGGGAAAGGTGAAAAGAGGAAGAGAGAAACAGATGACAAAGGAGAAGATGATTAATAAGACCCCAATAACCTGCAAAAAAAGAACTGTTCAGTATTGGCTGGACTGCTGACATGGATCTGGTAGCTGCTGTTTTTTGTTTGTTTGTTTTTTTTGTAGCTGTGATACAAACCCCAGGACACCCACCCACCCAAAGAGCCAAAGAATAGTTCCTGTGACATTCCACCTTCCTCCATTTAGTCCCTCTTGGAAATCCACCACCAAGCTTGGGGACTTCACCCCAACAAAATTGTAAGCGTTGTTAGGTTTTTGTGTAAGACTTGCTGTAGTGTGGATAGCTGTGATTGGTGAGTCAACTGTCCGTGGCTACCAGTCACACCAAGATCGTAACAGCATTTTTACTTTCTGTACAACAAAGAAGTTTTGTAAATAAAATCTTAACATTTAAAAATAAATAAATAAATTCAGCAGATGGTATCTGTGAAAGGTGTAAAATATAAAGAAATCAATAGATATGGATTCAAGCCTCTTCCCAACTATGTGAATCACTTAACTTCTCTGAGCTCAGAATTTTCCTTTCTAAACATTGCACCTCCCTATCAAAGATGGTACATAAGCGAATTATAAAATAATGTACTCTATAAAAGGTAAAGCAGCATCAAACTTTAGGTAGTTTCATTACTGAATTACAGCGGATACAAAGACTTACTTCTATCAACCAATACTGAACTGGCAAACAGAAGATTCTAAGAGTATTATCAGGACATTTTCCCAACAATGCTTCATCCTTTTAGATAGTACAAAAATTCAGTACATAGATAGAAAACGTTTGACCAACAAATGCTTCATTACACACAGTCAGGCTGCAGAGAAGAGTCAACCCTAGAAAGTTACAGCGTGGGATACGAATGATTTCCAGTTAAGAGTTTCTACCAAGTTTCAGAGTCCGATTTGACACTGCCTTTGCTGGGGGCTTCCCTGGTGGCTCAGACGGTAAAGAATCCGCCTGCAATGCTGGAGACATGCGTTTGATCCCTGGTTGGGAAGATTCCCTGGAGGAGGAAATGGCAACCCACACCAGTATTCTTGCCTGGAGAACTCCATGGACAGAGGAGCCCGGCAGGCTACAGTCCAAGGGGTCGCAGAGAGTTGGATGCAACTTTCACTTTTTTTCTAGGGACAAAAATATGCATCTCTCTGGGGGCTGGAAGGGTAGGTAGAGTGGAAGACAGGACTGGTAGGAAAAAAGCATATTCTAAAACTATCATACTTCCATTTGGTTTTGTAATGATGTTAAGCCTGCTTTTACTTTATTTTCGTTTCACAGATGGCAAATATTTCTGTTTGAAGTACACAACCTCAGTTGGGAAAACATGAGAAAGTCAGGTTCAGAAATTCTCAGAGACCCAGGTTAACAGGACAATTCAAATAGATATTAGGGCCCGTGACAGCTTAGACCTTGAAAACTTGAACTGGCTTGGCTAAAGCAGAGAAAGAAACTGTCCTTTGTGCACTACCAATGACAGGGACCTCTGCATCCCAAGCTTTAATTACTGGGCAGAAAAAACTATTTGGAGAAAGTAAAGCCATGGCTGAATCTTCCCAATTTTTCCCTCAAGCATATGGTCTTGAGTAGAAGAAGGGAAAAGCAAAGTCTACAACCTTAGGAATTAGGAACACCAAAGTTACAAGCGACCTCTGCCCCAAACGTCTAATCTAATACTGAAATCTCTAAGTAAGAAATATTTGTTAAAGCTTCTTGGCCTGCCATTGTATTGTTTCCTCCTTCAAGCTGGGCCCAGAAATGTGATGTCTGGCTATGTAAAAGTGATATTAAACACAGTCATGTATATGGAAGCTTATCATGCAGCACGGTAACAATTATGCATATCATTAAATATGTCAAGCCCTGAAAGCTTTATTTCGCTACAGTATCAAAACATCCATATAAGTTCCATGTTTGTAGTTTGCTGCTTATGCAGCATGTTCATCTGCTTGCAACTTAAAAAATAAAAGCTAAAGGGAACACTGCTGCTGCTGCTGTCACTTCAGTCGTGTCCGACTCTGTGTGACTCCATAGACGGAAGCCCACCAGGCTCCCCAATCCCTGGGATTCTCCAGGCAAGAACCCTGGAGTGGGTTGCCATTTCTTTCTCCAATGTGTGAAAGTGAAAAGTGAAAGTGAAGTCGCACAGTCGTGTCCGACCCTTAGCGACCCCACGGACTGCAGCCTACCAGGCTCCTCCATCCATGGGATTTTCTAGGCAAGAGTACTGGAGTGGCTTGCCATTGCCTCCTCCGAATTATGTGCTGAGCAAAAGTAATATATAAAATGAATTTTTTTAAAAAGCAGATAAAGAATACTACTTTAACAGAAAAATGGAAAAAGGACATACATTTACAAAAGAAATACAAATGGCCAACAAACACATGAAAAGATATTCAACTTTACTAATAAAAACATACAAACATGATATATAACATTTTTGCCAATCAGATGAGCAAAAAGAATAACAGAACACAGCATAGGAGAGGGTGCAGAAAAAAGAATATCTTCAACATTCCCACACTTGGAGATACATTTTTCTTTTTTTTTTTCTTTTTTTGGCTGTCCTTCACTCCTTCACGGCTTGCAGAGTCTTAGTTCCCCAAACAAGGACTGAACCCAGACCAAGGCAGTGAAGTGTCTAACCACTAGACCGCCAGGAAATTCTCCATTTTCAAGTACTACTGGAGGAAAGGTAAACTAGTTGGCATTTCAAAAAAATACCTATGGACATCAAAAGCTCTTAAAATGTATATACTTTGATTCAGCAGACCTATTCTACAATTTATTCTAAGCAAGTAAACACAAGTACACATGACGTATAACTGAAATGTTAGTACAACACTGTTTATAAAATAAAAACCCAGAGACAATCTGAAAGTCTACCAATAAGGAATTGGTTAAACTACAGCACAACCAACACATGACACACTCACTAAAAATGATGAGCAGGATCTGTATATGCTGACTTGAAAAGACAGTAACAATACAGTAAGTGAAAAATTAAATTTTAAATGGTTTACAAAACAGCATAGAGTCTCCCACTTTTGTCAAAAATATACATACGAGAAACAGAATAAAACTACCTGAATTGTTTAAAAATACAATATTATAGGGACTTCCCAGGACTCCACACTTCTACTTCAGGGGGCTCGAGTTTGATCCCTGGTCAGAGAATTAAGGTGCCACAAGCTGCACAGCGTGGTCAAAAAACAGAAACAAAACAAAAAAGGAGTAAAGTATTATAAATGCTGAAATGTTATTTTTAAATCTGTCACATGTTATTTCTGTACGGGAAAATTAAGTCTGCTAAATCTGTAAATGTGTGCTGACAATACTACTACTTGAATCAATGTTTACTGACTGTTGATTAAGTAACAAGCCAAGGGACACAAAAATGCCCTACCACAGGCAGCAAGAAAAGCAAAAAAAAAAAAAGATGATAAACTCAGAATGGGTCAAAAATTGATTTTCACTACTGAAAAAAAATCAGATCACCTCTCAGCTGAACCAAATATCATGCACAGTTTAAAAAAAAAGTTGATATATATTCTAAATTGTTTTTCAATAATATAATGAAATAAATGCTTCTAATCAGGATCACGGGAGTATGGATAGCAACAATCCTTTTTCCTAAGAGAACCAGCCTTGAAGAAGCTGTAAGTTTCAGACAGCAGGACACAGAAGATTGAGCAAACCAAGAAATGCTGACAAAATACAGCAACTGATTACATAAAGGTTAAAAGATTTTTTGTATTCTTTTTGATATTATATCTTTGACTACAGAAATCTGCAGAATCTCAGCTGAATAAGGGAATTGCTGGATTAACTGGAGGGAACAGTCTCAGGCGCCAAGGACCAGTAGAAAATGAGGGGTCTGTAAACAGTTTTCCATGCCCTAACCCTGAGGAAAGAGACATTCACTTCTTTACAGAGCAATACAAGATATCTGGGAAAACTAATTTCAGATTAAGTGACCTGATGATTATTTCATCAGAAAACAAAAAGGACTAGATACACTGAACCCTACACTTTAATTTTTATCAATGTGTAACATCAGGAATCTGATATTCCCCAATTTACCAGTTCTCTTTTGAAGATAAAAAGTAAAAGCCCCTAAAATAAGGTGAGTATTTGTCCTGAAGAACAGCAATAAAGGGGATGCAGTCTTGGAACTGTCTTCAGAGGCTGGCTACAAAGCCAGACCCAAAGAACTCAGGTGGGAAAAGCAGGAGATGGCAACTGTGAAGAGGAAAGAAAGCAGGCTGAATCCCAGAAGAGACAATGACAAAAGTGGGCCCTGGGGGCTTGTCAGCAGGGCCCTGCAACAAAAGATGTTAGCAATTCTATTCCAATTCACACTTCCTGTACAGAAAGTGATTCCTTTCATCTTTCTCAGCTTAGATTTACTTATCTTGACACACCACAAATGTACGTAACATTTTGCGTTTCCAATTCAGAAATTAAAGGTTGCCTCAAACACACTGGCTACAATGGGAACAGGAGGATATTCTTTTGTCTTCCTTCAGAGTTTTCCAAGACTGCATTATAAGGATTAGCAATCACTACCTCTGAAGCTTCTTCTCTCAAGGAACATAAACAGCAAAGTACACACTGAGAGCATATCACTGCTCAAAGTGCTAGATTCCTTTTCCTAAAACTCATGTGGGTTTTGGCCTTTTGTTTTCCATATCTTTTTTTTTTTTTTTTTAAATAAATTCACTCTCAGGATACTGTTTTCTGGTTGCTAAAGTTTATATAGCTCCATATTTAATTCTGAGGGCCTAGATTCTTACTAATCTCAAGGTATCACTTTGCTACTTTCTCTAATTTTTAAAGTCCATCTAGTCATCTACTGATTACAAAAGATAATCTAATCTTCCAGTGTGCTGAGTGATGGGGCTTAAAAAAATACAGGGAAAACATTCAAGTTCAAGATTAAAATGAACAGTAGGCATCAAAATCCAGTCCATCTTACAAATTATACATTACTTTTAAGACTGGAGAAAGCAGAAGCTCTTTTAAAACTAAAAGCAAAACTGGAAAGTTGAAAGATGGCCAGAATCTGGACTTTTAAAAAAAAATCAGGTTGAAATTCCAGCCTGGTTTCCCTTTTTCATTAAAATGTGTTCAGAAAATGCTCTAATATCAAGCTCCTGATTTTTCCCCCCCTTTAGCATGGTTGCATGTTTTGACTATAAAATTAGTTTAATGAGATAAACTTTGGGGACCAAGATTTTTTTAGGCCTACTAGCCTAGTTGTTTTTTCTTAAACTTCATTCACAGTGCATTCCTTGGATCCACCAAAACTGTTGCTAGTTCTCAGCATAACTCAAAGACTGTAACTCAAAGATAGATTCACCATTTACGATGCAACAGTCAGTTAAAACTGTTTTCTAGTCAAGGAGGAGTTGTTACTCTTCAAACATTCATTCCTAACCTTCCGGAAATGCCACTATTAAAAACCTTCACTTGTTTCCTCAAGACGCTGTGACCCTTCTCACAAATCTATACTGAACAATTCCTCTCATACATATTTCAAAGTCTTGCTTTTCATTTGCACTACTGCTCTTTTTGTGGCCAACTGCAGCTTTAAACGTCTCTAACTCTAGAGATTTAGGGGTTAAAAAACACTTGAGGCCAACACTGCTCTTCCCTGTGAAAGAAGGTAAAGATGCAGTAAGAACTGTTTCCTATCACAAGTCTCCTGAAGAAAATAAAGTCAACAGCAGTCTAACATCAACAAACTAACAAGCTCAGAGTAAGTTTTCAGTATGAAATCTCATAGTTTTACCAACACATACGAAACTTAAGTTGGAGAGAGAGATTCTCTGCCTGTGAAGTGGGCAACAGAGGACTTACAGGGAATTTAAAAGCCCCTCTCTCTGCCCAATGATGACGCTCTCACAGCACTGTGCTATACAAAGAAAGAACGTGCACTTTACTGTTTATCTTCCCCGCAAGGCTCCCTACTTCAAATATCTCAATCATGGCTGGGGATCTCTCTACAAAAATCCACCTCAATGTTCAAAGCACAAAACAAAGTTCAGAGGAATACAGTACCTAAGATGAAAACGGGATGAAAGAACCTACAGTCCTTTCTTCTTCTATTAATAGGGCACTGGTAGATTCGGGAGAGACGGAGAGGCAGGGAATACCAGTGGATGAGAAAAAAATAAATAACGGAGGAGGAGGAAAGAGAAGGTAGGACAGTAGGCTTTACTAATTACCTTACTTTCCTGACAGTTTCAAAGCATTTGGGGGGAGGGGGGTAGAGGAAGAACCCCCTAAAGAAAAAGCAACACTGTAAGAAGAATTGCATCTCGATTATCTTTTATTTTCAGCTCTATCTTTGGAAGCCAGGCCACTTCTATCTTATTACCTCTATGTTGTGGTTTGGCACTTCAAACAAACACTTTTTTGTTATTTTCCTTCTTCTTCTGGAGGAAAAAGATGGCATTGATTTGCCTAAAAGTACGGATGGGGGGAAAAAAAAAAGTACGGATGGAAAGCATTATCTTGAGGAGTAAATGGTTCTTAATAACAGAACTATGGATTCCTCTATCCCTTTGACTGTCAGCACATCACTAAAGGCTAAAAGAAGGCTCAAGAGGGAGGTAACATCCCCCTTGTCAAGTCTCTGTTTCCTTGCTCCTGCGATATTGGCTTTGCCAAGTAACCCAATTCCCGTAAATAAACATTACAGGTCTCTCCAAACTACTTCTATAAAATAATATCTTGCTTGACCAACCTTATAGAGCAGTCATTTATTTCTATAGCTGCTGAGCTGCTCTGCTGTTCTGTCTGCCTACATTCAGAAGGGAACCAAAATTCAAAATTTCATTTATTCTGGGCCAAAACCCAGACCTTTTGTCCTCCTTCCTAGATATGCTGCAACTTCAAGTTGGCTCCTCTGCCTAAGTTAGTGGCATATGCTTTTGTTCTTTTAAGAACGAAAGAAAAAACACCCCTTTTTCTCTTATTGAGGAAGGCACCTAACTCTGACAAAGGCCTCTAGGAAGATGCTACAATGCCTTGACATGTTTGCTGCTGCTGCTGCTAAGTCTCAGAGGCTACGGATGAATCTCACCGCCCTACCCCAGGGCAAACACACGGAGCGTCCAAGGGGGCAGAGGGGGAAGGCTCGAGGAGGAATATGCAGACTTTGCAAAACTGACGGGAGGGAGGAGAGGGGACAACATTCAGGACTAGAAACAGGAGGCAGTCCAGATGCTGCGACGCCGCCCGGCCCCGGGAAGCCCCGACGCCCCCCGCGCTCAGCCCTCGGCGCACTGCCCTCCCGCCACTGGCCGCGTCCTCCCCCCACAGCCCCCAGCGGCCCGGGAGCGCCACACGCCCCCGCGGCGCCGACCGAGCCCCAGGGCTGGCGCAGGGAGCGCGGCGCGGAGGGAGCGCGGACCACCCTCCAACAGGCTGCTCGGCGCGGGCTCGGGACCCAGAGGGTCAACCCCGTCCGCGGGCATCGGCCCGCCCCGGCGCCCAGGCCCAAACTCGGGCTCCTCCGCGCCCCGCCGCCCACCCCGAGAAAGCCCCGAGACACCCCTCCACAGCGCGGCGCCCACGGCTGTTGTTTCGGCGGCGACACGAATAACGCTCCCTGAGGAGGAGGGGCCGCGGCCGCTGGTGCCTCCTCGGCACCGGGTCAGACCGAGGAGCGGGCAGCCGCGGCGGCACCTCCTCAGTCCCCACTCCCGACTCCTTTTCCCGCTCGCCGGACGGGAAGGGGCCTGCACGACCCGGGGCTCACCTCACACCTCGGGGCCGGGCTCCCGGGAGGCTGCGACGCCGGCCGGGGGCGGCCGCGGGTCCCTCAGGTAAGCGGTATCAGCCACGAGCGCCGGCGAGCTTTTGCAACTGCCAGGGCGCGGGGGCGGGCGGGGGCGGGGAGCATGCGCGCGCACGTACGGCGCAGGCGCGCTGCGCTCGCTCCGCTGCGCGCTCGCATTTTGAGCCCAGCTTCTGGGTAGCAGTTAAATCAGAGAAGGCAGTGGCAACCCACTCCAGTACTCTCGCCTGGAAAATCCCATGGCCGGAGGAGCCCTGTAGGCTGCAGTACATGGGGTTGCGAAGAGTCAGACAGGACTGAGCGACTTTACTTTCCCTTTCCACTTTCAGGCATTGGGGAAGGAAATGGCAACCCACTCCAGTGTTCTTGCCTGGAGAATGCCAGGGATGGGGGAGCCCTGGGACCCTTGGGCATCTCCCTTCTTCTCCCTCACGACTCCACACCAGCTCTCACACTGACCATGAAAACTCTCAAACCTGTTTCTTTCTTTTGCAGAAAAATTAGCCCTCTCTAGACAACAGAGGAAGGGTGGGGTAAGGCAGGGAGTCTCCCCTTTTTAATCAGACATGCCCATTATGCACCTTTTCCCCAAACCCAACAGTAATTCCCTCCCTAAGAAGATTTTTGCCCTCATTTTAGACCAATCAGCTCAGCTTTAACCAGCTCTCTTGAGACAACATTTTTGTACTGCCTCACACATCTCTGTGAATCCTCACAGTGAAAAGTAGGCAGCATTATTATCCCCATTTCACAGACAAGGAAACTGAGGCTCTGAAAAGTTAAAGAACACAGCCAATGAGTGAATCAACGTCCAGGCAGGAACTCCAAGCCAGGCGGGCCTTACTTGAAACTCTGTGCCCTCCACCACTGCCCCCGCCTTGAAGGCGTGGGTGTTTCTGTAGCTGGGAGGAAAAGCCCATTTTTAAAACAATTTCCAAGTGGCAGGAAAGGCCAGTGTGCTGCAGAGTCACGTGTGGAGCCAGGAAATAAGAACCCCTGATGCCGGGGTCATGCCAGCCTCCCAGAGCAGCTTCCAGCACTCCTGCTTCTTCCTGAGTCAGGCTCTTCCTTGACCAGAGTCACCACCATGAACACCAGGGCAAGTCCCGTCCTGCAAACAGTCACCTTGGGGCCGACCACACCATCTCCAGACGTCAGAGCCACAGAGAGGCGGCTGCAGACTTGAGGCTCTCTCAGACTACTTAATCACCGAGCATTCCTGACAGGCAGGCACCATGCCCTTTCACCTCTACCCAGCAAGGGGCCAAGCTCAGGGGGCCCTCAATTCCAACCACCACCGTTTCTTCCCTCCCTCGTGAGAAGAGGCCACCCCGACTTCAGTGACCATGGGTGCAGCTGCAGCTATTCGCGGAGCAGCTGCTGTGTGCCAGGCACTGTACACAATGACCTCCTCTCGTCTTTCCAGTCCCAGGACTCAGTAGCAGTCAGCCCGTTTTACAGATGAGCAGACCATCTGGCAAGATCACGGCAGTTTCTTGAACTTTCACAGCTTCGGCAGCAGAAGCTGGAATTGCAAACTAAGCTTGTGCAGCTGCAAAGCCGGTGCAGTTTCCACTACACAACACCCTCTATTGGAGGGGATAGTAATCCGTCCCTCCTTTCCCAGGGTTCAGACATCATTCTTCTTCTAGGGGAAGGCACAGAAGGCTGTGTTTTTGGGGCCAAAGCACGATTCCAAAAGCCAACGCAACTGGTGGGACGAGGGATTGGGTGAAAGACTGCAGCAAGGATGAGCCTCTGGGTGAGTTTTCCCACCCCCGTGAGACCTGGGTCCCTCATTGGACTTAGAGATCAAAGAGACTCTAAGACCGAGCCTGAAATGCCAAGGGACTCCTGGGCACTTCCTGCCAGATGACTGTTTATAAACTGACAGAAATTGCACATGATACTAAATTCTGAAGATACCAAAACAGCATCCCTCTGGTGGGGAGGAATAAGTTGGGAGTTTAGGATTGACATACACACACTATTACGTTTAAAATAGATAATCAACAAGGACAGGGAACTCCGCTCTATATTCTGTAATAACCTAAATGGGAAAAGATTTTGAAAAGAACACATACATGTATATGTTTAACTGAATCATTTTCTTGAACACATGAAACACAACATCGTTAATCAACTGTTGTCGTTCAGTCGCTAAGTCATGTCCTTCTCTTTGCGACTGCAGCACAGTAGGCTTCCCTGTCCTTCACTCTCTCCTGGAGCTTGCTCAAACTCATGTCCATTGATGCCATCCAACCGTCTCATCCTCTGTCGTCCCCTTCTCCTCCTGCCTTCAATCTTTCCCAGCATCAGGGTCTTTTCCAATGAGTCAGTTCTTCGCATCAGGTGGCCAAAGGATTGGAGCTTCAGCGTCAGCGTCAGCGCTTCCAGTGAATATTCAGGGCTGCTTTTCGTTTGGATTGACTAGTTTGATTTCCCTGCAATCCAAGGGACTCTCAAGAGTCTTCTCCAACACCACAGTTCAAAAGTATCAATTCTTAGGCATTCAGCCTTCTTTATGGTACAACTCTCAAATCCATAAATAACTACGGGAGAAACCATCGCTTTGACTATACAGACGTTTGTCAGCAAAGTGGCACCCCAATATAAAATTAAAATTTTAGAAAAAAGATCAAGCAAGTTGGGTGAAGGAGTCATGTAAAAAAGGTTATTTCTTTTTTACCAGAAACTGAAAATATATACTATAATAATTTTGAATGGTTATACTGTACTATGGCCACCTCATGCGACGAGTTGACTCACTGGAAAAGAGTCTGATGCTAGGAGGGATTGGGGGTGCGAGGAGACGGGGACGACAGAGAATGAGATGGCTGGATGGCATCACCGACTCGATGGACATGAGTTTGAGTGAACTCCAGGAGTTGGTGATGGAGAGGGAGGCCTGGCGTGCTGTGGTTCATGGGGTCGCAAAGAGTCGGACACGACTAAGCGACTGAACTGAACTGAACTGAACTGTTTAAAATGATACATGTTGGGGCCTCCCTGGTGCTCCAGTGGTTAATACTCTGTGTTTCCAATGCCAGGAACCTGGGTTCAACCCCTGGTCAGGGAGTTAAGAGCCCACATGCTGTGCAGAGTGGCCAAAAAGTAAAAAAAATAATAATAATAACAAATTAAAAAAGAAGGACTCATGTCAATGTTTCAAAGTGTACTTTTGTCCTAAATAAACTCACCTTTTTCTTTTGGGCTCTGCCATGCAGTATGTAAGGTCTTAGTTCCCCTACCATGGATTGAACCCCGTACCCCCTGCATTAAGAGCTTGGAGTCTTAACCACTGGACTGCCAGGGAAGTCCCTAAACTCATGGTTTAAGTGTCTGAAAGCTTAAAAGAAAAAAAGCACTGCCCCTCTTACCCATGCCACAGGCCTCCTTTGCATTGCCCTTTCTGATAGGAAGGGAAGGTAATTATTACTAGTTTCCCACGAGCCTCCAGAAGAGAATCTGTATATTTACAAGCATGGATGAGTTTTCTTTTGTCACACACATGAAGCACACTTCAAAAGCTACTCTGTTTCTTACCTCTTGTATCTTAGAGATCATTTCATAACTGCACATAAAGAACTGCATCATTCTTTTTAGTAGCGGCCTAAAATTCCATTATAAGGAAGCACCAGATTAATCAGCCCCTTGCATGCTCAGGCCCTTCAGTTGTTTTCAACTCTTTGCAACCCTGTGGACTGTAGCCCACCAGGCTCTTCTGTCCATGGAATTCTCCAGGCAAGAATACCGGAGTGGATTGCCATGCCCTCTTCCAGGGGTTCTTGTTGACCCAGGAATCAAACAAACATCTCCTGCAGCTCCTGCATGTCAATAGGCAGATTCTTTACCACTGAGTCATGGGGGAAGCCCCAGTCAGCCCCTTCCTGATGGACAATGAGGCTGTCTGCAGCGTTCATTGTTACAGACCATGTCTATCTTGTAGATATTAGTTTGTGCACGTGTGCATATGAATGTAAGATCAATTCCTAGAAGTAGAATTGCTAGTGCTTATTAAATACAATATGCGCTTTAAAAATTCGACTGAATTTTGCCAAGCAACCCTCCAGAGAGGTGGCAGTGTGTGTAGACCACCAGCAATGAAAGGCAGCACAGAGAGTGCTTTCCATGTGAGGAATGACTGTTAGCTGCAAGAGCTGAGCTGGGGGCCTGTGCCTGGACAGATATTCATCCTAGGACAAGTGACAAAGATTAGGCAACACCACCAACAGGCAAGCCACCCGTTTTACAGATGACAAAACAGGCACTGGGAATTGACAAGCTTCACCCAGGGTCATGGCCTGGGTCCCTGTAAGCATGGGGCAATTTCCAGACAATATCTGTTTCACCCTCTGATCTCAGCTCTGATCTCTTGCGCTGACTTAGCAAAAACTTGGAGAACCAGCTCCTTTCTGCTGTGAACTGAAAGCTGAGCCACCCACGTATTTCAGGGCTTTCTGAGTCACTGTATTCACTTCTACAAGAAACCGGGATCTATCACACACACACACACACACACACACACTCACCCAGGGACTGTTTCCAACCAGCATGGGGCCCACAGAGCCCTGACCATTCACAGATCCAAGGTTCCAAGGTGAATAGCAGTGATTATCCTGGACATTCATCCGCCAGCCTAAAGAACCAAAAATCTCACCAGACTCTCTCCGTGGTGACCGCTAGGTGGAGGGCAGTGAGGACTGGAAAGAAGTGAGAGGGACACGTGAGCCAGGAGTGTTCTCATTAGCCATTCTGGAGACAGAAATAAGCACGGCAAAAATAGTTCTCTGTCTTTGTACTTGGAAAGTACCTCACACCCACTAACTCACCCCACTTCACAGAACTTCTCTGAGTTATACCGGGCTGCTGCTGCTGCTGCTTAGTCACTTCAGTCATGTCCGACTCTGTGTGACCCCATAGACGGAAGCCCACTAGGCTCCCCCGTCCCTGGGATTCTCCAGGCAAGAACACTGCCGGGCAGGGATTCTTATATTCACAGTCCCCGTTTGAGAGCTGTTAAAAAGGAACTAGGACTTCCTTACTGCTAGAGAGGTAAAGAGACTAGAGGCAGAACCTAGGATTCAGAGGTTAAATCCTGGCCACACCCTGTTGTGCACTTGTGGTGAGCAATCTCCTGCAATACACGTCCACAAAAACCATCCCTTGTCTGCCCGCATGCAAAGCGAATCACTCTGTCCCTAGAAATGTTGTTAGAGGCCCTCCAGTGCGTGGACAGACATGAATTCCTTTCTCTGGGTCCTCATCTTTGTTTCAGCTCCATAAATACATCCTTTGTATGTACATCCAAGAAGACTCTTGGGATATTTCTGAGGGATACGTTTGCACTCTATCAAGTGCCTGGTATGGCCTCTGGAACACGAAAGGGAAAGTGAAGTCTCTCAGTCGTGTCCGACTCTTTGCGACCCCATGGACTATAGCCTACCAGGCTCCTCAGTCCGTGGAATTTTCCAGGCAAGAGTACTGGAGCGGGTTGCCATTTCCTTCTCCAGGGGATCTTCCCAACCCAGGGATCGAACATGGGTCTCCCTCATTGCAGGCAGACGCTTTACCGACTGAGCCAGCGGTGCTGAATAAAAAATGTTTCTTCAGGGACTTCCCTGGTGATCCAGTGGTTAAGACTCCACTCTTCCACTCTTCCAATGCAGAGGGCACAGGTTCCATCCCTGGTCAGGGAACAAGGATCCTACATGCCACACAGACCAAAAAAAAAAAAAAAAAAGGCTTTTTCAGTGTGTTTCTTCTGCTATATTTAAAATAGATAACCAACAAGGACCTACAGATCTAGCACAGGGAACTCTGCTCACTGTTTTGCGGCAGCCTGGATGGGAGGGGAGTTTGAGGGAAAAGGGATACATGTATATGTATGCCTAGTCCCTTCACCGTTCACCAGAAACTGTTACAACATTGTTAATCAGCTATACCCCAATACAAAATAAAAGGTTTTGGCTCTTTTTTAAAAGTGTGTTTCTTGGTTGGCCGAAAGTATAGATAGATAAATGGACAGATGGAGAGATAAATGGGTAGATGGTTGGGTGGAATATGGGTTTAATATGTTTCTGTGTTTGTTTTTTAACTTCCTTACACAGTATCCATTCTCCCTTCCAAATATCATCTTGATATCCTTTTGTGGACTTATTTCTCCTCCAGGGTATACAGTCTCAGGGGTACTGGGAAGCCCAGAGTTCTATCCTCTCCCAGCGAAGAAGCAAGCAAGTGACACCAGCTTGGCTGTTTACCCTCCCTCTTCTAGGACTATGAATCTTTAATAGATTGAGACGTGGATAGGAAACATGGCTGGGGTATATTTGGTTCAACAGTGGTACCCTGATGAGACCGTCCAGTAGCACTGCTGCCCAGATGCCCTGGTTTCTCACTTGCCCTTTTTCCAAGTCAGGTTCTCCAATGCTCTGTCCACTCTGTGAACTACTCAGCATCGCCCCCAGTACAATACCCTCCTGCTTAAGTTGTTTTCTACATTAATAAACAAAGAATTCTATTTTTTATTATTTTATTTCTATTTGGCTGTGCTGGATTTTCATTGCCGTGAGGGCTTTTTTTCTCTAGTTGCACAGGCGGGAGCTGCCCTCAAGGTGCAGTGCACAGGCTTCTCATTGCGGTGGCTTCCCTTGTTGTGGAGCACAGGCCCTAGGGCGTGCGGGCTTCAATAGTTGTGGCACGTGGGCTCAGTAGTTGTGGCTCCTGGGCTGTAGGGCACAGGCTCAGTAGTTGTGGCGCAAAGGCTTAGTAGTCACACAGCATGTGGGATCTTCCTGGACCAGGGATCGAACCCGTGTTTCCTGCATTGGCAGGTGGATTCTTAACCACTGAGCCACCAGGGAAGCCCCGAAGAATTTTACATGTCACAGAGGTAGAAATGAATGGAAAGGTGGCAGGGGTGGGGTGGGGGGGGGGGCGGCAGGGGGTGGAGAAAGGGAAGGAGTGACGGAGGGAGTGAGGTGAAAGGACCGACCAGTACTGCCCACACAAGGACTTCATGAGCTAGGGAGTAAGGTGAGTCCCGGGCCTTGGTGAGTCCCTTCCCTTGGACGGGAAGGAAGGAGAGATGATAAGATAACCCCTCAGCCTTAGCTGCAGGAGAAGTGATTTTAGGGGCAATAGCACACGTACCCCCAACTCTCCTCCGGAATACCACAAATCCTCTAGTTTTGTATCTTTCAACCAAGAACAGTCTCAGGAACAATACTGTCAAACCTCCACTTCCTAGATGAGGAAATGGAGGGCCTCAAAGGGCAGAGGTCTGCCACCATCTCACAAAGAGGACTGGAGCTGAACTGGGGCCAGAGCCCAGATCTAAATTCCTGTCCCCCCATCTTGTCACTGCCCAGAGCTGCCTCTGTCCAGAGTGACTAAGGTGCAGAATTTCCAAATCCCATTTTGAGAAAATTCCCCAAGGGGATTTCCTCGCGAATGCCTCAGGAGGTCCTAAGGTCCCTCTCTCTGTGGCCTGAACACTCTGCGGCCAGGGGTGAGTTGGGGGCAGGTTGGAAAAGAAACAGGAGACTGCAGACCCCCAGCCCCAGGCATGGCTGCAACAGGCAAGAGGTCAAGGGGGTCTCAGAACCAGCTCTTAAAAGGGGGCAGAATCCAGACTGCAGTCACAGAGCCCTGTGAGATTCTGAAACTTGTGTTACTTCCTTTGTCAGTCTGTCTGTGAAACTTTGAAAAAGGGGTCTGTGTGCTGGCCTGCAGGGCCAGCCAGGAAAGGGGACGTGGGGACCAGGTCTAACCCAGTGGCCAGGCTCACAGAACGAGAAATCCAGGGCCTGAGTCTCTGAAATCTGCCACACAGAAGGCAGGAAAGTTCAAGGCAGGCCTGAGTCATTACCGTTTTTTGTGTGCTTTCTGCCTAATAACGAAATAACACCTGAAATATCTAGCAATGCCTAAAATATCCAGCACAGTGCTGAACAGCTAGTGGAAAATCACCGTCAATTTCCCTCGCCTGCCCCCATGTCTCCTGATGCTGAGCAGAGCTGAATACCTCTCCTGGGCGGGGGTAGGGGCGGGGGCCGAGTATCATAAGGGAGGAAACTCTGGGGCCTGACATTTGGGAGAACAGAGAGAAGGCATTGCTTTCTTTATGTGCCGGTGCCAGGACTGGCGATGGGCGGTCAACTGGTTGCCTCCTTTCATCCTCTGGGATGTCCCAGGAGCTAGGAGTTTCTGGCCTGTTCCTAGTAAGGAAACTGAAGTGTAGACGAGTTAATAACTCGACCAAAGATATACAGAGTAAATGATCTGTTTGTCCCCGCCTTCGCCAGGCTTTCTCCTAGGGTCTAGGGACAGCGGAAGGGGGCTCAGAAAGTGCTCACAGAGAAAGGGGAAGCCTGCAACAAACACGCAAAGTAAAACCAAGAACAGACTCCCAAGTATCAGGAGGAGGAGGCCCTGAAATTGCCCCATCCCCCATCCCCAGCAATTTTGGAAGAACCTATCCTTCTGTCCGGGCCTTGATGCCCCACCTCCAGGGCGCCTTGTGGTGGGCTCCTCCAGTACTCCCCCAAACCTGCCCCGAAGCGAAAGGGGTGAGCACACGAGCAAACACACCACCTGTGGTCTCCAGCCGTAGTAAACAAGCAGGGTGCACACAGCCCCTGTCCTGTGTGGTGAAGGAGCCAGCAGAGGGGAGGCTGAGAAGCTGCAGCCCTTCGACCCTGCTGTGGTTGAACCCGGAGAACGGGTGTCATGGTCGGTGCCCTGACAGTGAGATGTACCAGGGGATGGAAAAGGGAAGAGCGGCCCAGAATAGGATGACAGGATGAGCAAACCGCAGCTGGGCCCCCTGGGGCTCCTGAGCACAGGGCTTTCTGTGTCCCCCGTTTCTTTGATTAACGGCCTTCATTCAGCCTCCATGACATTCCCTGAGTTCCACTGGGCAGATTCAGGCAGTTGTTAATTAGGGAAAGGAGGGGATGAGAGACCAGGGAGAAACAGTGGCAGCTGCTCACGTGGAGTAGCTGTCCCCATGTCGGCGTTTCTGTCATCGAATGTGCCGTTGCTGCTCTAGTGTGACCGCCCGCCCCCGGGTGGCAGGGGTTTGTAGATGGCAGCCGCCAGGCTCGCTCTCCCTGGCTCATCCTTCCTCTAGAAGGTTTCCCAGACCCTCAGTAGGAGTGGGTGCTGCTGCGGGTGTGAGTGTGTCCTCGTGCCCCGTGTGACGTTGCACGGCTAGCCGCACTCTGTGTTTGCACGCTTCCTCCCGCGCTCCTGGGATGGGGCAGCGTGGCGGGAACGCAGAGACTGGATTCCGCTGCAGTCAGGACTTGCTCCTGCTGAGCTTCGGGGTGAGTACTGGCCGGCCTGGTCCCGCGGGGGCACGGAGGCCACGCCCTGAGAGTGGAGGGTCAGCGGGTCTCCAGAGGTCGGCCGGCGAGAGCCCTCAGCAGCAGAGAACGTGACCTTGGCGCCTGGCTGGCGCCGGACTGGACAGAGCACGGCCCGAGGCTCCCGCGCGTCTGTGCGCACGGGTGTCCCTCCCACAGCGGCAGTGCTGCTGGCCATGCCCTGCGTGCACGGTCTTGGAGGGAGCAGGGCCCAGGGCGTCAGGGTTCTCGAGGCTGCCCTGCCAGCGTTTCTCACGGAGGTGCACCGGCAGCTGGGGCTTGGCCGCCGCTGAGGGGCCACCCTCCCTTGCAGGTGCTGCTCTGGGCGGTCCTCTGGTGGGGCCGGCCCGGGGGCCCAGCTCTGCTGGAGCCGCTCTGAGGGCAGGAGGCTGTCTGCTCTGTCCTGTTCTCTCAGCTAGAAAGCTGGATTGGGTTTTGGGGATTGTTACCAGCAGCTTTTAGCTATACGTCAGAATAAAGTCTGCCACAGAGTTCTCTCCTTCATCTGCTTGGTCCTCCGTGTTTCTCTGAATTCTCAAAGCCCCTGAAGCCCTGAATGGGGTTGGGGGGGTGTGTCTGGAGGGGCAGGGGCTCGGGCACCAGCCGCCGTCCCAGGACTGACTCGTCTGTGTGTTTCCAGTTTACCCACACTACTTCTACAGGTGATTAGACAGCGTCCAGGATACGACAGAGACTACATTTTCAACTCGATGCAATCTTTAATCTGTTGATACTTGTTATATGGACCCGAAGATATTTTATGACAGGGTTTTTAATTAGTGAAAAGCTCATGGATACCATAGAGAAAATAATTTTAGAATTTCATGTTTCTTATGTTTATGTAAACTTATGACTTCATTTATATAATTACTTACTTGTATATTCAGGCTATAAATATCCTTTCAGATCAATTCGTGTTCTGATACCTGAGTTTAGTCTTTCAAATGAATGTACTGTAGTGCTTGTCTGTATCAATCCTATGAACAAATATAGGGAGTTTGTAAATGATGCATTTATTGTAATTATTCTTGTTTAATTTTTACATGTTAAACCATGAGAGAAGGGCTTTTCCTGCGATTGTAAAATCATCATGACACGGTGTGCATTCTCCTTCCAGAATGTAACCGAGCTCTCCAACAATCACTCTGAAATCAGCAAACTTAATTCCAACCAATGGTTGTTGGATTTTAACGACTGACCTAAACCGTACTTTTTCTGGCAAGAAATGCTTTTTGTCTGCAGCGTGAAGCGATTTAAAAGTACTGGGTGTTAAATGTGAGCTTCTGATGAAATTTGGGCTGAAAGGATGACTAGAAGACGGCTATGAAAATCTCTCCGGTAACCTAGTCTCTGGACTCGGGTCCCTCCTCTCCGGTGAGACTCTTCGGGGACCAATCGTGATGCCCTGCACCTGCTGCGGAGCCATCCAGCTGGACAGCGAAGGTGCCACTTCCCAGACAGACAGTGTAGTGCAGCTCTGACAAAGGTCTTATTTGTATGTAAATCATCTTTTTACCGGAGAAGGCACTGGCAAGCCACTCCAGTACTATTGCCTAGAAAATCCCATGGATGGAGGAGCCTGGTAGGCTGTAGTCCGTGGGGTCGCTAAGGGTCGGACACGACTGAGCAACTTCACTTTCACTTTTCACTTTCACACATTGGAGAAGGAAATGGCAACCCACTCCCGTGTTCTTGCCTGGAGAATCCCAGGGACGGGGGAGCCTGGTGGGCTTCCGTCTATGGGGTCACACAGCGTCGGACACGACTGAAGTGACTTAGCGGCGGCATCTTTTTACATCTGTTTCTAAACATGTTTAAAGAATGGACCTGCTGCTGCTGCTGCTGCTAAGTCACCTCAGTCGTGTCCGACTCTGTGTGACCCCATAGACGGAAGCCCACCAGGCTCCCCCGTCCCTGGGATTCTCCAGGCAAGAACACTGGAGTGGGTTGCCATTTCCTTCTCCAATGTGTGAAAGCGAAAAGTGAAAGTGAAGTCGCTCAATCGTGTCCGACCCCCAGCGACCCCACGGACTGCAGCCTACCAGGCTCTTCCATCCGTGGGATTCTCCAGGCAAGAGTACTGGAGTGGCTTGCCATTGCCTTCTCCCAAAGAATGGACCTAGGCGTACATTTTTAGATTGCAATGACATAGCCATTCTGGATTGTATAAGTAGCAAATGTAACTTTTACTTTTTCAGCGGCACATTAAAAAAGCCAGCAAGAGATGCGTTCAGATCACGGTGTGATATTTATTATGCAGCTGGATCTCGGTAGACAGAGACAGCATGTCTCTTTACATGTGGGTTCTGCCTTTAATTTACTCGTACAATTCATTCTTACTGTTCTGTTTTCCTATTAATCTTTTGTGAACTTCCTGAATATGTGACAAAGTACGAACAGTCTACTTTTGAACTTTTTTTATTGCAGTATTATTTATTGCTTTCTTTCAATAAAGTACTGAAGCAAAATTTCCCACTGCCAATCAAGAGTGCCGAGGGTAAGCTGTCCTCTTCCTGAGAACAGACCAGAGCTGGTAATGGGAGCCCGTGTCATCACACGGGCGTTCTGTTAGGAGTCGATGGATACAATGGAAAGGCCAGAAGGCGAAGACATAGGTGTCCCCAAAGGACGACCGACGGGGTGTTCATGCCCTTGGCTCCGGAGCCAAGAGGCTCCATCACTTCAGCATCTGCCGGGGACAGGTCTTCTCCCAGCATCAGACCCTAGTCCAGCATCAGGCCATCCCCCAGCATCAGGCCCTAGTCCAGCATCTGACATTCCCCCTGCATCAGACCCTCCCCCAGCATCAGATCCTAGTCCAGCATCAGCCCTTAGTCCAACATCATGCCCTCCCCGAGCATCAGATCCTAGTCCAGCATCATGCCCTCCCTCAGCATCAGACCCTAGTCCAGCATCAGAAGCTCCCCCCCAGCATCAGACTCCCCCCCCCCCCCAGCATCAGACCTTCCCTCCCAGCTTCAGGACCTAGTCCAGAATCAGACCTTCTGGGGCATAAGACCCTGCCCCAGCGTCAGGCACTCTCCCAGCATCAGACCATAGTCCAGCATCAGAGGTTACCCAAAATATCAGGCCCTAGTCCAACATAAACCCTCCCCCAGCATCAGGCCCTATTCCAGTAGCAGGCACTCGCCCAGCAACAGGCCCTACCCAGCTTCCGACCCTAGTCTTGCATAAGACATTCCCCCCAGCATCAGAAGTTCCCCAAATCAGGCCCTAGTCCAGCATCAGACCTTCCCCCAGAATCAGACCATCCCACAGTGTCAGGCACCCCCCGTCACAGACCCTCCCCCAGCATGAGACCCTAGTCCAGCATCAGTCCCACCCCCACCCTCAGACCCCCCCCCAGGCATCAGACCCTTCCCAGTATCAGGCCCTCCACCTCCAGTATGAGGTGTGGCATCCCCACTTTTCTGACACTCCTTAGCACACTCAGGCAGTCCCAGTGCAGCAGGACAATAGCTCTTGCAGGAGGTGCATTTTTACGAATCACCTGCGGAGCAGCAGCAGCTGGGGTTTCTTTCAGGTCAAGGACAGGCGAAGAGGAGGAACTTGTGCAGGAGGCAGTGGTGGCTGAGGGCACGTTCCCCAGCTCTGCATCCTCCCCGAGGGTGGGGGAGGGCCTGATGCTGGACTAGGGGCTTTGCTTTCCTGCTCTCTCACGGGCCCCAGGGCGGTGTCCGTCCAGATTCGCGGTCTCCTTGATGTCTCAAGCCCAAGTCCTGAGTTGCGTCCCAGTCCTGCATGGCAGAGGGCTGGGAACACCCAAGATCAAGCGCTGAAAAGATCGCAGGGGACAGCCGGGCCCCAGAGGGTGGCAGGGCAGGGGATGAGCATGGCCGCCCACAGAGGGCCCCCCAGCAGCACTGGAAGGAGAGCAGTGATGTCTTAGCTCACTCGGGGACGCTGCCCGGCCTAGCGCTCAAGAGATGTTACCGCCGGCAGCTCTGGGGATGCAGGAAGCCTGGTGAGTGACACCACTCCACTTGGGCCGTGTGGGTGGGCACTGCTGACCACGGCCTCGGTCTCCATTCTGGTTCTACTGTCCCTCCGAGGGCTGACGGGTTCCTCTTCCGAACGGCACAGGTATTCTCTTTATGTGGGTGAGCGCATCCCTGCTTGTTTCCGTCAGCACTGCTGTCGCTCATCCTGCGTTTCCCTCTTTCAAACCTGTGCTTGCTGCTCTTCTGGTTTAACTTAGGAGCAGACCTTATTTTCTGCATTTCCTAGTTGTCAGCGTTCACTGGGGCTTTCCAGGTGGCACTCGTGGTAAAGATCCTGCCTGCCAATGCAAGAGATAACAAGAGACGTGGGTTCGATCCCTGGGTGAAGAAGATGCCCTGGAGGAGGGCATGACAACCCACTCCAGTATTCTTGCCTGGAGAATCCCCTGGACAGAGGAGCTACTGGGCTACAGTCCCTGGGCTTGCAGAGTGTCGGACACGACTGAAGCAGTTCAGCACACACTCAGGTTTTAGTTCAGTCGCTCAGTTGTGCCCGACTCTTTGCCGCTCCATGGACGGCAGCACTCCAGGCTTTCCTGTCCTTTTCACTATTTCCTGGAGTTTGCTTAAACGCTCGTCCATTGAATCAGTGATGCCATAGAACCATCTCATTCCTCCTGCATCCACCGGAGAGGTGGCTGGGGTTCGGCAAAGTGCCCGGTCCCGCTGCGTGGGTGTGAACCTGCCTCACCACTCCCTAACCGCGGGGCCTTGTCTCCTCTGTAAATCGGGAGGTGGCAGCCCCTGCTTGGTGAGGGACACGCGCAGCATCTGGTACACAGTCAATGCAGCATCCCTCGCAGTGCTGTATTTCTGAATAACAGGGAGAGATGTAATAACCTGCTCCTTTTCCCCTCTTGTCCCTAAACTGTGCTCCAGACCACATCTGCGTTACTTACCCCTGTACATCCCACACCCAGCACAAACAAGACACTCAGCAAATATCTGGCTGGAGAGGCAGGAACACACCCTGTCCTCCAGGAGATGGCGCCGAGCGAGGTGGGGGCCTGGTGATGACACTGTGTGCTGAGGAGCCCCCAGGAGGACCTGCGCGGCTGTGGGGTGGGGCGGGGGCCGTGGGCAGAGCCCCTGACGGGCTCCTGGGGGTGGGGACGGTGGCAGGAAGGAGGGGGCTGTTCCTTGTGGGCTGTCCACAGATTGTACCTCACCCCTCACTGATGAGCACTTAGCCGTTTCCAAACACCTGTCACTGTTCTGGAGGAAACAACCATTGCCCAGCTCCTACTCAAGCAATTTCGGGGAATGTGTTTCTAGCACTGGAGTAGAAACATCCGCTTTATTCATTCCATGCTCCCTTCATCCACCCATCCAGCCAGCCATCTGATCATCCATCTATCCACTCACTAATCCATCCACCCATCCACTGATGAATTCATCCATCCATCCACCCAACCACTCATTAACTCATCAGATCATCTCAGACCCACCGAGAAGACAGACGCCTCCTCCGCTCCTGCTCCCAGGAGGACCCCCAGCGTGAGTGACAGGTGCCTCGTGGGGATGATGGGGGAGACGGAGAAGGGACATGCCTGCAGGCCCCCTAACTCCGAACGGTGAAGCACCCACCTGGTCCGAATGCCTCCTTGCCGGGGTGTCCAGGCCGGCCCTTTTACTTCTTTTGAAATATGCGGCTGATGGAGTACCTGATGCTTTTGTTTTTTGCTGCTTTGTGTGGCGAGTCCTGGCTGCTGCTGCTGCTGGGGTTGCTCCCGGGGCTGTCCTGGGAGCCTGTCGAGCTTCAGGGAGAGAAAACGACCGTTATCCAGCACCCTCGTGCAATCATACACCCGTCCACAGGACCTACTGATAGAACGGGGCACCCAGCAACCTCCGCGCCTCAACCTCACAGCAGACCGTGGAGTCTCCTTCACCAAGCACACTCCACACGAGCAATGCAGGCTCCCGGCCACAGACAACCACCCCGGGAAAGCTGCAATTCCCTGCCTCTAGCTCTCGCCCAAGGAGGGCTTGACTCCAGGCCAGCTGGTGCAGAGGGCGCTCCAACCTTCCCTCAGGGTCGCTGCTCGGCAGGTGACGACACTCCCAGGGAAGGCGAGCTCCCCCGCTCTGGGCAGTCCCCCTGCCTCCCGCATGGTGACTGCCCCTGGCAGTGGCAGGAGAGCGACGGTCACCGTGCAGGGCTGCTGGTCAGGTGACCACACGTGCCCTCCATCGAGCGCTGCCTGGCTCAGGACGGGAGTTCAGCAGGTGGTCGTCTGAATGAGGACAGTGTCAGTCACGGGAGTGGACAGAGTCTCCTGAGAGGAGACCCTTGAGGAAAAGGGAGGGACCCTCAAGAGTGAACCCGAGAGGCAAGGGGCCGCCACCAGCAGGAACGCGCCCCGGGCTGGTCAGACCTCTAGCAAGAGCAGGAGGAAAGCTCCCACAGGAGTCAATCCATCGAGACGGACGTTTCCTAAAATCACTGAGGTCACTGAGCTCTCCTCCCCCAGCACCTGAAGTCCACCACTAAACCCAGGCACCGAACCCAGTGGGATTCATGTAAAATCATCCTTGCAACTCTTTCAAGACAAGAGGCGCAGGGCTCCTGAAACTGATGCCGAGGCGCGCAGGCCCCTTACTTGCAGGCGTCCCTGATGGCCTCGTGGCTGGCTGTGCGCAGCGACCCCATGTGCAGCCGGTCCAGCCGAAGGGACCGCGGCGAGGCAGGGGTCGAGGTTTTGCCTTCGATGCCTCCTACCTCTTCCCGGATAGCTGGCGGCTGAGGGATTGAGGTAAGTGTAAAATTGGGTAACAAAAGACTGTCGTAAAAGGCAATCTCACAGGCTTTACATTATAACCAGAAACTTATTTGAAAATCTATTAGCTATGCTTTCCCCCAAGTACAAAATAAACCCTTGTTATAGCTTAATGCCATCTTAAAGGACTGTCTTGTTCAAGAGAGGCAGGGCTGTGGGGCAGCGAGAGCACCCGACTGAGTGCAGAGACCCCCGACCAGAGCCTCCCTGCAGCCGGGCTCTGCCCTCCCTGGAATCCAACAACCAGATAGCCCTGCCGGGCAGGAGGGCAGAGCGATGCCAGCACCGTGAACCCTGCATGGCATGAACTGCCCTGATGAAAGGACTGTGCTCATTGCCAGACGCTGCTCAGAAGCACCAGTTTCGAGAGTAAGAAACCTCTCAGCAAAGCCGTCCAGACCTTTCTGTTTGAAGGAGGAAAGGACACCGCTTGTGCCACCACCCAAGAGCATTTGTAGTGATTATGCAAGTTACTGGAACCCATCATGACCAGAGAAACACAGAAAAGGTACCTAACCCCTCCATGCGAACACCATGGGTCTGGCTTGTATTTCTCGGGAACACACAGACTGGGGGCTACACCCTGAAGTGCTTACACACAGTTCGAGTGTAATTTGCTCACTGTGGGTTCCATAAAGCACCCCTAGGTCTCACTAAGAGATGATCTTGTATCAACCTAGAGCAGTGGAATGGGGAGGGAGATTTGAGTTAGGTTCAAAAGGGAGAGGACATATGGGTGCCTACGGCTGATCCATGTTAAGGTTTGACAGAGCGGCACACCCAGGCCACCAACCCCAGGGTGACGGCGCTGCCCTGCTGTGCCTAGCAGGAGGGCTCCCGGGCACTGAGCTGCCTGAACCAGAGTGCGGCTGCCCGAGTCCTGCAGGAAGGCCCCAGGAGTGCTCGGTCAGAGGGCTGGGAGCGGGAGAGGGACAAGGAAGGCCAGCCCTCGGGGCACTGGACTCCAACAACAGGGGCTCATCCAAGTGACCCGAGGGGAGCGGCACCGAGCTCCCTCCTGATGCTCCTTCCATCAGGGATGCCGTGATGGACACGAGAGCCTCAGGAGGAAAGCGGGCTGGACGGCACCACGGGTACGCGTCCAGGCTCTGATCAGACCAGTCCGCACCACACTGCTGTGTGTGTGAGCCTGGGCATGGTGCCCAGCCTCTCTCAGCCTCAGTGTCCATGTCTGCTGAATAGGGATAACAGCAGCCTGGACCTCACCTGGGTGTCTGCGGGATGAGATGACAGACTCGCAAAGCACTCGACACGGTGCCCGGCGCACAGTCTCCTGCACACTGCTACCCACCGTCAGTAAATTGGCTTCCCGCAAATCTAACATCTATGCCTTTTAAGAAAATCTAACAGTCTTGTCTTTTAAGAAAACACTGAGCATAAATTCCACGGTGGTCCAGAGGTTAGGACTTGGCACTTTCACTGCCGGGACACTGGTCTGATCCCTGGTTGCGGAACTAAGATCCCATAAGCTGTGCAGCATGGCCAAAAGAATAAGTAAAGAAAATTTAAAAAGTAACCAATGATACTATGTCTATTATAAATAAACATGAGATGATTAGAAGGCAAACAAGTGGGAGAAAGGCAGACTGTTACAATTGTCCCAACGAATGACCTATTTCCAACAGAACCATCAGCATGTTTTACGTGGTGGGTGAGTTTCATTACTTCCATTAAAACATCAATTATTCACCAGTACATAACCACATAGTGTTCATTCACGTTAAACGATAAGGACTATTTAACGCTTCACAGAGAAACAAAGGCATGCTAAAGTTCTAAGGAGTTTACCTTTCAACGATGCTTCCTTAAATCACTAGGCTGATAGATGCATGCAAAGAAATGAAGAGAAACCAGATTTATTGCGACTCTGAAGCTAAAAATTCAAGAATCAGTATAGGCAAAGACAGTAAAGCAAAAAAGACTGCAAACATATAAGTGAGATGAAGATTTAGAGAACATGTAACTGGAAACAGAACATTTTTTTTGACCACAGAAATTAAATAAGCTATTGAAGATTTACTAGAGAAACACTATCAATTATTACTCAGAAGACACAATTCCATTACAACATCATGATTTAATAAAGCACAGCATTCTGTACAATAAAGGGCCTTAACAGTTGTCTATTCTCAGCCAAACTTCTCTATAAGTTAGTTTCTCTCAACAAAAAACATGTTCAACGTTAAATCAGTAATTTAACTGATGAGAAAGTTACCATAATACCTATTTCAACATTGAACAAATCTAACCACCTCCTGGACATTAATGTAAAATCCTTACAAAGAATTTGATTTAAAACTTCTCAAAATAAATTCATTAAAGCAGGTTCCCTGTGAAAATATGTAAGAATGAAAGCTAGCATAATAGCAGGTGCAGTCTTTACATTTTATTAGCCATAGAAGATACTTTTTTAAAGTCTAAGAGAGACATTAACTGTGCAAAAGCTGATGAGATTGAGAGTCTTAAATACAAGCACCTACACAGAAAGGATATTGTGTCAAAAGTCCATTAAATCTACACTTAAGAGGGTCATTTCTTTATGTAAGGATCATCTCATTTATGAATTACACACGTTATGTAGTTTAGGATCCATCTACATTATGCTTATAACTGCATGCTGCTGCTGCTGCTGCTAAGTCGCTTCAGTCGTGTCCCCTCTGTGCGACCCCATAGATGGCAGCCCACCAGGCTCCCCCGTCCCTGGGATTCTCCAGGCAAGAACACTGGAGTGGGTTGCCATTTCCTTCTCCAGTGCATGGAAATGAAAACGGAAAGTGAAGTCTCTCAGTCGTGTCCGACTCTTCGCGACCCCATGGACTGAAGCCTACCAGGCTCCTCCGTCCATGGGATTTTCCAGGCGAGAGTACTGGAGTGGGGGTGCCATTGCCTTCTCCTGTAACTGGTTAGTGATACGCTAATTCAAACTTACTGCTATGGGGGAAACACACCATTTAATGAGACATGAAGACAAAGCACAAACCCGACTAAGGGGACACACGCTGTGGACCACAGCACCGCTATGACCAGAGCAAGTGGGAGGACGGGGGAGGGGGGACGGATGGGCAAACGACAGCTGATTGACAACGACTGATTGACCGTTGCCTGACTGACAACGACTAAGCAGACAGCAGGATGAGACAGGAAATCAAGACCAATGACGAAAGCAGACACACCGTCAGAGAAGTCCAACAGCAAGGAAAACATACACAGAACTGTTCTTTTACAAATACTCGGAAAGAAATCAAGCATGAAACCACAGAGAAATCGTCAAAGAATTTTAAATTTCAACTACTTAGTCAATGATGCAAATTATAAAAACAGCGTGTCAGAAGACCACAACACGGACTAGTTACCACTTCACATGCCAGTAAAATGATTCACAGTGAATTTAATTATATGCTGACTAACAACATAGCTAACATGAAATGGGTGGTAACGGAAACAGTGATAATGCAAGTGCAGTTACAAAGCAGAGTGTTGTACACGTGATTTCATGGGGTAAAGAGCAATGCACTCACAAAACCTAAGCTAAACATGGAAGCAAGCTGGGACATGTGCTTTAGAGCCATCCCCAGTGGAAAATGTGCGGCATGGTTTTCACACGCCATGAGAGCTGCCTATGGTAACTTTCACGAAGCTGTCTGCTCCCTGAGAACAGAAACTTCCCTGCAGCTGCTGTGCCCAGCACAGGCCAGGCCCAATGTTACAGAGGCAGGCTCTGGCTGAGTTCACGATGACGTGCTAAGCCAGTGGTCCAGAACTGAACTGAACTGAATTTGTCACGGTGCCATTATGGAATGATTAAAGACTAGGAAGTTTTAAAAATCTTAGATCTCTGAGCATAGCAAATGTACCTGATTTTCTTCTGGGTAAAAAGAGAAAAAACAAACAAACAAAAGAAAACCAGTGTGCTGGGGGAGGGACGCAGCAGGGAGGAGGCAGACACATACCCCAGTCGTGATGCCCAGCTTGTCTACTTCCTGCGGCGGGCTGTGCCGCCTCCTTTGGGGCTTGGAGCGCCCACTGCTGGGCGAGCTGGAGCCGGGATACAGGCTGAGGGAGCTCATCGTTTTACAACGACGGAGGTTGCTTAAGCTCCCCCTGTCCACCCTGCTCTCAGTCTCCTCGGCCGGCTGCTCCGTGTTCTTCTCTTCAATCAACCTAAAATAGAATAAAACCCGTCACCCGCCTTTGTCAGCAGAGGAGTGTGTCTGGACAACACATTTGGGCTGGCATTCTGTGTCACGATTAGCAAATTCCACGAACAGTTGCTCAATTAACATCTCAGCAAAAAGGTTCAACTTTCCCTCTTTTGAATATTCTCAAACTTAGAATAACTTAGCACTGAGTCTCACAAAGTGGCCCCTGATCATTCACGTTTGATTGCACTTATTTACTCTAACATTCTGACGGGGCCTGGGTGGCGACTCTCTCCCTGTGAGGAGATACCTGAAGTTGACAACCTCAACCTTTTCCCTGCTCTCAGGGCAGAGATGCACGTCAGTGCCTCAAGTCTTTTCCACTGGGAGTCGGGAACTCTGTACAATCAAAACAGCGATTCACGAACAAGCTGGAGTTTCTAAACACAAGTCTGCAGACCAGATGAAGTGCTGAGTTGATCTTTCTTTTTTTTTGAGGTTGTATATGTACAAACGCATCACTTGATGAGGTTCTCCCCCAGCTTTGTGTGAGTTTCTGGATTCATGTCAATGGACCGCATTAACCTAGAATTCACGGTTACTGCTCTTCTCCCCTAATGTGTCATGGAAGATGTTATACAGCAGTTTAAATACTCGATTATGCAAATAAAATGATTTTCAAATTAAAATGCAAGATTCTTACAGGAACTAAACTCTCCAGTTTCACTTCTACTGATACATCTTGAAAGTTTTTCACTGTTGATAAATTGATGGACAGAATTTACCATTTACATCAAGTCAAGGAAAAATCACTTTTACCTGACAACTTGCTATAAAAATAAGAATATATAACTGTTCCATATTTCCTGCGGGGAAGGGGAAAGACAATCTTTCTGAGCTCGTCTGTGCTCAAACACGGCCTACAAATCAGTCTGTCTATGGCGTCAAAAGTGCAGGCGGCACCACCTGCGTTTGCTGGTTGTGCCGTCCATCCCCTGCCTTTCCCCCAGTCCCCCCACGCTCGGCTGACAGGGACGGGCACCTCGGCCTCAGCTGACGTGACGAGAACAACCTGAGCAGCAGCTCTGCCGGGTCCTGTGCAGGACGTGGACTTGGGACAGGGGAATCGCTGTGCGGGTGTGGCACCAGGCAGGCCTCGGGGCCCCCAGCCACCCGGCTGTACCCAGACCCAAGGCCCCCTGCTCACCACGAGGCGGGCCTTTGGATTCTGTCCCCTTTTGTAAATTTTTATAACTGCCAAGACCGTGTCTAAAGAAAACATCTTAAATCTACTGATGAGATGAGAAAAACTCAAACACATGTCCTTGGACCACTGTCTTCCCACAAGCCAATCTTCACACTGTATTAAGTTAAAAAGGAAAATGCAGATCTGAGTGGGAATTTGCCAACCCCAAAACCCCAGCTTTTCTGATCCAGGCGGCTTTTCACCAGAACGTGGGAGTCTCTGAGTGACACATGAGGGCGCGCCCTCAGTGCTGCAGGGTGCACGGGCCGCAGGGGACACCGCCTCGGCAGCTCACCCAACTTGGGGCTCAGAACTGAGGTGGGGACACCCCACAACGCTTCCCACCCCCACCCCCGCAGAGTGCTGACACCACACTGTGGACAGAACGCCCTGGCTGACTGAGCTCTAGAATCAAGGGCAATCTTGGAACTGAAAATTCTTGAGGCAGACCTGAAGTCAGTTTTCTTACTATGGAACACTCAGACTTCTCTAAGGAGAAGACAGTTCCCCAGAGAAACCGAGTTTCCGGGGAGCTGGCATCAGGCGCACCCACCAGATCTCTTCGTTGATGGCGTCCAGCTGCCCCTGAAGCATCACAGTCGGAGTCTCGGCATCGTCCTGCCCTCTCGGTGACAGCTGAGTGGCCGAGCTGAAGAGGGTGACCCCGTCGCCCTCGCCGTCAGACACGCCCTCGTCACTCTCGAACGCCTGGGCCATGTTGGCCAGCACGCTGGCTTGCTGCGCGCGATCCCAGCCCTGTTCCTTCAGGGTCTGCACCTGGGCACGAGAGGACCACGTCTCGTCAGCGACATTCAGGGAAGCTCAAGTCTATCAGGAACTGAACACAATTTTACATGGAAGCCCTGACTGAGGATAAATGGGCCATGCTTAGGAGACACTGGCATCTCTTAAGCGAGCAGTACTGAAGAAACGGGCAGGAGGAGAATTCAGTTCCCATATGGCCTGGTGACACTCAGCTCTTAGCGTGGACAGAAGGCAATCCTATGAGGTTATTCACAAGCGAGGGCTGATGGAGTCAGGGACAGAAAGCAAACATTAAAAAAAATACATCCATGCCCCCATCAGCCAGGCTGAAGGAAAATAAGGAAAAGCAATCCTTCAGCTCCAGAGCCGCTGGGTCCACCTCAGCTGTCATCACTTGTACTGGTTCACCGAGGAGGGCCATCCTCGCAGGTTCCCAGCCCTCCGTTTTCCAGGCTGGTCTGAACTCCCACAGACAGGAGAGAGCAGGGGCAGCCAGCGGACAGGAGGGCCAGCCCCGCCGCAGCTCTCCTCTCGGGGCACAGGCCCTCGGCTGTTCTGGGCGGCGGCCCCTCGCACTGCAAGGGCGGCTCTGTCATCAGAGACGCACGGGAGCGTGCCTGCGGGGCCCCGTGCCGCCCTCCCGCTCTCACACCTCACACCCTTCTCTCCGCAAATGTCCCCCCTGCCCCACTGTCACCCAGGTCCTGCCTTCTTTTCCCAGACATGACCTCAAAGCAACTGAGGGGCAGCCTCGAGATGCTGGCTTGCCGGCACCCTGTCCCCCGGGGCCAGTGCCCTCGCCCCCTGTCTTCGTCACGACCCCTCCCCAGGGCAGGGCCACCCCCTTCGCTGGCTCCAGGACCACCTGCCATCATTCCTGCTCCGCTCCAGCGAACCAACTGCCTATTGGTTCACCCCCATTCACCCCCGCGCCTTCAAATCGCACAACGGGAACCAGCAGATTCCTCCTCCAGGGCTCCCTGCAGCGCCTGCTGCGAGTCTCTGAAAGTTCCCTGGGAGCGGCCTCTACTGTCCCCCTCCCTGCCTGGTCTCCAGCTCTCTGCAAGCAGGCAGTGTGCCCCGCCCCGCAGGGCAGCTCCGCGGGGGCTCTCAACCCCTGGACTGCCAGCAAAGCCCCAGAAATAAACTTCTAAGAAAGAAACGAAGGGGTGAGGGTGGACCGAGAACAAAGTTCGAGCACGGCGGCTGCTAACACTGGGGCCATCGGGGGATCTGGCTTACTGATGCTTTCTGTAAGGGTTGTGGGCACACGTCTACGTCTGTTCCTTTACACACTGCCTGTGGATGCTGTCACGCTTATTGACTAGCATGAAATGCTGCTACTCAATTATTCGTAACCAGTAAAGACATTCACTCTGAGGCCCTCTTGGGAACAGTTTTCCAACTCCTGTCCTGGAGCTTTTCCCCACACACAGACCAGGCCGGGATAGGCCCCGCCAGATGTGCCTCTTTGTAAAGGGGCCATGGGGCTGGCTCACCTTATCCTCCGGAGCAGCCATTCTCTCCTTCAGATGAAGCTGAAGCCTCTCATCTGATTCGGACACAGGCTTATCCACGGTATCTGATAAGGGTTTATTGTGTTCTTCTTTCACGTCTTCTCCCTGCCTTGCCTAAAACAGGAAAAACATAAACTCATAAACTTCAAGAGCAAAGTACGGTCCTTCTTTTAAAAGCACCGGGGAGCCGTGATGTGAGCAGCCTGTGCCCTGGTTCCCAAGGCGGTCCCCTCCCACGGCCACCTCTGGTGGGCTCTTGAGCATCACCAGAGCAGACGGACAGGTGCAGAGGGAGGCAGAGACTTCACCTGTCAAAAGTCACTCCCAACGCTTCACTTTGGCTGAGCACCTGAGGGACCTTAATGTCACCAGCCATTACCTGTCAGAGGAGCTCGGAGAGCAAGCAGATTGACACTCAGAAACAAGCAGACTTTAAAGGGGATCGGCTTACACACACGTTGGTAGAGGAAATTCCCAGTATATAAACAGAAGCTTGAGTCTGGTTTAGGGGGTAAAATGAATTCAATTTATAAAGTAAAAGGTGAGAAAATTCATTTGGGGGAAAAAAGCCAGTGGAGATAGACATTCACATATTTTTCTTTACGTGCAACATCACTTAAATTCTTTGTAATGATTGCTGTTGTTCAGTCGTGTCTGACTCTTTGTGACCCCATGGACTGCAGCATGCCAGGCTTCCCTGTCCTTCACTATCTCCCAGAAGTTGCTCAAACTCACGTCCATCAGGTCAGTGATGCCATCCAACCGTCTCGTCCTCTGTCGCACCTTCTCTTCCTGCCTTCGATCTTACCTAGCATCAGGGTCTTTTCCAATCTGTCAGTTCTTCGCATCAGGTGGCCAAAGTATTGAACCTTCAGCCTCAGCATCAGTCCTTCCAATGCATATTCAGGACTGATTTCCTTTAGGATTGATCGGTTTGATCTCCATGCAGTCCAGGGGGACTCTCAAGAGTCTTCTCCAACACCTCAGTTCAAAAGCATTGATTCTTTGGTGCTCAGCCTTCTTTACGGTCCAACTCTCACATCCATACATGACTACTGGAAAAACCATAGCTGCAAAGTAATGTCTCTGCTTTTTAATATGCTGTCTAGGTTGGTCATAGCTTTTCTCCCAATGATAATTCATATTCAGTTCAGTTCACTTGCTCAGTCGTGTCTGACTGTGCAGCCCCATGGACTGCAGCATGCCAGGCTTCCCTGACCATCACCAACTCCCAGAACTTGCTCAAACTCATGTCCATTGAGTTGGTGATGCCATCCAATCATCTCATCCTCTGTCACCCACTCTCTTCCTGCCTTCAATCTTTCCCGGCAACAGGGTCTTTTCCAATATGAAAATTCATATTAAAAAACTGGAAATAATTACCTCAAGCAATTTTTAAATGTAATAACAAAGTTGGCAAGTCTGTGTTTTATAAAATGAGCATCAACCTCATGGTTTAAAAAGCTGTTTTAGGACCTACTGTATATAAAAAAAAAAAAAAAAATGGAGAGAAGATAAAAGAATGATCTACTTGAGACTGGCCCTGTGTTAGAAATTGCTGAGGCTAATTGCTGGGTCATGGGTATTTATTATACTATATTATAGAAGTGGTATATGATTATACCACTTTTGTGCATGTTTGAAATTTTCCACCTTAAAAAATTAAAAAACAGGTTATTTTCTGTTAAAACAAAGTCGTCTCCAGCAACACAGTTCGAAAGCATCAATTCTTCAGTGCTCAGCCTTCTTTATGGTCCAATTCTCACACCCATACGTAACTACTGGAAAAACGACAGCTTTGACTATATGGACCTTTGTCGCAAAGTGATATCTCTACTTCTCAATATGCTGTCTAGGTTTGTCATAGCTTTCCAAGGAGCAAGCATTTTTAAATCTCATGGCTGTAGTCACCGTCTGCAGTGATTTTTGTGCCCAAGGAAACAAAATCTCTCACAGCTTCCACAGTAAGGCATCGGCATTCAAATATTTTTAAAGCAAAACAAAAGTTTACTTTGAACTGGCTTAGTCATAAACAGCATCCCGAGCTCAACAGCCTCTGAGCAGCTGTTCTGCAAGTAAGGAAGTGCACCGCTGATCGGAAGACATTGAGCTCTCTGCCTAAGCGGGGAGGGCGCCTCACCGTGGGTCTCACCATGGGAGTCAGAACCACTGCCCCCTGGGAGCCCACGTCTGAGGCTCTGCAGTCCAGGCCCAAGAACACAGGCATGCTGGGGACAGTACTGACACGTGAGGCTTTAAAACCCTCAGAAAACAATAGCATATGGTACGTAGTATTTTCTGATCTGCCTTTGGCAGCCACTATTTTGTATATCGTAATGCGCTCCACCTCATACATTTCAATGACTTTCTAGTGCTTTATTTTTGTGGTGGGGCCAATGCCAAAGCCTTTGACTGTGTGGATCACAATAAACTGTGGAAAATTCTGAAAGAGATGGGAATACCAGACCACCTGACCTGCCTCCTGAGAAACCTGTATGCAGGTCAGGAAGCAACAGTTAGAACTGGATATGGAACAACAGACTGGTTCCAAATAGGAAAAGGAGTACGTCAAGGCTGTATATTGTCACCCTGCTTATTTAACTTATATGCAGAGTACATCATGAGGAACGCTGGGCTGGGAGAAGCACAAGCTGGAATCAAGATTGCCGGGAGAAATATCAATAACCTCAGATAGGCAGATGACACCACCCTTATGGCAGAAAGTGAAGAGGAACTCAAAGGCCTCTTGATGAAAGTGAAAGAGGAGAGTGAAAAGGTTGGCTTGAAGCTCAACATTCAGAAAACGAAGATCATGGCATCTGGTCCCATCACTTCATGGGAAATAGATGGGTAAACAGTGGAAACAGTGTCAGACTTCATTTTGGGGGGCTCCAAAATCACTGCAGATGCTGATTGAAGCCAGGAAATTAAAAGCCGCTTACTCCTTGGAAGGAAAGTTATGACCAACCTAGATAGCACATTAAAAAGCAGAGACATTACTTTGCCAACCAAGGTCCGTCTAGTCAAGGCTATGGTTTTTCCCGTGGTCATGTATGGATGTGAGAGTTGGACTGGGAAGAAAGCTGAGCACCGAAGAATTGATGCTTTTGAACTGTGGTGCTGGAGAAGACTCTTGAGAGTCCCTTGGACTGCAAGGAGATCCAACCAGTCCATTCTCAAGGAGATCAGTCCTGGGTGTTCATTGGAAGGACTGATGCTAAAGCTGAAACTCCAATACTCTGGCCACCTCATGCGACGAGCTGACTCACTGGAAAAGAGTCTGATGCTGGGAGGGATTGGGGGTGGGAGGAGACGGGGATGACAGAGAATGAGATGGCTGGATGGCATCACCGACTCGATGGACATGAGTCTGAGTGAACTTCGGGAGTTGGTGATGGACAGGGAGGCCTGGCGTGCTGTGATTCATGGGGTCGCAAAGAGTCGGACACGACTGAGCAACTGAACTGAACTGAATGCGTTCCACCTCATACATTTCAATGACTTCCTAGTGCTTTATTTTTGTGGTGGGGCCAATGATACACTTTGGCACACACCGGCCCGACTCACTTTTTTTGAGAGAAGCCAGATTTGGTTTTCCTGGTTAAGTCCTGATTATCTGAGACCACACGGGAACAGGAGCGAGTAAGGCTCACCAAACCATAGGAAGGACAATCCCTAACCAGACCGGAGCTCTAACCCTGCCTCTTGTCACAGTGACCCAGTTCTCAACAGGCAGCCCGCTGCCCTGAAGTTCCCTGCTGCTCTCTTCTCTTTCAGTAAAAACGCTAACAAGCCAACAGAGTCACGCTCAAGTAAAACAAGGGAGTCAGGAGAGGAATTCCACAAAATGGTTAAACCAAGTCCCACATAATTCAAACCTGGAAGTTGCAGTCACCCCCAATTTTTAAAAAATGTATTTCCTTCCAGTACAGCTGATTTACCATGATGTACATCCACACTTTTGAACGCAATGTTTTAGGGTCATAAGAACTTTACACGGGGACTTGATTTTCAACATGGGAGTCACATGAAAAGGTCTTTCTTTACCTTCCCTCCTCAGTAATGCAATGCTATAAAAGTCAGACACAGTACAGTAAAGGCCATTACCTGTCGATGCATAGAATCCTCATTTGCTATTTCATTTTCAGGTTTATCATTGAAGTCATGCACATAGGCAGCTTCGCGCTGTGCGGCGAGGGAGCGTTTCGCTAGGGTAGTGATTCTCTTTTCCATGTCCTCCGTCTGGGCCATGGCCTACACCGGGCATTGCAGAGGAGAAAAGGTAAGCCGTTATCATGGAACACTCCGATACGCTTAAGAGTAACAAAACTGGACTAAATCTTAAGTTTCAAATCAAACATAAAGTTAGCGTCCTCAAAATTAAACTCCTAGAAGTGGCAGTTTTCTCGGACGTGAGCAAAAACGCACCTACCTCAAAGGTCACATTTGCCACGATGGGCAGCCATCTGTCTGAATGTTCTGTCTGGCCACTCGGTTTACCAAGCTTCTTTGCTATATAATAAATCCAAACAGCAAACAAAAAGTATACTAAACTACCCTGTTATTGCAAGAATTCCAGGAGGGAAAGTATCTGGCATGAAGTCAGGACCTCTGTCTGCTACACCATACAGGCGGACGTGACCCAGAACAGGGAGGGACCTACAACAGACCCAAGAGGGAGCTCGGAGGCTCGTTTCCTCGGGTAAAAGTTGGAAAAATCTCATGCAATTTCCTCAAAATTAAAGTAAGACTATTAACGAGTGGAAACAGAAGTCAAAGTGTAACACAACTGGAAGCAGCCTTCTCAAGCAGAGTTAAACCACATGTATGAAATGCTCAAACCAGGACCAGAACTTGCTGCTGGTGCGACTCCTGTCTGCCAGCTCAAAATCCATTTCGGGTCCCTCTGCGGTCACTAAGTAACCAATGTGGGCCAAGTCCTAATATTAAAAGTGAAAGGTCTTAAAAACGCTTTTTCCAGAATTCTTAGCGTATTAAACTCTGCCACCTAATCTCCTCCTGTTGCCAAAGAGTAGTGTGAGAAGGTTATACAAACATGTGCAAATATTTCTGTTTTGAGTTCTCACACAGAATTCCTCACACCAAGCTACTAAACAAGTACACCTGCTGGAACACATGCTGGAGGGGCTCTGTCTGAGACGGTGTCACGGGGGAGGGGTGGGGCAGGGTGGGCGCTGACTGTCTGCGTACAGAGGAGAGGTGAGGCTCACAGGAGGAGGCCTGAAACCCCAGCACTCTTCTGTTTTCACAGTGACCGTTAGGTAGTTTCTTATAAATCATGACACCCGCAGACACGACCGCCAGAAACATCAGGATTCTACACGGTTGCACAGCTTGGGCCTGAGGACCTGAGGGTGAGAAAACGCCACTCGACTGGTCTGACCGCCGGGATCACCGTCACACATCCCTGTCAAGGAGCGGAACCTCAGCAAACCAGAGAAGACGGCCAGGCAAGCTGCCTCGGCAGAGCCCACACAGCATGCTCCCATCTCTCCGAGAGAACGGCCTCCTCCACCAGACTCGCCTGAGCGAATCAGAAGGAAATCTCAGCATCGTCAGAAATACATTCGACAGGCAGGTGTGGGGGATGAACTGGGAGACTGGGACTGGCATATATACACTGCTGATACTACGCATCAAGTCAACAGCGAGTAAGGACCTAGTGTACAGCACAGGGAAGGCTCCTCAGTGCTCTGTGGTGAAGGAAATGGGTAGGAAATCTAAACAACAGGGATATATGTAGACATATATATACACATATACATGACCGATTCAGTTTGCTGCACAGCAGAAATTGACCCAGCAGTGTAAAGCAACTACATGCTACGAAATGAATGAACGGATAAATGAATGTTTTAAAAGGAACACACTGGGCCCCCTAGAACTTGTAGGAATGAGGAGTCCACACCCAGGGTGCAGCACAGCGCAAGGGCTACCCTCATGTTGGTCCACTGCCAACGGACCGCCTGGATCAGGCCTCTTCTACCCCAGAGACCTTGACACAGAGGCAGGGAGACAGCCTGTCGTGTCTCGCCAGAGCTCTGCTCTTACTCGTGCAGCCATCCCGAGGCTGAGATCACCGGGAGAACAAGGGACCCACAACCACCTCAGGGCAACAGACACGGCCGCCGTCACTCACTTCGCGGACATCCCGCTCCAGTTTCCTGTTCACTTCCTTGGACTTGAGGAGTTTCTTCCTGGCCGTGTCCAGGTCCTCCTCCAGCTCTCTCATGTGGGCAGAGAGAGCTGCCAGGTGCTCTTCCATCTGGCTCTGCTCCCGCAACTGCTTGTCTATGACTTCCTGGAGCTCGCTCATCTTAGCCAGGTTTTGCTCGTGGCTTAGAGAGCCGTCGGACGATCTCTAAGGGGGAAAGGAAGCCTTAGAGAGCCTTGTTTTGGGAGGGAGGGAACACAGCACTTCCGGGAAATCGCTGAGGTCAAAACTGCCTTCTGCACTCTGGGAGTTCACAGGACCCTCACGGCTGCTCAGACCTACATGGTGCATTGGTGATGCTGTCCATCCCGATTAGAACCGGGTGATTAGAGTCAGACTTTGTCTTCTCCTGGACAAAGGGGTGCTTAAGAGATCCTGCAGCTCTGAGCCACAAGTCTAGTTTGCTAGTCATTAAAATACCCCAGGTGGGCGGGTCCTCAATCAGAACGATAAATAGCATGTGATGCCCACCACTACAGCCTTCATACTTTTTTAAAATGAAAGGATACAAATGACAAACCCTTAACTGAAATTACACGATGACTGATCAAACTTACCTCTTTATGTGTAGCACCTAATTCTTCTTCTAACAAACGACACCTTTCGTGTGCTATACGTAATCGCTCTCTCAACTCAAATAAAAGGGGTCGAGTCACTGTGTGTTGATGTGTGTATACACGTTAGTGCACTCCTCATTCTATGCTCACCCTAATACATGGCTACTGTAACAGAGTATCTTTAATGGCTCTCATTGATCTTAACATCAAGAAAATCTGCTTGTCAACAGCTTTAAATTCTAAGTTTGAGAGAACAAATGTTATCCTAAATTAATTCTAGTACCCAGTTTTTAACTGCAAATTGATATACAGAATATAATAAATCTTGAGACATTTATGCCAACTAATACTTTTTAACTGGGGGCTTCCCAGGTGGCTCAGTGGTAAAGAATCTGCCTGCCAATGCAAGAGGGCAGGTTCAATCCCTGGGTCGCGAAGATCCCCTAGAGTAGAAGACGGCCACCCACTCCAGTATTCTTGCCTGGGAAGCTCCATGAAGAGAGGACCGTGGTGGGCTACAGTCCACAGGGTCGCAAAGATACGGACATGCCTGAGCCATATAAAACTCTGACTTCTTACAGAAAAAATGTATTTACAAGAATTCAAGAAGCTCAAAAGTCAACTAGTTACATAAATACATGCATCATCCATCTAACAAGGCAGCAAGTGTACAAATCCAGGAGGTTTGGGTGGCTGGTACCTTCTCATCCAGGGCCTTGTGGTGGTCAAAAAGAAATTTCAGCGCCCTGAGCACCTCCACCTCGCTGGTCATGCTGGCTGGGGGCTGCTCCTGCTGCTTGCCCGCCGTCATCTGGAGGGACGGCATGTTCTGGGAAATCAGGAACTCCAGGTGCTCCAGCAGCAGCTGCAGGGCGGGGCCAAAGGAGCACCTTCAACCTCACACTTGCATTCAGGGTCGGTAACTCCTCTCAGCCTCACGCTAAAGCCGAAACCATGCTAAGGCACATCGGAATCCTGCCAGTTCTGTCTAAAGCTAGGGTGGACTTCCCAGGTGGCCCAGTAGTTAAGACTCCACACTTCTGCAGGGTCATGGGTTTTAATCCCTGGTCGGGGAACTAAGATCCCACAAAAAGTGTGGCGTGGACAAAAATGTAAGTGAAGAGAACTCCCCCTCGAATGTACTAAAATTACATTAGCTCTCATCATAAATTTGAAGCAAGGTATGAGAACCCCGAACTGATCCACCCCAGTCTGCTCAGTGGGAAGATGTGAAAAATGACTTTAAAATCAGACAGAATTTAAAGTCACTAACACGGAGCCCAGTGCTGACCCCCGCGGGGCAAATGTCAACACGTGAGAATCCCCCTACTGACCCTGGTGTTGTTTCTTTCGGCTCTGAGCTCGGCGAGTTCTTCTTCCCTTTCCAGGAGCTGCTTCTTGTATACATTTACCTCCTCGTTAGAAGCTGGAGACTTCTAGAAAACAATTAAATGAGTCACTAAATGCAAACACAAGTTAAAAAGAGAGCGAGACAATGAAGACTGACCCTGTCAAGTCTCTCCAGGCTCCACACAAAGGATCTCCCTGCCCCCTCACAGAAGAGGGGGTCCGCCGACCCCAAGACCACACACGCCACCACAACTCAGACCGGCCATCAGCCTCCACCACGACCTGGCTGGCACGCGGCAAGAGAGAACCCAGAATCCAAGCCTGCCTTCTCAACACCCAGGGATGTCTGAGAAACATTCCTAAACATAAACCTAACAACAAAGTGGATGAAGAGATTCTTAAACGACACACAGACAAGTGACCTAGAACCACTGGGGAGAGTGAAGAAGAAAGGTAAGGTCTACAAGGCCACCAGGCTTTGGAGTGTTCCTCCGGGAAAAAGGCTGATGGCACCCCAAGGCCATCTGTTAGCTTGACCCCACTGAAGTCACACAGTCATTCAATAAACTGGTTAAAATGTTAAACTCATGTTATATGTATTTTACCACAATTTGCGTGCACGCGGGGCCGTCCACGTGGTGAAGTTGCTCAAATTGAACCACACGGCGTCATCCATTCTTCTGTTTTTCTTGGCACAGATACAAAAATCCTGGGCTACGTATCCCCTATTCCATACTGAGTATGCAGCACCCAGAGTAGTGCCCTACACTTGTAAGAGGCATGTAGTAGACATGTGAAGCCATGAGGGTGTATGTTATACACATAAGCAGTAGGTACCCGTCATTAAAATCCTGGACACACTGGTCTGTGCTTTGTAAGACAGGGGACGTTAAGGGGCTTAGCCTTTCTGCTTCAAGGACTGACTCTCTAGCTCGATCCACACGCTCCAGAGACTCCTCCAGCCAGTGTTTCCCTTCTTTGTAAGAAGGGAGACGTTAAGGGGCTTAGCCTTTTTGCTTCAAGGACTGGCTCTCTAGCTCAGTCCACGTGCCCCAGAGACTCCTCCAGCCAGTGTTTCCCTTCTTGTGGGGCTCCCGCCCATCCTCCGCGCAGCACCAGCACAACCTCTTACAAGGTCAACTTGCTGGGGTCGATCCTGCCCACTAAGGTCAAAACGCCCTGCCCGGCAGGGCCCACAACCAAGCTAACAAAAGGAAACACAACCCCAACGCTTCGCCGGGTGAGGGCCAATCTGACGGGCCCAGGCCCCGGCTGCTCTCACCTCAGGGCACTCTGCTTCCAGAACTCGGTCCGAGGCCAAGCTCCTCCTTGTCTTGGCCTTTGCTTTGGGGTGGCAGCACTGGAATAACGCCCACAGGCGGGCCCTTCTGCGACCCATCCTCGCGGATAGGGGCAGACCCCCACTCGGGGCAACTGCTGTTTCACAGTAGGATACCTCAGCTCCTGAGCTATCACCACTGATCTCACACTATGACCACCGCTCTCACACACACACTGCTCTCACACACACCGCTCTCACACTATGACCACCAGGACCACTGTCTCAAGGAGAAATGGCACGAAGTCTCTGCCCCCAGCACGTCTCCCAGGAGCACGGAACCAGAACCCACTCAGTCACAAGGGGTTCCATGGTAACAGGGGGGCTGGGCTCGGGCATCAACGGTGCAGAGCGGGGGAGGGGCTGCCAAAAAGATGGCAGGTGAGTGTGGGGTACGGGAGAGGGAAGGCCGTGCCAACAGCTCAGGCCCACCGCCAAACATGACCCTGCAAGGTACTGGTCACAGTCGGACCGAACAGTTTAAACTGCTTCAGAAACCACCACCACTAGGAATGAGCATGTCTTCTAAGTGGCCTTCTGCCCCCTCCACCCCCCAAACAAGCCTTCAGTGAGGCTACAGAAAGGGTACCCCTGAACTCAAGGGCATCCCCAGAACCCACCCAGCTGAGGAGGACTCACCGCGCCAGCTGCCCCTCACTCTCACCCTGAGCTCAGTCCTCCCTGACTGACTCCCTCACTCGAGCTCAGCAAGGGATTGACCAACCTCGCTTCAGGCACTTAAAATGAACCCACAGTGGGTACAGGGGTTCATTCAACCTGCTGCGAACTCGCCCTCTTAACTTCGACCCTGGGCTACCAGACGATTCTGCCCCGTGGGGGCTGCACGGTGGAGGTCTGGGGTGTCCCTGACTCGAGCCGCGGCAGCCAGCGCCTCCCAGACCCCGCCAGGTGCTGCCTCTCCCTCCGCCCCCGAGTCTCCCACCCCCTCTCCTGGCCCCACTCCCACCCAGAGTGGTGGCTCTCCACTCGCCAGGGCACAGGCCACACTGCTCCTGGCTCAGCCCGGACCTCTGCTGTCACTTGAGGACCTCAGGCCCCGGGGTGCTTGGGGTCCTATATCCACCCATCTCAGAAATTACAGACTCTGGGAGAGACAGAGGACAGTTTGGGGTCCCTCCCGCAGGTCACCCTGAACACGTTCTCTTTTTTTGGCTTTATCTACTGGAGTTCTCTGAGATGTCTTTTTGATACCTCAACTACTGTTTTCAAAAAGACTGTAAAATCACTGTGCTCAACTTTAAGAATAAAATCTTCATTTTCAACCTTAAAATGAAACTGGAGGCAAGACTAAACGCAGTCAATTTTTCAAACTGAAAAAGAAAACCCACATGTGACCACGTCACAGAATACAGGTCACGTAACCCCTCCCTCAGCCTTCTCCACCCCCAGCAGCCCGTCATCACAAGGTCCGCTCTGGGCCGGCAGGGACAGGGGAAGTGACCTGACCGGCTCCTCTGTCCCCAGGCTGCATGGGCCGCTTGTTCCACCTTCTTCACAAGGTCACGTGGCACTGAAACAGCCCAGGCAAGCTGGGGATTCTGATCAGAAACACAACCGTGGGTACTAGGCAAGGACCCCTGGTTCTTGTTTACCCCGGTAGCAAATAGAGATGATCAATACAATTACTGTGACTGTTACATGTGGCTTCAGATAAGAGAAGACACCCAGGGCGTCCCCACTTCCAGTTGCAGACGAAAGCAGCTTGTAGGGCAGCCCACCGAGAGCTAGAAAAGCTAAACACAGTTTAAAGGAGGTCCTTGAAAGTGAGAGTGAAGTCGCTCAGTCGTGTCTGACTCTTTGCGACCCTTTAGACTGTAGCCTACCAGGCTCCACCGTCCATGGGATTTTCCAGGCAACAGTACTGGAATGGATTGCCATTTCCTTCTCCAGGGGATCTTCCCAACCCAGGGCTCAAACCCGGGTGTCCTGCATTGCAGACAGATGCTTTACAGTCTGAGCCAGAGGACCTTAGGCAGCCACAATCCAAGATTTTGAACAGAAAGGAAGCCCAGTGAGGGAGCTGGAGACTGAGAGGGCCGCTCCTTTCCTTGGGGCATCTGAACAAAGCTGACTCTGCGAAGAAAAGGCAGGGAAAAAGTCAAGCAGAGGGGGACTGGCTAACACAGCTCTGGACAGTTCCTTGGGCTGGGAAGACAAAAATTTGAGCGGAGGCCTCACAAGTCAGGCCGGATGACAGAGACCAAGCTCCCCAAGAAAAGGGAGGCACAGAAAACGCACCCAACACTCAGCCCAAACCGGCTAAGTGCTGAGTATCAGTCGCCTCGTGGTGCTCAGGAGACAGAAGGTGGGCTTCAGGACCTGCCAAGAAGGGCAGGCCCTGGGAGGCACCCCCGGCTTCCAGATGGAGACGCTGGAGGGCTCCTCCCTGGGGTCGGGGGGACGGTGGGGGAAGCTTGCTGAGACTGAGCTTACAAGGACCCCCCAGCCTCAAGTCACTCAAACCCTGAGTGAACAAGAGAGCTCTGTGTCCACTAGAGGTATGTGTCAGAGGAAACTCTGGAGAAAACAGCATCACCAGAACCTCTAGGGTTTTCCATACAGAATGTCCAACATGCAACCAAAAAAGCAAAAAAGGGTGTAACAACAAATACGAGCAAGGGAAAAAGAACCGAAACAGATCCAGAGGTATCAGTGTATATCAGCATATCAGAGGTGTGCTAGCGGGATCAGATGCAAACGTCACCAGTTCAAAAATACACTTGAAAAAAGGAACAACTTCTGAGAATCAAAAGCGATTCTAGAGCTTTAAAATAACAGTGAACTGAATTTAAGAACTCAGTCTCTGGGCTTAACGTCAAATTAGACGTAGCTGAAGAGAGGATCAGTGAACTGAAGGATGGATTAGTTAAAAAACATATATATGTGGGGAAAAAAGTATAGCATATATCTGAGGAGCCCGTTGTTAAACTACGTTGTTAAAAACTACTATAAATGGAGACCCTCATGGTGGAGAAAAGACAGAGAGGGGAATAAGAAATGCCTCCGGCGGCGCAGGTGCAGACGCGGGAGACGCCCGGCTCTGGCGGCGCAGGCACGGGAGACGCCCGGCTCCAGGGCAACCGACCACGTGCAGAATCGTGGCTGAGATGAGCTACCCCGCGCCCAGGGTTAGGACAGTGGCCGAGAGGAGCTGTACCACGTCCAGGAGGCGGTGGCTGCTTGGGCACCGGCGGGCCGAGAGGAGCTGATCCACATTCAAAGCAGGAGGGGCGGCCTTGAGGAGATACCCCTCGTCCAAGGTAACGTACAGCGGCTGCGCCTTGCTGGAGCAGCTGGGAAGAGATACTCCACGACCAAGTGGAATATAAGAATCCACTGTTCTGGGGAGGAAGGAACAAGATGGCGGAGGGATAAGACGGCGAGAACACTTTCTCCCCTACAAATTCATCAAAAGAACTTTTGAACGCGGAGTAAAGTCCACAAAACAACTTCTGAATACTGGCAGAGGACATCAGGCTCCCAGAAAAGCAGCCCATTGTCTTCTAAAGGAGAGAGAAGAAATCCAGCTCCACCCACCAGAACACCGACACATGCTTCCCTAACCAGGGAACCCGGACAAGTCACCCGTCCAACCCCACACACAGCTAAAAAACTACATAATAAAGAGAACTCCACGAACTGCAAGAAGAGGGAAAGGCCACCCCAAGCAAAGCAATATAAGCAAGATGAAGAGGCAGAGAAATACCCAGCAAGTAAAGGAACAAGATAATTGCCCACCAACACAAACAAAAGAAGGAAATATAGGGAATTTACCTGATAAAGAATTTCAAATTTTGATGTTGAAAATGATTCAAAATCTTGAAAGCAAAATGGAGTTACAGATAAATAAGCTGGAGAAAAGGATTGAGAAGATGGAAGAAAGATTTAATAAGGACTTAGAAGAAATAAAAAAGAGTCAATATACAATGAATAATGCAATAGATGAGATCAGAAACACTCTGGAGGGAACAAACAGTAGAATAACAGAGGCAGAAGACAGGATAAGCGAACTAGAAGATAGAATTGTAGAAATAAATGAAACAGAGAGGAAAAAAGAAAAACGAATTAAAAGAAATGAGGACAATATTAGAGACCTCTGGGACAATGTTAAACGCTCCAACATTCGAATCATAGGAGTCCCAGAAGAAGAAGACAAAAAGAAAGACCATGAGAGAATACTTGAGGAGATAATAGTTGAAAACTTCCCTAAAATGGGGAAAGAAATAATCACCCAAGTCCAAGAAACCCAGAGAGTCACCAACAGGATAAACCCAAGGCGAAATACTCCAAGACACATATTAATCAAATTAACAAAGATCAAACACAAAGAACAAATATTAAAAGCAGCAAGGGAAAAGCAGCAAATAACACATAAGGGGATTCCCATAAGGATAACAGCTGATCTTTCAACAGAAACTCTTCAGGCCAGAAGGGAGTGGCAAGACATACTTAAGGTGATGAAAGAAAATACCCTACAGCCCAGATTACTATACCCAGCAAGGATCTCATTCAAATATGAAGGAGAAATCAAAAGCTTTACAGACAAGCAAAAGCTGAGGGAATTCAGCATCACCAAACCAGCTCTCCAACAAATGCTAAAGGATCTTCTCTAGACAGGAAACACAGAAAGAGTGTATAAACTTGAACCCAAAGCAATAAAGAAAATGGCTACGGGATCGTACTTATCAATAATTACCTTAAACGTAAATGGGTTGAAATTTTCAAAAAGGCTAGGAAACAATTCTCATAGCCATCAATAGTTCAGTGTTGAGTTCATGAATAGTTTTTAAAGTTTGGGACAAACTGTAGTATTTTCTATTTGAAGTACTATTTGTAATTGGCATATTACGATGTAACATTGGTCTTCATTTCCAACTTAAAACGCCTAAAAATGCCTAACAGGTTTTTAGATTTGTGAACTTTAGTTGAAATGTATTTTACGATGTTACTAAACCTGCAGAAATATTGAAATATTTCAGAGAACTTAAAAAAAAAAAAAAAAAACTACTATAAATGGAGACCCTCATGGTGGAGAAAAGACAGAGAGGGGAATAAGAAATGCCTACAGGGGTTGAAACTTAAGAGTCTCTTAATGAAAGTGAAAGAGGAGAGTGAAAAAGCTGGCATAAAACTCAACATTCAAAAAATGAAGATCATGGCATACGGCCCCATCACTTCATGGCAAATAAATGGGGAAACAATGGAAACAGTGACAGATTTTATTTTCTTGGGCTCCAAAATTACTGCAGATGGTGAAATTAAAAGATGCTTGCTCCTTGGAAGGAAAGCTATGAAAAACCTAGACAGCATATTAAAAAGCAGAGACATTACTTTGCCGACAAAGGTTCATTTAGCCAAAGCTATGTAGGAGTTCATTTAGTACTAGTTCATTTGGTCAAAGCCAGCAGTCATGTATGGATGTGAGAGTTGACCCATGAAGAAGGCTGAATGCCAAAGAACCAATGCTTCTGAACTATGGTGTTGGAGAAGACTCTTGAGAGCCCCGTGGACTGCAAGGAGATCCAACCTGTCAATCCGAAAGCAAATCAGTCCTGAATATTCATTGGAAAGACTGGTGCTGAAGCTCCAATACTTTGGCCTCCTGATGCGAAGAACTGACTCATTGGAAAAGAACCTGATGCTGGGGAAGACTGAAGGCAGGAGGAGAAGGCGATGACAGAGGATGAGACGGTTGGATGGTATCACCGACTCAATGGACATGAGCTTGAGCAGGCTCCGGGAGTCGGTGATGGACAAAGAAGCCTGGCATGCTGCAGTCCATGGTGTCGCCACGTGTCCGACACTGAGCGACTGAACTGAATGACAGGGACAGTGGCAAGAGTTGGCTCAAGAATCAGACCATTGACTCAGAAATGAAAACCACACATTGGTTTTGGCAGCTCCGCGGGTGCCTAAGGCAAGAAGAAAATGTTCAAGCGCTCAGAGGAAAAAAGGTGTGGCTTTGAATGGCACAGCAACACTGAGAGCTGACTTTTCAAGAACAAGGAAGTCAGAAGATAATGGACTGGCATCCGTAAAATGCTGGAAAACAACCACCCACACACCTGGAATTCTATACCCCACAGAAACACTCTTCCAAAGTGAAAGCAAAATAAAGACTTTTAGGGCAAGTGGAAATGAGACAACTCATCACCCACAGACATGAACTAAAAAAATATTAAGGCAGTGCTTTGGGAAAAAGAAGAGTCTCTGACAGAAATATAAAAAACAAGACCAACAATGAGGTAACTGTGAGGGTAAATATTAACTCTACAAAACAATGATGTTAACGCCAAAAATATATCTAACAATTTAAAGTATAACAGTGACATGGAGGAAACAGTCGTGTCAGGGAGGCAGTAAAAGTACTAAGTTAGACTTGAATGTAAAACACACGCTCTATCTGTGAATGGACACCCAACAACCTGACAGAGGAGTACAGAACTAGAAAAAGACTTCACACTTCTACAAGAAGCCAGAGAAAAGAACACAGAATAGGTGAGACAGACAGAAAACAAACAGTAACACGGTATCTACGCACTGAAATATCAGCATTATAAACAGAGCAAATACTCTCATAAAAAGATAAAAAGTGTCGAACTGATGACAATGAAAACCGTACACTAGTCACAGAGATTCCTGTTAAGATGGAAGATCTTTTAGACAGGTGAAGGTAAAAGATACCCAGGCAAACAAGGACAGAAAACTGATGTGGCAATATCACGGTCAAATAGTGTCTAAAGTAAGAAGCATCACTAGCCTTAAAAAGGAGCTTCTCATACTGAAACAAGTTCAGTCCAGCAAGAACATGAGGATTCCACATTTGAATGTACCGAATAACATAACCTCAAAATATCAATACATAAAACTGACAGAAATAGAAAAGGAGTAACAGCCAAGTTCATAATCACAGTGGGAGACGTTAAAGACACATCTCTCAGGGAACTGGGCTCCCTGGGACGTACTCACCTGCAGCCATGAAGTACCTGAATTGCGACTGGCTCTACGATGAGATGTGCTGCAAGCATGAAACACACACTGGATTTTAAAGACTTAGCGTGAACAAAAGAACGTGAAATATTTCTTTAGGTTTTATCATGTTGATTACACACTGAAATGATAATATTTTGGGTGTGTTAAAATAAAATACATTGCAAGTAATTTCACCTACTTCTGCTTTACAAAACGTGGCTACCGGAACCCGAATTACATGAGTCACAAACCTGATCTAACTGATACACACGGAATATTGCTTTCTCACTGATACATATTATTTTCAAGGGCCCAAGGAACATATCACAAAATGAATACATTGGGCCATTAGGAAAGCTCAAACTCTTTCAAAGGACTGAACTAATGTGGGGTACACTTAGGGGCTGCAGTGGGCTGACGGTCTATGTGCCTCAAACTGCACCCCGCACGCGGTGATGAGCCCAGGAGGCAGGCACTCTGGGAGGGCTCAGGGCAGGAGGGAACGGGCGCCCATGCTCTGAGGACAGGGAGAAGCAGCAGGCAGTCTAGGAACCCGGAGACAGGCCTCACCAGACGTGGCACCCGCTGGTGCTCTTGGGACTTGCCAGCCTCCAGTACTATAAGAAACAACTTTCTGTTGTTTTTCAGCTAGTCTATGGTATTTATAACAGTAGCCCCAAAAGACTAAGACGGGGCTCTTCATGGAACTAAGCTAGAAATCAAAAAAGGGTCACTAGAAAAACATCCCCAAACATTAAGTTAAATGACATACTGCCTGAAGAATTTCATGAATATCATTTTAAAAAACACAATGAAAATTAGAAAATACTTTTCCATAAAAAATCTGGCCTACTCAAACTGTGGGACGCAGCAAACTGTGTTTAGAGGGTAACTTAAAGCCTTACGCACATATACTGGGAAAGAAGGAAGGCTAAAAATCAATTAAGCCTCTATCCCTGCTGCTGCTGCTGCTGCTAAGTCACTTCAGTCATGTCCGACTCTGTGCGACCCCATAGACGGCAGCCCACCAGGCTCCCCCATCCCTGGGATTCTCCAGGCAAGAATACTGGAGTGGGTTGCCATTTCCTTCTCCAATGCATGAAGTCAAAAGTCAAAAGACAAGTTGCTCAGTCGTGTCCGACCCTTAGCGACCCCATGGGCTGCAGAAACCAGAAAAAAAGCAAAGCAAACGAAACACAAGGCAGATGGGGAAAAAAGGAGCAGAAAATAAGGAAACTGAAAGCAAATACAGAATTTTTTCTAAACAAAGCCAAAAGTGGGCTCTTTGAAAGGACTGCCAAAACTGATAAACCCCTAGAGAGACTGATTAAGAAAAACAGACAAAGCACAAATCACCAGTATCAAGGGTTTTTCAAAGGAGACAACACATCTTGCAGATAAGAAAGATATGATGAACCACAGTTCACTTACTAATTGGAGAGTCTGCTGGCCTCAATAAATTCCTAGCAGGGGGGAAAGGCTTTACATAACTAGACCCAAGAAGACATCCAAAATCAGAAAATCTTATTTGCATGAAAAACATTACATCTGAAATTAAAAGCCTCCCCACAATGAAACCAACTGGTTTTGCCAATCAGTTCTTCCAAAAATCGAGGGAAGGAAACAGTAATCTCACAGGAACTCTGGGGATAAACAAGGAACACTCTCCAACCTTGTTTTATAAGACTAGCATAACCTTGATACTAAAACCAACAAGGAAGAAGTACAAGAAAGTAACACTACAGACTCTGAATATAGATGAAATAATCCTAAATAAAACACTAACAAATAAAATCCAACAGAAGGAGAATACATCGAGATCAGGTTGGGGTTGTTCTAGAATCAGAAAATTTTTTAAAAGTTAAATCACCACATAAAAGAAAAGTCACCTGTTTCAAAATCTACAGAAAATAAACTTAAGAAAACTTAATGTAATAATTTCAGTGCATGACTACGAAAAAACTCTTAGTAAGCCAACAGAGAAGAATTTACATATTTTGATAAAAATATCTATTAAAAAACTAATATCAGTAGAGAGACAGGAAGATGGTGGAGAAACAGGACGGGGTGACCACTTTCTCCCCCACAAATTCAGCAAAAGAACATTTGACCGCTGAGTAAATCCCACAAAACAACCTCTGAATGCCGGCAGAGGACATCAGGCACCCAGAAAAGCAGCCCATTGTCTTCGAAAGGAGATAGGAAATAGTATAAAAGATAAAAAGAGAGACTAAAGAGGGAGAGACGGAGCTCTGTCCCGGGAAGGGAGGCTTGAAAAAGGAGAGAAGTTTCCAAACACCAGGAAACACTCACTGGCGAGTCTGTGGCGAGCCTTGGAACTTCAGAGGGCAACATAACCAGCAGAAAAAAAGAAATAAATAATTAAAACCCACAGACTAAGTGCCCAGAGGAAACTCAGCGGAGAAGCAGCACAACCGCCCGCACCCGCCACCAGCAAGCAGGGGCTGGGCAGGGAGGCGCGGGCGGCATCGCTTAGAGCGAGGACCGGGCCTGTGCCCCGAGGGCAATCTGAGGGCGCTAACTTAAGACAGCCAAGCAGACCGTGGGATAGCGACCCCGCGAAAAGGCGAAAAACCCCAACCTAAGACACCACCAGACCCGCTCACAGAACAAAGGACTGAGCAGAGCTAGCTGGCTGCAGTCGGCCCACCCCACATCCCCCACCGAGACAGGCAGGGGAGCGCAGCCAGAGCCAGAAGGGGGCAACCGCGGCCCCAGAGAGGCTTCCCCTACCAACCTGCAGGCAGGCTTCATTGCTAACCAAGACTTCTTGGGTTCGGGCCAGTCAATATCCACCTGAGAAGGTGCGCCGGTTGTACACCCAGAAAACTGAGCGGCAGGGACCAGGGAGGCGATAAGTCGCAGCAACCGCGTTCGCCAAATGCCTGGTCACCTGAGCTGCTCAGACCGGGGAAGGCACAAAACGCAGGCCCAACCAAGTCTGTGCTTTTGTGGAGTACCCGAGTACCTGAACCTGAGCTGCTCAGACCTGGGAAGTGCATGCAACCCAGCGACGGCCGCGGACAGTTCCCGGCAGAGCAACCGAGAGCCTGAGCAGCATAAACAGGGAAAGCACACACGCCGTGAGAGGGGGCAATCGCAGTGTGGCCGAGACACTGCGAGCACTCCCCACAGACGCCAGTGATATTTGTTAGCAGCGTTCCTCCCTCCCAACAGCAGGACTGAACAGGTGACCCTATAAAAGTGTCCACCACCGCCCCCTTGTGTCAGGACGGGAATTAGACACTGAAGAAACCGGCAAACAAGAGCTTAAACAGAAGGAACTGCCTTGGAAGTGACAGATGGAGAAGTCTTGAGCTTACTGCAAGAATAAGACTGAAAACCAGAGGCAGAGGCTTAAGTCCAAATCCTGAAAACACCAGAGACCTCCTATTCCAGGAAACATTAATTGATAGGAGCTCATCAAATGCCTCCATACATATACTGAAACTAGGCACCACCCAAGGGTCAACAAGTTTCAGAGAAAGACATACCACGCAAATTCACCAGCAACACAGGAGAATAGCCCTGAACTTCAATATGCAGGCTGCCCAAAGCCACTCCATACCCACTGACATCTCAAAATCATTACTGGGCACTTCATTTCATTCCAGAGAGAAGAAATCCAGCTCCACCCACCAGAACACCAACACAAGCTTCCCTAACCAGGGAACCTTGACAAGCCGCCCATCCAACCCCACACACAGCGAAGAAACTACATAATAAAGAGAACTCCACAAACTGCCAGAAGACGGAAAGGCCACCCCAAGCACAGCAATATAAGCAAGATGAAGAGGCAGAGAAATAGGCAAGTTCACAGAGAAAGAAAGTAAAATAGAGGTTACGGAGAAATAGGGACGTTATTTAATGGATAGAGTTTCAGCTTGAGTTTTAAAAACAGTTCTGCAGACGGATGGTGGGGATGTTGCACAACAATGTGAGTGTGCTTCATGTCACTGAACTGTACACTTAAAAATGGTTAAATTTTAAAAAGCAAGGGCAAGAAAAAAGAATGAAGTACTGATATATGCTCCAACATAGATAAACTTTGAACAAAGGGTGCTGAGTGAAAGAAACCAGACATCGAAGCCACCTAGTATATGATTCCATTTATATGAAATATTCAAAATAGACAAACCCATACAGACAGAAAAGAGATGAGTGGTTTCTAGGGGCCAGAGAGCAGGGGAGGAGTCACTGACTGTAATGGGTATGGAATTTATTTGGGGGGTAATGAAAGCATTCTGAAATTAGACAGTAGTGATGGCTTTACAGCCTTGGAATATACTAAAATGCTGGGTGCTGTGGTTTATGAATTGTACCTTAATTAAAAAAAAAAATCAGGATCCTTTTTAAAAATTATTATTGGATTTCTTTAACTCTAGAGGTATATAATGAACTTGAAATAGTCCATCTTTACAGTCAAAGCCTTGTTTCCTTTGAAGGGAGCATCTTTGCCCCAGAATATAGCAGTAGACAGAATATCCTACCCTGTGAGTTACTGAGATTCATTTTCCCGTATGTCTTAGTCCATTCCAGGTGCTATAACAAAACACTGGTGGCAGCGGGGGCTTATAAACAGCAGAAATTTTATTTGTCGTACTTCTAGAGGCTGGAAAGTCCAAGGTCAAGGTGAGAGCAGACTCGGTGTCTTCTGGGAACCTCTATCTGCTCAGAGACTCTCCACGTGTCTTCACACGACGAAAGGGATAACAGGTCACTCTGTAGTCTCTTTAACAAAGGACACTAAACCCATTCATGAGGGCTTCCCTGGTGGCTCAGTGGTAAAGAATCTGCCTGCCAATCAGGAAACTCTGGTTCGCCCTCTGGGTCAGGAAGATCCCCTGGAGTAGGAAGTGGCAACCCACTCCAGTATTCTTGCCTGGAAAATCCCATGGACGGAGGAGCCTGGTAGGCTGCAGTCCATGGGGTCGCCAAGAGTCGGACACGACTGAGCGACTTCACTTTCACTTTTCACTCTCATGCATTGGAGAAGGAAATGGCAACCCACTCCAATGTTCTTGCCTGGAGAATCCCAGGGACGGGGGAGCCTGGTGGGCTGCCGTCTATGGGGTCGTACAGAGTCGGACACGGCTGAAGCGACTTAGCAGCAGCAGCAGCAGCAGCAGACATTCAATCCATCCCACTAAGACTAAGATAAAGCGCTGTATCTTCCTGTTCTTGTTTGTCTGATTTAGTCACCACTTCTTTTCTGTGCTGGTCTACAAGCTCCAGTCTCAGGATATTTACTAACCTAAAGAAGAAGAAAAAAAGTCATGTACACAGTATTTCTGGAAGACTTTACATATCCCCTGGAGAAAGAAATGGCAACCCATTCCAGTATTCTTGCCTGGAAAACCCCATGGACAGAGGAGCCTGGCAGATTACAGTCCGTGGGGTCGCAAAGAGTTGGACACGAGTGATCGATTTCACTTTACTTTTACAAGAAAGGGGGCAATATTGATTTTCTTCAGACAGGACAACTGTCTAAAGGGTGGAAGAGACTCTTACCTGGAGAGCCATTTATGTCTTTTGAATTTTTAATCATGTAAATGTTTTTGGCTCAGAGGGTAAAGCATCTGCCTGCAAAGCAGGAGACCTGGGTTCAATCCCTGGGTCAGGAAGATTCCCTGGAGAAGGAAATGCCAATACACTCCAGTACTCTTGTCTGGAAAATCCCATGGACAGAGAAGCCTGGTAGATTACAGTCCATGGGATCACAAAGAGTCGGACACGACTGAGTGACTTCACTTCAAATGTTTTTAATCACGTGAAGGTAATAGCTATTCAAAATAATAATAAAATTTTATAAAATAAATTCACTAAAAATGGCAAAATGAAAAATACCAAAATTTAAAATCTAGCTAAGTTTTTCTTGTATTTGTGTTTTTAAACTAACTTTGTTACCAACAACTTAAAAAAGAGACTTATAAAAAAAAGCAAACAAGATAGAAAGACATATGTAAATAAATGACTATATTTGCATTTTCATTCTACTTACTATGAATGGAAATCCCTAAATTAGTATAACCGGGGCTAATGTTCAGGCAGAATTCATTGGTTTGGGTGACCAGCCTCTGTCTATTTTGATTGGCTGGTAGCATTGCCAATTGTTAAACATATTTAATATCACCCTGGATGAAATTCAAGGTCTTCAAACTTTTAAAAAGATCTTGTTAATTCTTTTCTTTTACCATAACTAATAGAAGCATATATTTCAAAGGTCACTGATATTTGCAAAGATCACTAATTATCTCTGTACTCCAATCAGCCAAACTACAGGGTCAGGCATGGTTTTACCATGCTCCTTGTTGTACATTGCTTGATACTATCAGGCATTTAATAAATATTTTCTAAATGAATAAATGGTACTCACTGCTTTTCCTCTTTTGCTCAACAACAAACTTATTCCATAAATTCACTAGATCATATGGTAATCTTTATACCTCCATGAAAGCCACGTGAATTAACTTTGAAGGGGATATTTCCAGTTTATTTTTATTCAGTTTTCTCTCTCCACTTTATGTTTTAGGCTTTATTTGTCTGTGTGTTTTATGAACAACATAACAGACTGATAGCATAAGGAATACATTTTCAATAAAAAAAGGAAGGAGAGAAGTAAGGATGCAGGTTGTTTTAAATTTTCCTTTATTTATGGCCGTGCTGGGTCTTCCTTGCTGCGCAGGCTTTTATCTAGTCGTGCTGTGCAAGCTCCTCATTGCCACGGCTTCTCTTGTTGCAGAGCATGGACTCTGGAGCCTTCTCGTTTCACCTGTGGTGTGTGGGGTCAACACAGGTGCAGTAGTTGTGGCACATGGGCTTCGTTGCTCCGCTGAATGTAGAATCTCCCAGATCAGGAATCAAACCCGTGTCACCTGCATTGGCAGGTAGATTCTTTACCACTGAGCCACCAGGGAAGCCCAAGGATACTGATTTTTAAGCTTAGCATTACTTGGGATTTTCATTGTAGGAGTCAAGTATTGGCTTTAAAGCTCAATCTCATATTAGAAGTAAAGTCATTTTTAAAAACAATCTGGATAGTAAGGGGCAAGATGTAATATGAAGCATATTCAATGACAGACAATCCAAAAAGTATTTTATATTTACCAAGTGTGCACGCTCAGTCGTGTCTGACTCTTTTGCGACCCCATGAACTGTACCCCGCCAAGTTCCTCTGTCCATGGGATTTTCCAAGCAAGAATATTGGAGTGGGTTGCCATTTCCTTCTCCGGGGGAGCTTTCCAACCCAGAGATCAAATCCAGGTCTCCTGCACTGCAGACACGTTCTTTACCAGCTGAGCCACCAGGGAAGCCCAAGATAATATAACCAAAAAGCAAAAAAATAACAAGCCTCTTCCTTCACCTTGACCTCACTGCCTGAGAACTTTCCTTGCCTTGCCACTTGGTGTGAGATGAGTGGCACTGATGCCCTAGCAATTGTCTTCACACCTTGAAAGTGCAGCAAGAATCCTTGTAATGACTACTCTGAAAATGGGATCTTCACAATCCTATTGTCAAGAAATCCCTAAAGGCATTAAAAGTAACTATAAAATATAATTATGATATGATATGATAGTACTGTTGCTGTTCAGTCACTAAGTCGTGTCTGAGTCTTTCGTGACCCTGTGGACTGTAAACCCACCAGGCTCCTCTGTCCATGTGATTTCCCAAGCAAGAATACTGGAGCCAGTTACCATTTCCTTCTTCAAGGGATCTTCCTGACCCAGGGATTGATCCCCTGTCTCCTGCTTGGCAGGTGTATTCTTTTCCACTGAGTAACCAGTGATGGCCAGATAAGATAGTATAGCATAAAATAACATAGCACAATGTCGTACATTAATTATATATAATATTAATATTAAAAAGGAACTAACTGTAAAATGCGGTATCATACATGGCACCAGCATAAGAAAATGGCCCTAACTGCTCCCCTGTCTCACACGTTAGATCCCTGGCTATGATGGTATGGCTCTGTTTTTCTTGAAGAGCTGAAGCAAGAGATGTAGGACAGATATATATACTACTATATATAAAATAGATTTGAAAAAAAAACAGGAACCTACTATATGACACAAGGAGCTATATCCAATATCTTACAATAACCTACAGTGGAAAAGAACCTAAAACAGAATATGTGTGTGTGTGTGTGTGTGTGTGTGTGTGTGTGTTTGAATCACTGTGCTATATACCTAAAACACTGTAAAATAACAGTGCTTCAATTTAGAATTTTTTTAAAAAAAGAGAAAGATACTGGGCGATTACCAAATTCATGTACAGTTAATTCTTCCATGGATTATCTACTTTTTGGATTATTCCCAGCACCTTTTAAATTCCAAGGGGATTTCCCCAGCTTTTAAGCATTCTTCTCAGTCATCTACCCACCTTCACCTGGTAGAAGTTCAAGGAATGCAAATTCATTTTCTATTAGACTAAATAACCACAATTAGAAAGGAGAAACCCCCGAGGCAAAGAACACCTGCTGCTGCTGCTAAGTCACTTCAGTCGTGTCTGACCCTTAGGGACCCCACGGACTGCAGTGTACCAGGCTCCTCCATCCATGGGATTTTCTAGGCAAGAGTACTGGAGTGGCTTGCCATTGCCTCCTCCGAATTATGTGCTGAGCAAAAGTAATATAAAATGAATTTTTTTTAAAAAAGCAGATAAAGAATACTACTTTAACAGAAAAATGGAAAAAGGACATACATTTACAAAAGAAATACAAATGGCCAACAAACACATGAAAAGATATTCAACTTTACTAATAAAAACATACAAACATGATATATAACATTTTTGCCAATCAGATGAGCAAAAAGAATAACAGAACACAGCATAGGAGAGGGTGCAGAAAAAAGAATATCTTCAACATTCCCACACTTGGAGATACATTTTTCTTTTTTTTTTTTTTCTTTTTTTGGCTGTCCTTCACTCCTTCACGGCTTGCAGAGTCTTAGTTCCCCAAACAAGGACTGAACCCAGACCAAGGCAGTGAAGTGTCTAACCACTAGACCGCCAGGAAATTCTCCATTTTCAAGTACTACTGGAGAAAAAGTAAACTAGTTGGCATTTCAAAAAAATACCTATGGACATCAAAAGCTCTTAAAATGTACATACTTTGATTCAGCAGACCTATTCTCAATTTATTCTAAGCAAGTAAACACAAGTACACATGACGTATAACTGAAATGTTAGTACAACACTGTTTATAAAATAAAAACCCAGAGACAATCTGAAAGTCTACCAATAAGGAATTGGTTAAACTACAGCACAACCAACACATAACACACTCACTAAAAATGATGAGCAGGATCTGTATATGCTGACTTGAAAAGACAGTAACAATACAGTAAGTGAAAAATAAAATTTTAAATGGTTTACAAAACAGCATAGAGTCTCCCACTTTTGTCAAAAATATACATACGTGAAACAGAATAAAACTACCTGAATTGTTTAAAAATACAATATTATAGGGACTTCCCAGGACTCCACACTTCTACTTCAGGGGGCTCGAGTTTGATCCCTGGTCAGAGAATTAAGGTGCCACAAGCTGCACAGCGTGGTCAAAAAACAGAAACAAAACAAAAAAGGAGTAAAGTATTATAAATGCTGAAATGTTATTTTTAAATCTGTCACATGTTATTTCTGTACGGGAAAATTAAGTCTGCTAAATCTGTAAATGTGTGCTGACAATACTACTACTTGAATCAATGTTTACTGACTGTTGATTAAGTAACAAGCCAAGGGACACAAAAATGCCCTACCACAGGCAGCAAGAAAAGCAAAAAAAAAAAAAGATGATAAACTCAGAATGGGTCAAAAATTGATTTTCACTACTGAAAAAAAATCAGATCACCTCTCAGCTGAACCAAATATCATGCACAGTTAAAAAAAAAAAGTTGATATATATTCTAAATTGTTTTTCAATAATATAATGAAATAAATGCTTCTAATCAGGATCACGTGAGTATGGATAGCAACAATCCTTTTTCCTAAGAGAATCAGCCTTGAAGAAGCTGTAAGTTTCAGACAGCAGGACACAGAAGATTGAGCAAACCAAGAAATGCTGACAAAATACAGCAACTGATTACATAAAGGTTAAAAGATTTTTTGTATTCTTTTTGATATTATATCTTTGACTACAGAAATCTGCAGAATCTCAGCTGAATAAGGGAATTGCTGGATTAACTGGAGGGAACAGTCTCAGGCGCCAAGGACCAGTAGAAAATGAGGGGTCTGTAAACAGTTTTCCATGCCCTAACCCTGAGAAAAGAGACATTCACTTCTTTACAGAGCAATACAAGATATCTGGGAAAACTAATTTCAGATTAAGTGACCTGATGATTATTTCATCAGAAAACAAAAAGGACTAGATACACTGAACCCTACACTTTAATTTTTATCAATGTGTAACATCAGGAATCTGATATTCCCCAATTTACCAGTTCTCTTTTGAAGATAAAAAGTAAAAGCCCCTAAAATAAGGTGAGTATTTGTCCTGAAGAACAGCAATAAAGGGGATGCAGTCTTGGAACTGTCTTCAGAGGCTGGCTACAAAGCCAGACCCAAAGAACTCAGGTGGGAAAAGCAGGAGATGGCAACTGTGAAGAGGAAAGAAAGCAGGCTGAATCCCAGAAGAGACAATGACAAAAGTGGGCCCTGGGGGCTTGTCAGCAGGGCCCTGCAACAAAAGATGTTAGCAATTCTATTCCAATTCACACTTCCTGTACAGAAAGTGATTCCTTTCATCTTTCTCAGCTTAGATTTACTTATCTTGACACACCACAAATGTACGTAACATTTTGCGTTTCCAATTCAGAAATTAAAGGTTGCCTCAAACACACTGGCTACAATGGGAACAGGAGGATATTCTTTTGTCTTCTTTCAGAGTTTTCCAAGACTGCATTATAAGGATTAGCAATCACTACCTCTGAAGCTTCTTCTCTCAAGGAACATAAACAGCAAAGTACACACTGAGAGCATATCACTGCTCAAAGTGCTAGATTCCTTTTCCTAAAACTCATGTGGGTTTTGGCCTTTTGTTTTCCATATCTTTTTTTTTTTTTTTTTTAAATAAATTCACTCTCAGGATACTGTTTTCTGGTTGCTAAAGTTTATATAGCTCCATATTTAATTCTGAGGGCCTAGATTCTTACTAATCTCAAGGTATCACTTTGCTACTTTCTCTAATTTTTAAAGTCCATCTAGTCATCTACTGATTACAAAAGATAATCTAATCTTCCAGTGTGCTGAGTGATGGGGCTTAAAAAAATACAGGGAAAACATTCAAGTTCAAGATTAAAATGAACAGTAGGCATCAAAATCCAGTCCATCTTACAAATTATACATTACTTTTAAGACTGGAGAAAGCAGAAGCTCTTTTAAAACTAAAAGCAAAACTGGAAAGTTGAAAGATGGCCAGAATCTGGACTTTTAAAAAAAAATCAGGTTGAAATTCCAGCCTGGTTTCCCTTTTTCATTAAAATGTGTTCAGAAAATGCTCTAATATCAAGCTCCTGATTTTTCCCCCCCTTTAGCATGGTTGCATGTTTTGACTATAAAATTAGTTTAATGAGATAAACTTTGGGGACCAAGATTTTTTTAGGCCTACTAGCCTAGTTGTTTTTTCTTAAACTTCATTCACAGTGCATTCCTTGGATCCACCAAAACTGTTGCTAGTTCTCAGCATAACTCAAAGACTGTAACTCAAAGATAGATTCACCATTTACGATGCAACAGTCAGTTAAAACTGTTTTCTAGTCAAGGAGGAGTTGTTACTCTTCAAACATTCATTCCTAACCTTCCGGAAATGCCACTATTAAAAACCTTCACTTGTTTCCTCAAGACGCTGTGACCCTTCTCACAAATCTATACTGAACAATTCCTCTCATACATATTTCAAAGTCTTGCTTTTCATTTGCACTACTGCTCTTTTTGTGGCCAACTGCAGCTTTAAACGTCTCTAACTCTAGAGATTTAGGGGTTAAAAAACACTTGAGGCCAACACTGCTCTTCCCTGTGAAAGAAGGTAAAGATGCAGTAAGAACTGTTTCCTATCACAAGTCTCCTGAAGAAAATAAAGTCAACAGCAGTCTAACATCAACAAACTAACAAGCTCAGAGTAAGTTTTCAGTATGAAATCTCATAGTTTTACCAACACATACGAAACTTAAGTTGGAGAGAGAGATTCTCTGCCTGTGAAGTGGGCAACAGAGGACTTACAGGGAATTTAAAAGCCCCTCTCTCTGCCCAATGATGACGCTCTCACAGCACTGTGCTATACAAAGAAAGAACGTGCACTTTACTGTTTATCTTCCCCGCAAGGCTCCCTACTTCAAATATCTCAATCATGGCTGGGGATCTCTCTACAAAAATCCACCTCAATGTTCAAAGCACAAAACAAAGTTCAGAGGAATACAGTACCTAAGATGAAAACGGGATGAAAGAACCTACAGTCCTTTCTTCTTCTATTAATAGGGCACTGGTAGATTCGGGAGAGACGGAGAGGCAGGGAATATCAGTGGATGAGAAAAAAATAAATAACGGAGGAGGAGGAAAGAGAAGGTAGGACAGTAGGCTTTACTAATTACCTTACTTTCCTGACAGTTTCAAAGCATTTGGGGGGAGGGGGGTAGAGGAAGAACCCCCTAAAGAAAAAGCAACACTGTAAGAAGAATTGCATCTCGATTATCTTTTATTTTCAGCTCTATCTTTGGAAGCCAGGCCACTTCTATCTTATTACCTCTATGTTGTGGTTTGGCACTTCAAACAAACACTTTTTTGTTATTTTCCTTCTTCTTCTGGAGGAAAAAGATGGCATTGATTTGCCTAAAAGTACGGATGGGGGGAAAAAAAAAAGTACGGATGGAAAGCATTATCTTGAGGAGTAAATGGTTCTTAATAACAGAACTATGGATTCCTCTATCCCTTTGACTGTCAGCACATCACTAAAGGCTAAAAGAAGGCTCAAGAGGGAGGTAACATCCCCCTTGTCAAGTCTCTGTTTCCTTGCTCCTGCGATATTGGCTTTGCCAAGTAACCCAATTCCCGTAAATAAACATTACAGGTCTCTCCAAACTACTTCTATAAAATAATATCTTGCTTGACCAACCTTATAGAGCAGTCATTTATTTCTATAGCTGCTGAGCTGCTCTGCTGTTCTGTCTGCCTACATTCAGAAGGGAACCAAAATTCAAAATTTCATTTATTCTGGGCCAAAACCCAGACCTTTTGTCCTCCTTCCTAGATATGCTGCAACTTCAAGTTGGCTCCTCTGCCTAAGTTAGTGGCATATGCTTTTGTTCTTTTAAGAACGAAAGAAAAAACACCCCTTTTTCTCTTATTGAGGAAGGCACCTAACTCTGACAAAGGCCTCTAGGAAGATGCTACAATGCCTTGACATGTTTGCTGCTGCTGCTGCTAAGTCTCAGAGGCTACGGATGAATCTCACCGCCCTACCCCAGGGCAAACACACGGAGCGTCCAAGGGGGCAGAGGGGGAAGGCTCGAGGAGGAATATGCAGACTTTGCAAAACTGACGGGAGGGAGGAGAGGGGACAACATTCAGGACTAGAAACAGGAGGCAGTCCAGATGCTGCGACGCCGCCCGGCCCCGGGAAGCCCCGACGCCCCCCGCGCTCAGCCCTCGGCGCACTGCCCTCCCGCCACTGGCCGCGTCCTCCCCCCACAGCCCCCAGCGGCCCGGGAGCGCCACACGCCCCCGCGGCGCCGACCGAGCCCCAGGGCTGGCGCAGGGAGCGCGGCGCGGAGGGAGCGCGGACCACCCTCCAACAGGCTGCTCGGCGCGGGCTCGGGACCCAGAGGGTCAACCCCGTCCGCGGGCATCGGCCCGCCCCGGCGCCCAGGCCCAAACTCGGGCTCCTCCGCGCCCCGCCGCCCACCCCGAGAAAGCCCCGAGACACCCCTCCACAGCGCGGCGCCCACGGCTGTTGTTTCGGCGGCGACACGAATAACGCTCCCTGAGGAGGAGGGGCCGCGGCCGCTGGTGCCTCCTCGGCACCGGGTCAGACCGAGGAGCGGGCAGCCGCGGCGGCACCTCCTCAGTCCCCACTCCCGACTCCTTTTCCCGCTCGCCGGACGGGAAGGGGCCTGCACGACCCGGGGCTCACCTCACACCTCGGGGCCGGGCTCCCGGGAGGCTGCGACGCCGGCCGGGGGCGGCCGCGGGTCCCTCAGGTAAGCGGTATCAGCCACGAGCGCCGGCGAGCTTTTGCAACTGCCAGGGCGCGGGGGCGGGCGGGGGCGGGGAGCATGCGCGCGCACGTACGGCGCAGGCGCGCTGCGCTCGCTCCGCTGCGCGCTCGCATTTTGAGCCCAGCTTCTGGGTAGCAGTTAAATCAGAGAAGGCAGTGGCAACCCACTCCAGTACTCTCGCCTGGAAAATCCCATGGCCGGAGGAGCCCTGTAGGCTGCAGTACATGGGGTTGCGAAGAGTCAGACAGGACTGAGCGACTTTACTTTCCCTTTCCACTTTCAGGCATTGGGGAAGGAAATGGCAACCCACTCCAGTGTTCTTGCCTGGAGAATGCCAGGGATGGGGGAGCCTGGCGGGCTGCCGTCTCTGGGGTTGCATAGAGTTGGACACGACTGAAGCGACTTAGCAGCAGCAGCAGCAGCATTTTATACAAAGAAAAGTGGAAGTGTTAGTCCCTCTGTCGTGTCCGACTCTTTACGATCCAATGGACTGTAGCCCACCAGGCTCCTCTGTCCATGGCCTTCTCCAGGCAAGAATACTGGAGTGGATCGCCATTCCCTTCTCCAGGGAATCGTCCCGACCGACCCAGGGATGGAACCCAGGTCTCCTGCACTGCAGTCAGATTCTTTACTGTTTGAGCCACTAGTGAAACAATCCTTTTTTAAAGGTGCTCCCTAAATGATAATAAATACTGAGCTTCAGTTCAGTTCAGTAGCTCAGTCGTGTCCGACGCCTTGCAACCCCATGAATCACAGCACGCCAGGCCTCCCTGTCCATCACCAACTCCTGGAGTTCACTCAAACTCATGTCCATCCAGACATCTCATTCTCTGTCGTCCCCTTCTCCCGCCCCCAATCCTTCCCAGCATCAGAGTCTTTTCCAGTGAGTGGAAAAGACTTCTTCAGTCTTTTCACATGAGGTGGCCAAAGTATTGGAGTTTCAGCTTTAGCATCAGTCCTTCCAATGAACACCCAGGATTGATCTCCTTTAGAATGGACTGGTTGGATCTCCTTGCAGTCCAAGGGACTCTCAAGAGTCTTCTCCAGCACCACAGTTCAAAAGCATCAATTATTCGGCGATCAGCTTTCTTCACAGTCCAATGCTCACATCCATACATGACCACGGGAAAAGCCATAGCCTTGACTAGACGGACCTTGGTTGGCAAAGTAATGTCTCTGCTTTTTAATATACTATCTAGGTTGGTCATAGCTTTCCTTCCAAGGAGTAAGCGTCTTTTAATTTCATGGCTGCAATCAGCATCCGCAGTGATTTTGGAGTCCAAAAAAATAAAGTCTGACACTGTTTCCACTGTTTACCCATCTATTTCCCATGAAGTGATGGGACCAGATGCCATGATCTTTGTTTTCTAGCTGTTGAGCTTCAAGCCAACCTTTTCACTCTCCTCTTTCACTTTCTTCAAGAGGCTTTTTAGTTCCTCTTCACTTTCTGCCATAAGGGTGGTGTCATCTGCATATCTGAGGTTATTGATATTTCTCCAGTCATAAATATAGGTTAACGTCAGAAGATGAGCTATGGGAATTGCATCATAAGAGATCTCAAATGACATTTTCCATTGCATTAATAAATACTAATGCAGTAATACTATTTTTTTTTTTTTAAAGTAACGCTCCTTAGGCTAATTCTTATCAAGTCATTGTGTCTGGTGGAGCCAACACTGCCTCTACTGAGGGTGAGTGAAGCCGCTAAGAGCGTTTATGAAAATCAGTGTGGACCTGCTTCAGGTACTTCTAGATCCCTTGTACCTTCAGAGCCTCTAGAGATGTGCTCCTCTCACATTTTTATACAATTTACACATGGTCTTGTGAAAACTGTCAGGCATAGAACAGCTCTTGGCTCCTAGTGGGAGGTGGGAATGATGTAGAAATGATCACTGAATGTATCAACACGATCACATCTCAAAAACAGACCACTGAGTGAAAGAAGCGAACTACAAAGTATGTAAATTATGATAGCTCTTTAAAACAGTCACACTGTTTATGAGGCCATACATGTACATATACTAAGCATAAAAAGTGGACAAGTGCGCAGCACCCTAATTTCATGACACTGATGCCTCTAGGCAGGCAGGGTGGAAAATGGATCTGGGCAGCATGTAAAAGAGGCTTCAACTGTTAATCACACACACGAAGGAAAATGTTAACATTTTAAAAAATCTCTGCAGGGAGAAAAGGCTGTTTCTTAGGCAAGTCTGTAAACTTGTCTTTATGGTTGAAATGTTTCCTTTAAAAATAACGTTGAGGAACTTCCCTGGTGGTCCAGTAATGAAGACTCCACCCTCCCAACGCAGAGGACCTAGTTTTAATCCCTGGTCTGGGAACTAGTGAAAGACAGGAAAGCCTGGCGTGCTGCAGTTCACGGGGTTGCAGAGTCAAACACGACTTAGCGACTGAAGAACTACTGGGAACTAGATCGCACATGCTGCAATTATAAGATCAAAGATCTTGCGTGCTGCAACTAAGATCCAGTGCAGCCAAATAAATAAATGTTTTCAAAAGGAATTTTTAAAAATTTTAAATGAAAGTAATGTTAAATTTTCAAGGACATTGAGCCAATGTGCTCAGGACGGTGGACACAATGTGAAGGGTGTTGTTCATCGGGGGATCAGCCGTCACACTGATGAAGGGCTGAACAAGGAGAGGTCCAGAGATGCTAGTTGAGAGGATCAGTGAAAGGCACCTTATTTTCACAGATAAAAATATTCAGATCTAGCAGGGATAAAGTGTCAGGCTCTCTTTAATCCCATCTTTCTTTCATTCAATGTTATAACCACCAATAGAAAGTCTTTAATGAGCAGGAGCTTCACCGAGACACAACACTCTCCTCAGTTCAGTTCAGTTCAGTTCAGTCGCTCAGTCGTGTCCGACTCTTAGCGACCCCATGAATCACAGCACGCCAGGCCTCCCTGTTCATCACCAACTCCCGGAGTTCACTCAAACCCATGTCCATCGAGTCGGTGATGCCATCCAGCCATCTCATTCTCTGTCGTCCCCGTCTCCTCCCACCCCCAATCCCTCCAAGCATCAGACTCTTTTCCAGTGAGTCAACTCGTCGCATGAGGTGGCCAAAGTATTGGAGTTTCAGCTTTAGCATCAGTCCTTCCAATGAACACCCAGGATTGATCTCCTCTAGAATGGACTGGTTGGATGGAGCTCCTTGCAGTCCAAGGGACTCTCAAGAGTCTTCTCCAGCACCACAATTCAAAAGCATCAATTCTTTGGCGATCAGCTTTCTTCACAGTCCTAGGGAGTTGTTAAAACTGGTCTTTTTCTGAGTGAACCCGTTTTGACACCATCCATGTTAACTGGTAATACATGGTAACTTAGCATTGCATCTACTTACCTCCCCCAGGCCTCCACCCTTGCAAAAGTCTTTGTTTATTCATCATAGGTACAACCTGATCATAAAACATACAACCATACTTAAAACCACTGGGCTGGAATTCAGACAACATAAGATCTCATTTCAGTTTGGACACTCACTGATCCTTTGTTAATTCTAAAGAAAGCAGCGACCTCTATGAGCTTTACTTTTCATTTTCTTTGTAACTGGGAGATAGACAAATGCTGCCTATTTCAAAACAATGAAACAATATAAACATAGAGTTTACATTTATTTACCTTGGAAAAGGTAAATTTATTTATTTTAGGAAACATGAGATAATGAGGAAAGTCTTTTTTTTTTTTAATTTGGTTAGCTGCTGCCCATAAGAACTGTTGTACACTTCCCAGATGTCCCTTCTGAAACGTTGTTTTTCTCCAGCATTAGTTTATAGTTCTATCACAGTAGGTATTTCTACATTGCATTTTCAAATCCTCCTCATTAGATTTCTTTTTTTATTCTTGCACTCTCACTCTGCCTCTCATTACATGGTAGATGCTTCATAAATTTAATTAACTAAATTAGACCAGATCGTAACATTTCCCCAATTTGGAGTTATCCTTACTCAGGCAGGCCATCTACTGGTTCCCTGGTGTATCTGTTGCTGCTGCTGCTAAGTCACTTCAATCGTGTCCGACTCTGTGCGACCCCGTAGACGGAAGCCCACCAGGATCCCCCATCCCTGGGATTCTCCAGGCAAGAACACTGGAGTGGGTTGCCATTTCCTTCTCCAAGGCATGAAAGTGAAAGTGAAGTCGCTCAGTCGTGTCCGACTCTTCGCGACCCCATGGACTGCAGCCTACCAGGCTCCTCCATCCATGGGATTTTCCAGGCAAGAGTACTGGAGTGGGGTGCCATTGCCTTCTCCCGGTGTATCTGTTAGTCGGCCTGAATTCCTTAATCCAATACATTACAATTCATGTTGAAGCATTGCTGAGTTTGTGTGTTGGGCAATTTTCCCACGTTCTTCCACTTCCTGTGTGCAGGTGCTATTCTTTCATTGAACCTCTCCAGAACTGTTTTTCCTGCAACCTTCTTTTACCTGTTGGCCACTCTAAAAACCCGGAGAAACGGAGTTTACGTTTCAGAACCCTGGAGTGACCAGAACGATGTAACTGGGCATGCTCAGTAGGTTGGCCTGGTTTGGAACATACTTATGGCTTGAATGAGGGCATTTAACTTAATGCTGTTTGTTTCAGGATAGGCTGCATCTTCGTCCTAGCATTATATTGAGAGATGGCAGCCTTTCCCACCCTCTGGGCCCTCACACTTTTCCATATTGTCCTTGGGCCCAATTTTGGAGCCAGCCCTGTAGGATCTCCTGGCCAATCAAGAGGCCACACGTTGTTGCCTGAGACCCTGGATGCCAGCGAAAAGATCTATAGGTAGTGATTGGACTACTGGAAGGGGTGGGGGCTAGACGGAGTCACACAAACAGGAGCGATGGCAACACCAGCGCTAGAGGCTTGAGGAGAAAAACTTGAAGACAAAGACTTAAAGAGGTGAGAGCAGTGATCACCGCATGAAAAAGACGGAGACTCTTTTGAGAGCGCTTTTCTCAGGTCCTCCTGGGCTTCTCACGAGCCTCGGCAGTGAGCCCGGGAATTACATTTTGCTCTGTGTTAGCAGTTAAATCGGAGAAGGCAATGGCAACACACTCCAGTACTCTTGCCTGGAAAATCCCAAGGATGGAGGAGCCTGGTGGACTGCAGTCCGTGGGGTCGCTAAGAGTCGGACACGACCGAGCGACTTCACTTTCACTTTTCACTTTCATACACTGGAGAAGGAAATGGCAACCCACGCCAGTGTCCTTGCCTGGAGAATCCCAGCGACGGGGGAGCCTGGTGGGCTGCCGTCTATGGGGTTGCACAGAGTCGGACACGACTGAAGCGACTTAGCAGCAGCAGCAGCAGTTAGATTACCAGATGTATCATATGTATGAAATTAACAGCCAACAAAAAAATAATTATTTCTGTGCTTATCAAAGCACTAGCTCTTTGCATTGTCTTATAGTTTCTCTTTGCTTCCACCTAGTTGAGTATAAGATGAATTCATATTTAAATCGAACCGTACCCTATTTCCTGATCATTTCCTGGTAATCTCTATTTCCTTCTCTGATGATACTGCAGTGTACAATGGGTGAGCTGTGTGTTAGTGGAGAAACTCAACCGTGTTCTGCTCTGCAAACGCCAAATAAGAAAACGATTATCCTGAGTCTAACCCCAATGCTCAGTTCCTAATGTTGAGTTTTACCTTCTTTGCCACCAGCTTCAATCCTTAAACCACCTCCCCTCCACTATTGTGCTCACTCATTCAGCTGGTTTAGGCAAGTTTTTATTGAGCACCTACTGTGTACTACTGAGTTTAGGATTCAAGTGAGCACATTCAGAAAACCACATTAGCAAAGAAGCACTGGTTTTGCACCACATTCTCTGATCTGAAGTTCAGTGTGTCTGTACAGATAGTGCATGAAGGGAGAGACAGGAGGATGAACCAAAAAAGGTAAATTCATGGTGTACCTAGATTAGCATGCTAAGGATTCTGTAGCCATTATCGAGTCTCTGAAGGTTTTTGAGCTGAAAAATGACTAACAGACCTTTTAAAAACTACTTCCCGGAATACAGTAGTGGTTAGCCAAAGTTGGGGAGTAGGGAAATGTGGAGATATTGACCAAAGGGTACAAACCTTCAGGTATAAAATTATGTACTGCATAGTGACTATGTGGCGATGGTGGTAGTAGTTTAGTCGCTAACTTGTGTCCCACTCCTACAACCCCATGGACTGTAGCCCACCAGGTTCCTCTGTCCATGGCATTCTCCAGGCAAGAATACTGGAGTGGGTTGCCATTTACTTCTTCAGGGGGTCTTCCTGCTCAGGGATCATGGCGACTATAGTGAATAATAATATATACTTGAAATTTGCTACAAGAGTAGATCTCAAGGGTAATCACACACACAGAAGCTCACACATGCACACCACACACATGCACACACACAGTGACTATGGCAGGTGATGGATATGTTACATAGTTTGATTGTGGTAAGCCTTCCACAATGTATACATATATTAAAGCATCACCTTAAACATATACATTTTTATTTGTTAAACAATGCCCTCTTGTAGTAGACTGTAACATCCATTATAGTCCAGACTGTCTGTATACCTCTAATACAGACCTCATCGGTCTTTAGTGAAGTTGTGCAATGGGGACAGTGTGGAGAATGGCTTTGAAGATGGGATTGGAGGTGTGTAACCACTGGAACTTTACCAGAGGACCTATCCTTGCCTTTAAACATGACACTAGAAGCACACATTAGGGTAAGGGCCATAAGCCCTTTTTCTTCCCCTTTTCCAAGGAAAAATTAAAGGGGAACATGCTAGGACAGCCATTAAGGGGGAAAGAGGTCATGAATAAACAACAGCAAGCTTTGTATGTAGAAAGAGGGAAGGCAATTTTCTTTGTCTTGTATTTTTTTGTATGTTGTATGAAAGAGTCTGAGTGGTCTATGCTGTGAACCAGTGTGGGCATGCAGATATGCACACTGCCCCTCTTCTAGAATGGATGGAGGAGAAAACTGTAAAAGGATGATGACAGAAACCAGGGCAGGATGCCTCCACTTGCCTGCTTCAGTGAGACTGTTATCAAGAGGGTTCTGTTTCTCAGCCAGGCCCACCTCCTGAAACCAAACTTTATTCAAGTTGATTTGAAAAAAGCCTAATTCAAATAATTTCTAGCTCTGAAGAACCAGAAAGAAAAAAAAAAAAAAATGCAAAACCTTAGGGAGGCCCTGGAAAAGCTACTTTGTCCTAATCAGAAGTCATGCTTAGAATCAGTCAGATTGTTTTCTACTCAAACTGGGAAAAGAGAGTTTCTCAGCTTACAACAGAAGTTTTAACCTGGTATAAGCAAGGTGCATCACCGACTCTGTGGACATGAGCTTGAGTGTACTCCAGAAGTTGGTGATGGACAGGGAGGCCTGGCGTGCTGTGATTCATGGGGTCGCGGAGAGTCGGACACTACTGAGCGACTGAACTGAACTGAACTGAACTGAATGTTAATATGCATTTTTCTAGGGAGAAGATTCATAGTTTTCATCATATCCTCAAAGAGTTTTATGGCCCTGAAAAAAATAAAATAAAACATTAAAAACAATTGGTTTAAGGAATTCTCTGGCGGTCCAGTGGTTAGGACTCTGTACTTTCATTGCAGAGGACCAGGGTCAATCCCTGGTTGGGGACTAAGATTCTGCAAGCCGAGTGGCTTGGCCTAAACAGATAAATAAAAATTAAACACTCTCACTCACACACACACACACACACACACAACTTCAATCAGTTTAAATAGAAGAAACATCAAACATGAATAAATAGCAATAAAAAAGGAAATATGTGATTTTTAACTGAGCAGATGTAGACTCAGTGACCGTGCTTTCTATATTTGCCTGCTCATGTGTATTTTTATAGCAGACAATTAATAATACTGTAATGAAATCATTTCTTACACCTTTGCAACTTAGCTGTTAGGAGCTAAGAATGTGAGGGCTCATCTCAACCTCCTTAATTTCTCCTTATTCCAGTGGAGTGGTATCAGCAGGCAACTGCAGGAAGATATTATCTATGGTTTAAAACCCTGAGGTTTTAAAATATTGGCTTTATCTTCAGCTCTAATTTAAACCTGAGTGGGAATATTACATGTCAAGTGAGAGTCACAAAATTTCAGATCTAGCATTTGGGGGAATCCTCTGTAAGTCAAAAACTTATGGTTTTTTAATTTAAAAAATATTTATTTTTATTTATTTATTTGGCTGTGCCAGGTCTTAGTTGTGGCATGTGGATCAAAAAATTGTCTAGGTGAATTCCCTGGTGGTCCAGGGGACCTGGGTTCTACCCATGGTCAGGGAACTAGATCCCACATGCCCTAAAGAAGACCTGGCTCAGCCAGATAAATAAATAAAAATAAATATTTTTTTAACCGTCTTATATTTGCTGCTATAATTTTTGGAGCCCTGGGTCAGGCAGGCAAATCCTGTGCAGTCCCCAACTCAGCACTGCTGCTTTGGATATGAAACAGACCTTCAGAGAGGAAGAAGGCACAAACAGAAACACTGAGGATATATACTGAAAATGCCATCAATCTGCTTGAAATATTTTTTACCTTGAAATATTTTGTTGTGCCCCCTTCCAGGACAGGCTTTGAAGAACTCTGTAAATAACAGAGAGTTCTAAGAAAATCTGTGGTGAAGCTATTTATTTTTTTTTTTACTTTTTATTTTGCATTGGAGTATAACCAATTAAGAGTGTTGTAGTAGTTTCACATGAACAATGAAGGGTCTCACCCATACATACACATGTATCCCTTCTCCCCCAGACTCCCCTCCCAGCCAGGCTGCCATTGAGCACAGTTCCCTGTGCTATATCGTGGGTCCCTGTTGGTTATCCATTTTAAATATGTGTGCACCTGTCCAAGTCAATCCTAAAGGAAATCAGTCCTGAATATTCACTGGAAGGACTGATGCTGTAGCTGAAGCTCTAAAACTTTGGCCACCTGATGCGAAGAGCCAACTCCTTAAAAAAGACTCTGATGCTGGGAAAGAGTGAAGGCAGGAGAAGAAGGGAGGCAACAGAGGTTGAGATGGTTGGATGACATCACCAACTCAATGGACATGAGTCTGAGCAAACTCTGGGAGATAGTGAAGGACAGGGAAGCCTGGTGTACTTCAGTCCATGGAGTTTCGAAGAGTTAGACACAACTTAGTGACTGAACAACAGCTGTCATGGTTAAGACTCAGCGTTTCCAATACAAGGGATGTGAGTTCCATCTCCGGTTGGGGAACTGAGATCCCACATGCCGGGAGACCACAAAAATGAAAGCGGACATAGACAGTACTGGGCATCTAAAACCAGTGTATTTTCCCCAATAAATCCAAATCTGTCTATATGTAAATTCTTGGCCTTGTCCATTGTACTATTCTACATCTTAAATATGGTAGCAAGCTAGAGCCCTTGTTAGCTAGATGTCAGAAAGTTAACAGAGGAAGAAGGAGGTCACAAGGGACAAAGATGGAGTAGTTCAGATTGCACGGTGATTCTATAAATACTTCTTTCTGACCCGTATGGTATGTTCCTAGCTACGAGTGATTCTGATTTTTTCCCCTTGGTCCAGTGAAAATCAAACTGAGTTAAACAGACCTGGGTCTGGTTCCCTGTTTCACCACCTACTGTCTGTATAACTCTGGGCAAAGCATGTAACTTCAGTGAGCCTCATCTTCTTCATCTGTAAAATAAGCTAAAATCCACCACCTTATCATATTCTTATGGGTTTTAATTGAGCAAACCTATTAAGTGCCTGACATATAAAATGCTCTCAGTAAATGTTACTCTCTCCCTAGTCCCTGTCCCAGTGTACTCAAAAAGATTTTATGGTATTAGTATTTTTAGTATTCTGAAGATTGTATGATTCATTTCTTCCGCAGGTGTAGTTTTTCTTACAGAAGAATATCCAGTTATTTGATGATGGCATTTGCACCTCCTAAAAACACTGAGAAGGCAATGGCAAGCCACTCCAGTACTCTTGCCTAGAAAATCCCATGGATGGAGGAGCCTGGTAGGCTGCAGTCCATGGGGCCGCTACAAGTCAGACATGACTGAGCGAATTCACTTTCACTTTTCACTTTCACACATTGGAGAAGGAAATGGCAACCCACTCCAGTGTTCTTGCCTGGAGAATCCCAGGGACGGGGGAGCCTGGTGGGCTTCCGTCTGTGGGGTCGCACAGAGTCAGACACGACTGAAGTGACTTAGCAGCAGCAGTAGCAGCAGCAGGAAAAACACAGATGGTCCCAAAATGCAGACAAAGATAAGCACCTGGACACCCCTAAACCTTCAGCTTTTGAATGACGGGGTAAACAATAAGAACTATTTTATTGGTTGAAATCAGGCTTTAAAGGGAAAAAGCATTAAAGATTTGGTGATCAAAACATGAACAGGAATTGCTTAGGATTGTGTAGTAGATACAAAAAAAAAAAAAAAAAAAGAAGGATTTCTTCAAAAATTTTAATTGAAAAAAATTGAAATAAATTTAGAACAAAAAGAAAGAAAACTTTAATTGAGCCCCAGTTACATGGCCAGAGTTGGCAAGAGATACAGAGTTCCTGCTTAGAAAGAAAGATCTTAGGGACTTCCCTGGTGGTCCAGTGGCTAAGACTCTCTGCTTCCAGGGCTGGGGCCCAGGTTCCATCACTGGCCAGGGAATTCAGTCCCACATACTGCAACTAAAGACCTTGTGCGCTGCAACTAAGACCAGCGCAGCCAAATAAATTAATAAATATTTTTAAAAGATTCAGGAGATGAGAAGGCGGGGTGTCTGCCAGCTCCCCTTCCCCTCCATATCCAGCGGGCTCTCAGGCTCTGTGCGTCTCCTCCGGGCTCTCAGGCTCTGTGCGTCTCCTCCCGTGTCTCTGCATCCAGACCCCTCTTCCCCTGTGACTTGTGCGCATCCAGCTCCACGTTCTCAGTTCACACACTCGGGGGTGCCCTGGCACATTTCAGTAACGCCTCAACTGGTTTCGCTGCCTCTAATCCATCCTCTATTCTGGTCCCAGAACGATCTTTCTAAAATACCAAGCTAATCCTATGAAGCAAAACCAGTAACAGACTGCTCCCAAGCATAAATTCCACCCTACCCCCCATGCATAGCACTGAGGACCCTTCATGTGTGTCAGTCACTGAGTCGTGTCTGACTCTTGGAGACCCCATGGACTATAGCCCGCCAGGCTCCTCTCTCTGTGGGATTCTCCAGGCAAGAATACTGGAGTAGGTTGCCATCACCTCCTCCAAGGCATCTTCATGACCCACGGATCAAACCCAGTGTCCTTTATATCACCTGCTAAAGTTTTCTTTTTTAAATTTATTTGGCTGCAATTTTTGTTGAAGCATGTGAACCCTTAGTTGCAGCATGTGGGATCTAGTTCCCTGACCAGAACTCAAACCCAGGCCCCCTGCATTGGGAGCATGGAGTCTTAGACCCTGGACCACCAGGGAAGTCCCAGCAGGTGAGTTCTTTAACACTGGCGCCACCTGGGAAGCCTGAAAGCTTTTGTCAAATTTTATGAGAATTTCTAGGGAATTCCCTGGTGGCCCAGTAGCTCAGAGTCTGTGCTCCCAATGCAGGGGGCCTGGGTTCCACCTGTGTTCAGGAAACTAGATCCCACATGCTGCAACAGTTTGCATGCTGCAGCTAAAGAAACCACATGGCACAACTAAGACCCAGTGCAGTCAAATAAATAAAAATGTTTAAAAATTTCACGATAATTTCTAGATGAGCAATGATAAGAGAAATAACAATTTCTATTAGAAATGATATTTATTTTGTTGTTCAGAACTCCCATGTTATCCACCCCCTCCCCCCATTTTTATTTTGGTTTAGTTAGGTTCTAGTCTGGAGTAAAAGTAGTTTCAAAAATCTTAGCCTGCCTTATGTAAAATAGATAGGCAATGGGAATTTGCTGTATGGCTCAGGAAACTCAAACAGGGGCACTGTATCAACCTAGAGGGGTGGGGTGGGGAGGGAGAGGGGAGAGAGGTTCAAAAGGGAGAGGATATATGCATACCTATGGCTGATTCATGTTAAAGTTTGACAGAAAACAACAAAATTCTGTAAAGCAAAATCCTTCAATAAAAAAAAATTAAAATAAAAAAACTGTCAAATCACTATGTTGTACACCTGAAACTAACATTATATGTCAATTATAATTCAATAAAAATCAAATATAATACAAATACAAAAAGTCTTGGCCCGTGTATATACCCATATGTATGTGAATGAATGTGTCAGTACTTAGACACAGACATGGAATTTGCATATGTATACAGCAAACTGTTAATAGTGTGTGCACATGTGCTCAGTCTTGTCCGACTCTTTGCAACTCCGCAGACTGTAGCCCTCCAGGCTCCTCTGTCCATGGAATTTTCCAGGCAAGAATATTCGAGTGGGTTGCCACGCCCTCCTCCAGGGAATCTTCCCATCCCAGGGATTAAACCCACGTCTCTTTATGTCTCCTGTATTGGCACGTGGGTTCTTTACCGGTTGAGCCACCAGAGAAGCCCAACTATCAATAGTGGTTTCCCCTAAAAAGTTCGACGACATGGAAGAGTGGGAGGGAAGTCTGTTAGAAGAGAGAGTTTTTTTTTTTTTTTTTTTTACCGTATACAGTGCAATGATATTTAACAATTTAAAAAACAAATATAAGTAAAAGCGAGCAAAGAACAGTAATGCTGAGAATTGAAAAAACACAGGTTCCAGATCAGCTGCACTAAATAATCTCCTGCTTGACTTCAGCGAGTCTCTTATGCCTCTGATCTTCACTACCTGCCTTTGGAAATTGAGTGACTTGGATCAGATGACCTCAACGGTCCCTTCCAGGTCTAACATTCAGACTGTGTAAAGGGGTTAAAAATAGATGCCCAGGTTTACAGCTGGGAAGACCGTGTGCATACGATGACTTCAAGGGCTTTTCTGCAACAGGACACTTGCCAATGATCAGCGTGATTTTTTGGTCCTCTTTTTTTATTTTGGCCCACACTGCACAGCAGATGGGATTTTAGTTTGCTGGCCAGGGGTAGAAGCCATGCACCCTGCATTGCAAGCGCAGAGTCTTCAACACTGTACCACTACGGAAGTCCCTGGTGGTGTTTTAATTTTGCCTTTTTTCTATTCTGTAGTACAATGAAAAATATGAAACTGTTTCAGTCTAAAATAAATCTCATAGGAGTTTAACTTCACAAGAGGCTTTAAGCAGAGAGATTGAATTCAAATGTAGATGCCAAAATTATAGCATCATCAGATTACAAGATAATTCAGGCCTTGTGAAAATTCTGAGAGGAGGAATGTTTTATAAGTATGTATTTCTTTGCTGTCTAGTGTAGGATTTTTTTTCCATCTAGTGTTTTAATTGAAAGTGATCAACGTTTCTTTTTTATTTAAGTATGGTTCACACATGAAGTACAGTACTGCTGCTGCTGCTGCTGCTAAGTTGCTTCAGTCGTGTCCAACTCTGTGCGACCCCACAGACGGCAGCCCACCAGGCTCCCCCGTCCCTGGGATTCTCCAGGCAAGAACACTGGAGTGGGTTGCCATTTCCTTCTCCAGTAGTACAGTACACCTGTAGTTAAAAGGATATTCTGAGAAAAAGCACCTAACCACCATCCATTGGTCATAATTTAGGAGCCCCAAAATGTCTTACGCCTCCATGGTAATGATGTCACATGGTGAAATATGCAACCACAGTGTCAACAGACTAAAATAACAAGGATGGAATTTTGACTTAACAGCAGACTCTGAGTAAACTGTGATGTAAACAAACTGCAGCATTCTGCAAGGAAAGACGGTTCTCTCTAATGTTTTCCAGGCTCTTTTTTTATTTTAATTGAAGTATGGCTGATTGACAATGTTGTGTTAGTTTCAAAGTGAAGTCGTGAAGTCGTGTCCAACTCTTTGCGATCCCATGGACTGTAGTCTACCAGGCTTCTCTGTCCATGGGATTTTCCAGGCAACAGTACTGGAGTGTGTTGCCATTTCCTTCTCCGGGGGATATTCCAGACCCAGGGATAGAACCCAGCTCTCCTGCATTGCAGGCAGACCCTTTACCCTCTGAGCAACCAGTTTCGAGTGTACAGCAAAGTGACTGTTATGCATATATATATATATCTATTCTTTTTCATGTTCTTTCCCTTATGGGTGATTACACAGTATTGAGTAGTGTATGCACTATAAGTAGGTCCTTGTTGGTTATTTATTTTATATATAGCAGTTTGTATATGTTAATCCCAAACTCCCAATTTATCCTTCCAACCCTCTTCCAGCTTTTTAAGATAAAAAATCTGATTGCAAATCCTTGGAATGAAGACTAGCTCCCAACCAGACTATAAGATTCTGAGTCTTCCTGAGAACCTGACAGTTAAATAATTTGTTCCAAATTTTACTTCTTGTCAAGGGTAGAGTCAGAACCAGATCTGAGTTTGTCTAATGTTTCTCTTTCTGCCCCTCATGCCTATCAGTTCCTACCTGACTCTAATCGTCTTTTGGTGAAGAACTGGATTTGCTTGGACTCTGCTTAGACTTGGTCATTGACCCTCTAAAGACCCTACCTCCCACCCTCTTTATTATCAATGACTGACTTTATTTATTAATTTATCTAAATATTAATTTTATTTATTTATTTGACTGCACTTGGTCTTCATTACGGCATGCAGGATCTCTAGATGCGGCGTGTGGAATCTTTTTAGTTGCAGCATGTGGAATCTAGTTCCCTGACCAGAGATGGAACTCGGGCCCCCTACATAGGGAGTTTGGAGTCTTAGCCACTAGACCACCAGGGAAGTTCCTCCTCCACTTTCTTGCTGACTCTCCATACACCTTCAAGTCACTGCCCCTTTCTTTCTGATGCCTTCTGTTGTCATTGGACACCACGATGGTCCTCCCAACCTCCTTTGGAAAGGAGGTTGTCATCCTGGGACCTAGTTGGTTTTTTTTTTCCCCACTGTCAGGTCAAACCATGGGCAGCAATTCATTGAGAATATAGGGCTTGAGGTCAGAATAGGGAAGATCAAGGTTGGGGGTCAGAATAGAAAGACCATGGTTCTAGCAGGGTTTCCTAGGTGTTAGTGATAAAGAATCTGCCTGTCAATGCAGGACATGCAAGAGATGTGGGTGTGATCCCTGGGTCAGGAAGATTCCTCTATAGTCCAGTATTCTTGCCTGGGAAATCCCATGGACAGAGGAGCCTGGCGGGCTACAGTCCATGGGGTCTCCAAGACTTGGACATGACTAAGCACGCTTGCACCGCATGGCTTTCTAGTGAGGAACCAAGTATATTTATTCAGCTGAACATACAGTCTGGAGCCAATGATTTTTCTTTAAAATCTATAAAGGTAACCCTTTGGGCCTCTGCTTATCCTCTCTAAAACAGAAAAATTGAACAAAAAGATCCTAAGATTCCTTTTAGGAATCTAAAATTCTATGACATCTGAATCTCTTGTTGTTGTTCAGTCAGCAGGTGTTTTGTTGACAGCTTCCCCTGGAACCTGTGGATTATATAAGGGAAAATAGCTGTAATCTTGGAGAAGGCAATGGCACCCCACTTCAGTCCTCTTGCCTGGAAAATCCCATGGATGGAGGAGCCTGGTAGGCTGCAGTCCATGGGGTCGCAAAGAGTCAGATATGACTGAGGACTTCACTTTCCCTTTTCACTTTCACACATTGGAGAAGGAAATGGCAACCCACTCCAGTGTGCTTGCCTGGAGAATCCCAGGGACGGGGGAGCCTGGTGGGCTGCCGTCTATGGGGTCGCACAGAGTCGGACACGACTGAAGTGATTTAGCAGCAGCAGCTGTAATCTACCTGGGAAGAGAAAATGAACCAAATCACCTGGTGGGCAATAGCGAATCCTAGAAAGGCCAGGTGGAGCTTGGGCTGCAAGTGGAGGAGGAGTTGGGAAGAGTGAGAGCAGTGGGTGCCAGAAAAATGCTGGTACCCGACACTTGGGAGGGGAATTAGATGCTTGATAGGATTTTGTTAGACACAAGAGAAGGGTTCAGGAAATGTGTGAATCCTGATTTTTCTCTTGTTTTTTTGTTATTCTTTATTTTTTCTTGGCTGCACTGTGTCTTCGTTGGTGCACGAGGGCTATCTCTGGTTGCAGCGAGTGGGGGCTACTTTCTAGTTGCAGTCCGTGGACTCTAGGACGTGCGGGATCAATAGTTGTGGATCACTGGCTTAGTCGCCCCAAGGCATGTAGAATCTTCCCCGACCAGGAATGGAACCTGTATGCCCTGCATTTGCAGGCAGATTCTTAACCCCTGAACCATCATGAAAGCCCTGAATCCTGATTTTTCAGTCTTCTGAAAAATTCCATAGGTATTTTTTTTTTTTTAATAGGCTCTCTTCTCTTTTCTTTATCTTTGCTTGCTTGTTTTGACCACTCCATTGGCCTGTGGGACCTTAATTGCCCAACCAGGGATTGAACCCTTGCTTTCTGCAGCGGAAACAGAGAGTCTTAACCACTGGACCACCAGGGGAAACCCCTCTTCTGTTGTCATCTAGAAATTTTGAGAGTATCTGTCACTGTTATTTGAGGGTCCCAGTAGCCCAGGGGGCAGTTAGTTAGGAGGGAGGAGAAAATGGTATTCTTTTTCTTCTCTAAAGTATAAAAGTGTCTACCTGTGATATATGATATCCCCTGGTTAGTAGCAAAGATGGCATTTTACAGGCCTTGAGGTTGTTGTTGAATCAATTATTTCAGTCTCCATTTTGCCTGCCCTTTGAAAGCAGAATTTGAGATTCTAAAATAAGGATGGAAAACACACCTGTTGGAAGCATGAAACCAGCTCCTCCTCCTCCTCAAAAGGGAAGAAATAGGCCTGAGCTAGTTTCTAAACAGGCATGTTCTGACAGTGCGAGAGAGTTTAGAAAGTGCCAAGAGGAAGGGGAAACACGGAGCCCAGTTTTGAAGCCGGCAGAGAGCGCAGTGTGGACGTGAGAGAGGCAGCCACGCCTGTTGCCTGCTTCCTCCTGCTTCCTGGCTCCAGGCCGCCCTCCTCTGCCAAAGCTTCTCACTCTAGAAGTCCCTTCCTCACCCATTCAGATAGATACACAAATGACTGGAGCTCAGGAAAACACCTCTCCACTGATATGTAAATACACTCACACGGTAGCAACACATCCAAAGGACATTTGTCACAAGCATATTCATTCATTCCTTCCAGCAAGCTTGAGCACCTGTAATATGCCACGCACAGCACTCTGCAGTGGAGACATCAAGGTGAATAAGACATAATTCCGGTCCTCAATGGTATATAACAACAAACCTATACAGATAAACACTGAGCTATAAGCCCAGAGGCACACACATGCACACATATATGGAATGCACAGCCACTGACATGTGAACTCATGAAATAGAAAAACAGAGCTGCTCACTCATAAATTGCACAAGTTCTAATACTAGAAATGCTGAAATATTTGGAGGGAGTTTGTCTGTTTTCTTATTTTTCCTTTGTCAGTTTTGTCATTGCCTTTCAAATTCCAAAAATGATTTCACTTTATAGTTCCATTCTTTTCTTATTTCTTGCCTTTAAAAAGTTACTTATTCTTTAAGATGAATTGTCTCACATGTAGAAACTGAGAAAAAAGAAAGTTTGCCCAAGTTATAAATAAAGTTACCCTATCAGGTATAAAATCTGTCTCTTTATACTCAGTTGATAAAATGGAAAAGACTGTCAATATTTAGTGATTGATCCTTTAATGATGTCTTTTAAAATTTTATTTATTTTTGACTGTGCTGGGTTTTCATTGCTGTGCGCGGGCTTTCTTTAGTCTCGGCAAGCAGGGGCCACTCTCTGGCTGCAATGAGCAAGCTTCTCATTATGATGGCTTCTCATGTTGGGGCTCAGGGGCTCTAGGGCATGCAGGCTTCAGTACTTGTAGTACATGTGCTTAGTTGCACCGAGGCATGTGGAATCTTTTGGAACCAAGGATTGAACCCACGTCCCCTGCATTGGCAGGCAGATTCTTAACCACTGGACCATCAGGGAAGTCCTAATGATGTCTTTTTAATGGGTATTTTGAACCACGAAATATGAAATCATTCCATCTTTTTTTTTTTTTTTAATTGTAGGTATTTGAAGAAAGAAGAGCTCTGCTTGGAAAATGGGTAACTATTTAAAGTATACTTGATGCTAAGTCGGAAAGACAAACACCATATGAATATCACTTATATGTGGAATCTAAACTGTGGCACCAATGAACCTATCCTTGAAACAGAAACAGATTCACAGACGTAGAGATCAGACTTGTGGTTGCCAAGCGGGAGGAGAGGAGGGAGCAGGACGGACTGGGAGTTTGGGGTTGGTAGATGCAAGCTGTTCCATATCGAGCGGCTCAGCAACAAGGTCCTACTGTGTAGCACAGGGAGCTATATCTAGTATCCTGGAATAAACCGTAATGAAAATGAACATTAACAAAGGAATGTATATAAATCTATAGATCTATATATCCATATCTAAGTTACTTTCACACTTCCTCAAAGGAAACACAGTCTCAATGACTATTGTCCATGATCAAAGTACAGCAGCTCCACTATGTATGAATGAGTTCTGTTCCAAAAGTGAATTCATAGGTCCACTTTGATCGTAAATCCAACAAAGTTAGCCTCGGTACCCAACTAACACAACTGGCTACATCCCGCCATTTGTAAGCTTGCTTCTAGATATCCTGGGCTTGAAATTTAAAAACTGCCCTACTGTCCTGTAGAGTACACAGAAGCACAGCCACTTGTAGAGGATGGACACACGTGACCGTGCACGCCAGACACATGAACTAATGTGACTGGACCTGAGAAAACACATTCGCATCTTTGAAAGTTAGAAACTCAAATGTTTGTATGAGGGGACTTACTCTGTCCTTCTCTGGCTAATGCGTATTACTCATCAGATACCTCTACAGTCTCATTGAGAGTCTCTTCCACCCAAGAGAACTGGAGACATGGTCATACAAAAATGTGTACACTAATGTTCACAGTGGCATTGTTCATAATCGTCAAAAATGTAAACACCCACACGTCCATTTGGTGAGAAGTGGATAAACAAAACGGGGTCTATGCAAACAATGGAGTAGTGTTCAGCCTTAAACTGAAAGGCAGCTCTGTTTCAATCTACTCACATGACTGAACTGTGAAGACCTTGTGCTACGTGAAATAAACCAGACACAAAAGGATCAATATTGTTTGATTCCACTTTTATGAAGTTCTTAGAATAGGCAAATTCACAGAGAAAGAAAGTAAAATAGAGGTTACGGAGAAATAGGGACGTTATTTAATGGATAGAGTTTCAGCTTGAGTTTTAAAAACAGTTCTGCAGACGGATGGTGGGGATGTTGCACAACAATATGAGTGTGCTTCATGTCACTGAACTGTACACTTAAAAATGGTTAAATTTTAAAAAGCAAGGGCAAGAAAAAAGAATGAAGTACTGATATATGCTCCAACATAGATAAACTTTGAACATAGGGTGCTGAGTGAAAGAAACCAGACACCGAAGCCACCTAGTATATGATTCCATTTATATGAAATATTCAAAATAGACAAACCCATACAGACAGAAAAGAGATGAGTGGTTTCTAGGGGCCAGAGAGCAGGGGAGGAGGAGTCACTGACTGTAATGGGTATGGAATTTATTTGGGGGGTAATGAAAGCATTCTGAAATTAGACAGTAGTGATGGCTTTACAGCCTTCCGTTCCGTTCCGTTCCGTCGCTCAGTTGCGTCCGACTCTTTGCGACCCTGTGGACTGTAGCCTACCAGGCTTCTCCGTGCATGGGATTCTCCAGGCAAGAATACTGGAGTGGGTTACCGTTTTCTTCTCCAGGGGATCTTCCCGACCCAGGGATCAAACCCGGGTCTCCTGCATTGAAGGCAGATGCTTTAACCTCTGAGCCACCAGGGGTGCTGTGGTGTATGAACTGTACCTTAATTAAAATAAAATCAAGATCCTTTTTAAAAATTATTATTGGATTTCTTTAACTCTAGAGGTATATAATGAACTTGAAATAGTCCATCTTTACAGTCAAAGCCTTGTTTCCTTTGAAGGGAGCATCTTTGCCCCAGAATATAGCAGTAGACAGAATATCCTACCCTGTGAGTTACTGAGATTCATTTTCCCGTATGTCTTAGTCCATTCCAGGTGCTATAACAAAACACTGGTGGCAGCGGGGGCTTATAAACAGCAGAAATTTTATTTGTCGTACTTCTAGAGGCTGGAAAGTCCAAGGTCAAGGTGAGAGCAGACTCGGTGTCTTCTGGGAACCTCTATCTGCTCAGAGACTCTCCACGTGTCTTCACACGACGAAAGGGATAACAGGTCACTCTGTAGTCTCTTTAACAAAGGACACTAAACCCATTCATGAGGGCTTCCCTGGTGGTTCAGTGGTAAAGAATCTGCCTGCCAATCAGGAAACTCTGGTTCGCCCTCTGGGTCAGGAAGATCCCCTGGAGTAGGAAGTGGCAACCCACTCCAGTATTCTTGCCTGGAAAATCCCATGGACGGAGGAGCCTGGTAGGCTGCAGTCCATGGGGTCGCCAAGAGTCGGACACGACTGAGCGACTTCACTTTCACTTTTCACTCTCATGCATTGGAGAAGGAAATGGCAACCCACTCCAATGTTCTTGCCTGGAGAATCCCAGGGACGGGGGAGCCTGGTGGGCTGCCGTCTATGGGGTCGTACAGAGTCGGACACGGCTGAAGCGACTTAGCAGCAGCAGCAGCAGCAGACATTCAATCCATCCCACTAAGACTAAGATAAAGCGCTGTATCTTCCTGTTCTTGTTTGTCTGATTTAGTCACCACTTCTTTTCTGTGCTGGTCTACAAGCTCCAGTCTCAGGATATTTACTAACCTAAAGAAGAAGAAAAAAAGTCATGTACACAGTATTTCTGGAAGACTTTACATATCCCCTGGAGAAAGAAATGGCAACCCATTCCAGTATTCTTGCCTGGAAAACCCCATGGACAGAGGAGCCTGGCAGATTACAGTCCGTGGGGTCGCAAAGAGTTGGACACGAGTGATCGATTTCACTTTACTTTTACAAGAAAGGGGGCAATATTGATTTTCTTCAGACAGGACAACTGTCTAAAGGGTGGAAGAGACTCTTACCTGGAGAGCCATTTATGTCTTTTGAATTTTTAATCATGTAAATGTTTTTGGCTCAGAGGGTAAAGCATCTGCCTGCAAAGCAGGAGACCTGGGTTCAATCCCTGGGTCAGGAAGATTCCCTGGAGAAGGAAATGCCAATACACTCCAGTACTCTTGTCTGGAAAATCCCATGGACAGAGAAGCCTGGTAGATTACAGTCCATGGGATCACAAAGAGTCGGACACGACTGAGTGACTTCACTTCAAATGTTTTTAATCACGTGAAGGTAATAGCTATTCAAAATAATAATAAAATTTTATAAAATAAATTCACTAAAAATGGCAAAATGAAAAATACCAAAATTTAAAATCTAGCTAAGTTTTTCTTGTATTTGTGTTTTTAAACTAACTTTGTTACCAACAACTTAAAAAAGAGACTTATAAAAAAAAGCAAACAAATAAGATAGAAAGACATATGTAAATAAATGACTATATTTGCATTTTCATTCTACTTACTATGAATGGAAATCCCTAAATTAGTATAACCGGGGCTAATGTTCAGGCAGAATTCATTGGTTTGGGTGACCAGCCTCTGTCTATTTTGATTGGCTGGTAGCATTGCCAATTGTTAAACATATTTAATATCACCCTGGATGAAATTCAAGGTCTTCAAACTTTTAAAAAGATCTTGTTAATTCTTTTCTTTTACCATAACTAATAGAAGCATATATTTCAAAGGTCACTGATATTTGCAAAGATCACTAATTATCTCTGTACTCCAATCAGCCAAACTACAGGGTCAGGCATGGTTTTACCATGCTCCTTGTTGTACATTGCTTGATACTATCAGGCATTTAATAAATATTTTCTAAATGAATAAATGGTACTCACTGCTTTTCCTCTTTTGCTCAACAACAAACTTATTCCATAAATTCACTAGATCATATGGTAATCTTTATACCTCCATGAAAGCCACGTGAATTAACTTTGAAGGGGATATTTCCAGTTTATTTTTATTCAGTTTTCTCTCTCCACTTTATGTTTTAGGCTTTATTTGTCTGTGTGTTTTATGAACAACATAACAGACTGATAGCATAAGGAATACATTTTCAATAAAAAAAGGAAGGAGAGAAGTAAGGATGCAGGTTGTTTTAAATTTTCCTTTATTTATGGCCGTGCTGGGTCTTCCTTGCTGCGCAGGCTTTTATCTAGTCGTGCTGTGCAAGCTCCTCATTGCCACGGCTTCTCTTGTTGCAGAGCATGGACTCTGGAGCCTTCTCGTTTCACCTGTGGTGTGTGGGGTCAACACAGGTGCAGTAGTTGTGGCACATGGGCTTCGTTGCTCCGCTGAATGTAGAATCTCCCAGATCAGGAATCAAACCCGTGTCACCAGCATTGGCAGGTAGATTCTTTACCACTGAGCCACCAGGGAAGCCCAAGGATACTGATTTTTAAGCTTAGCATTACTTGGGATTTTCATTGTAGGAGTCAAGTATTGGCTTTAAAGCTCAATCTCATATTAGAAGTAAAGTCATTTTTAAAAACAATCTGGATAGTAAGGGGCAAGATGTAATATGAAGCATATTCAATGACAGACAATCCAAAAAGTATTTTATATTTACCAAGTGTGCACGCTCAGTCGTGTCTGACTCTTTTGCGACCCCATGAACTGTACCCCGCCAAGTTCCTCTGTCCATGGGATTTTCCAAGCAAGAATATTGGAGTGGGTTGCCATTTCCTTCTCCGGGGGAGCTTTCCAACCCAGAGATCAAATCCAGGTCTCCTGCACTGCAGACACGTTCTTTACCAGCTGAGCCACCAGGGAAGCCCAAGATAATATAACCAAAAAGCAAAAAAATAACAAGCCTCTTCCTTCACCTTGACCTCACTGCCTGAGAACTTTCCTTGCCTTGCCACTTGGTGTGAGATGAGTGGCACTGATGCCCTAGCAATTGTCTTCACACCTTGAAAGTGCAGCAAGAATCCTTGTAATGACTACTCTGAAAATGGGATCTTCACAATCCTATTGTCAAGAAATCCCTAAAGGCATTAAAAGTAACTATAAAATATAATTATGATATGATATGATAGTACTGTTGCTGTTCAGTCACTAAGTCGTGTCTGAGTCTTTCGTGACCCTGTGGACTGTAAACCCACCAGGCTCCTCTGTCCATGTGATTTCCCAAGCAAGAATACTGGAGCCAGTTACCATTTCCTTCTTCAAGGGATCTTCCTGACCCAGGGATTGATCCCCTGTCTCCTGCTTGGCAGGTGTATTCTTTTCCACTGAGTAACCAGTGATGGCCAGATAAGATAGTATAGCATAAAATAACATAGCACAATGTCGTACATTAATTATATATAATATTAATATTAAAAAGGAACTAACTGTAAAATGCGGTATCATACATGGCACCAGGATAAGAAAATGGCCCTAACTGCTCCCCTGTCTCACACGTTAGATCCCTGGCTATGATGGTATGGCTCTGTTTTTCTTGAAGAGCTGAAGCAAGAGATGTAGGACAGATATATATACTACTATATATAAAATAGATTTGAAAAAAAAACCAGGAACCTACTATATGACACAAGGAGCTATATCCAATATCTTACAATAACCTACAGTGGAAAAGAACCTAAAACAGAATATGTGTGTGTGTGTGTGTGTGTGTGTGTTTGAATCACTATGCTATATACCTAAAACACTGTAAAATAACAGTGCTTCAATTTAGAATTTTTTTTAAAAAGAGAAAGATACTGGGCGATTACCAAATTCATGTACAGTTAATTCTTCCATGGATTATCTACTTTTTGGATTATTCCCAGCACCTTTTAAATTCCAAGGGGATTTCCCCAGCTTTTAAGCATTCTTCTCAGTCATCTACCCACCTTCACCTGGTAGAAGTTCAAGGAATGCAAATTCATTTTCTATTAGACTAAATAACCACAATTAGAAAGGAGAAACCCCCGAGGCAAAGAACAGCTGCTGCTGCTGCTAAGTCACTTCAGTCTTGTTCAACCAGCTCCCTGGTCCCTGGGATACTCCAGGCAAGAACCCTGGAGTGGGTTGCCATTTCCTTCTCCAATGTGTGAAAGTGAAAAGTGAAAGTGAAGTTGCTCAGTCGTGTCCGACCCTTAGCGACCCCACGGACTGCAGCCTACCAGGCTCCTCCATCCATGGGATTTTCTAGGCAAGAGTACTGGAGTGGCTTGCCACTGCTATGAAAGCCAAATATAAATTATCTTTGACCGTTATAATCAGGGAAATAAATGAGAAACCAATGTAATTATCTTTTTAATCTCTAGAGGAAAAGGTTTGAATGTTTTCTTTTATAGATTTCTTCAGCGCTTTATACTCCTAATATTCTTTTATATTGATTCTAAATCACTGTTCTTCAATCCGAGCCTGTTCTCTTCTTCTGGGCATCATGAAAATAATTGAGCTGACCTCAATTCTTCAAAATATGCTTCCTGTACTTGTTAATGTACAAACATGGTAACTTTATGCTTTGTAATTTAATTATTGTATATCTAATGATTTATCCCTCTTGCTTATTATTTTTAACATCACTAAGATATTTTATAACAGGGGTCCCCAACCTCTGGGCCACAGACCCATTGGTACCTCCCATCAGATCAGCAGTGGCCTCACATTAGAAATAAAGTGCACAATAAATGTAATGCTGTAGTTTTTCCAGTTTCAAGTATGGATGTGAGAGTTGGACTATAGAGAAGGCTGAGCGATGAGGAACTGATGCTTTTAAACTGAGGTGTTGGAGAAGACTCTTGAGAGTCCCTTGAACTGCAAGGAGATCAAACCAGTCCATCCTAAAGGAAGTCAGTCCTGAATATTCATTGGAAGGACTGATGCTGAAGCTGAAACTCCATACTTTGGCCACCAGATGCGAAGAGCTGACTCATTAGAAAAGACTGATGCTGGGAAAGATTAAAGGCAGGAGGAGAAGGGGACAACAGAGGACCAGATGGTAGGAAAACATCACTGACTCAATGAACATGAGTTTGAGCCAGCTCCAGGAGATGACGAAGGACAGGGAAGTCTGGCATGCTGCAGCCCATGGAGTTGCAAAGAGTTGGACATGACTGAGCAACTGAACTACAACAAAACGTAATGCGCTTGAATCACCCCGAAGCCATCCCTCCCTGCCTGCTCCCCCAGTCTGTGGAAAAATTCTCTTCTATGAAACTGGTCCCCGGTGTCAAAAAGGTTGGGGACCACTGTTTATAATATTAGCTACCATGAGTACAATGAGTCATACACTCTTTTAGGAATTTTATACATTATTTTCATTTATTTAATCTTCCCAGTAACTCTAAATTTAGACATAATTATTCTCAATGTGTAAATGAAGAAATTAAGAGATTCTTAGTGAGACACTGAATGGCCTCACTCCCAAAGCCCCCATGCATCCTCAATGCCATATTTTCTCTCATCATGTTGCTGAGCTGATTCACTATTGTGAGGCATTTGGGGTTATTTCTGATTTACTGTAGTGATGATTATATCCCATACGAATTTTTTCATAACCCTAATCATCCTGGGTCCCCATGTAGCTCAGTTTCTACAGAGTAGCATGTTGCACTACCCAAAGTAATTTTACAGATGAATACCAATTTTCATGTTGTCTCTCAAAGAAAAATCACAGGGGATCCAATTCAGAACTCATAACACTACTTACCAGATCCCCTTTCTTCATTCCCCAGTTCTCTCACACTGTATAACTGCTGGAAAGGCAGTTACAGCCTGAACTGCCACGAACTACCTACAAGCCAAAACCCTGCAGCTCCCTGTCTCCATATGCCCCCACTGGCTCCTTGTTTTATAGATCACCGCAGCATCGTGGGCTGGTCCTTCTCCTGGCCCTCGCCACTCTGGTCTGGCTTCTCTATCATTATAATAGTCCATCCCCAAAGGAAAGAAGTCTCATTTTATGTTAGTTGGAAATATGGACTGTGCAGAAACAGGCCAAGAGGAAATCTGGGAACATTCATCCATGGATACATTTTATTCACTTATTTGTAAGTTAAGGTTTCTGATTTTTTTTTTTTTTTTCCATTTTAGAGTCTCCCCTCCCCCTTGAATGATAGTGTCCACAGTGTGATTCATGAGCACTGAATAGATCTGGTAACAGCGAATAGGTTTCTTTTATTTAAAATTCTTTGTTTTGGCTGCACTGGGCCTTTGTTGCAGCACACAGGCTTCCTCTAGTTGTGGCATGTGGGATCTTAGTTCGCCGAGCAGGTATCAACCCTGTTCCCTTGCATTAGAAGCCAGATTCTTTTTATTTATTTGTTTATGGCTGAGCTGGGTCTTCGTTGCTGTGTGCGGGCTTTCTCTAGTTGTTGTGAGCATGGGACCACCCCTCTCTACTTGCAGTACGCGGTCTCCCTACTGCGGTGGCTTCTCTTGTTGCAGAGCACAGGCTCTAGGCTGCTTGGGCTTCAGTCGCTGTGGCGTGTGGGCTCAGTAGTTGTGGCTCTCAGGCTTACTTGCCTTGCAGCATGTGGAATCATCCCAGACCAGGGATGGAACTCATGTCCCCTGCACTGGCGGATTCTTAGTCACTGGACTTCCAAGGAAATCCCACAGTGAATGGTTTTAATCAAGAAGTACTCCAACTAATTAAAAAAAAAAAAGATCCTATGATTATAAAGAAGTTGACTTATCATAAGGCTTGTCAAAAATACATTTTTACTTCATATGCCTTTTTAGGTGGTCAATGTATTTAATGATTAAAACTAAAGTATTATAAAATTCTGATTACTTGATAATAACTAGCAAATATCTATCGGTGAAATGCAGTAGCGTATAAAATACAAGTAGCCCCAAACTTCCCTGTTTTCTCTTCTCTAATGGACTAAAGAAGAAAAACAGAGATTTAGACTCTGATAACAGCTCCTTCAGTTGCTAACCTTTCTTTTGATTTTGGCCAGCTCTCATGTTCTCATCTTTGATCAGTCACTAATCTTGGGACTGGTTTGGGGTCATCACTGGGGAAGATTGTGTGTAACCTGAGCGTTTGTTCGGCATGCCCCAGATTACTTCGGCATGCGCTTCCTGTCTCTGACACTCTTTTTTTTTTCCAGGTCCTCCTATCCACTTTTCCTTTCCAATCATATCAATTATTTACATATTAGCAAAACTTTAACTGGGGCTTGCCAGGTGGTGCTAGTGGTAAAGAATCCACCTGCCCGTGCAGGAGACCAAAAGACACAGGTTTGATCCCTGGGTCGGGAAGATCCCTTGGAATAGGAAATGGCCCCTCATCCCAGTATTCTTGCCTGGAAAATTCCATGGACAGAGGAGCCTAGCGGGCTCAGCAAAGAGTCAGACAAGAGTGAGTGACTGAGAACACACACAGAGGACTTTAACCCTCTATACTCCCCCTTCTCAGAGATATTTTCTTGTATTGCTTTATCTCTAATTGTGAACGCAAAGGTTTGTTTCTGGTCCTAGAGTCTTAATCACTAATGAGCTGCTGCAGAAACTGTGGGGGAGGCTGACTGCCCAGGTGTCTTCCCTTAAGTTTGTTTGGGCAGTCCGTGGCTTAAGATGCTTTGGCTAAGCAACTTTTTGGCTTTATAGTGATGCAAAAGTGATAGATGTTCAGTGGAAACCATATTTTAAATTTTGTATCTGGATTTTTTGGGAGGGGTGGCTAGCCATGTGCAGTAGGATACTCATTTATGGTGCTGGGCAGCCAGTGAGCCACAGCTCCCAGTTAGCCACTTGGTCACAAGAGTACAGGCCGAATCACTAAAACCATCAGTACCCAGACAGCCATTCTGGTTTTCAAGTTCAGTGTGCTTGTGCACGTGCTAAGTCGCGTCAGTCGTGTCCAACTCTGTGCAACCTCATGGGCTGTAGCCCACCAGGCTCCTCTGTCCATGGAACTCTCCAGGCAAGAATACTGGAGTGGGTTGCCATTCCCTTCTCCAGGTGTAGTAGTCAACAATTTATTATAAAATAGGCTTTGTGGTAGATGATTTTGCCCAACTGTAGGTTCATGTGAGGGCTTCCTGGTGGCTCAGTGATAAAGAATACCCCTGTCAATGCAGGAGACTCAGGTTTGATCCCTGGGTCAGGAGATCCCATGGAGGAGGGCACAGCAGCCCACCCCAGTATTCTTGCCAGGAGAATCCCATGGACACGGGAGCCTGGTAAGCAACAGTCGTGTCCGACTCTGTGAGACCCCATAGACGGCAGCCCACCAGGCTCCTCCGTCCCTGGGATTCTCCAGGCAAGAACACTGGAGTGGGATGCCATTTCCTTTTCCAATGCATGAAAGTGAGAAGTGAAAGTGAAGTCTCTTAGTCATGTCTGACTCTCAGCGACCCCATGGACTGCAGCCTATCAGGCACCTCCGTCCATGGGATTTTCCAGGCAACAGTACTGGAGTGGGGTGCCATCACATTCTCCGACAAACTATGAGCACAATTGGACATTTCTCTGGCTTAAAAAGCAAAACAAAAATCAAAGGCTAAACAGAAACCCTCCCTCTGGGTTTTTGACATTGACCATCTGTCACCCTCTAGCAGGACTTGCATAAGTTAAAATAGTCATAAATTAAAGACTTCAAAAGTTGTGCTCATTCAAGCTGAAAGGAAAAGCAGGGCAAAGGAAACAAGGATGGAACACCATTAAGCTATGAGTAGGTGAAGTGTGCGATTATATGGATCTACTTGTGTTTGTTATTTGCTCAATCATGTCTGACTCTTTGCGACCCTGTGGACTGTAGCCCGCCAGGCTTCTCTGTCCTTGGAATTCTCCAGGCAAGAACACTGGAGTGGGTTGCCATTTCCTTCTCCAGGGGATCTTCCAACCCAGGTATCAAACCTGGGTCTCCTGCATTGCAGGTAGGTTCTTTACCATCTGAGCCACCAGGGAAGCATACTGGTGTGGTTTCTGCAAATGTGCTAATTAGAATCACTATTTCTGCTTAATTATGATAACGAGCATTAAGGCATAATTAAACCCTCCACAAGTGAGCTGGGATGTGCTCAGTCTTGTCTGACTCTTTGCAACCCCATGGACTGTAGCCTGCCAGGCTCCTCCTTTCCATGCAGTTTTCCAGACAAGAATACTGCAGTGGGCCAATTCCTACTCCAGGAGATCTGTCAGACCCAGGGATCCAACCCAAGTCTCCTGCGTCTTCTGTATTGGCAGGCAGCGTCTGTGCCGCTGCGCCACTGGGGAGCCTTGCGGCTGTTTGGGCCGCAGGCTGCAGGTGGCGAAGGCACCCTCCCTCACTGCACCAGTGTGCCCCACCGCCCACCACCCTCCCTAAGAGGAGAGGAGCAGCCTCCTACGTGAGGCAAGCTGACTGTGAAAATGGAACACTAGCTATGGGGCCTGAGATGAGAGGAACTGGGTTTTGAGGAAACTCATTTAGGGGACATAAGGAAAGTAAGGAGTAAAAACCTGACAATAAAATGGATAATAAAGGACCCCCTGTACAGCACAGGGAACTCTGCTTAATGTTATGTGGCAGCCTGGATGGGAGAGGGGTTTGGGGGAGAATGGGTACATGTGTACATATGTCTGAGTCCCTTTGCTGCCCACCTGAAGCCATCACAATGTTGCTAATCGGCTGTACTCCAGTGTAAAATAAAAAGCTGAAAACGAAACAGAAACGACAAGTGCAGCTGTGGAGAGAGTGTGGCAGACACAACCCAGGTGTGATTAAACTGGAGAAAGTAACATATTCATTAGATAGTTCTTGCATCATTTAGGCAGGTTTGTCTAGGAAGATTCAAGAGGAACTAGAAAAACAGTGTAGCAGGAAAACCTTAGGGGAACTCCTCACACAGCCAGGATGAGAAGGACAGACCAGCAGCGCCCAGGGGGGCCCTGAGGCCTGAGCACTGGCGGGCACCCTGCCCCTCACAGGAAGGGACGTGTGACACTCGGAACAGGTAAAGCTTTGTGGGATGGGGCGGTTAGAAGAAAAACAGCGCAGGTGTGAAAGACAAAGAACATTCCTTTGAATATCCCCAAACTTTTTGGCACCAGGGACCAGTTTCATGGAAGAGAATTTTTTCCATGAATTGGAGAAGGGGGGTGGTTTCAGGATGATTCAAGTGCATTACATTTATTGTGCACTTAATTCCTATTATTATTACATCAGCTCCACCTCAGATCATCAGGTATGAGATCCTGGAGGTTGGGGACCCCTCTCTCGGCTATCTCTCCAGGGCATGGCTATCAGGTCACTGAGGCATCATCACTGTTAGCCTGTCATTACTTAGAGTCTTCAAATAATAGAATTATCCCCCCAAACAGAAACGTTCTCAAGGAAACAGTTTCAGATCTGTGTATACTGCTGTGAGTGGGTGATGTTTTCTACTATTATTAGGTTTGAGTTTCAAGGGTACCTGATTCCCCTTTTAATTCTAGCACTGCCTCATCATCGCTGCTTCATTGAACCACCTTTTGGTGTGAATCATTGATAGAAGCTAGCCTTCCCATGTGGCTCAGTGGTAAAGAATCCACCTGCCAATACCGGAGACATGGGTTTGATCCCTGGGTTGGGAAGATTCCCCTGGGAGAGGAAATGACAACCCACTCCAATATTCTTGCTTGGGAAAATCCTATGGACAGGGGAGCCTCGCGTGCTACAGTCTGTGGGGTCCCAAAGAGTTGGACACGACTGAGTGAACTCTATTTGATTACTAATTTTTTATCATTTTGAAGGTGATTTATTAAAATTATATAAACATCAAGGTATGTTCATTCCCATTAGTTTTTTGTTGTGGTGATTGTTTGTTTTGCTTTTTGGCCACATCATGTGGCACGTGGGATCTTAATTCCATGACCAGGGATTGAACATGTGAACCCGTGCATTGGAAGCTCAGAATCTTAACCACTAGACCATTAAGGAAGGCCCATCAGTAGTTATTATAATAAAATTCCAGACAGAACAAAGCCTTGAAAAAATATAAACATCACAGGACAGCCAGGTGCCACGTTAAACTTCAGAGATTTTTCCCATCTTGAGTAAAGACATGAAAAAAATATTTTTTAAAAATCTTAACAGTTGGCCCCACAATTCCTTTTTGGGAAGAAGAAGGAGGGAGCTGTCTCCTTGGGGGAAAGCCACTAAGGAGCAAATGCTACAGGCACCTGGACTCCAGGGGAGGGAAAACCTGCCAGGCTGGAGATTAGAGGAAGAGCTTCTTGTTTCTGCTCCTGCAAGGAGAGGGGAGGAGGGCAGAGGGTGGAAAGGAAAGAAATAATCCCAGGAAAGAAAAGCCAGCTGGATGGAGGGAAGCCGAGCCCAGGCAGGGGAAAATGACATGTCAGTGTTAGATGGTAAACCAACCATTCCCAGTCAAATTTGTTCCCTATTCAGTTCAGTTCAGTCGCTCAGTAGTGTTCAACTCTTTGTGACCCCATGAATCACATACTGGGATGTAAAGCCTGCCTTCCATCTCTTTAGGAAACTGTACTCAATTTACACATGGAAGCAAGATCTCAGTAGTCTAGAAACCAAGAACGTCCCATTGTAGGGGGCCTGGGTTTGATCCCTGCTCAGGGAACTAGATTCCACATGCCACAGTGAAGACCTGAAGCAGCCAAATAAATAAATAAAATTTATCAGCAAAACAACAATATATTTTTTTAAACAATGGAATATGGGCTTTGCAGTCTGAGAGACCTGGGGTTTTTTTGTTGTTGTTTTTTCATGGTAGTAAGCAAGCAGGATTTATTTCAGACAGAAAACAGACACTGAGAGGAGGTGCAGGGCCCCAGACCGGGACTCTTTCACTAAGCAGTGCGACTTTAGATAAGTTACTTAACCTCTCTGAGCCTCAATTTTTAAAAAATGGTCCCCATTTTATTCATACTTCTTAATTTTTTAAAAATTTATTTATTTTAATTGGAGGCTAATTACTTACATTATTGTATTGGTTGTGCCATACATTGACATGAATCTGCCCTGGGTGTACATGTGTTCCCCATCTTGAATCCCACTCCCACCTCCCTCCCCACCCCATCCCTCTGGTTCATCCCAGTGCACCGGCCCCGAGCATCCTGTATCATGCATCGAAAATCGCTTTACAATGTTGTGATGGTTTCTGCCATAAAAACATGAAATGCTTCCCCAGTTTGCATGTCATCCTTGAGCAGGGGCCATGCTAATCTCCTTTGTATCATTCCTGTTTAAGTGTATGAGCTGCCACAGTGAGCAACGAGCCTCAGTTTCTTCATCTATAAAATGGGAATAATGATACCTCCCTTGCAGGACTGTTGTGAGGATTACATGCCAGGTATATATTAAGGACTCAATACATGTTCACGTTCTCCTCCATTAAACACCATCTTATTTTTTACTTTGCTCACCAAGAGCACATGCTTGGGCCTGAAACAGCCTAGGTTCAATGCCTGATTCCACAACTTTAGCAACTCAGTGATTTGGGACAAGCTGTTAACAATCTCGGAAGCATTGTTTTCTCATCTGGAAAATAGAGCTAGCAACAACAATGCCCAGCTCCAGGAAGCGTTCATGAACTAGTCACATCCATCAGAATCACATTAAATCACCATGGAGACAGCAGGGATGCTGAGAGAGTGCTGATGCTGAGTGGCTGCCGAGTTGCTGCCGAGGGGTCAGCCAGGTGGCCAGGAGGAGGCTCCAACCTTCTCTTTTTCAACTTTACCTTTCCTTTCCCCACTTTTCTTTTTAAATATTTTTAATGGATTATTTTTTGGCTGTGGCGGGTCCTGATTGCAGCGTGTGGGGTCTTTCACTGTAGGGCGCGGGCTTCTCTCTAGATGTGGCTCCCAGGCTCAGTAGTTGTAACTTGCAAACTTAATTGCCCTGTGGCTTGTGGGATCTTAGTTCCCCCACCAGGGATCAAACACTCGTCCCCTGCATTGGAAGGCAGACTCTTAACCACTGGACCACCAGGGAAAGCCCCTCCCCACTTTTCTTTGTCTTTCTCCTTTGTCTTTTCTCTCACAGATTCTGCTGTGTGAAAAATGGTTGCATCCAGAGCGGTATGACATGTAACCCATATATTTCCTTTCCCTGCATGGCCTCCATAAATCTTGTGTCTGTGCATGACCCCTTCTCAGTGCTGGGTTTCTGATTCCACGCTCCCAGGTAGGATGCTGTGTGTTGCACTCTGTGCCATGGATTTGGTGCTGTGCGCCCTCTCCTGCCCTGATACCTCCAAGATGTAAAGACCCAATTGCTAAGAATCCTGGGGGCAAAATTAATTCTCAGGAAGGACCACGACTTAGCATCTTTGCATTTCTCTTTGTGGCCTCTTGTTTGATCATGCTATGCATAATAAATTAACGTGGCATTTCCAACCGGAGTAATTCTACTTGCTTCTTTCCCTGAATATTTAGACTGGGGCCAAATGGCTTCCTGTTTTTGCTTAAGAGTTAAACAAAAGGGACTTCCCTGGTGGTGCCATGGTTAAGACTGGGCCTTCCAATGCAGGGGCTGCAGGTTCAATCCCTGATGGGGGGATCAAGATCCCACATTCCTCACTGCTCAAAAACCAAAACAAAAAACAGAAGCAATATTGTAACAAATTCAATAAACAACTTTAAAAATGGTCCACATCAAAAATATCTTTTAAAAATATATATGTGTGCATATGTAGTCTATACGTATGTGCACGTGTGTAAACCTTTGTATTAAATAGTTTGCCTTTTTACAACAAACTGCATCAGAAGCCAATTATTTTCAGACATGGATTCTTTGAAATATAATTCATAGTCCCTACTAAGAAACAACCATAGGAATTCTATGTCTGTGCACATTTGGCTGCACATCCCGACTTTATGTCACCTACTTGGGAGGCTGACTGGTGCCATCATATAATCTTGGACTTAAATTTCAAAACCCTGGCTAGAATTTTCTTTTTAGCTTTTCCCCCACAACTGACAGTTTTACCCCAGAGCTAAAGACAAACGAAGAACAAAAACAGGCCTGTTGTTGTGTTGATTATTTCTTGCTCATCTCTATCTCTCTATTTAAAAAAAATTTTAAGGTATATATTTTTTAATGTGGATCAATTTTTTTTTTTTTTTTTAATGGCCACATCATACAGCATGCAGGATCTTTAGTTGGGGCATGCAAACTCTTAGTTATGGCATGTGGGATCTAGTTCCCTGACCAGGGATGGAACCCCAGCCCCTTTAGGGTATTGGGAGCTCGAGTCTTAGCCACTGGACCACCAGTGGAGTCCTAGACCCATTGTTTCTTGACCGCTTTCCCTTTGTTCCTGCAATCCTTTCTTCCCTTAAGATTATTAATTACTGAGACCTGTTTAAGGGCAAGCATTGTGGCCAGGCTTAGATCACAAAATGTCTTGGACCAAAATGGGTTCTCTTATGTCAAAGAGGTCATGCCTGATTCTCTTTCTCCAGGGACCCACTGCCCTATCTGCTTACAACACCCAATGTTGACGTAAAAGAAATTTCTAGTTATCTCAACCAGATCATCAGATGTTCTGGACCAAACTCAAGACGTCAGATTTGTACCCTTTGTATATTTCCTCAGGCTTCCCAGGTGGCTCAAGTGGTAAAAAAAACAAAAACAAAAAACCACCTACCAATGCAGGAGATGCAGGCAGTAGATACAGGTTTGATCCCTGGGTCGGGAAGCTCCCCTGGAGGAGAAAATGACAACCCACTCCAGTATTCTTGTCTGGAAAGTTCCATGGACAGAGGAGCTTGGCGGGCTACAATCCACAGGGTTGCAAAGAGTCAGACACAACTTAGCCACTGGAAACACACACACACATGTAATTCCCCATATTTTGTCTTTCCTCTTGTCATGATGGGCATTAAAGTCTTAAAATGAAGAGGGTCTATAAGCTTTTTTTCAGGGACAACCAGGAAGGGTGGTGGCTGACCAGCCCACTCAAGATGGCTGTTCTCTTGCTCTCTGTCTATCCCCTGCCTGACCAGTGCCTGCTTCACTTACACTGACTCTGGCCTTCCTACATACTTGCTTTGGGCCTTGGCCAGTGATTGTTCTTATCAAAGGGGCAGTGAAGGGTGTGCCCTTCTGTTGGTTTCCCTGGTAATCGATAAGCCCATATGACATCAATTCCCCTGTAACTGGCAATCGCCCCCTCCACCAGGAGCAAAGACTGCTGCCACGTCCTGAAGATGTCTGCTGCACAGGGTGGGGGTGTCGCTCTAGGACTTTGCTTCAGATACGTAAGCTCCCCGTCTGTCAAACTACTGATATCTCTGTTGCTTGATGCATGTGTACATGCTAAGTCACTTCGGTCATGTCTGACTCTTTGCAACCTTATGGGCTGTAGTCTGGCAGGCTCCTCTGTTCATGGGATTCTCTGGTCAAGAACACTGGAGTGGGTTTGCCATTCCCTTCTCCAGGGGATCTTCCTGGCCCAGGGATCAAACCCCCATCTCCTGTGTCTCATGCATTGCTAGTGGATTCTTTACCGCTGAGCCGCTGGGGAATCCCTCTCTTGCCCAATGCAGGCTTTCTGCAGTCTTGAAGCTGGGCAAATTCAAGCTTTGTAGGCCTGTGAGGTGCAGTCCCACAGGTGGGCATAAAAAGACCAGCTTCCAGAGCCCCTCAGGAAGGGGTGGGAAACTTGACAGTTTGGGTAGGTAGTGAAAATTACCGAGAAGAGAGGTGGCGGGGCAGGGGAGCCCCGGGACCTGCCAGGGTGGAATGGAGAGCTTGAGAGGAGCCTGCCTGGGGCTGTGGCTCTCCCCTGGGGGGACTTAGGAGAAAGGGTTCCTCAACACAGTGATAAATATACTTTGCATTGTAATATGATTCCATTTGAAACTGTTACAGCCGAGGTGTTACGAGCCCATTCTTGAGTCACAGCAAGCTAGGCTGTTCCTGCATTTGGAAGGTATTATTTTATTTTCCGTGTTCCTAAAATAGCACAGAGGAAGGCTTCTGTTGTTCTCTTACCTTGTGCTAATCTTAGAGCAACATGAAAATGCTGACTGTACGCGGATCTTGAAACACCACCGAAAATTTCCAACACGGGAAGACAATTAATTCCCACTCCTTCGCCCTTTCCTCTTGGATTCCAACGACTGGCTGTGTTTAACCCTAGTTTTGCCTACTCTTTCCCAGAAAAGTCACAGCTAACATGCATGGATCTACCACAGGAGCATAGATGCAAGAGGGTGGATTCCAGCTTGATTCTCCAGGGGCTGATGTCTCATCAGAGAACTAGTACTGAAGAGCATGTGTTCAGTGCTAAATTTGGGGTCTGGATGATAATGGCTTCAGGAATGCAGCTGAGACAAGAATCCCTCAGGGCTGAAACACTCAAGCTTCTTGGAGAAGGTGAGCCTCCACGGATAGAGGAAGAAGTAAAGAGACCAGGTGAGTATGTCAGAAAGAGAAAAAGAAATATTGTGTATTAATGCATGTATGATATGCATTACGGCAGGCTACAGTCTGTGGGGTCTGTATGACCACAGTCACGACCAAAGTGACTTAGCATGCACACACCTCACATATATACAGAATCTAGGGAAACAGTACTGATGAACCTATTTACAGAGAAGAAATGGAGATGCAGATGTAGGGGATGGACTTGTGCACATGGCGGGGGAACGAGAGGCTGGGACACACTGAGAAAGCAGCATTGATGTATACACACTCACTCCCTCTCAGTCACTCACATGTGTCTGACTCTTTGAGACCCCATGGACTGCAGCCTGCCAGGCTCCTCTGTCCATGGGATTTCCCAGGCAAAAATACTGGAGTGGGTTGCCATTCCCTTCTCCAGGAGATCTTCCCAATCCAGGGATCAAACCTGAGTCTCCTGCATTGCAGGCAGATGCTTTACCATTTGAACCACCAAAGAAGCCCCATGTATGCTCATAACTTGTGGGAGGCGGCTATATAGCACAGGGAGCCCAACCTGGAGCTCTGTGATGACCTGGAGGGATGGGATGCAGGGGAGGGAGGCTCCAGAGGGAAGGGAGATATATATATATATAGCTACATATGCATCATTATGACTGATTAACACTGATGTATGGCAGAGAGCACCACAACACTGTAAGGCAATTATCCTCCAATTTAAACAAGAGAGAGACAGGCGGGTGGAGGGAGCAGGCGAGACCAGCCTGTGTGGGGCATCTCTGTGGAGAAAGAGGGACCCAGTTCACTGGAGACAGCAGTCATGGCTGAAGCAATTTCTGATTCAGTGAAAGCCTAAAGTAGGATCTTCCCCAGATTAATGGAAACCCTGTGTGTTGCAAACGTATTCATCAGAGTATTAGAGGGAGGTAACGGGTGACCTGACTCCTGGGACCTGCCAGCTGAATATGGAGTCGGGAGGGGGACCGTGATCGGAGAGGCTCAGCCTCTGTACCTCTGCTTGCTCTGTGTTGCTCTGCCCAGTTGGGGCCGAGATAAGGGTGCATGTGCCCCCTCCGGTTCCCTGTAAACTCAGCTCATGTTATGTCTCTCTCGCTCTCTCCCTTTCTCTGCCTTTTCTGCTCACAGACAGATGCTGAGAAGCCCTTCCTCGCTGTGGGTTTGGGTGGAATGTCCACCTGTGACGTCAGTCTTTTGTGTGCATGCCCGGATGAGCAGGGATGGTAAGCGATGGGAACTCTATCAATACCCACCTGGTCTCAGGAGCACGAGTCTCCAGGCCCAGCTCTAAAACCTTTTAGCTCCTTGAAACCTGGCATTTCAACTACCTGCCCTTCAGTTTCATGGATTTGTGAAATGAAGACGTTAATGCTCCTCCTATCTACCTCACAGGATTTCCTTGAGGCTCAAATGCAATATGGTTGTGAAAGTGCTTTGGAGACAAAGAAATGTATTTATTAGGAGTAACTCAATACTTGAGGGATTGTGTGAGGGGAAAGGTGGTAAAACTGTGATGTCTCAATAAATCCCATCCAGCCCTATGATTTTATAAAATTGCTTTATACTACTTTGTTGTTGTTTAGTAACTAGGTTGTGTCCGACTCTTTTGCAACCCTGTGGACTGTAGCCCACCAGGCTCCTCTGTCCATGGAATTCTCCAGGCAACAATACTGGAGTGGGTTGCCATTCCTTTCTCCCAGGATCTTCCCAACCCAAGAATTAAACCCACATCTCCTGCTTGGCAGGTGGATCCTTTACCACTGAGTCACTAGGGAAGCCCTTTATATTCCTTAAATAAGTTGAATTAGATAGCTTTTTCTGCTGTTCTAACCACTCTCACTCCAGTGGTATCTTTTCACCTCCCTGCTGCTGCTGCTGCTGCTAAGTCGCTTCAGTCGTGTCTGACTCTGTGCGACCCCATAGATGGAAGCCCACCAGGCTCCCCCTTCCCTGGGATTCTCCAGGCAAGAACACGAGTGGGTTGCCATTTCCTTCTCCAATGCATGAAAGTGAAAAGTGAAAGTGAAGTCACTCAGTCGTGTTGGACTCTTTGCGATCCCATGGACTGTAACCTACCAGGCTCCTCTGTCCATGGGATTTTCCGGGCAAGAGTACTGAAGTGGGTTGCCATTGCTTTCACCTCCCTAGATCTCCTAAAATGCAGAACCCAGGGACTCCCTACACGTTCCAGCTCACCTTGCTTGGCTTCCTTACCAGCCACTGGGCCCCCCAGCCACTGAATCAGCAAGAAAAACTCTCACACAGCATCTCCAGAGACTCTCTGGACTGCAGTCATCACCCCAGGCCTTCCAGCAGCAGCTGATGTTAAAAATGTGAAAAGATTTTTCCAAAACGACAAGATGCTCTACACAGAGACTTGGATGTCACTTGGCTCCTTGCTTAGAAACGGCTTAGGAACCTTATTGTGAAAGCAAGTCCTGTAGTATTTCAGGAACAGGTATTCACAGCACAAACGTTGGCACATTTAGAAACTTAGGAACGTGATGATAGATACCGTGGAGTGGATAAAGGGACATATGATAGTGTCCTTGTTGAGGTTGGCTGTGTGAGACCAGGTCCGAGAAGGATATAACCAGCACATTCCCAAGGCTCCACAAGTGGTTTAGTGATGGGATGATTGACCGTGGTGTCATAGTTTGCTGGGGTTGTTGTAACAAAGTCTTAGTTCGTTTAGGCTGCTGTAACAAAAGTACCATTGATAAGTGGGCTCCCCTGAAGTCTCAGAGGTAAAGAAACAGCATGCAATGCAGGAGACTTGGGTTTGATCCCTGGGTTGGGAAGATGCCCTGGAGAAGGAAATGGCAACCCACTCCAGTATTCTTGCCCGGGAAATCACACGGACAGAGGAGCCTGGTGGGCTACAGCCCACAGGGTCACAAAGAGTTGGACACGACTGAGTGACTAAACCACCACCACCATTGATGAGTGGCTTAAAAACAACAGACATTTATTTTCTCGAGGCTGGGAAGTCCGAGATTAAGATGTGGGCAGGGTTGGTTTCTTCTGAGGCCTCTCTCCTTGGTTGCAGATGGCTGCCTTCCCCACAGACTGTCTTCCTTCTCTGCATGTCGATGTCCTAATCTTCCCTTACTGTGCATATGCTAAGTTGCTCAGTCATGTCCGACTCTTTGCCACCCCATGGACTGTAGCCTGCAAGACTCCTCTGTCCACGGGATTCTCCAGGCAAGAATACTGGAGTGGGTTGCCATGCCCTCCTCCAAGGTGATCTTCCAGACCCAGGGATCGAACCCACCTCTCTTATGTCTCCTGCATTGACAGGCGGGTTCTTTACCACTAGTGCCACCTGGGGCTCTTATTATACGGACATAAGTCAGATTGGATTAGGGTCCACCTGTATGACTTTGTTTAACTTTAATTACCTTTTTGAAGACACTCTCCTAAGACAGTCACACTCTGAGGTCTTGGGAGTTAGAACTTCAACATAGGAATGGGGGGCAGGGGTTACAACTCAACCCTTAACTCACACTGTGGGCAAGGTAAAGAGAATCAAGACGAGATGGAGAAGACACTGGGAACTATTAGCAGCAGAAGCCTCTGTCATCCTTGGGCCTGGAGAAACAAAAGAGAAAGGGTGTGCTATTCCTCGAAGCCATCCCGAGCTGTGGTCACAGGAGAGGGGCCGCGCAGCGTGGGTGCTGTATGACAGAGGAAGGCACCCATGGTGGAGGCCAGGCTGTGGCAGAGAGGGAGGGAGAAGGCCCACCCCCCTCTCTCCCTGTCCTTCGCACTCCTCCCTTCACACTCTGATAGTGCTTCCCTTTGGCCAAGAGCCAAGACAGAGGAGCTGAGAACAGCGAGGCCTGGGGGCTGAAGCTTGTAGAGTCAGGCTTTGAGGCAGGGAACGGGCTGACAAGCGTGGCCAGGGGTGGGAGGGGAGTGGTAGGATTTGAGTGGGACGATGAAGAATCACCAGCTCAGTGGAGAAAACAAAGGCATTTCCACAAGAGGAACTAATTATGCATTCTCAGGTAACATAAATGGGCTTTAAAGTGTCATTGGAAAACAGAAAATGCTACTTAGCTGCAAAAAATATTAGTCACACATTCGAAACTGAACCACATATTCATGTAACCATTCCCAGTCCCAGAAGTTACTATTCTAATATACTTCTCTGCAGAAGTAAAGCAGAATGATAGAAAAATAGGTTTGTCAATCTTGTCATGTTGAACACTTATGTTCTTAAAATGGGATGGGAAGTATTACTGGAACTGTTTTGGAATAGAAAGCAGCTCTCTGCCTCAGGAGGGTGCCTGTGTGACCACACCCATCACTGGTCACAGCCTGGTTTTATGAACTGGGTACGTCCCCAGTGTTATCGTGCTGGGGCTGCCGTAACAAACTACCGTGGGCTGGTGGCTTTGACAACAGAAATTTGTTTTCTCGCCACTCTGGAGACTAGAAGCTTGAGACTCAGTGTTGACAGGGTGGATGTCTGCTGAGAGCTCCCTTTGGGTTGCCTTTTCGGTGTGTGCTCATATGGTGTTTCCTGGGCGACTTTGCAGGGGAAAAAGGCGAGGGGGATGGAGGGAGGGAGAGAAAAAGCGATCTCTTGGTGTCTCTTCTTTTTTTTCCTAAGTTCAAATCATCCTGATTTTATGATCACAGCAATAGTACAAATATCCACAGTTGGTGAGCTTCATTATAACAAATACAGATAGAAGAATGGAGAGAGAGCTACACAGAGTGACTGTAACAGGAATAGGCTCAATCTGCACATGCTGTTTGTAAATTATAGTGTTGAATTTAGTGTTACTTGAGTTTAAAAAAAAAATTTATTTGACCACACCAGGGCTTAGCTGTGGCATGTAGGATCTAGTTTGCTGACCAGGGATCAAACCCAGGCCCCCAGCACTGGGACACAGGCTTGATCCCTGAGTCAGGAAGATCTCCTGAAGGAGGAAATGGCAACCCACTCCAGTATTCTTGCCTGGAAAATCCGATGGACAGAGGAGCCTGGCAGGCTACAGTCCTTGGGGGTCGCAGAGAATTGGAGATGACTGAGCGACTTAGCACACACTCATGAATTTCCTTAAGGGCCCCATGTCCAAATACAGCCCCTCTGGGGGTTCAGACGTCAACATACGAGTTTTGGAGGGGACCCAAACATTCAGTCCATAACATCCCACGTAGTGATATGAAATAGATGGCACTTGATACGTTGATACTGATAGTCATTAAATCAAGAAAACTTCATTGCATACCTACTGTGTGCCAGAATCTCTGCTAGGCTCTGAGATTATAGGTAAAAGGAAAAAAAAAAAAAACTGCCTCGGTCTTTAATGAGTCTATAACTTGAAGAAAGACAGAGCAGCTGTTAGAACACACTGGTCACTGCCAGGAGAGCTTGAGCATTTGTGCTCAGTCACTCGGTCATGTTTGGCTCTTTGAGACCCCATGGACTGTAGCCCGCCTGGCTCCTCTATACATGGGATTCTGCAGGCAAGAATACTGGAGTGGGTTGCCATTTCCTTCTCCAGACCCAGGGATCATCTCTTGGATCTCCTGAATTGGCAGCGGGTTCTTTTCCACTAGCAGCCCTGGTGGCTCAGATGGTAAAGATTTCACCTGCAATGCCGGAGACCTGGGTTCTATCCCAGGACAGGAAGATCTCCTGGAGGAGGGCATGGGTACCAGTATTCTTGCCTGGGATTTCCATGGACAGAGGAGCCTGGCAGGCTACAGTCCATGGGGTCTCAAAAGAGTCAGGACACCACTGAGCCACTAACACTTTCACTTTCTGTTCAGTACCTCCTGGGAAACCCCAGAGCACCTAGATAGGATGAATAAACCACTCCCTGGGGGCTGCAGAAGTGATGTGCAAGCAGAAACGGAGGATCAGAAATATTGGATAGTAAACACGGGGTGGGACAGACAAGGCGGAGCATTCAGGATTGAGGAAGACGATACACAGAACTAGGGTGACCAGGATCCTGGTTTACTCGGGGCTGTCCTGGACTCAGTTCAGTTCAGTTCAGTCGCTCAGTCATGTCCGACTCTCCGCGACCCCATGAATCACAGCACGCCAGGCCTCCCTGTCCATCACCAACTCCCGGAGTTCACTCAAACTCATGTCCACAGAGTCGGTGATCCCATCCAGCCATCTCATTCTGCGTCGTCCCCTTCTCCTCCCGCCCCCAACTTTTCCCAGCATCAGAGTCTTTTCCAGTGAGTCAACTCGTCGCATGAGGTGGCCAAAGTATTGCAGCTTCAGCTTTAGCATCAGTCCCTCCAATGAATATCCAGGATTGATCTCCTCTAGAATGGACTGGTTGGATCTCCTTGCAGTATAAGGGACTCTCAAGAGTCTTCTCCAACACCACAGTTCAAAAGCATCGATTCTTCGGCGATCAGCCTTCTTCACAGTCCAACTCTCACATCCATACATGACCACGGGAAAAACCATTGCCTTGACTAGACGGACCTTGGTTGGCAAAGTAATGTCTCTGCTTTTTAATATACTATCAAGGTTGGTCATAACTTTCCTTCCAAGAAGCAAGCGTCTTTTAATTTCATGGCTGCAATCAGCATCTGAAGTGATTTTGGAGCCCCCCAAAATAAAGTCTGACACTGTTTCCACTGTTTCCCCATCTATTTCCCATGAAGTGATGGGACCAGATGCCATGATCTTTGTTTTCTGAATGTTGAGCTTCAAGTCAACTTTTTCACTCTCTTCTTTCACTTTTATCAAGAGGCTTTTGAGTTCCTCGTCACTTTCTGCCATAAGGGTAGTGTCATCTGCATATCTGAGGTTATTGATATTTCTCCCAGCAATCTTGATTCCAGCTTGTGCTTCTTCCAGCCCAGCGTTCCTCATGATGTACTCTGCATATAAGTTAAATAAGCAAGGTGACAATATACAACCTTGACGTACTCCCTTTCCTATTTGGAACCAGTCTGCTGTTCCATGGCTAGTTCTAACTGTTGCTTCCTGACCTGCATACAGGTTTCTCAAGAGGCAGGTCAGGTGGTCTGGGATTCCCATCTCTTTCAGAATGTTCCACAGTTTATTGTGATCGACACAGTCAAAGGCTTTGGCATAGTCAATGAAGCAGAAATAGATGCTTTTCTGAAACTCTCTTGCTTTCTCCATGATCCAGCGGATGTTGGCAATTTGATCTCTGGTGCCTCTGCCTTTTCTAAAACCTGCTTGAACATCTGGGAGTTCACGGTTTACATACTGCTGAAGCCTGGCTTGGAGAATTTTGAGCATGACTTTACTAGCGTGTGAGATAAGTGCAATTGTGCGGTAGTTTGAGCATTCTTTGGCATTGCCTTTCTTTGGGATTGGAATGAAGACTGACCTCTTCCAGTCCTGTGGCCACTGCTGAGTTTTCCAAATCTGCTGGCATATTGAGTGCAGCACTTTCACAGCATCATCTTTCAAGACTTGAAATAGCTCAACTGGAATTCCATCACCACCACTAGCTTTGTTAGTAGTGATGCTTTCTGAGGCCCACTTGACTTCACATTCCAAGATGTCTGGCTCTAGGTCAGTGATCATGTTATCGTGACTATCTTGGTCGTGAAGATCTTTTTTGTACAGTTCTTCTGTGTATTCTTGTCACCTCTTCTTAATATCTTCTGCTTCTGTTAGGTCCATACCTTTTCTGTCCTTTATTGAGCCCATCTTTGCATGAAATGTTCCCTTGGAATCTCTAATTTTCTTGAAGAGGTCTCTTGTTTTTCCTATTCTGTTGTTTTCCTCTATTTCTTTGCATTGATCACTGAGGAAGTCTTTCTTATCTCTCCTTGCTATTCTTTGGAACTCTGCATTCTAATGTTTATATCTTTCCTTTTCTCCTTTGCTTTTCGCCTCTCTTCTTTTCACAGCTATTTGTAAGGCCTCCTCAGACAGCCATTTCGCTCTTTTGCATTTCTATTCCATGGGGATGGTCTTGGTCCCTGTCTCCTGTACAATGTCACGAACCTCCATCCACAGTTCATCAGGCACTCTATCAATCAGATCTAGTCCCTTAAATATATTTCTTACTTCCACTGTATAATCATAAGGAATTTGATTGAGGTCATATCTGAATGGTCTAGTGGTTTTCCCTACTTTCTTCAATTTCAGTCTGAATTTGGCAATAAGGAGTTCATGATCTGAGCCACAGTCAGCTCCTGGTCTTGTTTTCGCTAACTGTATACAGCTTCTCCATCTTTGGTTGCAAAGAATATAATCAATCTGATTTCGGTGTTGACCATCTGGTGATGTCCGTGTGTAGAGTCTTCTCTTGTGTTGTTGGAAGAGGGTGTTTGCTATGACCAGTGCATTCTCTTGACAAAACTCTATTAGCCTTTGCCCTGCTTCATTCCGTGCTCCAAGGCCAAATTTGCCTGTTACTCCAGGTGTTTCTTAACTTCCTACTTTTGCATTCCAGTCCCCTATAATGAAAAGGACATCTTTTTTGGGTGTTAGTTCTAAAAGGTCTTGTAGGTCTTCATAGAACCGATTAACTTTGGCTTCTTCAGCATTACTGGTTGGGGCATAGGCCTGGATTACTGTAATATTGAATGGTTTGCCTTGGAAACGAACAGAAATCATTCTGTCGTTTATAAGATTGCATCCAAGTACTGCATTTCGGACTCTTTTGTTGACCATGATGGCTACTCCATTTCTTCTAAGGCATTCCTGCCCACAGTAGTAGATATAATGGTCGTCCGAGTTAAATTCACCCATTCCAGTCCATTTTAATTCACTGATTCCTAGAATGTCTATGTTCACTCTTGCCATCTCCTGTTTGACCACTTCCAATTTGCCTTGATTCATGGACCTAACATTCCAGGTTCCTATGTAATATTGTTCTTTACAGCACCGGACCTTGCTTCTATCACTGGTCACATCCACAACTGGGTATTGGTTTTGCTTTTGCTCCATCCCTTTATTCCTTCTATAGTTATTTCTCCACTGAGCTCCAGTAGCATACTGGGCACCTACCGACCTGGGGAATTCCTCATTCAGCATCCTATCATTTTGCCCTTTGTTACTGTTCATGGGGTTCTCAAGGCAAGTATACTGAAGTGGTTTGCCATTCCCTTCTCCAGTGGACCACATTCGGCTGTGGTCCATGTGATCAGATCGGCTAGTTTCCTGTGATTATGATTTCAGTGTGTCTGTCCTCTGATGCCCCCTCACAATCCCTACCGTCTTATTTGGGTTTCTCTTACCTTGGTCATGGAAAATCTCTTCACAGCCGCTCCAGCAAAGTGCAGCTGTTGTACCTTACCTTGGACGAGGGGTATCTCCCCAAGGCTGCCCCTCCTGACCTTGAACGGAGAGCAGCTCCTCTCGGCCCTCCTGCGCCCGCGCAGCCACCGCCTGTTGGACGTGGGGTAGCTCCTCTCGGCCGCCGGCCCTGGCCTCAGGTGTGGGGTAGCTCCTCACGGCCACACCTCTTTGCATGGTTCGTTGCGACGGGGCCGACGTCTCTCGCGTCGCGTCTGCGCCGCCGGGGCCGGCGTCTCTCGCGTTTAGGCACTAAAGATCCCACATCCGGGAAAGCTCAGGATCTCTGAGCCTTATATGATGCTGCTGCTGCTAAGTCACTCCAGTCGTGTCCGACTCTCTGTGACCCCATAGACGGCAGCCCACTCAAATGAACTCAAAATGAAAAAGGCGATGTTACAACAGACAACACAGAAAGATAAAGGATCATAAGAGACAATTAGAAACAACTGCATGACAATGAAATGGACAACCTGGAACAAATGGACAGATTCTTAGAAAAGTACAATCTTCTAGGACTGAACCAGGAAGAAACAGAAAATGTGAATAAATCAAGCACTAACACCAGTCACAAGCTCTAACTATGAACACATGAATCACAAGCACTACTAACTGTGTTCAAAAGTCTCCAACAAACAAATGCCCAGGACTTCACAGGTGAATGCTCTCAAATGGTAGAGATGTGATGATACCTGTGCTGGTCAAACTCCTCCAGAAAAGCGCAGAGGGAGGAGCATCCCAACTCATCCTGTGCGGCCACCATCACCCTGAACCACAATGAGTCAGGAACACAACCCAGAAAAGAAAACGACAGGCTAACGCCACTGACGAGCACCAATGCAACAATCCTGGGGAAACGCGAGCATGAGCAAAGCAAAACAAGAACACAGGGAAAGGACCACACACCACGTTCAAGTGCGGTTTATCCCAGGGGTGCAAGGATTCTTCACTATGTGCACATCAATCAATGTGATGCACTATATTAACAAACTGAAAGATAAAAACCATATGGTAATCTCTATCATGCAGAGAAAGGGTTTGACAAAATTAAACACCAGTTTATGATTTAAAAAACGCCCCATAAATGGGCGTGGAAGAAACCTACCTCAACATAATAAAGGTCATAAGGGAAACCTCTCAGCACATTATCCTCAAAGGTGTTAAAATTTAAGCATTTCCCTAAGATCAGAATCACGACCATGGTGCCCACGCTCCTTCCTATTATTCAATATAGATTTGTATGTCATACACACAGCAATCAGAGAAGAAAATGAAAAAGAATGCAAGTTGGATAAGAAGAAGTCCATCTCTCATTGATTGCAGGTGGCCTGTTTCTATTCACAGAAGACCCTAAAGATAGAACCAGAAAATTACTAGAGCTAATCAGTGAATTTAGTAAGGCACAGGATACAAAATTAATACACAGAAGTCCTTTGCATACTTATAGCACAATAAGAAAAATCAGAAAGAGAAACTAAGGAAAAAGTGCCATTCCCCACTGCAACAAGAAGAATAGCATAGCTAGAATGCTGCTGCTGCTAAGTCACATCAGTCATGTCTGACTCTGTGAGACCCCATAGATGGCAGCCCACCAGGCTCCTCTGTCCCTGAGATTCTCCAGGCAAGAACACTGGAGTGGGTTGCCATTTCCTTCTCCAATGCATGAAAGTAAAACGTGAAAGTGAAGTTGCTCAATCGTGTCCAACTCTTCAGGACCCCATGGACTGTAGCCTACCAGGCTCCCCCATCCATGGGATTTTCCAGGCAAGTGTACTGGAGTGGGTTGCCATTTTCTTCTCCAATAGCTAGGAATAAACCTACTTAAACAGACCCAACACGTGTATGCAGAAAGACAGGCTGCATGATGAAAGATAGCAAAAATGAAACAGATAGATATGCCATGTTCTTGAATTGAAAGAAATCAATGTTGTGAAAATGACTACACTACCCAAAGTAATCTGCAGATTCAATTCATCCTTATCAAACAACCAGTGACATTTTTTAAAGAACTAGGACTAACAATTTTACAATTTTTATGGGGGGGGGGAGAAAGACCCAGAAAGGCCAAAGCAATCTTGGCAAGAAATGTGGAACTGGAGGAATCAACCTTTCTGACTTCAGACTATACTACCAAGACACTATGGTCCAGGCACAAAAACAGAAACATAGAGCAATGGAACAAGACACGAAGCTGAGAGGTAAACCCGCACTCCTATAGGCACCTTTTCTTTGACAACGGAGGCAAGAATGTACAAAGGAGAAAGGACAGAAAAGAGAGCCTCTTCAGTAAGTGGTGCTGGGAAACTGGACAACTACATGCAAAGGAAGGAAATTAGAACACTTCTTCACACTATACACAAAAATTAATTCACAGTGGATTGAAGACCAACAGGAAGGCCAGAAACTATAAAATTCTCAGAGGAAAACAAAGGCAGAACACTCTTTGAGATCTATCACAGCAAGATCCTCTTTGATTCACCTCCAAGAATGACTGAAATAAAAAGAAACATTAAAAAAATGGCATCTAGGGAAACTCCAAAGTATTTAAGCAGCAAAGAAAACTATAAACAAGATGAAAAGACAACCCTCAGAATAGGAGAAAATAATTGTAAATGAAGCAATTGACAAAGGATTATCTCGAGTACACAAGTAGATCATCGAGCCTAATATCAGAAAAAAAGCAACCAAGTGAAAGTGAGCAGAAGACATGAACACATTTCTCCAAAGAGGGTGTTAAGAAGGTGAAAAGATGCTCCACATCGCTCATTATTAAGGAAACACTAATCAAAATCACACCGTCAGAATGGCCATCATCAACAATTCTACAAATAATAAATGCTGGACAGGACATGGAAGAAAGGGAACCCTCTTGCACTGTTGGTAGACATGTAAATGGATACAAACACTATGGAGAAGGAAGGTGGGTTTCTTAAAGAAGTAGGAATAAAACTACCGCATGATGCAACAATCCCCTACTGGCCATATACACTGAGAAAACCACACCTCTAAAAAGACTTATGTACCCCAATGTCCATTGCAGCACTATTTAAAATAGCCAGGGCATGGAAGCAACCTAATGTCTATCAAGAGAACAATGGATAAAGAAGTTGTGGAACATATACACAATGGAATATTACTCAGCCATGAAAAGGAACAAATACGAGTCGGTTTAACTGATTTGGATGAACCTAGAAACTGTGATACAGAGTGAAGTAAGTCAGAAAGAGAAAAATAAAGTATATTAATGCATACACATGGAATCTTGTAAAATGGTACAGGTTTATATTTGAAGGGCAGAAATAGATACACAGATGTAGGCGAAGGACTTGTGAACTCAGCTGGAGAAGGAGAGGGTGGGCTGAATTGAGACAGTAGCATTGAAACATTGCCACTACCATACGTAAAATAGCTAGCTAGTGGGAAGGTGCTATGTAAGATAGGGAACCCAGCATGGTGCTCTGTGACGACCTAGAGGGTGGGATATTGGGAAGTGGGAGGCAGGCTCACCAGAGAGTGGATAATATACTTATGGCCTATTTGTGTTGTTGTATGAGGAAAACCAACCAACCATTGTAAAGCAGTTATCCTTCAATCAAAAATAAATAAATACAATCTGAAAACTATCATTCAACATATCTGTACTGTCATCTAAAGCTATATGGGATCATCTTCTATCCCTATCTATTTTTCCACTATAAGAGCTTATAAATGTCATGAAAGGTTTTGAAAATATGATTTTAATAGCTACACTGTATTGCTTAATATCTCATACATAAATAATAAAATTTCAGTCTCAACATAGACACATAATTCCAAAACAGGTTTCCATTTTAAACTAAAGCTTGCATTTTAATTCAGTTTAATGAGAATTCCTCTGTAGATCTAACATTCTTATGAAAAATAAATTATGTGCAGTCTTTCTTGCTTTCAACTGTTAGGCCTTATTGTCATTTACTTCTAAGGACTCTTGACACTTTTGCCTTAGACTGTAATTTTTGACTGAGATAAAATCTTAAATTTAGATATTAAGAAAGTCAAGAAGCACTCTTCTAAGTGTGAGTCACTCAGTCATGTCCAGTTATTTGTGACCCATTGACTGTAGCCCAACAGGTCCTCTGTCCACAGAATTATCCAGGCAAGAATATTGGCGGGGGTAGCCACTCTTTTCTCGAGGGGATTTTCCTGACCCAGGGGTCAAACCCTGGTCTCCCGCATTGTAGGCATATTCTTTACCATATGAACAACCAGAGAACCCTGACCCTGGTGTACACTGATGTGAAAATCCTCAAAAGAATATTAGCAAACCAAATATAAGACACATTAAAAGAATCATACACTGTGATCAAATGGAATTTATTCTGTGCCTGCAAGCATGATTTTTTTATCTGCACATCAATCACTGTGATACACAATTTGAGCAAAATTAAGAATGAAATCATGTGATCTTCTCAATAATTGCAGACAATGCTTTCGACAGAGTTTAACATCAATTTTGGTACAATCTCTCAATACAGTGGTTATACGTGGACCATCCTAAAGGGTATAAAAGACAAGCCCACAGCTAACATCCAACTCAATGGTAAAGAGATGAAAGATTTTCCTAAAAGATCAGGAATAGTACAAGGATACCCACTCTCACCAATCTTGTTCAACATAGTAGTGGAATTGTCCTACCCAGAATAACTAGGCAAGAAAAGGAAATAAAAGCCATCCCCATTGGAACAGATGAAGTTACACTGCCACTATTCGATTATGACAGGATTTATATGAAACCCTAAAAACTGCACCAAGTAACAAATATTAAAACTAAGAAATTTACTCCCCTTTACCTTGGGAGTAAGCCTGTCAGGTAAAATACAAGACATCTACTTAAATTTGGTTTTCAGTGAATAATTTTTTAGTATAAGTACATTCCAAGTATTGCAGGAGATGGGCTTCTACTAAAAAAAAAAAGTTTCCATCGTTTCCCTAAAATTCAAATTTAACTGTGATTCCTCTATTTCTGTTTGGTAAATCCAGCCACCTAAAAGGCATGATTAGAACGGATTCCTTCTTTAGCTAAAAGAGAGTACATCAGTGGTGAGTGAACACAGCTCTCTCCCATCAGGGCCAGAGTTACGATCACAGGAGGATGATGTATCATCAGGTGGCCAGTAGAGTTCGGAAGTGTAAAAGTTTGTCTTCATTGGCCCAGCACAGACCACAAGGTACTGCTGCTGCTACTGCTGCTGCTAAGTCACTTCAGTCGTGTCCAACTCTGTGTGACCACATAGACGGCAGCCAACCAGGCTCCCCTGTCCCTGGGATTCTCCAGGCAAGAACACTGGAGTGGGTTGTCATCTCCTTCTCCAACAAGGTACTGGCAACCCCACAAAAGAGGAGGAGATAAAGGCAGGAGAGATGAAGGAAGAGGGAGAAAACGTGGCCAGCTCAGGAAGCAGCAGCAGGTGATGGTGCCCAGGAGGCCACAGGCCAGCCTGCTGGGGTGCCTCACAGTTTCAGGTGTGAAGCACTCTTCCCAGGGTCCAGTGGTGATCACACCTGCAGAAAGGGGCACAGCTAAGCAGTAGGGGGTCACTGAAGCCCAGTGGCTACTCTGCTCCACCCTTGTTTCTTTTTCATGAAGTTACAAAATATCCATACATCCTGTTCATTGGAAGGACTGATGCTAAAGTTGAAACTGCAATACTTTGGCCACCTCATGCGACGAGTTGACTCACTGGAAAAGACTCTGATGCTGGGAAAGGTTGGGGGCGGGAGGAAAAGGGGACGACCAAGAATGAGATGGCTGGATGGCATCACCGACTTTGTGGACATGAGTTTGAGTGAACTCCGGGAGTTGGTGATGGACAGGGAGGCCTGGCGTGCTGTGATCATGGGGTCGCGGAGAGTCGGACACGACTGAGCGACTGAACTGAACTGAACTGAACTGTACTCCCGTGAACCTTGTGCAAGACCTTGATCTTAATGTGGCATCTGCACCTTTCCAACCTGCTGTGGGATTTTCTTTACCAATAAAATTGGCCTTTATTTTTACTTTATGTACTAAGAACTCTCACAATGGGTGACGAGAGAGAAGTATCGTGTCCAGCTTATTAGATATTCCTTACTGTCTTCCATGTGAGAGGGTGAAACATGCCCCCCCTATTCCTAAAATTCCAAAAGAGTAGTACCTGGTTAAAGCTAAGGGGCACAGTGCTCCCAGAACCTTGGGGAAGATGTGTTTCAGATTGATTTAGTGTTGAGCATGTGTAAGGCTTGGAGGAATGATACAGAGAGTCTCATAGAGTAGATCAGGGTGGACCTTGAGAATCTCCATTTTTAACCACTTCCCAGGTGATGCTAACACTGCTGGTCCAGTGATGACCCTTTGAGAACCACTGACTTACACAAGGAGAGAGCTTCCACAGAAGCTGAAATGGCACTTTTGGAGACACTTCCTTTCTTCTATTCTGAGAGCTTCCTCACAAGGAAAACCCAGATGCCAACCTGAAAATTAGCAGAGTAGCTCTTCCACAACTAAGGATGTAAAGAAAAAACCGCATGGGGATGCATTGGAAGGGCAGAGATTCAGTCTAGTCAGGACCCATACTCCTGATGGGTGACCCAGAATTAGGAGGGGACATTTCCAACTTGGTATCTTCCCTGGGGGGACATGCTGAGCACCTGAGCCCTGGTAACCTGAATGAGGAAGACGAGCCCCCATAATATCCTGATTTGAAACCAGCAGAGCTATGTCTGGGAGAGAGCTGGAGGCTGTGGTGAGCCAAGACCCCATGCTTAATAGGTTAGTGCCAATTAAGTGCTGAACGTTGGCCCAGGTCAAATGGGAAGGAGAATGATTTTAGGACACGTGCCAAAGGGGCAAGGATTTCTTGAAACTTTCTCCAGGGATGAAGTCACTGATTGATGACATTTAAAAAAAAATCCTCCCTGTACCCAGCTGGCCCAGTGCTAGCAGGAGACGTTTTTGACATTCCCCACTTACCTTGCCAGCACTGCTTGCCCAGCTAGTCTCTGTGTTCCCTGTGGAACAGACATATCCAACTCAGCCACGCCTACAACGCTCCTCCAAAATGGCTTCACCCCCAAGGGCCTGGATTCCCCCACAATAGCCTCCTTTCCTACCACTCACAGTGGGTGGACTCAGCCGTGACTGCATCCCCTCAAGGTGATTTCCACTCCAGGTCACCTCCAGCCAGAAGTACATCTGCGACTGTTGAGGTAGGGCTCAAATTCAGCTGCACTGGGGGCCAGCCAGACCCACCAGCATGCCCAAAGCAACATGGGTACATCTAACAGGACACCACACTCAGCCTACAGAGGAGACACCCTGGATTTCCTGTCTCTGGTGACTTGGGGGAACTCTTCCTTTGGGCAGCACAGGAGACACTCTACATAAATCCACTTATTCAACATGGAGATATAATTTATCTACCTAATATTAATGCATAGAAACAAAAAGGCAAAATAAAGAGACAAAGAATCTATGCTAAGTGAATAGCTAAGACATAAACTCAGAAAAAGAACTAAACAAGATGGAGATAAATAACCTATGTCAGATGACTGCAAAGTAAGGATCATACTTGGGTCTTCCCTGCTGGTTCATTTGTTAAGATTTTCCTGACAATGTAGGCGACAAGGGTTCAACCTTTGGTCTGGGAACTAAAATCCCAGGCTGCGGGACAAGTAAAGCTGCATGTCACAGCTACTGAACTCATGCACCCTAAAGCCTGTGCTCCACAACAGGAGAAGACAGAACAATGGGAAGCCCACGCAACAAAACTAGAGTGTAGCCCCCACTCTATGCAACTAGAGAAAGCCAATGACACAGCAAGACCCAGTGGGCCCATTAAATCAATGAATAAAAGTTGTTTACTTCTATCAGGGGAAGCATGAAAGAACGGAGTGAGAACCTCCACAGAGAGGCAATAAGTATAAAAAAGAACTGATTATAATAGAAGAATACAATAACGGACATGAAAAATATAGCAGATGAGTGAGCAGATTAGATGATTCAGAGGACAGATCAGTAAGCTGAAACACAAAGTGGTGGAAATCACCCAGTTTGAGCATCAAAAAGAAAAAAATAAGTCAGAAAACTGAGGATAGTATAAGGCATTTGGTGGACAATATCAAGCATATTAACATTCACATTATAGGGATTCAAGGAGAACAGAGAGAGAAAGATGAAATCTCACTTAAAGAAACAATGGCCCAAAATTTCCCTCTATTGTTGAAGGAAACACACCCAGGTCCAAGAAGCACAGAGAGTCCAACACAGGGTAAATGAAAGGAGAAATATGCCAAGGCATATATTAATCAAACTAAGAGAAATTTAACAAAAAGGCATATATTAATCAAACTAAGAGAAATTTAACAAAAAGAGAAAATATTAAAAGCAGAAAGGGCAAAGCAACAAATAACAAGGGAATCCCCATAAGGTTAACAGCTGATCTTTCAGAAGAAATGCTGCAGGCCAGAAGGGTGTGGCATGATACAGGTAAAGTTATGAAAGGGAAAATCTTACCAGCAAGATTACTCCAACCAGCTATGATCTCACTCAGATCCAAAGAACTCAGTACCTTTACAAATAAGAAAAAGTTAAGAAATTCAGCACCACCAAAGTGGCTTTACAACAAATATTAAAGGACATTCTCTAGACAGGAAATAGAAGGGAGTGAATAGACATAAAAAAAAAAAAAACAGAATAATAAAGTAAATAATAATAGTATCGTGCATATCAATGATTACCCTAAATTTTTATAAATGGATTAAATGGTCCAACTGAAACACAGACTGGCTGAACGGAAACAAAAACAAGCCGCATATAAATGTTGTCGATAATACATCCACCTCAGACCTAGGGACACACACAGACTAAAACTGAGGGCCTGGATAAAGGTATTCCATACAAATGGAAATCAAAAGAAAGCTGGAGTAGCAATTCTCATAGCACATAAAATAGACTTTTAAATAAAGACTATTACAAGAGACAAGGAAGGACACTACATAATGATAAAGAGATCAATCCAGGAAGAAGATATTGCAATAATAATACACACGCATCCAACACAGGAGCACCTAAATACGTAAGACAAATACCAACAACCATAAAATGAGAAATCGACAGTAAGAAAATAATACTAGGGGATTTTAACACCCCACTTATACCAATGGACAGATCATGCACAAAGAAAATTAATAAAGAAACATACGCCTTACATCACACATTAGACTAGATGGACCTTATTGGTATCTTTAGCATATTCCATCACCAAACAGCAGAATGCATTTTTTTTTCTCAAGTGCACATGAAACACTCTTTGGAATGGATCACATCTTGGGTCACAAATCAAGCCTTGGCAAATGTAAGAAACTGAAATCCTAGCAAGCATCATTTCTGATCACACTGATACTGATTAGGGATCGTTTATAAGAAAGATTTGTAAAAAACACAGACACATGTAGAACTCAAACAGGTCACTGAAGAAATAAAAAAGGAAATTTAAAAATACCTAAAAACAAAGGGCAATGAATAAATGACATCCCAAATCCTATGTGATGCAATAAAAGCAATGCTAAGAGGAAAGTTTAGAGCAATACAAGAAGCCTACCTAAAGAGATGAAAAGAGCATCAAATAAACAAGCTAATCTAACACCTAAAGAAGCTAGAAAAAGAAGAAAAAGGGCCACAAAATCTGCAAAGTTAGCAGAATGAAAGAAATCATAAAGATCAGAGCAGAAATAAATGGAAATGAAGGAAACACTAGCAAAGATCCATAAAACAATAAGATATGTCTTGGAGAAGATAAACAAAATTGACAAATCATTAGCCAGACTCATCAAGAAAAATAGGGAGAAGACTCAAATCAACTCGAAATGAAAAAGGAGACTTTACAACAGACAACACAGAAAGAAAAAGGATCATAAGAGACAATTAGAGACAACTGCATGACAATAAAATGGACAACCTGGAACAAATGGACAGGTTCTTAGAAAAGTACAGTCTTCTAGGACTGAACCAGGAGAAATAGAAAATGTGAATAAATCAGGCACTAACACCAGTCACAAGCTCTAACGATGAACACATCAATCACAAGCACTACTAACTGTGATCAAAAGTCTCCAACAAACAAATGCCCAGGACTTCACAGGTGAATGCTCTCAAATGGTAGTGATGTGATGATACCTACTGTGGTCAAACTCCTCCAGAAAAGCGTGGAGGGAGGAGCATCCCAACCCACTCTGTGAGGCCATCATCACCATGAACCACAATGAGGCAGGAACGCCACCCAGGAAAGAAAACTACAGGCTAACATCACTGACGAGCACCAGAGCAACAATCCTGGGGAAACGCGAGCAAGAGCAAAGCAAAACAAGACACATGGAAAGGGTTAAACACCACGTTCATGTGGGGTTTATCCCAGGGATGCAAGGAGTCTTCACTATGTGCACATCAGTCAATGTGATACACTATATTAACAAATTGAAAGATAAAAACCATATGATAATCTCCATCAATGCCAGGAAAGGTTTTGACAAAATTAAACACCAGTTTATGATTTAAAAAACGCCCCATAAACGGGCATGGAAGAAACCTACCCCAACATAATAAAGGTCATAAGGGAAATCTCTCAGCACATTATCCTCAACGGTGTCAAATTTTAAGCATTTCCACTAAGATCAGGATCAAGACCATGGTGCCCGCGCTCCTTTCTATTATTCAATATAGACTTGTACGTCATACACACAGCAATCAGAGAAGAAAACGAAAAAGAATGCATATTGGATAAGAAGAAGTCCATCTCTTATTGATTGCAGGTGGCCTGTTTCTATTCACAGAAGACCCTAAACATACAACCAGGAAATTACTAAAGCTCTTCAGTGAATTTAGTAAAGCACAGGATACAAAATTAATACACAGAAATCCTTTGCATACTTATAGCACAACAAGAAAAATCAGAAAGAGAAACTAAGGAAAAAGTGCCATTCCCCACTGCAACAAGAAGAATAGCATAGCTAGGAATGCTGCTGCTGCTAAGTCACGTAAGTCATGTCCGACTCTGTGAGACCCCATAGATGGGAGACCACTAGGCTCCTCCGTCACTGGGATTTTCCAGGCAAGAACACTGGAGTGGGTTGCCATTTCCTTCTCCAATGCATGAAAGTGAAATGTGAAAGTAAAGTTACTCAGTCGGGTCCGACTCTTCGGGACCCCATGGACTGTAGCCTACCATGCTCCTCCATACATGGGATTTTCCAGGCAAGCGTACTGGAGTGGGTTGTCATTTTCTTCTCCAATAGCTAGGAATAAACCTACCTAAACAGACAAAACACGTGTATGCAGAAAGACAGGCTGCATGATGAAAGATAGCAAAAATGAAACAAACGGATAGAAAGATATGCCATGTTCTTGAATTGAAAGAAATCAATGTTGTGAAAATGACTACACTACCCAAAGCAATCTGCAGATTCAATTCATCCTTATCAAACAACCAGTGACATTTTTTAAAGAGCTAGGACTAATAATTTTACAATTTATATTGGGGGGGGGAGGGGGAGAAAGACCCAGAAAAGCCAAAGCAATCTTGGAAAGAAATGTGGAACTGGAGGAATCAACCTTTCTGACTTCAGACTATACTACCAAGACACTATGGTACAGGCACAAAAACAGAAACATAGAGCAATGGAACAAGACACGAAGCTGAGAGAGAAACCCGCACTCCTTTTCTTTGACAAGGGAGGCAAGGATGTACAATGGAGAAAGGACAGAAAAGAGAGCCTCTTCAGTAAGTGGTGCTGGGAAACTGGACAACTACATGCAAAAGAAGGAAATTAGAAAACTTCTTCACACTGTACACAAAAACTAATTCACAGTGGATTGAAGACCAACAGGAAAGCCAGAAACTATAAAATTCTTAGAGGAAAACATAGGCAGAACACTCTTTGAGATTTATCATAGCAAGATCCTCTTTGATCCACCTCCGAGAATGATTGAAATAAAAAGAAACATAAAAAAAAATGGCACCTAGGGAAACTTCAAAGTATTTAAGCAGCAAAGAAAACTATAAATAAGATGAAAAGACAACCCCCAGAATAGGAGAAAATAATTGTAAACAAAGCAATTGACAAAGGATTATCTACAGAGTACACAAGTAGATCATCGAGCCTAATATCAGAAAAAAAGCAACCAAATGCAAAGTGAGCAGAAGACATGAATACATTTCTCCAAAGAAGACGTTAAGAAGGTGAAAACATGCTCCACATCACTCATTATTAAGGAAATGCTAATCAAAACTACATGAGCTATCACCTCACACCAGTCAGAATGGCCATCATCAACAATTCTACAAATAATAAATGCTGGACAGGACATGGAAGAAAGGGAACCCTCTTGCACTGTTCGTAGACATGTAAATGGATACAACCACTATGGAGAAGGAAAGTAAGGTTTCTTAAAAAAGTAGGAATAAAACTACTGCATGATGCAACAATCCCCTACTGGCCATATACCCTGAGAAAACCACACCTCTAAAAAGACTTATGTACCCCAATGTCCATTGCAGCACTATTTAAAATAGCCAGGGCATGGAAGCAACCTAATGTCTATCAAGAGAAAAATGGATAAATAAATTGTGGAACATATACACAATGGAATATTACTCAGCCATGAAAAGGAACAAATACGAGTTGGTTTAACTGAGGTGGATGAACCTAGAAACTGTGATACAGAGTGAAGTAAGTCAGAAAGAGAAAAACAAATACAGTATATTAATGCATACACATGGAATCTTGTAAAATGGTACTGGTGAATATTTGAAGGGTAGAAATAGATACACAGATGTAGGGGAAGGATTTGTGAACTCAGCTGGAGAAGGAGAGGGTGGGCCAAATTGAGAGAGTAGCATTGAAACATTGCCACTCAGTTCAGTTCAGTTCAGTCGCTCAGTCGTGTCCGACTCTCCGCGACCCCATGAATCACAGCACGCCAGGCCTCCCTGTCCATCACCAACTCCCGGAGTACACTGCATACGTAAAATAGCTAGCTAGTGGGAAGGTGCTATATAACATAGGGAACCCAGCATAGTGCTCTGTGACGACCTAGAGGGTGGGATGGCAGGAAGTGGGAGGCAGGCTCGCCAAAGAGTGGATAATATACTTATGGCCTATCGTGTTGTTGTATGAGGAAAACCAACCAAGCATCGTAAAGCAGTTATCCTTCAATCAAAAATAAATAAATACAGTTTGAAAACTATCATTCAACATATCTGTACTGTCATCTAAAGTTATATGGGATCATCTTCTATTCCTAACAATTTTTCCACTATAAGAGGTTATAAATGTCATTAAAGGTATTGAAAATATGATTTTAATAGCTACACTGTATTGCTCAATATCTCATACATAAATAATAAAATTTCAGTCTCAACATAGAAACATAATTCCAAAAAAGCTTTCCATTTTAAACTAAAGCTTGCATTTTAATTTAGTTTAATGAGAATTCCTCTGAAGATCTAAAATTCTTATGAAAAATAAATTATGTGCAGTCTTTCTTGCTTTCAACTGTCAGCCCTTATTGTCATTTACTTCTAAGGACTCTTGACATTTTTGCCTTAGACTGTAATTTTTGACTGATATAAAATCTTAAATTTAGATATTAAGGAAGTCAAGAAACACTCTTCTAAGTGTGAGTCACTCAGTCATGTCCAGTTATTTGTGACCCATTGATTGCAGCCCGACAGGTCTTCTGTCCACAGAATTTTCCAGGCAAGAATATTGGCGGGGGTAGCTATTCCTTTTCCGAGGGGATTTTCCTGACCCAGGGGTCAAACCCAGGTCTCCCACATTGTAGGCAGATTCTTTACCATATGAACAACCATAGAATCCTGACCCTGGTGTACACGGATGTAAAAATCCTCAAAAGAATATTAGCAAACCAAATTGAAGATACACTAAAAGAATCATACACTGTGATCAAATGGAATTTATTCTGTGCCTGCAAGCATGATTTTTTATCTGCACATCAATCACTGTGATACACAATATAAGCAAAATTAAGAATGAAATCGTGTGATCTTCTCAATAATTGCAGACAATGCTTTCGACAAAGTTTAACATCAACTTTGGTACAGTCTCTCAATACAGTGGTTATACATGGAACATCCTAAAGGGTATATAAGACAAGCCCACAGCTAACATCCAACTCAATGGTAAAGAGATGAAAGATTTTCCTAAAAGATCAGGAATAGTACAAGGATACCCACTCTCACCAATCTTGTTCAACAAGTAGTGGAGGTGTCCTACCCAGAATAACCAGGCAAGAAAAGGAAATAAAAGCCATCCCCATTGGAACAGATGAAGTTACACTGCCACTATTCGATTATGACAGGATTTAAATGAAACCCTAAAAACTCCACCAAGTAACAAGTATTAAAACTAAGAAATTCAGCAGCATAGCAGGATATGAACTGTCAGAGAGAAAACAGAACAGCCCCATATACAAATGCATCAAAAACAACAACAAAAAAAAACCCTGAAATAAACTTACCCGAGGAGCAGAAACACCTGTACAGTCACGAGCTCCAAGACATAGAGTCTGGGTTCAAATCCCACCTTACCCACTGACCTGCAGAGTGACCCAGAGCAAATCACACAATGATCTGAGGCTCAACATATTCAACTGTAAAAAGAACACAAACCCAGTATCTCCTCCCAGGGCTGTGAAACTCCAAGGAAATGCTTACTTAGGCCCGGGGGTTGGAGTGTCTCTGGGAGCCTCTCCTTGTATGAAACTTCTCTAGAGCTGGGCTCTTCTGATCCTGTGGGTGAGGGTCAAGTGTAGAGCCTGCGAGCCAAATGGGAATGGACAAGGACGAGGACAAAAAAATACTAGTTCTGTGTCAGGAAGGTAAGCCACCTACTTTACAGATCTCAGAGTGGGGCCTGCACTGGAGGCCCAGGGGATGCACAGTCAGATGTGATAACTCCGAACCCCCACAGCAGGAATGGAGCCATCCTGGCAAGAAGCTGCTCTCTGGGCCAGGCTCCAGTGTGATGTGGTGCTGCTCCCTGAGTGCTCCATGTCTCCAGCAGGCAAAGAGCTCTCTGGAGCTGGAGGTCTATTAAACCACAGGTGCCTGAGAGTCAGAATGACACAAGGACTAACAACATTGAAAACTAGCTATATTAAAAAAAAAAAAAAGACAGAAGTACAGACGAGGCAGGGGATGAGAAGCAGAAGGACTGACTACCTCTCAAGCCTTGAACAGAAATATCTCCACACCAGCTGAGCAGAGCCCACAGGAGGAAACTATAAAGGAAAAGCAGGCTGTGGGTGTATCTCTCCACTGTTGGATCCAGGGACCCAAACCCCAATCCACCAGAATCACTTTGCGTATCCAGACACCAAGAGGAAGAAAAGCAGAGCTTGCCTCAGGAAGTCACAGCCAGACTCAATATCGGGGTCGCTGAGCACGGCCACATGGTCACTGGGGACACAGCCCCTCCTCCGTGCTCACATCCTCTGTCCTCACAGAAACACAGCTCACTGCAGAGAACCCTCTGAGGGCACCCGTGCACACTAGAAACTGGCAATGGTGAGATGCGGAGAGAAGTCACAGAAGGGGAGACATGCCTCTGGGGTGCTGCACAAACTACCAAAGATCTGAAGTTCTTGATACGCGGCATTTTTTAAAAAGCTTCTTAATGTGGAAACGCAGAAAGGACATTTCCAGGAGAAAGGACAAACGAATTGTCCCATTGGGACAATTTGGTATCCATGTGGGAAGGTAAGCTGGATCCCTACCTCAAAACACACCACCAAACCAAATAGACACATACCAAACACCAACAATTGAAGGAAAAACTTCTACAAAATTTCGAACCATCTTTGTTGAGGGAATATCTTTTCTTTAAATTGAAGTCTTGTTGATTTACAATGATTTGTTTGTGTAAGGTGTACAGCAAAGTGATTCAGCGATTCAGCCTCTCATGTGCCTCCCTTTGGGAAGCCCCTGGGCCATGCCCTCTACTCAGAACAGCTAAGAATCCTGATAGGCAAAGCAGCATGTGGCGGTGCTCGTGGGGGTTTTAAGACCGAATAAATTATTCTAACATGATACAAGAAATGAGATGGCTGGATGGCATCACCGACTCGATGGATATGAGTTTGAGTGAACTCCGGGAGTTGGTGATGGACAGGGAGGCCCCTGGCGTGCTGTGATTCATGGGGTCGCAAAGAGTCAGAGATGACTGAGCGACTGAACTGAACTGAACTGATACAAGAAACAAGCCCAGAGGTTAAGAGAGGATCTCCAAGCCTACCTTCGAACAGGAGGTCTTGCTCCCTTGAATGTGGGTGCGTGAAACAGCACTTGGGAAGGGAAGAGGTGTCTCATGAATATCTTTCCTGCAGAGAACGCAGCAGTGTGTAGAGAAGATGCACAGTCACATCCCAGGACACTGAGCACACGGACACAGTGACTGGAATCTCAGCCCTGCGCCGGGTGCAGCGCACTCTCTCCACCCCAGACACAGGCTGAGCGGCTGGCACGCGTCCGGGAGAGTGTGGTTACATGACCTGGACCTGGCCAATCGGTGTGTTCCATCCTCCCTGGCCACCGTGATTGGCTCAGGGCTGGAGCGGTGACCAATCAGGGCCCAGGGCCGGGCCTCACGCTGGAATCAAGGGAAGAGGCGCTCTGGTTGGCCGGAAGGGGTGGGGCCAGGAGAGGTCAGGCTACAGCAGTGGGAGGGGCGTGAAGGAAGCCTGCGGCGGTTGGCAGCTTTCCCGCGCCCGTCAGGGCAGAGCCGCCGGCAGGAGAAGGAGGCCGCTGCTGGGCCCCGAGTTGAGAGCGCCGTTTCCTGCTGTGGTCCCTGAGCTCCACCTGAGACCGGAGGGAAGCCGTCTGCCCGTGAGTCCTCTCCCGCTTGTCTGTCAGCTTGTTTGAACCACGCTGCGTTTTCTGTCAGTGGAGACCGAGGAAATGCACCTGTGTGGGTTTTGGCTGGCTTCAGGGAAGAAATGCCAGATGACGCTGGGAGACTCCAGTTTAATCTGGATTCAGGTCCTATCTCTTGAAAGCGACGTGAAAGTCCCTCAGTCGTGTCCGACTCTTGGCGACCCCATGGGCTGTACAGTCCATGGTCCTCCAGGCCAGAATACTGGAGCGGGTAGCCTTTCCCTTCTCCAGGGCATCTTCCCAGGCCAGGGATTGAACCCAGGTTAGCTGAGCCACAAGAGAAGTGCAAGAATACTGGAGTGGGTAGCCGGTCCCTTCTGTAGCGGATCAGCATTCCCGACCCAGGAATCAAACTGGGGTCTCCTGCATGGCAGGAGGATTCTTTACCAGCTGAACTATCAGGGAAGCCCAGTATCTCTTAAGGCCAGCTATTAATTGTAGGATTATCCTAATTAGTCTTCATGGGATTAAGGAGCAACCTGCTAAGGTAGCAATCGATGTCCTTTTTCTAGAGGACAAAACTGGGGCTCAAAGAAGGGGGTGACACAGCTACAGCAAGGAAGTGTGTACCTAAACAAAAGCCCCAGATCCTGCTGTTGGAACTCAGGGAAGCCATATGGTGTGGCTTGTCCATGTGACAGGGGCTAAGGCACCCGGCCCACACTGGATACTGTGGGGACCTGACTTTATGACTATCTTCTGGCAGCTCTGAGACTCACAAAAGCAATGTGCACTGAAGAGAGGAGGGACACGTCCCTCCATCCACCCCACCACACCCTCCGGGTACTCCCACACCCTGCCCCCTTTTTCTTGCTTTGTGAGGGAATAAGAGTCATGCTCATGTGACCACATTGGCTGTCCACTGTTCACGAGCTACCAGCTGGAGCTGCTACAGGAGAGGCCAAGAGCCTTTGCCCCTGAGTACCTCTCTTTCCTTTGCACCGTGGGGGCCCTCCTCCTCACCTGCACACCGGAGGCCTTTTCTGAGACATTCAGGGACCCTCCTTTAGTTTGCAACAGGTTGCATCCATCGCTGTCCTTTGAAACTCAGCTCATGAGCTCCGTTGTCTGCATCGCGGCCCACCTTGCTGCCAGGGGAGGGATAGAGTGACAATGAATCCAAAGATCAGACCTGACAGGCGGGAATCTGTGTATAAAGGACCTGATTAATCGCACTGTAGAGGCTGTAGTAGGCTCCAGGGATCTGTAACCAGGGCTTGGGCCAAAGTGACTCCACAGCTGTTTTAATGCCTGGGGAGGGTTCTGGCTATAGTGGGGATGGGGTGAGTCTCCTGAGGTTCTGAAGGCCCACTGTGTGCAGGTTCATGGCGCACAGAGAAGAGAAGGCGGAGTCCTTCCCTGCAGGTGGTCACAGCTCATGGGTGAGCCAGACAGGCAGGCAGGACAAGGTAGCACCTGAGCTGCCTTCATGAGTGAATGGTGTGGGGCAAAGGAAGAGAACCAGGTCTGTTCCCTTATGTGGTGCCCAAGGCGGGTTGTCACCAGACTAAACACTTCCTATGGTGACAACCATCACTGCTGCCTGCAAAGGGTTTATATTGGTGTGCGTCTTCATCTGAGTGGTCAGGCCATCTCTAAACTACACTGGCCATGGGCATTGCCTGTCTTTGGAACTTGACATGTTTCGTCTCTTCCTTACTGAACATTCATTTCCAAGAGGGTTTTGGGGCCACAGGGATGTTGGATTTTTTTCTAGCTTTGTCTCGTGAGAAATGCTTTTCTGGTTGTTGGTGTGGTTTGTTTTTCCAGCTCTCTTTCTTGGCTTATCTTGTGAATTTGTTTCTGCCAGAGGAAGAGCTCAGAATTTGCCTTCTGGCTGAGATGTGACACTTACAACAGCAACGTCTACCTGGATATTATGACCACACTTGCCAAAAGGGCTTTGTTTTGCAGAAGACATCTTGAAAGTACCTACACTGTCCTTTCAGATGCCCAAAGGTTATTTGAAGTAAAATAAAATTAAAAAAACAAGAATTCTCAAGTTTAGTCTTATAGTATGTGGGGAGTCAGAAAAATCCCCTGCAGGAGGGAAACATTACCCACTCCAGTATTCTGGCCTAGAGAATTCCATGGAGTGTATAGTCCATGGGGTCGCAAGGAATCAGACAAAATCTGATGACTGAACAACAACAGCAGTGAAGTTTCACCATTTGTCAAACAGAGACAACAACAGTATTTACACGACTGTGTGCATGTTCAGTTGCTCATTCGTGTCCAGCTCTTTGCAGCCCTGTGAACTCTAGCCCCTAAGATCCTCTGTCCGTGGAATTTTTCAGGCAGGAATACTGAAATGGGTTGCCATTTCCTCCTCCAGGGGATCTTCCCAACCCAGGGAGCGAACCCAGGTCTCCTGCATCTGCTACATTGGCTGGCGGGTTCTTTTCTGCTGAACCACCTGGGAAAGAAGGCATTACATCACTGGGTTATCCAGAGTGATACCGCACACAATACTGGGTGCCCTGGGCCGGGAACCCAGTGGAGGGGGCAGTGGCGGGTCTGGACAAAACGTGCCCATAACTTCGTGTATAGGACGGATGGAGGCTGAGCCTGGCCTATTGGCTGTGACCACAGGTGACCCACTTGCCCCCTACCCTCTGCCAGGCACCGTGGGCCCAGAGGGACTCGGCTTAAAAATTGCTTGCCCAGCCACCCACAAGAGGGACCCTGGTTGTCAAATGAGGATCTGACACCTTGATCCAAAAGACGGCCCCCGAAGTCAGTTTCACACATGAGGGTCCAGGAGGGGTGTCATGTCAGAGACCCCTGGGACAGCAGACAGGATAGAAATGGTGGGGGAAGGTCCCGGAGGCAGGTGGCCCAGGCCTTCCTTCTGCAGGAGCACCTCATCCACCCACCCCCCACTCTTCTGTCCCTCCGATGGCGTTGGGGTCAGCGGCCAGGTTTTCTGGGAAATGGACAAGAGCAGCTTGTGGGCCAACATGTTTCCTTGTAACTGAAACCCATCAACATTTTTCAAGTCCAACCTCAAAGCCAGGGCATTATTTATGTCCACTCCGAGAAGGCCACGCAGGAAAATCCCGGCTGTGTACTGGGGATGACGGAGGCCTGCACTGGCCTGATGTTGAACTTGACTCCGTCTTTGGCAGAATTGTTAAGGCCTCAGACACATGAACCTTACAAGGTCAATTTGCTTTCAAGCTGCCGTTCAGGGCTCGCCACCGCACCCCAGGGCTGGCGGGCTGTAGTTTCTCCTCGTTCCTCCCCGGAGCTGGTGTGGGCCACGGCGGCATCTGTTTCCTGTCTTTGTGGATGTTGTTTTTTGAAAAGAGAGCGAGGAGCTGCCTGCTGGAGGATGGTAGCCGCCTCCACACCAGACTCCAGGACCCACGGTCAGGCGGTGAGGGTACCTGAGCTCCCAGGGAGGCTCAGACCCTGCCTAGCCCCTCTGAGGCCACGTGTGTCGGGTCCAGACCCAGACTGACCACTTCCTGGGGGCTCAGCAGCCTCAGGCACATGGCTTCCACACTGGGAACCTCAGTTTTTCCATCTGTAGAATGGAGGTGATGGCACGTCCTCCCTGCCAGGGGACATGGGACAGGGGAGAGGGACGTGTTTCTTGCAGTTTCCAGCTGAGGCCTTGTGGGCATGAGCTGGTGTCCAAGACGGTTCCCCGACTTGGCTAAGTGTGGTGATGAGCATGGAGTTGGGGGCGGGGGCCCGTCCTCATAGCCTGGACAGTGGGGTGAGGGTTCTAGACTTTGAGGCACCTCAAGTCTAATTTTGACAACTCCGCATGTAAGGACAGTGCAGCAGCAGGTGTTCTCGGGGACTTTCAGCCTAGACACAAACCCCCATCCCGACCCGGCTTGTGGTGTAGGGTCAGATCCCTTTACCGAGAGAAGGAACAGAGACTCTGAGAGGTGGGGCAAGGAGACCAAGGCCACTGGGCCCGGCAGGGGCAGAACCAGCACTTGAAATTGGATGCTGCACCCTCGTGTCAGTCTCTTTGCCCTGAACCATGAGAACTGGACTATAGAGCAGGCTGAGCACCAAAGAATTGATACTTTTGAACTGTGGTGTTGGAGAAGACTCTTGAAAGTCCCTTGGACTGCAAGGACATCAAACCAGTCCATCCTAAAGGAAATCAACCCTGAAAATTATTCATTGGAAGGAATGATGCCGAAGCTTAAGCTCCAGTACTTTGACCAACTGATGTGAAGAGCTGACTCATTGGAAAAGACCCTGATTCTGGGAAAGATTGAGGGCAGGAGGAGAAGGGGCCATCAGAGGAAGAGATGGTTGGATGGCATCACTGACTCCATGGGCATGAGTTTGAGTAAGCTCTGGGAGATGGTGAAGGACAGGGAAGCCTGGTGTGCTGCAGTCCATGGGGTCTCAAAGAGTCGGACGTGGCTTAGTGACTAAACAACAACAAAACGTGGTCTTCAGCCCCCATCTCACTCGTACCCCCAGGCTTAGTGCCTATGCCATGAGCCTGTCCTACAATGAGGTGTCAGGGGCCATTGTCTAGTCCCGAAGCTATTCATATCTCTATTCATAATTCCACCATTACACATGCATTTCTTTGCCCGTAAAGCTTTTATGTCTCTTGAGTCTTAAGTGCTGAGGCTTTTATACACCCCACCTGGTTTCCTCTGGGCCTCTCTTGGTTTTGTGGAAGTGTACTTGTTATAAACAGGAGAAGGAAATGGCAAAGTTATAAAGTGAATTCTAGACATGTTTAAAGAGTCTTGTCTTTAAAGTTCCCCAAGGTCGGCTCTGCCCAGGTCCCAGGTATTTGGGCTGAAATCTGTGCCCCTCGGGTTGCGGTTCTGACGTCCTCCCATGTCTCTTGGCCGGTAGTTCTGTTTCATGGGGAATTCTGCCGGCAGGGTGTTAACCCTTTGGTACATGAATCAGGCCACTGTGGGAGTATTTACACTGCGGAAATTGGCAAATGATGCAGCTACAGTTCAGGGTTGGTTTTTCTTCCTGGAGAGCAGGGGGTTGGGCAAGGGGATGCATACGTTATCAGCATGCCCCTGCTCTGTGCCCACGTGTCTCCCTTTCCAGAAGAGGTCAAGTGTCTTCAAACGTGTCTGTTGTATTTTTGCTTCTCGTTATGACACTTTTTAATTTCTGCATGTTCTGTTTGGTTCTTTCGCAAGTTGGCTGTGTCATTTTCTTTAATGGTTTCCTGTCTTTGCAGGACCTTTCTATCTTGAGGTTTATTTCTCTAAGCGAGGTGAGCTTAGCTGATTTCTTAGATTTATTATCCATCTAATCGTCTCAGAAGTGAAGTCGCTCCCAAAGCTGAGGGGGTCACTTCTGCTGGTTCTCCTCCGGCTGGCTTTCATCCTGATGGGCCTGGCGCTCTTCCCCACTGGCCACCACCCTTCCATAACCCACGGAGCAGTTCCCAAGCCTGGGAAGAAAGTGCCCTTATCCAGAAAGACTTGGCACTTGCATTCTCCACTCATCTGAGGCGTCATGGATAGGATCCCCTTGAACCAAGGTCACAGGCTGATGTGCCTGCACCCACTGGGGTCTTCACCTGCTTCTTCCCCTGGTCGGCACCAGCACCACCTTCCTTGTTATTCCCGTGGTTGGAGGAGGGAGGCCCTTTCTGGGTCACCTGAAAGTGTCGTCTTCTGGGAGTCTGGCTCCATGGGGAGGGAGGGGTCTTCTGTTAGATCCCTCATCTTGGGCAGTTGCTCCTCTGGGTCTTCTCAGGTATTCAGCAACTTTAAGGCGTGACACTTTTTTTTTTTTTAAATAATTGTTTACCATGAGAGGGTGGATCTGAGTAACCTACCCACCCATCATCAAAGCAGGCCTGTGAATGAATACATGTCTTTTATTCCTTCAACAAGCCAGGCCTTGGGAGCCAGACCCTATGCCAAGAGCTGAGGGGTAAATCCGCCCCAGCCAGTCCTGCAGCTCCAGTTAACTCAGAGACCACGTTCTGGGTCCGGGCTCACTGGAGACAGTCGAGGGTACCATGTCCAGGTTGTGTAGAAGGCATGCTTAGGCCAGCACCCATGTGACCGTGCCTGAGTGACCACAGCCGCTCCTCCAGGGTGGTGCAGATGTGGTCAGCAGGAACCATGGTGCAGAAATGCCTCCCTTCAGATACTTGCCCAGGGACTGAGCCCTTTCTTGTCCCCTCCAGGAGCTGTCCAGGTGGCAGGCGGGCGTGAGCAAGCCAGGGTCGGCCCCCTGTGGCAGTCAAGCCTGCCTCCTCATCCAAGAGTATTAAAGTGAACCCGAGGATGCTGCCAGAAGTCAAGGAAGGACTGCGGGAACATCCTCTGCCAGCACACAGTAGGAGCTCAGCAGGACTGTCCCCCACCCCCCACCCCCCCCGGATCACTCAGCAAATATCATAAAGCCACGCTCCCATGAGATGACACGTTCAAGTGACCCAGAAATGGCCCCTGTCTTCCCAATTCGGGAACTAGAAGGAGGCTGGTCCTGGCGCCAATCAGGGGATGGGGCCCAGCCCGTGCCAGATGCTCTTCCTCCCAGGAGGCACGTCTGTCACCTAAGCAGACAGACCCAGCCTGGAACAGGCCTGCCAACTCACATGCATGCGGGACCCTGGTGCCAACAGGAAGAGCAGGCAGGCCCCAGGCCTGCCAAGAATGCAGCCAGTCATTAGGGACTGACCAGGCATCACGTGCCTTGAACACATTCGAGGAGAACACGATCCCTCCCACAGAGCAGCCCTGGCATCAGAGGCTCTCCGAGAGGTGGTGTTATCCTTGGAGCTGAGGAAGCCGAGGGCACAGAGAAGGGGAGGTTGACCAGGCCCCTGTGGTGGTCAGAAGTCCGGCCCAGGCTTCCCACCGGGGCTCCAGGGCTTCCTGGCCTGGCGGTGCTCAGGAGGCGTCCTGTGTGTCCCTGCCGTGTACACACGCTCCCCGCAGCTCCTGCTGGACCATGAGCCGAGGAGGGGTACAGGATGCCATGGAGGCGCCCCCACCACCCTCGGGTCTGAGCACTTGGCACCCCCTAATTCCCTGATGGCAGTGACGGGGCCCTCTGGGTTGGGCAGCAGCCGTGGGCTCAGGGTGGGCTGGGGAGGTGTGCTGCCTGGGAGCCCTCTGGGGGCAGCTAGGGACCCCATTTCGGCCTCGCTGAGGCCAACCTTCCAACAAGGTCGGAGGCTGCCCCTCAGCGGAGACGGGTGACTGTGATGCACAACATGCAGGCTCAGGCAGCCGTGCGGACGCAGAGGGGCCCTTGGCATCCTCGACCGCCAAGAGTCCCCCACAGGGATGGTGTTGCTTGTTCTGTGATTCCCTTTTTCCTTCGAAAAGGAAAGTGTCAGGAGTGACTGTGGTGGGGTTCCTGTGAGTTGAGCCGGAGCGGAGGTTTAACCCCGTCCAGTCTGAGCTGGGCGAGCCTCCTCCTCCACTACCCCACCTTGGATGGATCAGTCCTGGTCACTCTTCTGGGCCTTCTTGGCTCTTGAGCAGCTTTAAGGTGTGGCATTCGTTTTCTTACTTCTTGTCTTTGTCCAGCCTTTGGTGGCAGTCCATTGCAAGGGCCCTGACCCTGCCGCCTCCCCGAGCCCCTTGGCCCTCCCCACGCCCACGCCAAGCCTTGAGGCCCCTGTGGTTCTGTGTCCTCCAGACTCCCCACCCACAGGGCCAGTCCAGACAGAAGCCACCGTCTGAGGTGTCCGACTGGGGGAGGGGACCTGCATCTCTCGGTTTCTTCCCGCCAGGATCAGGCTGTTGTCAGGCTGGGTGCCAGCGTTTAAAACATCCCATGTGTGTAAGAACGAGGATATCCCATTTGTCCAGTGAGTCCCACGACCCTTTCTTGATCTGGCCAGATGTTTTTCTTGAAGGGACCCTGTCGCTCATGTAAACAGCAGAGCGTGTTTTCCCAGGGATGCCAGCCCAGGCACTGCTTCTTGACCACCGTCGAGAGAAATCTCCACGGACTCGGAGGGATATATTTTGGGTCTTTGCGTGCGGCTGAGCAGAGCACACAGAAATAAACCTGGGCTGCAACAGGAAAGATGGAGTTGGCCATACGGGGCCATCCACGGTCACTCCCAGTGCCCCATGTGGTCAACCCCTCGCCCGGGAGCCCCCAGGCAAGAGGCATTGCCGCCTCTTGGGTCTGGGTGCCCCAGGGCTCCTGGGGTAGGAGAAGCAGCTTCCAGCTTCTTTGCAAAGAGAGTCTGTGCAGGGGTGGTCTTAGAGGCCTCAAGGTCGTGGAGAGGCGGCATAGCCCCAGTCATGGGGTTGGGCGGGGCTGCTGAGAGCACCAAGAACTCCCCACAACTGTGAAGATAGTCACGTGTGGCAAAGATTTGCAGAGGAGCAAAAGGTGGGCTCAGAGAGGCTGAGTCACTCGCCAGAGACAACACAGCAGCAGACCAGGACTCCGACCCAGGTCGCTGAAACCACGGCTCCCTCCTGTGCCCATCTGACCGGCCCCTTGAGGGCAGCAGGAAGATCTGGGCTCCCCTGGCCTGAGCCCCCGTGCCTGCCTCCTCTCATCCGTGCGGGGATGTGTCCATTCCCAAACCATGCGCTGTGTCCCCCACCCCTGGGCCATCATGTCAGGCTCCAGGCCCCCTGCAGGTGAGCCCCACGCCCACCAGCACACCTCTGAGCCTTGCCCATCTGGTCCCTGTGCCCGAGTGTCCTGATCCTAAGTGTGTTCTTGAGGCAGCCCAGGACTGGAGCCCTGCTTCTTTGAAGCTCCCTGCACCAAGCCCAGTGAGGCTCTGCCTTGTGGCTTCATGACAAGTGTAGTGGGCTAAGTGGTGGTCCCAAAAGCCATCCATCCTTCTGAAGCCTGCCAAGGTGACCTTATTCTGATGAAAAGTCTTGGCAGATGGAAGTAAGTTCCTGACCGCTGCACCAGATCACCCGGGATGCATGTGGACCCTGAATCCAATGACGGGTGTCCTTGGAAGAGAAGAGGGCATGATCTGAGGCACAGAGTCACCCAGGGGAGAAGGTTTATGCAGATGGACACAGAGGTTGGGGTGATGTGGCCACAAGCCCAGGGAGGCCTGGGGTCTCCCAAGGGCTGGACAAGGCCAGAGGGACCCTCCCCTGGAGCCTCTGGAGGGAGCTCAGTCCTGCCCACACCTTGATCACAGGTTTCTGACTCCAGAACTGAGGGAGAATGAATTTGTGTTAAAGTTGTCCAGTCTGTGGTCAGTGGCTGCAGCTGTCCCTGGACACTGAGAGTGAACTTGCCAGCTCCAAGGTGAGAACAGTGGCAGGACCCACCCCCCACCCGCTGACACACAGTTTTGTCATGAGGTTAAATGAGTCAATACGCACTGCTGCCTGAATCAGGGACTGACACTTGGATCTCAGCCCCCTTCACCTCCCCTTCATCATCCCTGGCATTGTTGGGGCCCTCATCCACTCGTTCAGTGGACATGCGGTGCTCCTGCCCAGCCCCGATGTGGACAGCGAGGCCAGCGAGCTGGGAAGCTCCGCGCAGGACTCACCCTGCCTGCTGAAGCCGCACGGACATGGTCTGTGCAGTGACATGGAGGCCCGGGAGAGGCTGGATCCTCCGGTCGTGGGAGGCACGGGGGCCTCAGCATCAGAGGTGGAGGGGTGAGCTGGGTTCATCCAGGGGGATGCAGCCCTTCACTCAAAGTGGGGGAAGAACCCCACGTGGCACCCAGTGTCCAGGGGCCTCCCCTTGCCCTGGTGGGTGATGGGCACAGCCATGGATGACCACCGGAAGTCTGCATCTCACTAGGGGCCGAGGCTGGTGCTGAGTGAATCCTCAGTGAGGTTTTCTTCTTAAAAACCATCCTAAGTGACTTCGGCTCCATTGTTTTTTGCTAAAAACCTACAATGATCCCAAGAACTTTGTACACTCCAAGGGTGGTGACAGGACGTGGAGCCCAGCACAGACCCAAGTCAGCCCTACCCTGCGTCCCAAGGGCCGGCCACACCATCCCCCTTCTGTGATCTGGCTTTCTTCTGCCAGGACTCCCAGAATGGTGGAAATCCACGTGTGGCCTCAAGCTGAGGGGCCCAGCATGTGATCCAAGCCCCTGGGGGTTCCCTTGGGAAGTCTGGTGGACCATAGTCGCCACTGCTGTCGGGCAGCTCTGTCTCGGGGAATGTCGTTTCTTTGCTTTCTGTTGTGATGGGGCACCCCAGTTATCTCGGGGCAATTGGGAGGTCTGCTGGGGTTACATGCTCCTGCTGTAGATAGGGAAACATTATCGCTGCATTGACGCTGCTCACTCGATACTGGGAATCTGTTCAACAGAAATGGCAAGGGGAACAGAGAAAAACAGAAACAGAAAAATGGAGAGTTGCTGGGTTGCTTCAGGACTTACCTGTGATTAAGAGTGTGTGCAGCCTGCCCGTGAACCCGGGTTCCCACGCCTTCCAGCTACCAGGTGTCAGGCGCTGATTTTAGACCCCCAGCTTCACTAAGGAGTCATTGACAGATACAGTTTGTGTGTATTTCAAGTCTACATTGTGATTGTGATGACTTGATGTCCATAGATGTCGTGGAATGATTGCCCAACACTCGCATCGCCTCACACGGTTAACTCTGTGTGTGTGTGTTTTATGCTGTTCTTATAATCCATGAACACAATATAGATAGCTCTCCATTTTTTTTAGATCTTCTTTAATTTATCTTAGAAGTCTATAGTTTGCTGTAAGTCTTGCACTTGTTTAATTAGATATCTTGATATTTCAGTGCCATTATAAATTCCTAATAGAGATAGAATTGACTTTTCTATATTCACTTGCTAAATCCATTAATTTCAAATCATTCTAATTGTATTTTCTTATGTATACACAATTATGTCTGCAAATAAGTGCTTTTTCCCCCTTCGCAACTGTGATAACCCTTTTCTTTTTCTTACCTTATTGTACGGACTAGGATCTCCAGTACCGAGTACAATGGTGAACAGAAATACTGAGAATAAGTATCCTTGTCTCTTTCCCATTATCAGAGGAAAACCTTTCAACCTTTCAGTATTTCACCATCCCATATGATATTAGCTTTTTTATGGATATTTTTATCAAAATATGTAAATTCTTCTCTGTTAGTTTACTAAGAGTTTTTTCTTAGTCATGCACTAAAATTATTACATTAAGTTTTCTTAAGTTTATTTTCTGTAGATTTTGAAACAGGTGATTTTTCTTTTATGTGGTGACTTAACTTTTAAAAAATTTTGTGATTCTAAAACAACACCAACCTAATCTTGATGTATTCTCCTTCTGTTGGATTTTATTTGTTAGTGTTTTATTTAGGATTATTTCATCTATATCCAGAGTCTGTAATGTTACTTTCTTGTACTTCTTCCTTGTTGGTTTTAGTATCAAGGTTATGCTAGTCTTATAAAACAGGGTTGGAGAGTGTTCCTTGTTTATCCCCAGAGTTCCTGTGAGATTACTGTTTCCTTCCCTCGATTTTTGGAAGAATTTATTGGCAAAACCAGTTGGTTTCATTGTGGGGAGGCTTTTAATTTCAGATGTAATGTTTTTCATGCAAATAAAAATTTCTGATTTTGTATGTCTTCTTGGGTCTAGTTGTGTAAAGCCTTTCCCCGCTGCTAGGAATTTATTGAGGCCAGCAGACTCTCCAATTAGTAAGTGAACTGTGGTTCATCATATCTTTTTATCTGCAAGATGTGTTGTCTCCCCTTAGAAAAATCCTTGATACTGGTGATTTGTGCTTTGTCTGTTTTTCTTAATCAGTCTCTCTAGGGGTTTATCAGTTTTGGCAGTCCTTTCAAAGAGCCCACTTTTGGCTTTGTTTTGAAAAAATTCCATATTGCTTTCGGTTTCCTTATTTTCTTCTCCTTTTTTCCCCATCTGCCTTGTGTTTTGTTTGCTTTGCTTTTTTTCTGGTTTCTGCAGCCCATGGGGTCGCTAAGGGTCGGACACGACTGAGCGACTTCATTTTGACTTTTCACTTCATGCATTGGAGAAGGAAATGGCAACCCACTCCAGTATTCTTTCCTGGAGAATACCAGGGACGGGGGAGCCTGGTGGGCTGCTGTCTATGGGGTCGCACAGAATCGGACACGACTGGAGTGACTTAGCAGCAGCAGCAGCAGGGATAGAGGCTTAATTGATTTTTAGCCTTCCTTCTTTCCCAGTATATGTGTGTAAGGCTTTAAGTTACCCTCTAAACACAGTTTGCTGCGTCCCACAAGTTTGAGTAAGCCAGATTTTTATGGAAAATTATTTTCTAATTTTCATTGTGTTTTTTAAAAATGATTATTCATGAAATTCTTCAAGCAGTATGTCATTTAACTTAATGTTTGGGGTTGTTTTTCTAGTGACCCTTGTTTGATTTCTAGCTTAGTTCCATGAAGAGCCCCGTCTTAGACTTTTGGGGCTACTATTATAAATACCATAGACTAGCTGAAAAACAACAGAAAGTTGTTTCTTATAGTACTGGAGGCTGGCAAGTCCCAAGAGCACCAGCGGGTGCCACGTCTGCTGAGGCCTGTCTCCTGGTTCCTAGACTGCCTGCTGCTTCTCCCTGTCCTAACAGCATGGGCGCCCGTTCCCTCCTGCCCTGAGCCCTCCCAGAGTGCCTGCCTCCTGGGCTCATCACCGCGTGCGGGGTGCAGTTTGAGGCACATAGACCGTCAGCCCACTGCAGCCCCTAAGTGTACCCCGCATTAGTTCAGTCCTTTGAAAGAGTTTGAGCTTTCCTAATGGCCCAATATATATTCATTTTGTGATATGTTCCTTGGGCCCTTGAAAATAATATGTATCAGTGAGAAAGCAATATTCCGTGTGTATCAGTTAGATCAGGTTTGTGACTCATGTAATTCGGATTCCGGTAGCCACGTTTTGTAAAGCAGAAGTAGGTGAAATTACTTGCAATGTATTTTATTTTAACACACCCAAAAATATTATCATTTCAGTGTGTAATCAACATGATAAAACCTAATGAAATATTTCACGTTCTTTTGTTCACACTAAGTCTTTAAAATCCAGTGTGTGTTTCATGCTTGCAGCACATCTCATCGTAGAGCCAGTCGCAATTCAGGTACTTCATGGCTGCGGGTGACTACGTCCCAGGGAGCCCAGTTCCCTGAGAGATGTGTCTTTAACGTCTCCCACTGTGAGTATGAACTTGGCTGTTACTCCTTTTCTATTTCTGTCAGTTTTATGTATTGATATTTTGAGGTTATGTTATTCGGTACATTCAAATGTGGAATCCTCATGTTCTTGCTGGACTGAACTTGTATCAGTATGAGAAGCTCCTTTTTAAGGCTAGTGATGCTTCTTACTTTAGACACTATTTGACAGTGATATTGCCACATCAGTTTTCTGTCCTTGTTTGCCTGGGTATCTTTTACCTTCACCTGTCTAAAAGATCTTCCATCTTAACAGGAACCTCTGTGACTAGTGTATAGTTTTCATTGTCATCAATTGATCGTTTTTATCTTTTAATGAGAGTATTTGCTCTATTTATAATGTTGATATTTCAGTGCATAGATACCGTGTTACTGTTTGTTTTCTGTCTGTCTCACCTATTCTGTGTTCTTTTCTCTGGCTTCTTGTAGAAGTGTGAAGTCTTTTTCTAGTTCTGTACTCCTCTGTCAGGTTGTTGGGTGTCCATTCACAGATAGAGCGTGTGTTTTACATTCAAGTCTAACTTAGTACTTTTATTGCCTCCCTGACACGACTGTCTCCTCCTTGTCACTGTTATACTTTAAATTGTTAGATATATTTTTGGCGTTAACATCATGGTTTTGTAGAGTTAATGTTTACCCTCACAGTTACCTCATTGTTGGTCTTTACTTGTTTTTTATATTTCTGTCAGAGACTACTTTTCTTTTTCCCAAAGCACTGCCTGAATATTTTTTTAGTTCATGTCTGTGCATGATGAGTTGTCTCATTTCCATTTGCCCTAAAAGTCTTTATTTTGTTTTCACTTTGGAAGAGTGTTTCTGTGGGGTATAGAATTCCAGGTGGGTGGGTGGTTGTTTTTCAGCATTTTACAGATGCCCGTCCATTATCTTCTGACTTCCTTGTTCTTGAAAAGTCATCTCTCAGTGTTTCTGTGCCATTCAAAGCCACACCTTTTTTCCTCTGAGCTTGAACATTTTCTTCTTGCCTTAGGCACCAGCAGAGCTGCTGAAACCAATGTGTGGTTTTCATTTTTGAGTCAATGGTCTGATTCTTGAACCAACTCTTGCCACTGTCCCTGTCAGTCAGTTCAGTCACTCAGTGTCTGACCCATTGCGACCCCATGGACTGCAACATGCCAGGCTTCTTTGTCCATCACCAACTCCTGGAGCCTGCTCAAGCTCCTGTCCATCGAGTCGGTAATACCATCCAACCGTCTCATCCTCTGTCGTCCCCTTCTCCTCCTGCCTTCAGTCTTCCCCAGCATCAGGTTCTTTTCCAATGAGTCAGTTCTTCGCATCAGGAGGCCAAAGTATTGGAGCTTCAGCACCAGTCTTTCCAATGAATATTCAGGACTGATTTGCTTTAGGATTGACAGGTTGGATTTCCTTGCAGTCCACGGGGCTCTCAAGAGTCTTCTCCAACACCATAGTTCAGAAGCATTGATTCTTTGGCATTCAGCCTTCTTCATGGGCCAACTCTCACATCCATACGTGACTGCTGGCTTTGACCAAATGAACTAGTACTAAATGAGCTCCTACATAGCTTTGGCTAAATGAACCTTTGTCGGCAAAGTAATATCTCTGCTTTTTAATATGCTGTCTAGGTTTTTCATAGCTTTCCTTCCAAGGAGCAAACATCTTTTAATTTCACCATCTGCAGTAATTTTGGAGCCCAAGAAAATAAAATCTGTCACTGTTTCCATTGTTTCCCCATTTATTTGCCATGAAGTGATGGGGCCGTATGCCATGATCTTCATTTTTTGCATGTTGAGTTTTATGCCAGCTTTTTCACTCTCTTCTTTCACTTTCATTAAGAGACTCTTAAGTTTCAACCCCTGTAGGCATTTCTTATTCCCCTTTCTGTCTTTTCTCCACTATGAGGGTCCCCATTTATAGTTTTTAACAACGTAGTTTAACAATGGGCTCCTTTGATATATTCTATACTTTTTTCCCCACATATATATATATATATTTTTTTTTTTTAACCGATCCATCCTTCAGTTCACTGATCCTCTCTTCAGCTACGTCCAATTTGATGTTAAGCCCAGAGACTGAGATCTTAAATTCAGTTCACTGTTATTGTAAAGTTCTAGAATCGCTTTTGATTCTCAGAAATTTTTCCTTTTTTCAAGTGTATTTTTGAACTGGTGACATTTGCATTTGATCCCTGTAGCACACACACACCTCTGATATGCTGATATACATTGATACCTCTGGGTCTGTTTCGGTTCTTTTTCTCTTGCTCGTATTTGTTGTTACACCCTTTTTTGCTTTTTTGGTTGCATGTTGGGCATTCTGTATGGAAAACCCTAGAGGTTCTGGTGATGCTGTCTTCTCCAGAGTTTCCTCTGACGCAGACCTCTAGTGGACACAGAGCTCTCTGTTCACTCAGGGTTTGAGTGACTTGAGGCTAGGGGGTCCTTGTAAGCTCAGTCTCAGCAGCCTTCCCCCACCGTCCCCCCCTAACCCCAGGGAGGAGCGCTCCAGCGTCTCTGTCTGATTTAACATTTTAACCAGTTTATTGAATGACTGTGTGACTTCACTAGAGTCAAGCTAACAGATGGCCTTGGGGTGCCATCAGCCTTTTTCCCAGAGGAACACTCCGAAGCCTGGTGGCCTTGTAGACCTTGCCTTTCTTCCTCACTCTCCCCAGTGGTTCTAGGTCACTTGTCTGTGTGTCGTTTAAGAATCTCTTCATCCACTTTGTTGTTAGGTTTATGTTTAGGAACGTTTCTCAGATGTCCCTGGGTCTTGAGAAGGCAGGCTTGGATTCTGGGTTCTCCCTTGCCGCGTGCCAGCCAGGTCGTGGTGGAGGCTGATGGCCGGTCTGAGTTGTGGTGGTCTGTGTGGTCTTGGGGTCAGCGGACCCCCTCTTCTCTGGGGGAGCAGGGAGATCCTTTGTGTGGAGCCTGGAGAGACTTGACAGGGTCAGTCTTCATTGTCTCGCTCTCTTTTTAACTTGTGTTTGCATTTAGTGACTCATTTAATTGTTTTCTAGAAGTTTCCGACTTCTACCAAGGAGGTAAATGTATATAGGAAGCAGCTCCTGGAAAGAGAAGAAGAACTCGCTGAGCTCAGAGCCGAAAGGAACAACACCAGGGTCAGTAGAGGGATTCTGACGTGTTGACATTTGCCCCACGGCAGTTACCTCTGGGCTCTGTGCTGCTGACTTTAAACTCTGTCTGATTTTCAAGTCATTTTTCACATCGTCCCACTGAGCAGACTGGGGTGGATCAGTTCGTGGTTCTCATACCTTGCTTCAAATTTATGATGAGAGCTAATGTAATTTTATTACATTTGAGGGGGAGTTCTCTTCACTTACATTTTTGTCCATGCTACACTTTGTGTGGGATCTTAGTTCCCCGACCAGGGATTAAAACCCATGACCCCTGCAGAAGTGTGGAGTCTTAACAACTGGGCCACCTGGGAAGTCCACTCTAACTTGAGACTGAACTGGCGGGTTTCTGACATGCCTTAGCATGGTTTCGGTTTTAGAGTGAGGCTGAGAGGAGTTACCGGCCCTGAATGCAAGTATGAGGTTGAAGGTGCTCCTTTGGCCCCACCCTGCAGCTGCTGCTGGAGCACCTGGAGTACCTGGTTTCCCGGAATGTGCCATCCCTCCAGATGACGGCGGGCAAGCAGCAGGAGCAGCCCTCAGCCAGCATGACCAGCGAGTTGGAGGTGCTCAGGGCGCTGAAATTTCTTTTTGACCACCACAAGGCCCTGGATGAGAAGGTACCAGCCACCCAACCTCCTGAATTTGTACACTTGCTGCCTTGTTAGGTGGATGATGCATGTATTTATGTAACTAGTTGACTTTTGAGCTTCTTGAATTCTTGTAAATACATTTTTTTCTGTAAGAAGTCAGAGTTTTATATGGTTAAAAAGCATTGCCTACGTATATGCTCAGTCATGTCTGTATCTTTGTGACCCTGTGGACTATAGCCCACCATGCTCCTCTCTTCATGGGGCTTCCCAGGCAAGAATACTGGAGTGGGTGGCCATCTTCTACTCCAGGGGATCTTCCCAACCCAGGGATCGAACCTGCCCTCTTGCGTTGGCAGGCGGGTTCTTTACCACTGAGCCACCTGGGAAGCCCCCAGTTAAAAAGTATTAGTTGGCATAAATGTCTCAAGGTTTATTATATTCTGTATATCAATTTGCAGTTAAAAACTGGGCAATATAATTAATTTAGGATAACATTTTGTTCTCTCAAACTTAGAATTTAAAGCTGTTAACAAGCAGATTTTCTTGATGTTAAGATCAATGAGAGCCATTAAAGATAATCTGTTACAGTAGCCATGTATTAGAGTGAGTATAGAATGAGGAGTGCACTAACGTGTATACACACATCAACACACAGTGACTCGACGCCTTGTATTTGAGTTCAGAGAGCGGTTAGGTATAGCACTCGAAAGGTGTCATTTGTTAGAAGAAGAATTAGGTGCTACACATAAAGAGGTAAGTTTGATCAGTCATCGTGTAATTTCAGTTAAAGGTTTGTCATTTGTATCCTTTCGTTTTAAAAATGTATGAAGGCTGTAGTGGTGGGAATCACATGCTATTTATCTTTCTGATTGAGGACCCGCCCACCTGGGGTATTTTAATGACTAGCAAACTAGACTTGTGGCTCAGAGCTGCAGGATCTCTTAAGCACCCCTTTGTCCAGGAGAAGACAAAGTCTGACTCTAATCACCCGGTTCTAATCGGGATGGACAAAATCACCAATGCACCATGTAGGTCTGAGCGGCCGTGAGGGTCCTGTGAACTCCCAGAGGTGCAGAAGGCAGTTTTGACCTCGCCGATTTCCTGGAAGTGCTGTGTCCCCTCCCTCCCAAAACAAGGCTGTCTAAGGCTTCCTTTCCCCCTCAGAGATCGTCTGATGGCTCTCTAAGCCACGAGCAAAACCTGGCTAAGATGAGTGAGCTCCAGGAAGTCATAGACAAGCAGTTGCGGGAGCAGAGCCAGATGAAAGAGCGCCTGGCAGCCCTCTCTGCCCACGTGAGAGAGCTGGAGGAGGACCTGGACACGGCCAGGAAGAAACTCCTCAAGTCTGAGGAAGTGAACATGAAACTGGAGCGGGATGTCCGCGAAGTGAGTGACGGCGGCCGTGTCTGTTGCCCTGAGGTGGTTGTGGGTCCCTTGTTCTCCCGGTGATCTCAGCCTCGGGATGGCTGCACGAGTAAGAGCAGAGCTCTGGTGAGACCACGACAGGCTGTCTCCCCGCCTCTGTGTCGAGGTCTCTGGGGTAGAAGAGGCCTGATCCAGGCGGTCCGTTGGCAGTGGACCAACATGAGGGTAGCCCTTGCGCTGTGCTGCACCCTGGGTGTGGACTCCTCATTTCTACAAGTTCTAGGGGGCCCAGTGTGTTCCTTTTAAAACATTCATTTATCCATTCATTCATTTCTTGGCATGTAGTTGCTTTACACTGCTGGATCAATTTCTGCTGTGCAGCAAACTGAATCAGTCATGTATATGTGTATATATATCTACGTATATCCCTGTTGTTTAGATTTCCTACCCATTTCCTTCACCACAGAGCACTGAGGAGCCTTCCCTGTGCTGTACACTAGGTCCTTACTGGCTGTTGACTTGATACGTAGTATCAGCAATGTATACATGCCAGCCCCAGTCTCCCAGTTCACACGCCCCCCCACCTGCCTGTCGAATGTATTCCTGACGATGCTGAGATTCCTTCTGATTCGCTCAGCCGAGTCTGGTGACGTCTGTGGAGGCCGTTCTCTCGGAGAGATGGGAGCATGCTGTGTGGGCTCTGCCGAGGCAGCTTGCCTGGCCGTCTTCTCTGGTTTGCTGAGCTTCCGCTCCTTGACAGGGATGTGTGACGGTGATCCCGGCGGTCAGACCAGTCGAGTGGCACTTGCTCACCCTCAGGTCCTCAGGCTCGAGCTGTGTAACCGCGTAGACTCCTGATGTTTCTGGCAGTCGTGTCTGCGGGTGTCATGATTTATGAGAAACTACCTAACGGTCATTGTGAAAACAGAAGAGTGCTGGGGGTTCAGGCCTCCTCCTGTGAGCCTCATCTCTCCTCTGTATGCAGACAGACAGCCCCCACCCTGCCCCACCCCTCCCCCGTGACACCGTCTCAGACAGAGCCCCTCCAGCATGTGTTCCAGCAGGTGTACTTGTTTAGTAGCTTGGTGTGAGGAATTCTGTGTGAGAACTCAAAACAGAAATATTTGCACATGTTTGTATAACCTTCTCACACTACTCTTTGGCAACAGGAGGAGATTAGGTGACAGAGTTTAATACGTTGAGAATTCTGGAAAAAGTGTTTTTAAGACCTTTCACTTTTAATATTAGGATTTGGCCTACATTGGTTACTTAGTGACCGCGGAGGGACCCAAAATGGATTTTGAGCTGGCAGACAGGAGTCGCACCAGCAGCAAGTTCTGGTCCTGGTTTGAGCATTTCATACATGTGGTTTAACTTTGCTTGAGAAGGCTGCCTCCAGTTGTGTTACACTTTGACTTCTGTTTCCACTCATTAATAGTCTTACTTTAATTTTGAGGAAATTGCATGAGATTTTTCCAACTTTTACCCGAGGAAACGAGCCTCAGAGCCCCCTCTTGGGTCTGTTGAAGGTCCCTCCCTGTTCTGGGTCAAGTCCGCCTGTATGGTGTAGCAGACAGAGGTCCTGACTTCATGCCAGATACCTTCCCTCCTGGAATTCTTGCAATAACAGGGTAGATTAGTATACTTTTTGTTTGCTGTTTGGATTTATTATATAGCAAAGAAGCTTGGTAAACCGATTAGTCGGGCAGAACATTCCGACAGATGGCTGCCCATCGTGGCAAATGTGACCTTTGAGGTAGGCGTGCTTTTGCTCACGTTCAAGAAAACTGCCACGTCTAGGAGTTTAATTTTGAGTACACTGACTTTATGTTTGATTTGAAACTTAGAATTTAGTCCAGCTTTGTTACTCTTAAGTGTATCGGAGTGTTCCATGATAACAACTTACCTTTTCTCCTCTGCAATGCCCGGTGTAGGCCATGGCCCAGAAGGAGGACTTGGAAAAGAGAATCATTACCCTAGAGAAACGCTCCCTCGCCACACAGCGTGAAGCTGCCTATGTGCATGATTTCAATGATAAACTTGAAAATGAAATCGCAAATGAGGATTCTATGCATCGACAGGTAATGGCCTTTACTGTACTGTGTCTGACTTTTATAGTATTGAATTACTGAGGAGGGAAGGTAAAGACCTTTTCATGTGACCTCCCACGCTGGAAATCAAGTCCCCGTGTAAAGTTCTTATGACCCTAAAACATGTACATCATGTAAATTATGTACATCACGGTATGTCATGGTAAATCATGATGTACATCATGGTAAATCATGGTAAATCAGCGTACTGGAAAGAAATACATTTTTTAAAATTTGGGGGTGACTGCAACTTGCAGGTTTGAATTATTTGGGACTTGGTTTAACCATTTTGTGGAATTCCTCTCCTGACTCCCTTGTTTTATTTGAACGTGAATCTGTTGGCTTGTTAGCGTTTTTACTGAAAGAGCACAGAGCAGCAGGGAACTTCAGGGCAGTGGGCTAGCCTGTTGAGAACTGGGTCATTGTGACAAAAGGCAGGGTTAGAGCTCCGGTCTGATTAGGATTTGTCCTTCCTATGTTTTGATGAGCCTTACTCGCTCCTGTTCCCGTGTGGTCTCAGATAATCAGGACTTAACCAGGAAAACCAAATCTGGCTTCTCTCAAACAAAGTGAGTCGGGCCGGTGTGTGCCAACATGTATCATTGGCCCCACCACAAAAATAAAACACTAGAAAGTCATTGAAATGTATGAGGTGGAATGCATTACGATATACAAAATAGTGGCTGCAAAAGGCAGATCAGAAAATACTACGTACCATATGCTATTGTTTACTGAGGGTTTTAAAGCCTCACGTGTCAGCACTGTCCCCACCATGCCTGTGTTCCTGGGCCTGGACTGCAGAGCCTCAGACGTGGGCTCCCAGGGGGCAGTGGTTCTGACTCCCATGGTGAGACCCACGGTGAGGCGCCCTCCCCGCTTAGGCAGAGAGCTCAATGTCTCCCAATCAGGGGTGCACTTCCTTACTTTCAGAACAGCTGCTCAGAGGCTGTTGAGCTTGGGATGCTGTTTATGACTAAGCCAGTTCAAAGTAAACTTTTGTTTTGCTTTAAAAATATTTGAATGCCGATGCCGTACTGTGGAAGCTGTGAGAGGTTTTGTTTCCTTGGGCTCAAAAATCACTGCAGACTGTGACTACAGCCATGAGATTTAAAAATGCTTACTCCTTCGAAAGCTATGACAAACCTAGACAGCATATTGAGAAGTAGAGACATCACTTTGCCGACAAAGGTCCGTATAGTCAAAGCTATCGTTTTTCCAGTAGTTACGTATGGGTGTGAAAATTGGACCATAAAGAAGGCTGAGCATTGAAGAACTGATGCTTTCGAACTGTGTTGCTGGAGAAGACTTTAACAGAAAATAAAACAGTGTCAGACTTTGTTTTTTTGGGCTCCAAAATCACTGCAGATGCTGATTGCAGCCATGAAATTAAAAGACGCTTACTCCTTGGAAGGAAAGTTATGATCAACCTTGATAATATATTAAAAAGCAGAGACATTACTTTGCCAACAAAGGTCCGTCTAGTCAAGGCTATGGTTTTTCCCATGGTCATGTATGGATGTGAGGGTTGGACTGTGAAGAAAGCTGATCGTCGAAAAATTGATGCTTTTGAACTGTGGTGCTGGAGAAGACTCTTGAGAGACCCTTGTACCGCAAGGAGATCCAGCCAGTCCATTCTGGGGGAGATCGATCCTGGGTGTTCATTGGAAGGACTGATGCTAAAGCTGAAGCTGCAATACTTTGGCCACCTCATGCGACGAGTTGACTCACTGGAAAAGACTCTGATGCTGGGAAAGGTTGGGGGCGGGAGGAGAAGGGGACGACCGAGATGAGATGGCTGGATGGCATCACCGACTCTATGGACATGAGTTTGAGTGAACTCCGGGAGTTGGTGATGGACAGGGAGGCCTGGCGTGCTGTGATTCATGGGGTCGCGGAGAGTCAGACACGACTGAGCGACTGAACTGAACTGAACCTGTTTTTTAATTTTTTAAGGTGGAAAATTTCAAACATGCACAAAAGTGGTATAATCATATACCACTTCTATAATATAGTATAATAAATGCCCATGACCCAGCAATTAGCCTCAGCAATTTCTAACACAGGGCCAGTCTCAAATAGATCATTCTTTTGTCTTCTCTCCATTTTTTTTTTTTTAATATAGTATGTCCTAAAACAGCTTTTTAAACCACGAGCTTGATGCTCATTTTATAAAACACAGACTTGCCAACTTTGTTATTACATTTAAAAATTGCTTGAGGTAATTATTTCCAGTTTTTTAATATGAATTTTCATATTGGAAAAGACCCTGATGCTGGGAAAGATTGAAGGCAGGAAGAGAGTGGGTGACAGAGGATGAGATGGTTGGACGGCATCACCAACTCAATGGACATGAGTTTGAGCAAGTTCTGGGAGTTGGTGATGGACAGGGAAGCCTGGCGTGCTGTGATTCATGGGGTCGCACAGTCAGACACGACTGAGCAAGTGAACTGAACTGAATATGAATTATCATTGGGAGAAAAACTATGGCCAAGCTAGACAGCATATTAAAAAGCAGAGACATTACTTTGCCACCAAAGGAACACCTAGTTACAGCTATGGTTTTTCCAGTAGTCATGTATGGATGTGAGAGTTGGACCGTAAAGAAGCTGAGCACCAAAGAATCGATGCTTCTGAACTGAGGTGTTGGAGAAGAATCTTGAGAGTCCCCTGGACTGCATGGAGATCAATCAATCCTAAAGGAAATCAGTCCTGAATATGCATTGGAAGGACTGATGCTGAGGCTGAAGGTTCAGTACTTTGGCCACCTGATGCAAAGAACTGACAGATTGGAAAAGACCCTGATGCTAGGAAAGATCGAAGGCAGGAGGAGAAGGTGCGACAGAGGACGAGACGGTTGGATGGCATCACTGACCCGATGGACGTGAGTTTGAGCAACTTCTGGGAGATAGTGAAGGACAGGGAAGCCTGGCATGCTGCAGTCCATGGGGTCACAAAGAGTCAGACACGCCTGAACAACAGCAATCATTACAAAGAATTTAAGTGATGTTGCATGTAAAGAAAAATATGTGAACGTCTATCTCCACTGGCTTTTTTCCCAAAATGAATTTTCTCACCTTTTGCTTTATAACTTGAATTCATTTTACCCCCTTAAACCAGACTCAAGCTTCTGTTTATGTACTGGGAATTTTCTCTACCAACGTGTGTGTAAGCTGATCCCCTTTAAAGTCTGCTTGTTTCTGAGTGTAAATTTGCTTGCTCCCCAAGCTCCTCCAACAGGTAATGGCTGGTGACACTAAGGTCCCCCAGGTGCTCAGCCAAAGCGAAGCATTGGGAGTGACCTTTGACTAGTGAAGACCCTGCCTCTCTCTGCCCCTGCCCGTCTGCTCTGGGGATGCTCAAGAGCCCACCAGAGGTGGCCGTGGGAGGGGACCGCCTCGAGAACCAGCGCACAGGCTGCTCACGTCACGGCTCCCCGGTGCTTTTATTTATTTATTTATTTTTTGGTAATTAATTTATTTTGTATTGGAGGCAAATTATTTTACAATATTATATTGGTTGGTTTTGCTATACACTGACATGAATTCGCCCCGGGTTTACATAAGTTCCCCCTCCTGAACCCCCCTCCCACCTCCCTCCTCCCTTTATCCTCCCTCTGGGTCATCCCCGCATGCCAGCCCCGAGCATCCTATAACATGCATTGACCCTGAACTAGTGATTCGTTTCACATATAACAACATACGTGTTTCAATGCCATTCTCCCAAATCATCCCACCCTCACCCTCTCCCATAGAGTCCCAAAGACTGTTCTATACATCTGTATCTCTTTTGCTGTCTCGTATACAGGTTATCATTTGCATCTTTCTAAATTCCATATATATGCGTTAATATACTGTATTTGTATTTTTCTTTCTGGCTTACTTCACTCTGTATAATAGGCTCCAGTTTCATCCACCTCATTAGAACTGATTCAAATGTTTTCTTTTTAATGGCTGAATAATACTCCATTATGTATATGTACCAAAGCTTTCTTATCCATTCGTCTGCAGATGGACATCTAGGTTGCTTCCATGTCCGGGCTATTATAAACAGTGCTGCAGTGAACATTGGAGTACATGTGTCTCTTTCAATTCTGGTTTCCTCAGTGTGTATGCCCAGGAGTGCGATTGCTGGATCATATGGCAGTTCTATTTCCAGTTTTTTGAGGAATCTCCACACTGTTCTCCACAGTGGCTGTACTAGTTTGCATTCCCACCAACAGTGTAAGAGGGTTCCTTTCTCTCCACATCCTCTCCAGATTTATTGCATGTAGACTTTTGGATAGCAGCCATTCTGATTGGTGTGAAATGGTATCTCATTGTGGTTTTGATTTGCATCTCTCTGATTATGAGGGATGTTGAGCATTTTTTCATGTGTTTGTTAGCCATCTTTATGTCTTCTTTGGAGAAATGTCTGTTTAGTTCTTTGGCCCATTTTTTGATTGGGTCATTTATTTTTCTGGAATTGAGCTGCAGGAGCTGCTTGTATATTTTGGAGATTAATCCTTTATCAGTTGCTTCATTTGCCATTATTTTCTCCCATTCTGAAGGCTGTCTTTTCACCTTACTTATAGTTTCCTTTGCTGTGCAGAAGCTTTTGATTATAATTAGGTCCCATTTGTTTATTTTTGCTTTTATTTCCAATATTCTGGGAGGTGGGTCATGGAGGATCCTGCTGTGATTTATGTCGGAGAGTGTTTTGCCTACGTTCTCCTCTAGGAGTTTTATAGTTTCTGGTCTTACATTTAGCGCTCTAATCCATTTTTAGTTTATTTTTGTGTATGGTGTTAGGAAGTGTTCTAGTTTCATTCTTTTACAAGTGGCCGACCAGTTTTCCCAGCACCACTTGTTAAAGAGACTGTCTTTTCTCCATTTTATATTCTTGCCTCCTTTGTCAAAGATGAGGTGTCCATAGGTGCGTGGATTTATCTCTGGGCTTTCTATTTTGTTCCGTTGATCTATATTTCTGTCTTTATGCCAGTACCATACTGTCTTGATGACTGTGGCTTTGTAGTAGAGCGTGAAGTCCGGCAGGTTAATTCCCCCAGTTCCATTTTTCTTCCTCAAGATTGCTTTGGGTATTCGAGATTTTTTGTATTTCCATACAAATTGTGAGATTATTTGTTCTAGTTCTGTGAAAAATATTGTTGGTAGCTTGATAGGGATTGCATTGAATGTATAAATTACTTTGGGTAGTATACTCATTTTTACAATATTTATTCTTCCAATCCATGAACATGGTATATTTCTCCATCTATTAGTGTCGTCTTTGATTGCTTTCAGTAGCATTTTATAGTTTTCTATGTACAAGTCTTTTGTTTCCTTAGGTAGATATATTCCTAAGTATTTAATTCTTTTCGTTGCAACAGTGAATGGAATAGTTTCCTTAATTTCTCTTTCTATTTTCTCATTATTAGTGTATAGGAATGCAAGGGATTTCTGTGTGTTGATTTTATATCCTGCAACGTTACTGTAATCATTGATTAGCTCTAGTAGTTTTCTGGTAGAGCCTCTAGGGTTTTCTGTGTAGAGGATCATGTCATCAGTGAACAATGATAGTTTTACTTCTTCTTTTCGAATTTGTATTCCTTTTATGTCTTTTTCTGCTCTGATTGCTGTGGCCAAAACTTCCAGGACTATGTTGAATAGTAGTGGTGAGAGTGGGCACCCTTGTCTTGTTCCTGACTTTAGGGGAAATGCTTTCAGTTTTTCACCATTGAGGATAATGTTTGCTGTGAGTTTGTCATATATACCTTTTATTATGTTGAGGTATGTCCCTTCTATTCCCACTTTCTGGAGGGTTTTTATCATAAATGGATGTTGAATTTTGTCGAAGACTTTCTCTGCATCTATTGAGATAATCATATGATTTTTATTTTTCAGTTTGTTAATGTGGTGTATTACGCTGATTGATTTGCGGATATTGAAGAAAACTTGCATTCCTGGGATAAAGCCCACTTGGTCATGATGTATGATCTTCTTAATGTGTTGTTGGATTCTGATTGCTAGAATTTTGTTAAGGATTTTTGCATCTATGTTCATCAGTGATATTGGCCTGTAGTTTTCTTTTTTTGTGGGGTCTTTACCAGGTTTTGGGATTAGGGTGATGGTGGCCTCATAGAATGTGTTTGGAAGTTTCCTTTCCTCTGCTATTTTCTGGAAGAGTTTGAGTAGAATAGGTGTTAGCTCTTCTTTAAATTTTTGGTAGAATTCGGCAGTGAAGCCGTCTGGACCTGGGCTTTTGTTTGCTGGAAGAATCCTGATTACAGCCTCTAGTTCCGTGCTTGTGATGGGTCTGTTCAGATTTTCTATTTCTTCCTGGTTCAGTTTTGGAAAGTTGTACTTTTCTAGGAATTTGTCCATTTATTCCAGGTTATTCATTTTATTGCCATATAATTGCTGATAGTATTCTCTAATAATCCTTTGTATTTCTGTGTTGTCAGTTGTGATCTCTCCATTTTCATTTCTAATTTTATTGATTTGGTTCTTCTCCCTATGTTTCTTGATAAGTCTGGCTAGTGGTTTGTCAATTTCATTTACCTTCTCAAGGAACCAGCTTTTGGCTTTGTTGATTTTTGCTATGGTCTCTTTTGTTTCTTTTGCATTTATCTCTGCCCTAATTTTTACAATTTCTTTCCTTCTACTGACCCTGGGGTTCTTCATTTCTTCCTTTTCTAGTTCTTTAGATGTAGAGTTAGGTTAATCAGTTGACTTTTTTCTTGTTTCTTGAGGTGTGCCTGTATTGCTATGAACTTCCCCCTTAGCACTGCTTTTACAGTGTCCCAGAGGTTTTGGGTTGTTGTGTTTTCATTTTCCTTCATTTCTATGCATATTTTGATTTCTCTTTTGATTTCTTCTATGATTTGTTCATTATTCAGCAGCGTGTTGTTCAGCCTCCATATGTTGGCATTTTTAATAGTTTTTCTCCCGTAATTGAGATCTAATCTTACTGCATTGTGGTCAGAAAAGATGCTTGGAATGATTTCAACTTTTTTGAAGTTACCAAGGCTAGATTTATGGCCCAGGATGTGATCTATCCTGGAAAAGGTTCCATGTGCTCTTGAGAAAAAGGTGAAATTCATTGTTTTGGGGTGAAATGTCCTATAGATATCTATTAGGTCTAACTGGTCTATTGTATCATTTAAAGTTTGTGTTTCCTTGTTAATTTTCTGTTTAGTTGATCTATCCATAGATGTAAGTGGGGTATTAAAATCTCCCACTATTATTGCATTATTGTTAATTTCCCCTTTCATACTTGTTAGTAATTGTCTTAAATATTGTGGTGCTCCTATGTTGGGTGCATAAATATTTATAATTGTTATATCTTCATCTAGGATTGATCCTTTGATCATTATGTAGTTTCCTTCTTTGTCTCTTTTCACAGTCTTTGTTTTAAAGTCTATTTTATCTGATATGAGTATTGCTACTCCTGCTTTCTATTGGTCTCTATTAGAATGGAATATCTTTTTCAGCCCTTCACTTTCAGTCTGTATGTGTCCCTCGTTTTGAGGTGGGTCTCTTGCAGACAACATATATGGGGGTCTTGTTTTTGTATCCATTCAGCCAGCCTTTGTCTTTTGGTTGGGACATTTAACCCATTTACGTTTAAGGTAATTATTGATAAGTACGATCCTGTAGCCATTTTCTTTATTGCTTTGGGTTCGAGTTTATACACCCTTTCTGTTTTTCCTGTCTAGAAAAAATCCTTTAGCATTTGTTGGAGAGCTGGTTTGGTAATGCTGAATTCTCTCAGCTTTTGCTTGTCTGTAAAGCTTTTGATTTCTCCTTCATATTTGAATGAGATCCTTGCTGGGTACAGTAGTCTGGGCTGTAGGTTATTTTCTTTCATCACTTTAAGTATGTCTTGCCATTCCCTCCTGGCCTAAAGAGTTTCTGTTGAAAGATCAGCTGTTATCCTTATGGGAATCCCCTTGTGTGTTATTTGCTGTTTTTTCCCTTGCTGCTTTTAATATTTGTTCTTTGTGTTTGATCTTTGTTAATTGGATTAATATGTGTCTTGGAGTATTTCGCCTTGGGTTTATCCTGTTGGGGACTCTCTGGGTTTCTTCGACTTGGGTGATTATTTCTTTCCCTATTTTAGGGAAGTTTTCAACTATTATCTCCTCAAGTATTCTTTCATGGTCTTTCTTTTTGTCTTCTTCTTCTGGGATTCCTATGATTCGAATGTTGGAGCGTTTAACATTGTCCCAGAGGTCTCTAATATTGTCCTCATTTCTTTTAATTTGTTTTTCTTTTTTCCTCTCTGTTTCATTTATTTCTACAATTCTATCTTCTAGCTCGCTTATCCTGTCTTCTGCCTCTGTTATTCTACTGTTTGTTCCCTCCAGAGTGTTTCTGATCTCATCTATTGCATTATTCATTGTATATTGATTCTTTTTTATTTCCTCTAAGTCCTTATTAAACCTTTCTTCCATCTTCTCAATCCTTTTCTCCAGGTTATTTATCTGTAACTTCATTTTGCTTTCAAGATTTTGAATCATTTTCACCACCAAAATTCGAAATTCTTTGTCGGGTAGATTCCCTATATCTTCCTCTTTTGTTTGTGTTGGTGGGCATTTATCTTGTTCCTTTACTTGCTGGGTATTTCTCTGCCTCTTCATCTTGCTTATAATGCTTTGCTTGGGATGGCCTTTCCCTCTTCTGGCCGTTTGTGGAATTCTCTTTATTATGTAGTTTCCTCACTGTGTGTGGGGTTGGACAGGTGACTTGTCAAGGTTCCCTGGTTATGGAAGCTTGTGTCGGTGTTCTGGTGGGTGGAGCTGGATTTGTTCTCTCTGGAGTGCAATGAAGTGTCCAGTAATGAGTTATGAGATGTCAGTGGGTTTGGAGTGACTTTGGGCAGCCTGTATATTGAAGCTCAGGGCTAGTTTCCTGTGTTACTGGAGAATTTGCGTGGTATGTCTTGCTCTGGAACTTGTTGACCCTTGGGTGGTGCTTGGTTTTAGTGTAGGTATGGAGACGTTTGATGAGCTCCTATCGATTAATGTTCCCTGGAGTCAGGAGTTCTCTGGTGTTCTCAGGATTCGGGCTTAAGCCTCTTGCCTCTGGTTTTTGGTCTTATTCTTGGAGTAGCCTCTAGACGTCTCTATCTGTCATTTCCAAGGTGGTTCCCTCTGTTTTAGCTTCTGTTTGCTTGTCTCTTCAGTGTCTAATTTCCGCCCTGATACTAGGGGGTGGGTGGACACTTTTTAAGGCTCAGTTGTTCAGTCCTGTTCTGGGAAGGGAGGAACGCTGCAGACGAATATCTCTGGCATCTGTGGGGAGTGCTCGCAGCGTCTCGGCCACACTGGGTTTGCCCCGGTTCACAGCACGTACGCTGTCCCAGTCTACACTGCACAGGCTCTAGGTTGCTCTGCCGGGAACTGTCCGAGGCCAGTGCCGGGTTGTATGCACTTCCCAGGTCTGAGCGGCTCAAGTTCAGGTTCTCAGGTACTCCAAAAAGGCGCAGACTTGGTTGGGCCTGCGTTTTGTGCCTTCCCTGGTCCGAGCAGCTCAGGGGACCAGGTGTTTGGCGAGCGCGGTCTCTGCGACTTATCGCCTCCCCAGTCCCCGCCACTCAGTTTTCTGGGTGTAAAACCGGCGCACCTTCTCAGGGGGATATCGACCGGCCCGAGCCCAAAACGTCTTGACTAGCAAGAAGCCTGTCTGCAGTTTGTATCAGATGCCTTTCTGGGGCTGCGGTTGCCCGCTCCGGCTCTGGCTGCGCTCCCTGCCTGTCTCGGCGGGGGATGGGGGATGGGCCGACCGCAGCCGGCTCACTCTGCTCAGTCCTTTATTCTGTGAGTGGGGCTGGCCGAGTCTTAGGTTAGAGCTTTCCGCCTTTTCGTGGGGAAGCTGTCCCACAGTCTGCTTTGCTCTCCCCAGTTCTCTCAAAATGTTCTCGCGGCATTCAAGCCCAGTCCTCTCTCTAAGTTCAGCCAGCTCCTCCATGCCCAGCCCCCGCTTGCTAATGGCGTATGCAGGCGTCTGCGCTGCTTCTCTGCTGGGAGTTACCGTTTGGCGGGTAATCTGTGGGTTTTAAAAAAAATCTTAAAAAAAAAAAAGAGGGTTATGTGGCCCTCTGAGCTTCCAAGGCTCGCCACAGATTCGCCATTGAGAGTGTTTCCCGGTGTTTGGAAACTTCTCTCTTTTTAAAGCCTCCCTTCCAGGAACGGAGCTCCATCCTTACTTCTTTTGTCTCGCTTTTTATCTTTTATGTTTTTTCCTACCTCCTTTCGAAGACAATGGGCTGCTTTTCTGGGTGCCTGACGTCCTCTGCCAGCATTTAGAAGTTGTTTTGTGGACTTTACTCTGCGTTCAAATGTTCTTTTGATGAATTTGTGGGGGAGAGAGTGGTCTCGCCGTCCTATTCCTCCGCCATCTTGTTCCTTCTCCCCTCCCCGGTGCTTTTAAAAGAAGGACCGTACTTTGCTCTTGAAGTTCATGAGTTTTTGTTTTTCCTGTTGTAGGCAAGGCAGGGAGATGACGTGAAGGAAGAACACAATAAGAGAATGGATGATCTGGAGGATAAGGTGAGCCAGCCCCATGGCCCCTTTACAAAGAGGCACATCTGGCGTGGCCTGTCCCGGCTTGGTCTGTGTGTGGGGAAAAGCTCCAGGACAGGAGTTGGAAAACTGTTCCCAAGAGGGCCTCAGAGTGAATGTCTTTACTGGTTACGAATAATTGAGTAGCAACATTTCATGCTAGTCAATAAGCGTGACAGCATCCACAGGCAGTGTGTAAAGGAACAGACGTAGACGTGTGCCCACAACCCTTACAGAAAGCATCAGTGAGCCAGATCCCCCGATGGCCCCAGTGTTAGCAGCCGCCGTGCTCGAACTTTATTCTCGGTCCACCCTCACCCCTTCGTTTCTTTCTTAGAAGTTTATTTCTGGGGCTTTGCTGGCAGTCCAGGGGTTGAGAGCCCCCGCGGAGCTGCCCTGCGGGGCAGGGCACACTGCCTGCTTGCAGAGAGCTGGAGACCAGGCAGGGAGGAGTACAGTAGAGGCCGCTCCCAGGGAACTTTCAGAGACTCGCAGCAGGCGCTGCAGGGAGCCCTGGAGGAGGAATCTGCTGGTTCCCGTTGTGCGATTTGAAGGCGCGGGGGTGAATGGGGGTGAACCAATAGGCAGTTGGTTCGCTGGAGCGGAGCAGGAATGATGGCAGGTGGTCCTGGAGCCAGCGAAGGGGGTGGCCCTGCCCTGGGGAAGGGTCGTGACGAAGACAGGGGGTGAGGGCACTGGCCCCGGGAGACAGGGTGCCGGCAAGCCAGCATCTCGAGGCTGCCCCTCAGTTGCTTTGAGGTCATGTCTGGGAAAAGAAGGCAGGACCTGGGTGACAGTGGGGCAGGGGGGACATTTGCGGAGAGAAGGGTGTGAGATGTGAGAGCGGGAGGGCGGCACGGGGCCCTGCAGGCACGCTCCCGTGCGTCTCTGATGACAGAGCCGCCCTTGCAGTGCGAGGGGCCGCCGCCCAGAACAGCCGAGGGCCTGTGCCCCGAGAGGAGAGCTGCGGCGGGGCTGGCCCTCCTGTCCGCTGGCTGCCCCTGCTCTCTCCTGTCCGTGGGAGTTCAGACCAGCCTGGAAAACGGAGGGCTGGGAACCTGGGAGGATGGCCCTCCTCGGTGAACCAGTACAAGTGATGACAGCTGAGGTGGACCCAGCGGCTCTGGAGCTGAAGGATTGCTTTTCCTTATTTTCCTTCAGCCTGGCTGATGGGGGCATGGATGTATTTTTTTTAATGTTTGCTTTCTGTCCCTGACTCCATCAGCCCTCGCTTGTGAATAACCTCATAGGATTGCCTTCTGTCCACGCTAAGAGCTGAGTGTCACCAGGCCATATGGGAACTGAATTCTCCTCCTGCCCGTTTCTTCAGTACTGCTCGCTTAAGAGATGCCAGTGTCTCCTAAGCATGGCCCATTTATCCTCAGTCAGGGCTTCCATGTAAAATTGTGTTCAGTTCCTGATAGACTTGAGCTTCCCTGAATGTCGCTGACGAGACGTGGTCCTCTCGTGCCCAGGTGCAGACCCTGAAGGAACAGGGCTGGGATCGCGCGCAGCAAGCCAGCGTGCTGGCCAACATGGCCCAGGCGTTCGAGAGTGACGAGGGCGTGTCTGATGGCAAGGGCGACGGGGTCACCCTCTTCAGCTCGGCCACTCAGCTGTCACCCAGCGGGCAGAACGATGGTGAGACTCCGACTGTGATGCTTCAGGGGCAGCTGGACACCATCATCGAAGAGATCCGGTGGGTGCGCCTGATGCCAGCTCCCCGGAAACTCGGTTTCCCTGGGGAACTGTCTTCTCCTTAGAGAAGTCTGAGTGTTCCATAGTAAGAAAACTGACTTCATGTCTGCCTCAAGAATTTTCAGTTCCAAGATTGCCCTTGATTCTAGAGCTCAGTCAGCCAGGGCGTTCTGTCCACAGTGTGGTGTCAGCACTCTGTGGGGGGCATTGTGGGGTGTCCCCGCCTCAGCTCTGAGCCCCAAGTTGGGTGAGGTGCTGAGGCGGTGTCCCCTGCAGCCCGTGCACCCTCCAGCACTGAGGGCGTGCCCTCCTGTGTCGCTCAGAGCCTCCCACGTTCTGGTGAAAAGCCGCCTGGATCAGTAAAGCTGGGGTTTTGTGGTTAGCAAATTCCCACTCAGATCTGCATTTTCCCTTTTAACTTAATACCGTGTGAAGATTGGCATGTTGGAAGACAGTGGTCCAAGGACATGTGTTTGAGTTTTACTCATCTCATCAGTAGATTTAAGAAGTTTTCTTTAGACATCGTCTTGGCAGTTATAGCAATTTACTAAAGGGGACAGAATCCAAAGGCCCGCCTAGTGGTGAGCAGGGGGCCTTGGGCCTGGGTACAGCCGGGTGGCTGGGGGCCCCGAGGCCTGCCTGGTGCCACACCCGCACAGCGGTTCCCCTGTCCCTAGTCCACGTTCAGAGTGGCTGCAGGCCGGCGACCCTGCACAGGACCTGGCAGAGCTGCTGCTCAGATTGTTCTCGCCACGTCAGCTGAGGCCGAGGTGCCCGTCCCTGTCAGCCGAGCGTGGGGGGACTGGGGGAAAGGCAGGGGATGGATGGCACAACCAGCAAATGCAGGTTGTGCCACCTCACTTTTGACGCCATAGACGGACTGCTTTGTAGGCCGTGTTTGAGCACAGACGAGCTCAGAAAGATTGTCTTTCCCCATCCCCGCAGGAAATATGGAATGGTTATATATTAATATTCTTATTTTTACAGCAAGTTGTCAGGTAAAAGTGATTTTTCCTTATACAACAAGTTGACTTGATGTAATGGTAAATTCTGTCCATCAACTTATCAACACTGAAAAACTTTCAAGATGTATAAGTAGAAGTGAAACTGGAGAGTTTAGTTCCTGTAAGAATCTTATATTTTAATTTGAAAACCATTTTATTTGCATAATCGAGTATTTAAACTGCTGTATAACATCCTCCATGACACACTAGGGGAGAAGAGCAGTAACCATGAATTCTAGGTTAATACGGCACATTGACATGAATCCAGAAACTCACATAAAGCTGGGGGAGAACTTCATCAAGTGATGCGTTTGTACATACACAGCCTCAAAAAAAAAAAAAAAAAGATCAACTCAGCACTTCATCTGGTCTGGGGACTTGTATTTAGAAACTCCAGCTTGTTCGTGAATCTCTGTTTTGACTGTACAGATTTCCCGATTCCCAGTGGAAAAGACTTGAGGCACTGACGTGCATCTCTGCCCTGAGAGCAGGGAAAAGGTAGAGGTTGTCAACTTCAGGTATCTCCTCACAGGGAGAGAGTCGCCATCCAGGCCCCGTCAGAATGTTAGAGTAAATAAGTGTAATCAAACGTGAATGATCAGGGGCCACTTTGTAAGACTCAGTGCTAGTTACTCTAAGTTTGAGAATATTCAAAAGAGGGAAAGTTGAACCTTTTTGCTGAGATGTTAATTGAGCAACTGTTCCTGGAATTTGCTAATCGTGACACAGAATGCCAGCCCAAATGTGTTGTCGAGACACACTCCCCTGGTGACAAAGGCACGTGACGGGTTTTATTCTATTTTAGGTTGATCGAAGAGAAGAACACGGAGCAGTCGGCCGAGGAGACTGAGAGCCGTGTGGGCAGCGGGAGCTTAGGCAACCTCCGTCATTTTATTTATTTTTTATTTATTTATTTATTTTTTCAGCTTGTCAAATTTATATTTTATTAAAGGGATGTCTATGTGTCCTGTCAATGGCTTTATGTCTTCTTTCAGTGTATTTATTTATTTATTATTATTATTCTTTTTGGAGGCTAATTACTTTACAATACTATATTGGTTGGTTTTGCCATACATACTCCCTCAACCTGTATCCCGCCTCCTCGCTTCCGAGCTCCTGCTCGCCCAGCAGTGGGCGCTCCAAGCCCCAAAGGAGGTGGCACAGCCCGCCGCAGGAAGTAGACAAGCTGGGCATCACGACTGGGATATGTGTCTGCCTCCTCCCTGCCGCGTCCCTCCCCCAGCACACTGGTTTTCTTTTGTTTGTTTGTTTTTTCTCTTTTTACCCAGAAGAAAATCAGGTACATTTGCTACGCTCAGAGGTCTAAGATTTTTTAAAACTGCCTAGTCTTTAATCATTCCATAATGGCACCGTGACAAATTCAGTTCAGTTCAGTTCTGGACCACTGGCTTACCACGTCATCGTGAACTCAGCCAGAGCCTGCCTCTGTAACATTGGGCCTGGCCTGTGCTGGGCACAGCAGCTGCAGGGAAGTTTCTCTTCTCAGGGAGCAGACAGCTTCATGAAAGTAACCATAGGCAGCTCTCATGGCGTGTGAAAACCGTGCCGCACATTTTCCACTGGGGATGCCTGGTTGCAGGGTGCAGGGCATGTGGTGGGGACAAAACCCAAGAATCTCAACTGGTCTGCTTGCTGATGGGCCTGGCCGTGCGCTCAGGCCAGCTCTACGTGTGAAACCAGGTTAAAAGCCGGGGGCCCCAGGGAAGAAGTCGGGCTTCCTCACTCTTCCGAGTCTAAAAACAGGATGACTACCTAGGGCTTTTGGTGACAGAGTGTGTGGCTCTAAAGCACATGTCCCAGCTTGCTTCCATGTTTAGCTTAGGTTTTGTGAGTGCATTGCTCTTTACCCCATGAAATCACATGTATAACACTCTGCTTTGTAATTGCACTTGCATTATCACTGTTTCCGTTACCACCCATTTCATGTTAGCTATGTTGTTAGTCAGCATATAATTAAATTCACTGTGAATCATTTTAGTGGCATGTGAAGTGGTAACTAGTCCATGTTGTGGTCTTCTGACACGCTGTTTTTATAATTTGCATCATTGACTAAGTAGTTGAAATTTAAAATTCTTTGACGATTTCTCTGTGGTTTCATGCTTGATTTCTTTCCGAGTATTTGTAAAAGAACAGTTCTGTATACGTTTTCCTTGCTGTTGGACTTCTCTGACGGTGTGTCTGCTTTCGTGATTGGTTTTGATTTCCTGTCTCATCCTGCTGTCTGCTTAGTTGTTGTCAGTCAGGCAACGGTCAATCAGTCGTTGTCAATCAGCTGTCGTTTGCCCATCCGTCTCCCCTCCCCCGTCCTCCCACTTGCTCTGGTCATACCAGTGCTGTGGTCCACAGTGTGTGTCCCCTTAGTCGGGTTTGTGCTTTGTCTTCATGTCTCATTAAATGGTGTGTTTCCCCCATAGCAGTAAGTTTGAATTAGCGTATCACTAAGCAGTTACAGGAGAAGGCAATGGCACCCCCACTCCAGTACTCTCGCCTGGAAAATCCCATGGACGGAGGAGCCTGGTAGGCTTCAGTCCATGGGGTCGCGAAGAGTCAGACACGCCTGAGTGACTTCACTTTCCGTTTTCACTTCCATGCATTGGAGAAGGAAATGGCAACCCACTCCAGTGTTCTTGCCTGGAGAATCCCAGGGACGGGGGAGCCTGGTGGGCTGCCATCTATGGGGTCGCACAGAGGGGACACGACTGAAGCGACTTAGCAGCAGCAGCAGCAGCAGCATGCAGTTATAAGCATAATGTAGATGGATCCTAAACTACATAACGTGTGTAATTCATAAATGAGATGATCCTTACATAAAGAAATGACCCTCTTAAGTGTAGATTTAATGGACTTTTGACACAATATCCTTTCTGTGTAGGTGCTTGTATTTAAGACTCTCAATGTCATCAGCTTTTGCACAGTTAATGTCTCTCTTAGACTTTAAAAAAGTATCTTCTATGGTTAATGACTGCACCTGCTATTATGCTAGTTTTCATTCTTACATATTTTCACAGGGAACCTGCTTTAATGAATTTATTTTGAGAAGTTTTAAATCAAATTCTTTGTAAGGATTTTACATAAATATCCAATAAGTGGTCAGATTTCTTCAATGTTGAAATAGGTATTATGGTACCTTCCTCATCAGTTAAATTACTAATTTAATGTTTAACATTTTTTTTTTTTGAGAGAAACTAATTTATAGAGAAATTTGGCTGAGAATAGACAACTGTTAAGGCCCTTTATTGTACAGAATGCTGTGCTTTATTAAATCACGATATTGTAATGGAATTGTATCGTCTGAGTAATAATTGATAGTGTTTCTCTAGTAAATCTTCAATAGCTTATTTAATTTCTGTGGTCAAAAATATGTTCTGTTTCCAGTTACATGTTCTCTAAATCTTCATCCCACTTATATGTTTGCAGTCTTTTTTGCTTTACTGTCTTTGCCTATACTGATTCTTGAATTTTTAGCTTCAGAGTCACAATAAATCTGGTTTCTTTTCATTTCTTTGCATGCATCTATCAACCTAGTGATTTAAGGAAGCATCGTTGAAAGGTAAACTCCTTAGAACTTTAGCATGCCTTTCTTTCTCTGTGAAGTATTAAACAGTCCTTATCGTTTAACATGAATGAACACTATGTGGTTATGTACTGGTGAATAATTGACATTTTAATGGAAGTAACGAAGCTCACCTACCACTTAAAATATGCTGATGGTTCTGTTGGAAATAGGTCATTTGTTGGGACAATTGTAACAGTTTGCTTTCTCCCACTTGTTTGCCTTCTAATCATCTCATGCTTATTTATAATAGACATAGTATCATTGGTTATTTTTAAAGTTTTCTTTACTTATTTTTTTTGCCATGCTGCACAGCTTATGGGATCTTAGTTCCGCAACCAGGGATCAGACCAGTGTCCCGGCAGTGAAAGTGCCAAGTCCTAACCTCTGACCACCATGGAATTTACACTCAGTGTTTTCTTAAAAGTCACGACTGTTAGATTTTCTTAAAAGACATAGATGTTAGATTTGCGGGAAGCCAATTTACTGACGGTGGGTAGCAGTGTGCAGGAGACTCTGTGTACCGGGCACCGTGTCAAGTGCTTTCCAAGTCTGTCATCTCATCCCACAGACACCCAGGTGAGGTCTAGGCTGCTTTTATCCCCATTCAGCAGACATGGACACTGAGGCTGAGAGAGCCCAGGCTCACACACACAGCAGAGCGGTGCGGACTGGTCTGATCAGAGCCTGGACGTGTACCCGTGGTGCCGTCCAGCTCTCTTTCCTCCTGAGGCTCTCGTGTCCATCACGGCATCCCCGATGGAGGGAGCATCAGGAGGGAGCCCGGTGCCGCTCCCCTCGGGTCATTTGGATGAGCCCCTGTTTTTGGGATCCAGTGTGCCGAGGCTTGGCCTTCCTTGTCCCTCTCCCGCTCCCAGCCCGCTGACCGAGGACTCCTGGGGCCTTCCCGCAGGACTCGGGCAGCCGCACTCTGGTTCAGGCAGCTCAGTGCCCGGGAGCCCTCCTGCTGGGCACAGCAGGGCAGCGCCATCACCCTGGGGTTGGTGGCCGGGGTGTGCCGCTCTGTCAAACCTCAACATGGATCAGCCGTAGACACCCATATGTCCCCTCCCTTTTGAACCTAACTCAAATCTCCCTCCCCATTCCACTGCTCTAGGTTGATACAAGATCATCTGTTAGTGAGACCTAGGGGTGCTTTATGGCAACCACAGTGAGCGAATTACACTCGAACAGTGTGTAAGCACTTCAAGGTGTAGCCCCCAGTCTGTGTGTTCCCGAGAAATCCAAGGCAGACCCGTGGTGTTCGCATGGAGGGGTTAGGTACCTTTTCTGTGTTTCTCTGGTCGTGATGGGTTCCAGTAACCTGCATCATCACCACAAATGATCTTGGGTGGTGGCACAAGCGGTGTGCTTTCCTCCTTCAAACAGAAAGGTCTGGACGGCTTTGCTGAGAGGTTTCTTACTCTTGAAACTGGTGCTTCTGAGCAGCGTCTGGCGATGAGCACAGTCCTTTCATCAGGGCAGTTCATGCCATGCAGGGTTCACAGTGCTGGCATCGCTCTGCCCTCCTGCCCGGCAGGGCCATCTTGTTGTTGGATTCCAGGGAGGGCAGAGCCCGGCTGCAGGGAGGCTCTGGTCCGGGGTCTCTGCACTCAGTCGGGTGCTCTCGCTGCCCCACAGCCCTGCCTCTCTTGAACAAGACAGTCCTTTAAGATGGCATTAAGCTATAACAAGGGTTTATTTTGTACTTGGGGGAAAGCATAGCTAATAGATTTTCAAATAAGTTTCTGGTTATAATGTAAAACCTGTGAGATTGCCTTTTACGACAGTCTTTTGTTACCCAATTTTACACTTACCTCAATCCCTCAGCCGCCAGCTATCCGGGAAGAGGTAGGAGGCATCGAAGGCAAAACCTCGACCCCTACCTCGCCGCGGTCCCTTCGGCTGGACCAGCTGCACATGGGGTCGCTGCGCACAGCCAGCCACGAGGCCATCAGGGACGCCTGCAAGTAAGGGGCCTGCGCGCCTCGGCATCAGTTTCAGGAGCCCTGCGCCTCTTGTCTTGAAAGAGTTGCAAGGATGATTTTACATGAATCCCACTGGGTTCGGTGCCTGGGTTTAGTGGTGGACTTCAGGTGCTGGGGGAGGAGAGCTCAGTGACCTCAGTGATTTTAGGAAACATCTGTCTCGATGGATTGACTCCTGTGGGAGCTTTCCTCCTGCTCTTGCTAGAGGTCTGCCCGGCCCGGGGTGCGTTCCTGCTGGTGGCGGCCCCTTGCCTCTCGGGTTCACTCTTGAGGGTCCCTCCCTTTTCCTCAAGCGTCTCCTCTCAGGAGACTCTGTCCACTCCCGTGACTGACACTGTCCTCATTCAGACCACCACCTGCTGATCTCCTGTCCTGAGCCAGGCAGCACTCGATGGAGGGCACGTGTGGTCACCTGACCAGCAGCCCTGCACGGTGACCGTCGCTCTCCTGCCACTGCCAGGGGCAGTCACCGTGCGGGAGGCAGGGCTACTGCCCAGAGCCGGGGAGCTCGCCTTCCCTGGGAGTGTCGTCACCTGCCGAGCAGCGACCCTGAGGGAAGGTTGGAGCGCCCTCTGCACCAGCTGGCCTGGGGTCAAGTCCTCCTTGGGGGAGAGCTAGAGGCAGGGAATTGCAGCTTCCCGGGGTGGTTGTCTGTGGCCAGGAGCCTGCTTTGCTCGTGTGGAGTGTGCTTGGTGAAGGAGACTCCACGGTCTGCTGCGAGGTTGAGGTGCAGGTGTTGCTGGGTGCCCCGTTCTATCAGTAGGTCCTGTGGACGGGTGTGTGTTTGCACAAGGGTGCCAGATAACGGTCATTTTCTCTCCCCGAAGCTCGACAGGCTCCCAGCAGCAGCAGCCAGGACTCGCCGCACAAAGCAGCAAAAGACAAAAGCATCAGGTACTCCATCAGCCGCATATTTCAAAAGAAGTAAAAGGGCCGGCCTGGACACCCTGGCAAGGAGGCATTAGGACCAGGTGGGTGCTTCACCGTTCAGAGTTAGGGGGCCTGCAGGCATGTCCCTTCTGTGTCTCCCCCGTCATCCCCACGAGGCACCTGTCACTGACGCTGGGGTCCTCCTGGGAGCAGGAACGGAGGAGGCGTCTGTCTTCTCGGTGGGTCTGAGATGATCTGATGAGTTAATGAGTGGTTGGGTGGATGGATGGATGAATTCGTCAGTGGATGGGTGGATGGATTAATGAGTGGATGAACAGATGGCTGGCTGGATGGGTGGATGAAGGGAGCATGGAATGAATAAAGCAGATGTTTATACTCCAGTGCTAGAAACATAGTCTCAGAAATTGCTTGAGTAGGAGCTGGGCAATGGTTGTTTCCTCCAGAACAGTGACAGGTGTTTGGAAACGGCTAAGTGCTCATCAGTGAGGGGTGAGGTACAATCTGTGGACAGCCCACAAGGAACAGCCCCCTCCTTCCTGCCACCGTCCCCACCCCCAGGAGCCCGTCAGGGGCTCTGCCCACGGCCCCCGCCCCACCCCAAAGCTGCGCAGGTCCTCCTGGGGGCTCCTCAGCACACAGTCATCACCAGGCCCCCACCTCGCTCAGCGCCATCTCCTGGAAGACAGGGTGTGTTCCTGCCTCTCCAGCCAGATATTTGCTGAGTGTCTTGTTTGTGCTGGGTGTGGGATGTACAGGGGTAAGTAATGCAGATGTGGTCTGGAGCACAGTATAGGGATAAGAGGGGAAAAGGAGCAGGTTATTTCATCTCTCCCTGTTATTCAGAAATACAGCACTGCGAGGGATGCTGCATTGACTGTGTACCAAATGCTGCACATGCCCCTCACCAAGCAGGGGCTGCCACCTCCCGATTTACAGAGGAGACATGGCCCCGCGGTTAGGGAGTGGTGAGGCAGGTTCACACCCACGCAGCGGGACCGGGCACTTTGCCGAACCCCAGCCATCTCTCCGGTGGATGCAGCAGGAATGAGATGGTTCTATGTCATCACTGATTCAATGGACGAGAGTTTTAGCAAACTCCAGGAAATAGTGAAAAGGACAGGAAAGCCTGGAGTGCTGCCGTCCATGGAGCGGCAAAGAGTCGGGCACAACTGAGCGACTGAACTAAAACCTGAGTGTGTGCTGAACTGCTTCAGTCGTGTCCGACCCTCTGCAAGCCCAGGAACTGTAGCCCAGTAGCTCCTCTGTCCAGGGGATTCTCCAGGCAAGAATACTGGAGTGGGTTGTCATGCCCTCCTCCAGGGCATCTTCTTGACCCAGGGATCGAACCCACGTCTCTCGTTATCTCTTGCATTGGCAGGTAGGATCTTTACCACGAGCGCCACCTGGAAAGCCCCAGTGAGTGCTGACAACTAGGAAATGCAGAAAATAAGGGCTGCTCCTAAGTTAAACCAAAAGAGCAGCAAGCACAGGTTGTAAAGTGGGAAACGCAGGATGAGCGACAGCAGTGCTGATGGAAACAAGCTAGGATGCACTCACCCACATAAAGAAAATACCCGTGCCATTCGGACGAGGAGCCCGTCAGCCCTTGAGGGACAGTAGAACCGGAACGGAAACCGAGGCCATGGTCAGCAGTGCCCACCTACACGGCCCGAGTGGAGTAGTGTCACTCACCGGGCTTCCTGCGTCCCCAGAGCTGCTGGCGGTAACATCTCTGAGTGCTAGACTGGGCAGCGTCCCCGACTGAGCTAAGACATCACTGCTCTCCTTCCAGTGCTGCTGCGGGGCCCTCTGTGGGCGGCCATGCTCATCCCCTGTCCTGCCACCCTCTGGGGCCCGGCTGTCCCCCGGGATCTTTTCAGCCCTTGATCTTGGGTGTTCCCAGCCCTCTGCCACGCAGGACTGGGACGCAACTCAGGACTTGGGCTTGAGACATCAAGGAGACCGTGAATCTGGACGGACTCTGCCCTGGGGCCTGTGAGAGAGCAGGAAAGCAAAGCCCCCACGGGGAGGAAGCAGAGCTGGGGAACGTGCCCTCAGCCACCACTGCCTTCTGCGCAAGTGCCTCTTCTTTGCCTCTCCTTGACCTGAAAGGAACCCCAGCTGCTGCTGCTCTGCAGGTGATTCCTAAAAATGCACCTCCTGCAAGAGCTGTTGTCCTGCTGCACTGGGGCTGCCTGAGTGTGCTAAGGAGTGTCAGAAAACTGGGGATGCCACACCTCATACTGGAGGTGGAGAGCCTGATACTGGGAAGGGTCTAATGCCTGGGGAGGGTCTGAGGGTGAGGGGGGCCAGATGCTGGACCAGGGTCTCATGCTGGGGGAGGGCATGATGCTGGACTAGGGCCTGATGCTGGGGAACGGCCTGATGCTGGACTAGGGTCTGATGCTGGGAGAGGACCTGATACTGGATTAGGGTCTGACCCTGGGGGAGGGTCTGATGCTTGGGAAAGGTCTGATCCCGGGGGAGGGCTTAATGGTGGGGGGGAGAGCCTGATAGTGGACTAGGGCCTGAAGCGGGGGGAACCTCTGATGCTGGCCTAGGGTCTGATGCTGAAGTAGGGCCTGATGCTGGGTCGTGTCTGAAGCGGGACTAGGCCCTGATGTTGAGGGAGGGTCTGATGATGGAGTGGGCCTGATGCTAGGGGCAAACGTCTGATGCTGGGGGGACCCTCTGATGCTGGATTAGGGTCTGATGCGTGGGGAGGGCCTGATGCTGGGGGAAGGCCTGATGCTGGACTAGGGCCTGATGTTGGGGGGAGATCTGATGCTGGACTAGGGCCTGACACTGGGGGTGGGCCTGATGCTAGGGGGCAGGTCTGATGACGGGGTGCAGCCTGCTCCCAGATGTTCACAGAGTTGAGTATAACCCTCTGTGAGAAATCTTTTTCTCATACATTCCTAGCCGCCCTTCTATGTTCTCTTTTTCTGAAGCATAGTTGCTGTGCACTATCGGTTTGATTTCTGCCGTACATCAGCATGAGTTAGCCATAGGTGTACGTGTGTCCCCTCCCTCTTGAATCACCCCCCACCTCCCCTTGCTGCATTCTTGTTTCTATGGATACATGAATAGTAAAGATTGTTGACTGAGATAACATAAAAAGCTCCCACACACAAGCGTGCACACACACACTCCCTAGTGCATCATTCGGGTCCACGTCAGGGTTGCCCTCGGCCAACCCCCTGGGACCCACAGTGCGCCTTGACACCTGCACTTTGTTCCCACCCTTGGCCCGCTGCCCACGCCTCAGCAGCAGTGGGGCCCTGTCCCCGCAGATGCTGAAGTGATGGAACCCCTTGGCTCCGGAGCCAAGGGCACGAACACCCCGTCGGTCGTCCTTTGCGGACACCTATGTCTTCGCTTTCTGGCCTTTCCACTGTATCCATTGGCTTCTCCTAACAGAATGTCCGTGTGATGACACGGGCTCCCATTACCAGCTCTGGTCTGTTCTCAGGGAGAGGACAGCTTACCCTCGGCACTCTTGATTGGCAGTGGGAAATTTTGCTTCAATACTTTGTTGAAAGAAAACAATAAATAATACTGCAATAAAAAAAGTTCAGAAGTAGACTGTGCGTACTTTGTCACATATTCAGGAAGTTCACAAAAGAGTAATAGGAAAACAACGGTAAGAATGAATTGTACAAGTAAATTAAAGGTGGAACCTACATGTAAAGAGACATGCTGTCTCTGTCTACCGAGATCCAGCTGCATAATAAGTATCGCACCATGATCTGAACACATCTCTTGCTGGCTTTTTTAATGTGCCACTGAAAAAGTAAAAGTTACATTTGTACTTATACAATCCAGAATGGCTATGTCATTGCAATCTAAAAATGTACGCCTAGGTCCATTCTTTAAACATGTTTAGAAACAGATGTAAAAAGTTGATTTACATACAAATAAGGCCTTTGTCAGAGCTGCACTACGCTGTCTGTCTGGGAAGTGGCACCTTCGCTGTCCAGCTGGATGGCTCTGCAGCAGGCACAGGGCATCGCAATTGGTCCCCGATGAGTCTCACCGGAGAGGAGGGATCCGAGTCCAGAGACTGTTACCGGAGAGATTTTCATAGCCGGCTTCTAGTCATCCTTTCAGCCCAAATTTCATCAGAAGCTCACATTTAACACCCAGTACTTTTAAATCGCTTCACGCTGCAGACAAAAAGCATTTCTTGCCAGAAAAAGTACGGTTTAGGTCAGTCGTTAAAATCCAACAACCATTGGTTGGAATTAAGTTTGCTGATTTCAGAGTGATTGTTCGAGAGCTCGGTTACAGTCTGGAAGGGTAATGCACACTGTGTCGTGATTTTACAATCGCAGGAAAAGCCCTTCTCTCATGGTTTAACATGTAAAAGCTAAACAAGAATAATTACAATAAATGCATCATTTACAAAAGCCCTATATTTGTTCATAGGATTGACACAGACAAGCACTACAGTACATTCATTTGAAAGACTAAAATCAGGTATCATAACACGAATTGCTCTGAAAGGATATTTATAGCCTGAATATACAATAAAAAGTAAGTAATTATATAAATGAAGTCATAAGTTTACATAAACATAAGAAACATGGAATTCTAAAATATTTTCTCTATGGTATCCATGAGCTTTTCACTAATTAAAAACCCTGTCATAAAATATCTTCGGGTCCATATAACAAGTATCAACAGATTAAAGATTGCATCGAGTTGAAAATGTAGTCTATGTCGTATCCTGGACGCTGTCTAATCACCTGTAGAAGTAGTGTGGGTAAACTGGAAACACACAGACGAGTCAGTCCTGGGATGGCGGCTGGTGACCGAGCCCCTGCCCCTCCAGACACACCCCCCCCCCCCGAACCCCATTCAGGGCTTCAGGGGCTTTGAGAATTCAGAGAAACACGGAGGACCAAGCAGATGAAGGAGAGAACTCTGTGGCGGACTTTATTCTGACGTATAGCTAAAAGCTGCTGGTAACAATCCCCAAAACCCAATCCAGCTTTCTAGCTGAGAGGGGAACAGGACAGAGCAGACAGCCTCCTGCCCTCAGAGCGGCTGGAACAGGGCTGGGCCCCTGGGCCGGCCCCACCAGAGGACCGCCCAGAGCAGCACCTGCAAGGGAGGGTGGCCCCTCAGCGGCGGGCGAGCCCCAGATGCTGGTGCACCTCCGTGAGAAATGCGGGCCTCCGCACAGAGAGGCCCAGGGCAGGGCAGCCTCGAGAACCCTGGCGCCCTGGGCCCTGCTCCCTCCAAGACTGTGCACGCAGGGCATGGCCGGCAGCACTGCCTCTGTGGGAGGGACACCCGTGTGCACGGACGCGTGGGAGCCTTGGGCCGTGCTCTGACCAGTCCGGCGCCACCCGGGCACCAAGGTCACATTCTCTGCTGATGAGGGCTCTCCCAGGCCGACCTCCAGAGACCCGCTGACCCTCCACTCCCAGGGTGTGACCTCCATGCCCCCGCGGGACCAGGCTTGCCAGTACTCACCCCGAAGCTCAGCAGGAGCAAGTCCTGACTGCAGCGGAATCCAGACTCTGCATCCTGCCACGCTGCCTGATCCCACGAGCGCGGGAGGAAGCGTGCAAACACAGTGCGGCTAACCGTGCAATGTCACACGAGGCACGAGGACACAGACACACTCACACCCGCAGCAGAGCCCACTCCTACTGAGGGTCTGGGGAACCTCCTAGAGGGAGGATGAGCCGGGGAGAGCGAGCCTGGCGGCTGCCATCTGTGAATCCTACCCACCCGGGGGCGGGCAGTCACACTAGAGCAGGAACGGCACAGTCGATGACAAAAACACCGACATGGGGACAGCTACTCCACGTGAGCAGCTGCCACTGTTTCTCCCTGGTCTCTCATCCCCTCCTTTCCTTAATTAACAACTGCCTGAATCTGCCCAATGGAACTCAGGGAAGGTCATGGAGGCTGAATGAAGGCCGTTAATCAAAGAAACGGGGGACACAGAATGCCTTGTGCTCAGGAGCCCCAGGGGGCCCTGCATGGTATCCCCTGTTGGCCTAGCTGTGGTTTGCTCATCCTGTCTTCCTATTCTGGGCCACCCTTCCTTTTCCATCTCCTGCTACATTTCACTGTCAGGGCACCGACCATGACACCCGTTCTCCGGGTTCAACCACAGCAGGGTCGAAGGGCTGCAGCCTTTCAGCTTCCCCTCTGCTGGCACCTTCACCACACAGGACAGGGGCTCTGTGCACCCTGCTTGTTTACTGCAGCTGGAGACCACAGGCGGTGTGTTTGCTCGTGTGCTCACCCCTTTCGCTTCGGGCCATGTTTGGGGGGTACTGGAGGAGCCCACCACAAGGCGCCCTGGAGGTGGGGCATCAGGGCCCGGACAGAAGGATCAGTTCTTCCAAAATTGCTGGGGATGGGGGATGGGGCAATTTCAGGGCCTCCTCCTCCTGACACTTGGGAGTCTGTTCTTTGTTTTACTTTGCGTGTTTGTCAGAGGCTTCCCCTTTCTCTGTGAGCACTTTCTGAGCCCCCTTCCGCTGTCCCTAGACCCTAGGAGAAAGCCTGGCGAAGGCGGGGACAAACTTGGGGCTGAAATCAAACAGATCATTTACTCTCTGTATATCTTTGGTCGAATTATTAACTCGTCCACACTTCGGTTTCCGTTCCAGGAACAGGCCAGAAACTCCTAGCTCCTGGGACACCCCAGAGGATGAAAGAAGGTGACCAGTTGACCGCCCATCCCCAGTCCTGGCACCAGCACACAAAGAAAGCAATGCCTTCTCTCTGTCCTCCCAAATGTCAGGCCCCAGAGTTTCCTCCCTTATGATACCCGGCCCCCCACCCTACCCCCGCCCAGGAGAGGTATTCAGCTCAACTCAGTGTCAGGAGACATGGGGGCAGGTGAGGGAAATTGACGGTGATTTTCCACTAGCTGTTCAGCACTGCGCTGGATATTTTAGGCATTGCTAGATCTTTCAGGCATTATTTCGTTATTAGGCAGAAAGCACACAAAAATCGGTAATGACTCAGGCCTGCCTTGAACTTTCCTGCCTTCTGTGTGGCAGATTTCAGAGACTCAGGCCCTGGATTTCTCGTCCTCTGAGCCTGGCCACTGGGTGAGACCTGGTCCCCACTTTCCCTTTGCTGGCTGGCCCTGCAGGCCAGCACACAGACCCCTTCTTCAAAGTTTCACAGACAGACTGACAAAGGAAGTAACACAAGTTTCAGAATCTCACAGGGCTCTGTGACTGCAGTCTGGATTCTGCCCCCTTTTAAGAGCTGGTTCTGAGACACCCCTTGACCTCTTGCCTGTTGCAGCCATGCCTGGGGCTGGGGGTCTGCAGTCTCCTGTTTCTTTTCCAACCTGCCCCCAACTCACCCCTGGCCGCAGAGTGTTCAGGCCACAGAGAGAGGGACCTTAGGACCTCCTGAGGCATTTGTGAGGAAACCCCCATGGGGAATTTTCTCAAAATGGGATTTGGAAATTCTGCACCTTAGTCACTCTGGACAGAGGCAGCTCTGGGCAGTGACAAGAGAGGGGGGACAGGGATTTAGATCTGGGCTCTGGCCCCAGTTCAGCTCCAGTCCTCTTTGTGAGATGGCGGCAGACCTCTGCCCTTTGAGGCCCTCCATTTCCTCATCTAGGAAGTGGAGGTTTGACAGTATTGTTCCTGAGGCTGTTCTCGGTTGAAAGATACAAAACTAGAGGATTTGTGGTATTCCGGAGGAGAGTTGGAGGTACGTGTGCTATTGCCCCTAAAATCGATTCACATCACTTCTCCTGCAGCTAAGGCTGAGGGGTTATCTTATCATCTCTCCTTCCTTCCCGTCCAAGGGAAGGGACTCACCAAGACCCGGGACTCACCTTACTCCCTAGCTCATGAAGTCCTTGTGTGGGCAGTACTGGTCGGTCCTTTCACCTCACTCCCTCCGTCACTCCTTCCCTTTCTCCACCCCCTGCCGCCCCCCCCCCACCTTTCCATTCATTTCTACGTCTGTGACATATAAAATTCTTCGGGGCTTCCCTGGTGGCTCAGTGGTTAAGAATCCACCTGCCAATGCAGGAAACACGGGTTCAATCCCTGGTCCAGGAAGATCCCACATGCTGTGTGACTACTAAGCCTTTGCGCCACAACTACTGAGCCTGTGCCCTACAGCCCAGGAGCCACAACTACTGAGCCCACGTGCCACAACTATTGAAGCCCGCACGCCCTAGGGCCTGTGTTCCACAACAAGGGAAGCCACCGCAATGAGAAGCCTGTGCACTGCACCTTGAGGGCAGCTCCCGCCTGTGCAACTAGAGAAAAAAAGCCCTCACGGCAATGAAAATCCAGCACAGCCAAATAGAAATAAAATAATAAAAAATAGAATTCTTTGTTTATTAATGTAGAAAACAACTTAAGCAGGAGGGTATTGTACTGGGGGCGATGCTGAGTAGTTCACAGAGTGGACAGAGCATTGGAGAACCTGACTTGGAAAAAGGGCAAGTGAGAAACCAGGGCATCTGGGCGGCAGTGCTACTGGACGGTCTCATCAGGGTACTACTGTTGAAACAAATATACCCCAACCATGTTTCCTATCCACGTCTCAATCTATTAAAGATTCATAGTCCTAGGGGAGGGAGGGTAAACAGCCAAGCTGGTGTCATTTGCTTGCTTCTTCTCTGGGAGAGGATAGAACTCTGGGATTTGCAGTACCACTGAGACTGTAGAGCCTGGAGGAGAAATAAGTCCACAAAAGGATATCAAGATGATATTTGGAAGGGAGAATGGATACTGTGTAAGGAAGTTAAAAAACAAACACAGAAACATATTAAACCAATATGCCGACCAACCATCCACCCATTAATCTCTCCATCTGTCCGTTTATCTATCTATACTTTCAGCCAACCCAGAAACACGCTTAAAAAAAAAAAAAGCCAAAACCTTTTATTTTGTATTGGGGTATGGTGCTGGAGAAGACTCTTGAGAGTCCCTTGGACTTCAAGGAGATCCAGCTATTCCATCTGAAAGGAGATCAGTTCTGGGTGTTCATTGGAAGGACTGCTGCTCAAGCTGAAACTCCAATACTTTGGCCACCTCTTGCGACGAGTTGACTCACTGGAAAAGACTCTGATGCGGGGAGTGATTGGGGGCAGGAGGAGACGGGGACGACAGAGAGTGAGATGGCTGGATGGCATCACCCACTCGATGGACATGAGTTTGAGTGAACTCTGGGAGTTGGTGGACAGGGAGGCCTGGCATGCTGTGATTCGTGGGGTCACATAGAGTCGGATACGACTGAGCGACTGAACGGAACTGAACTGATAGCTGATTAACAATGTTGTAACAGTTTCTGGTGAACGGTGAAGGGACTAGGCATACATATACATGTATCCCTTCTCCCTCAAACTCCCCTCCCATCCAGGCTGCTGCAAAACAGTGAGCAGAGTTCCCTGTGCTAGAGCAGTAGGTCCCTGTTGGTTACCTATTTTAAATATAGCAGAAGAAACACACTAAAAAAGCCGTTTTTTTTTTTTTTTTGGTCTGTGTGGCATGCAGGATTCTAGTTCCCCGACCAGGGATGGAACCTGTGCCCTCTTCATTGGAAGAGTGGAGTCTTAAACACCGGATCACCAGGGAAGTCCCTGAAGAAACACATTTTTATTTAGCACCGCTAGCTCAGACGGTAAAGCGTCTGCCTGCAATGCTGGAGTCCCATGTTCGATCCCTGGGTTGCAAGATCCCCTGGAAAAGGAAATGGCAACCCGCTCCAGTACTCTTGCCTGGAAAATTCCACGGACTGAGGAGCCTGGTAGGCTACAGTCCATGGGGTCGCAAAGAGTAAGACACGACTGAGAGACTTCACTTTCACTTTCGTGTTCCAGAGGCCATACCAGGCACTTGATAGAGTGCAAACGTATCCCTCAGAAATATCCCAAGAGTCTTCTTGGATTTACATACAGAGGATGTATTACTGGAACTGAAACAAAGATGAGGACCCAGAGAAAGGAATTCATGTCTAGCCACGCACTGGAGGGCCTCTAACAACATTTCTAGGGACAGAGTGACTCGCTTTGCATGCGGGCAGACAAGGGATGGTTTTTGTGGACGTGTATTGCAGGAGATTGCTCACCACAAGTGCACAACAGGATGTGGCCAGGATTTAACCTCTGAATCCTAGGCTCTGCCTCTAGTCTCTTTACCTCTCTAGCAGTAAGGAAGTCCTAGTTCCTTTTTAACAGCTCTCAAACGGGGACTGTGAATATAAGAATCCCTGCCCGGCAGTGTTCTTGCCTGGAGAATCCCAGGGACGGGGGAGCCTAGTGGGCTTCCGTCTATGGGGTCACACAGAGTCGGACACGACTGAAGTGACTTAGCAGCAGCAGCAGCAGCCCGGTATAACTCAGAGAAGTTCTGTGAAGTGGGGTGAGTTAGTGGGTGTGAGGTACTTTCCAAGTACAAAGACAGAGAACTATTTTTGCCGTGCTTATTTCTGTCTCCAGAATGGCTAATGAGAACACTCCTGGCTCACGTGTCCCTCTCTCTTCTTTCCAGTCCTCACTGCCCTCCACCTAGCAGTCACCACGGAGAGGGTCTGGTGAGATTTTTGGTTCTTTAGGCTGGTGGATGAATGTCCAGGATAATCACTGCTACTCACCTTGGATCTGTGAATGGTCAGGGCTCTGTGGGCCCCATGCTGGTTGGAAACAGTCCCTGGGTGAGTGTGTGTGTGTGTGTGTGTGTGAGCAGATCCCGGTTTCTTGTAGAAGTGAATACAGTGACTCAGAAAGCCCTGAAATACGTGGGTGGCTCAGCTTTCAGTTCACAGTAGAAAGGAGCTGGTTCTCCAAGTTTTTGCTAAGTCAGCACAAGAGATCAGAGCTGAGATCAGAGGGTGAAACAGATATTGTCTGGAAATTGCCCCATGCTTACAGGACCCAGGCCATGACCCTGGGTGAAGCTTGTCAATTCCCAGTGCCTGTTTTGTCATCTGTGAAATGGGTGGCTGGCCTGTTGGTGGTGTTGCTTAATCTTTGTCACTTGTCCTAGGATGAATGTCTGTCCAGGCACAGGCCCCCAGCTCATCTCTTGCAGCTAACAGTCATTCCTCATATGGAAAGCACTCTCTGCGCTGCCTTTCATTGCTGGTGGTCTACACACACTGCCACCTCTCTGGAGGGTTGCTTGGCAAAATTCATTCAAATTTTCAAAGCGCATACTGTATTTAATAAGCACTAGCAATTCTACTTCTAGGAATTGATCTTACATTCATATGCACACGTGCACAAACTAATATTTACAAAATAGTCATGGTCTGTAACAATGAACGCTGCAGACAGCCTCATCAGGAAGGGGCTGACTGGGGCTGACTGGGGCTTCCCCCATGACTCAGTGGTAAAGAATCTGCCTATTGACATGCAGGAGCTGCAGCCGATGTTTGTGCGATTCCTGGGTCAACAAGAACCCCTGGAAGAGGGCATGGCAATCCACTCCGGTATTCTTGCCTGGAGAATTCCATGGACAGAAGAGCCTGGTGGGCTACAGTCCACAGGGTTGCAAAGAGTTGAAAACAACTGAAGGGCCTGAGCATGCAAGGGGCTGATTAATCTGGTGCTTCCATATAATTGAATTTTAGGCCGCTACTAAAAAGAATGATGTAGTTCTTTATGTGCAGTTATGAAATGATCTCCAAGATACAAGAGGCAAGAAACAGAGTAGCTTTTGAAGTGTGCTTCATGTGTGTGACAAAAGAAAACTCATCCATGCTTGTATATGTACAGATTCTCTTCTGGAGGCTCGTGGGAAACTAGTAATAATTACCTTCCCTTCCTATCAGAAAGGGCAATGCAAAGGAGGCCTGGGGGCATGGGTAAGAGGGGCAGTGCTTTTTTTCTTTTAAGCTTTCAGACACTTAAACCATGAGTTTAGGGACTTCCCTGGCAGTCCAGTGGTAAAGACTCCAAGCTCTTAATGCAAGGGGTACGGGGTTCAATCCATGGTAGGGGAAAAGAGCCCAAAAGAAAAAGGTGAGTTTATTTAGGACAAAAGTATACTTTGAAACATTGACATGAGTCCATCTTTTTTAATTTGTTATTATTATTATTATTGTTTTACTTTTTGGCCACACTGCACAGCATGTGGGCTCTTAACTCCCTGACCAGGGGTTGAACCCAGGCTCCTGGCATTGGAAACACGGAGTATTAACCACTGGAGCACCAGGGAAGCCCCAACGTGTATCATTTTAAACAGTATAACCATTCAAATTTATTATAGTATTTATTTTCAGTTTCTGGTAAAAAAAAAAAAAATTCCTTTTTTACATGACTCCTTCACCAAACTTGCTTGATTTTTTTTCTAAAATTTTAATTTTATATTGGGGTGCCACTTTGCTGACAAACGTCTGTATAGTCAAAGCGATGGTTTCTCCAGTAGTTATTTATGGATTTGAGAGTTGTACCATAAAGAAGGCTGAATGTCTAAGAATTGATGCTTTTGAACTGTGGTGTTGGAGAAGACTCTTGAGAGTCCCTTGGATTGCAAGGAAATCAAACTAGTCAATCCTAACGAAAAGCAGCCCTGAATATTCACTGGAAGGACTGACGCTGAAGCTGAAGCTCCAATCCTTTGGCCACCTGATGCGAAGAACTGACTCATTGGAAAAGACCCTGATGCTGGGAAAGATTGAAGGCAGGAGGAGAAGGGGACGACAGAGGATGAGATGGTTGGATGGCATCAATGGACATGAGTTTGAGCAAGCTCCAGGAGAGAGCGAAGGACAGGGAAGCCTACTGTGCTGCAGTCGCAAAGAGAAGGACATGACTTAGCGACTGAACGACAACAGTTGATTAACGATGTTGTGTTTCATGTGTTCAAGAAAGTGATTCAGTTAAACATATACATGTATCTGTTCTTTTTCAAAATCTTTTCCCATTTAGGTTATTACAGAATATAGAGCGGAGTTCCCTGTCCTTGTTGATTATCTATTTTAAACGTAATAGTGTGTATATGTCAATCCTAAACTCCCAACTTATTCCTCCCCACCAGAGGGATGCTATTTTTGTATCTTCAGAATTTAGTATCATGTGGATTTTCTGTCAGTTTATAAACAGTCATCTGGCAGGAAGTGCCCAGGAGTCCCTTGGCATTTCAGGCTCGGTCTTAGAGTCTCTTTGATCTCTAAATCCAATGAGGGACCCAGGTCTCACGGGGGTGGGACAACTCACCCAGAGGCTCATCCTTGCTGCAGTCTTTCACCCAATCCCTCGTCCCACCAGTTGCGTTGGCTTTTGGAATCGTGCTTTGGCCCCAAAAACACAGCCTTCTGTGCCTTCCCCTAGAAGAAGAATGATGTCTGAATCCTGGGAAAGGAGGGACGGATTACTATGTCCTCCGATAGAGGGTGTTGTGTAGTGGAAACTGCACCGGCTTTGCAGTTGCACAAGCTTAGTTTCCAATTCCAGCTTCTGCTGCCGAAGCTGTGAAAGTTCAAGAAACTGCCGTGATCTTTCTAGATGGTCTGCTCATCTGTAAAACGGGCTGACTGCTACTGAGTCCTGGGACTGGAAAGACAAGAGGAGGTCATTGTGTACAGTGCCTGGCACACAGCAGCTGCTCCGCGAATACCTGCAGCTGCGCCCATGGTCACTGAAGTCGGGGTGGCCTCTTCTCACGAGGGAGGGAAGAAACGGTGGTGGTTGGAATTGAGGGCCCCCTGAGCTTGGCCCCTTGCTGGGTAGAGGTGAAAGGGCATGGTGCCTGCCTGCCAGGAATGCTCAGTGATTAAGTAGTCTGAGAGAACCTCAAGTCTGCAGCCGCCTCTCTGTAGCTCTGACGTCTGGAGATGGTGTGGTCGGCCCCAAGGTGACTGTTTGCAGGACGGGACTTGCCCTGGTGTTCATGGTGGTGACTCTGGTCAAGGAAGAGCCTGACTCAGGAAGAAGCAGGAGTGTTGGCAGCTGCTCTGGGAGGCTGGCATGACCCCGGCATCAGGGGTTCTTATTTCCTGACTCCACACGTGACTCTGCAGCACACTGGCCTTTCCTGCCACTTGGAAATTGTTTTTAAAATGGGGTTTTCCTCCCAGCTACAGAAACATCCACACCTTCAAGGCGGGGGCAGTGGTGGAGGGCACAGAGTTTCGAGTAAGGCCCGCCTGGGTTGGAGTCCTTGCCTGGATGTTGATTCACTCATTGGCTGCGTTCTTTAACTTTTCAGAGCCTCAGTTTCCTTGTCTGTGAAATGGGGATAATAATGCTGCCTACTTTTCACTGTGAGGATTCACAGAAATGTGTGAGGCAGTACAAAAATGTTGTCTCAGGAGAGCTGGTTAAAGCTGAGCTGACTGGTCTAAAATGAGGGCAAAAATCTTCTTAGGGAGGGAATTACTGTTGGGTTTGGGGAAAAGGTGCATAATGGGCATGTCTGATTAAAAAGGGGAGACTCCCTGCCTTACCCCACCCTTCCTCTGTTGTCTAGAGAGGGCTAATTTTTCTGCAAAAGAAAGAAACAGGTTTGAGAGTTTTTCATGGTCAGTGTGAGAGCTGGTGTGGAGTCGTGAGGGAGGAGAAGGGAGATGCCCAAGAGTCCCAGGTCTCGGGAAGAAAGTCAGGCCAGGAAGAGATTAATATTTTTCTGTCAGGAGATGGCCAGTGGATTTTAAAAATAAATTTATCTAGCTAGCTAGCTATTTATTTATTTTTGGCTGTGTTGGGTCTTTCTTGCTGTACCCGGGCTTTCTCTAGCTGAGGTGAGCAGGGGCCACTCTTCATTGAGGTGCGGGGCTTCAGTAGTTGAAGCTTAGTTGCCCCATGGTGTTTAGTTGCCCGTGGCACGTGACGTCTTCTGGAACCAGGGATCAAACACGTGTTCCCTACATTGGCAGGCAGATTCTTAACCGGTGGACTACCAGAGAAGTCTCTGGCCAGTGGATTTTTAAAGCAGGGGTTTTTACGGCTAATATCTCATTTTATTATTTATTTATTTTTAAATTTATTTATTTGGCTGGGCTGAGTCTTAGTTACAGCACGCAGGCTCTTCAATCTTTATTGCAGCATATGCGATCTGTAGTTGCTGCAACGAAACTCTTAGTTGCAGCATATGAACTCTTAGTTGTGGCATGTGGAATCTAGTTCCCTGACCAGGGATTGAACCAGGATCAGACACCCTGTATTGGGAGCACAGAGTCCTAGCCACTGGACTGCCAGGGAAGACCCTAATACCTAATTTTAAGTTCTCACCCAAATTATTCTGTGCTACATTCAGAACCTATCTTATGCCCAAATTTCCAGTAAACATCTGTTAACACCCAATAACTCACAGAGGGGTTACTTTGGGGAGATGAGGGCCCTGCGTGTGAAGGAAGGAAGAATTCAGTGGAAGCTGGGAACTGGAGAGGAGAGGTGGCAGGACCCAGCCCCAGCCTTCGGTTCTCACGAGGGCATGTGGATGGGCTGAGCTTCCTGACAGCTTGCAGACGCTGAGATGCCAGAGAGAACCAGTTTTGGGGATATTTTGGTGAGGCTCCAGATGACCCCAGAGCAGGACCTGCCAGGTGGGTGGCTTAAAAAGGAGGGAGGACACGCTGAGACTCAGGTCGAGGAGAACGGGGTGGGGCAGAGGCTGCAAGTGAGGGACCAGGGGCTCTGGCCACCACGCCCAGTGAGCAGACCGCGAGTCCCCGGAGCTCAGAGCAAGGTGAGGTGACACCTCCTCAGGCAGAAACCGGAACCCGCAGGGTGAGAGTCACACCCCTCACCCCCAGCCAGGGCCTCCAGGCCACTTCAGTGCCCCTTGCATCCCCAGGCCCTCTTGGAGAGGGTTTCCCATCGTCCATCCTTGAGGATGGGATCCAGTGTGGGATCAGTTCCCGAGAACAAAGAGAACATCCGTCTTTGGGGGTGTAGCTAAGTGGTGACATGTCCGTTTTTGACACTGCCGCATGATGCACGGTAAAGGATCACCCCGCTGTCGCAGATCAGCGACACTCTCCAGCCACAAAACCACCCTCTTGGGTTGCAGACACACAGGCTGCTCTCCGGCCTCAGTGCTGCAGATACTCAGAGCATCTGTCTCTGCAAAGCCCTGCTGGTGCGGCTGAGAGCACAAGGGACCCTCCTTTTTCTGTCATGTAGCTGTCCTGTGACTTGTAGCTTCAGTCTCTTTTAAAAAAAGAAAGAAAGAAAGAAAACAACAAAACTTTTTATTTATGTGACTGGGCCAAGTCTTATTTGGGGCACATGGAATCTTCGATCTTTGCTGTGGCGTGTGGGGTCTAGTTCCCTGACTTGGGATTAAATCTGGGCCCCCTGCATTGGCAGTGTGGAGTCTCAGCCATTGGACTACCAGGGAAGTCGCCTTCAGTCCTCTTTATGAGGCTTAATTTCCCTCCCAGGGACCAGGTAGAAAAGGCTCAGAGAGTAGGATGTGGAATGGTTTTGTTAAAAAATTAGAAAGAAAAGAAATGGAAGGAATGGAGGTTGAGTCACAGGGCAGTGGGGCTAGACCCAGGCCACCAGGACATCAGGTGGGTAGATTTTCTCTTTACTGTTCTGTTGAAATTGTCCTTTCTCCCTTTCTGTTAAATAGGGAATAATTTAAACAATTCTTCCCCTATGGCTTTGGCAAGATTCTCTGAGATAATATAAAGGATTGAATAGGATTTAGCACAGATGGACATGAGTTTGTGTGAACTCTGGGAGTTGGTGATGGACAGGGAGGCCTGGCGTGCTGTGATTCATGGGGTTGCAGAGTCGGACACGACTGAGCGACTGAACTGAACTGAAGTACTCAGTACAGACCAGCCGATATGGTCTTGCTTATTCTCGCCTCCCCTTTGTACTTTTGGTCTCTCTCTCTCTTTTCGTTCTCTCTTGCCTCCATTTTTCCACCAGTGATAAGGTGAGTGGAAGCATCATTCAGAATCCCAATAGTAGAACAGACATGTGGACACAGGGGGACGGGAAGGATGAGACGAATTGAGAGATTCGGATCGGCATATGCACACTCCCATGTGTACGATAGATAGCGAGTGGGAAGCTGCTGTATTGCACAGGGAGCTCACCTCAGTGCTGATGAGCTGGAGGGGTGAGATGGGGGTGCTGGGAGGCAGGTTTACGAGGAAAGGGATATGTGTGTCCAGCTGATGCACTTTGCTGTATAGCAGAAAATGACTCAACATTGTAAAGCATCTATACTCCAATAAAAGACTTAAAAATGAGAAGAGAAAAAAAAGGCATAAAGCACACCTAGAATAAACATCAAATGCTTATCATAAAAAAAGAAAAAAGAATCTCTATTGTGAGGAAAGGGGAACTTTCCTGTTAGGAGTGAGGATCTGGCTCCTGGTAATTAGGGATCGTCAAGATCCCAGGTTTTGGGCCCAGGCAAAAGCAGTGTGAACTTGCTACTTCCCTCAGCTCCTTGAAAGCCAGTTCCACCACTTACTAGCTGTTTGACCCTGGGCAAAGGGGTGAACTTAATCAAGCCTGTTTCCTTATTGGTAACATGGGGCTGATCCTGTGCAGGACACGCTGGGACTGGGATAGTTGATCGGCATGTTCCATGTCATGGGCCCAGCTGAATGTGTAAGGCAGGTGCTCCAGATAAGTAGCTGCTTAAGCTAAGATGATGAAACTCTACTGCTCAGGCCAACAACCTGGGAGTCGTCGTCCTTGACTTTTCATTCTCACACACTTCTTTGAGCCTGGCGTGCTGCAGTCCATGAGGTTTGGAAGAGTTGGATGTGACTTGGCTACTGAGCAACAACAGCTTCCCTGGGAGATGATTCCAGGAATTTCCAGGAGGCACACAAAGAAATGGAGCATAAGAAGTAAGAATGCCCCTGCAGGTTTCTTTACTGAGCAGATTGCTATTGTAAATGGGCTTCCCTGGTAGCTCAGCGGTAAAGAATCTGCCTGCCAAGGCAAGAGACTGTAGGTTCGATCCCTGAGTTGGGAAGATCCCCTGGAGAAGGAAATGACAACCCACTCCAGTGTTCTTGCCTGAAGAATCCCATGGACAGAGGAGCCTGGCGGGCTACCATCCACGGGATCACACAGAGTTGGACATGACTGAGCAACTAAACAACAGCAAACCATCATAATGGGGCACTTTGGACTCAAAGTCCTCTTTGAGGACCCTGGCACATGGTGTGGAGGGAGAAGCTGAATGATTTGCCCACCAGCGTGGGTCTATCATTGATCAAGGGCTCTTCAGGATGACTTCCCCAGCATTCCCATCTTGCTGGGGGTGGGCCCTGGGGCAGGGAGACAGCGGCTTGCTGTAGAGGGCCAGCCAGTGGTCGTGGGGCATGGATTAAAAGGATGAGCTGGACCAGAAAGATTTCTCTGCTGTGGCCTTGGAGATGGAGAAAAAGTGGGGGCACAGGACCTTCCTAAGCTAGTAGGCGTGGACATTGAGCTGGGCCTGTAGATGCTATGACTATGGCCCATAGAGACAGGCATTGATCGGTCCCTCTGGGAACCTTGGCATCAGACAGACACAGATTTGAATTTTGGCTTGGTCACTGACTAGCTGGGTGTGTTGGAGCAAGTTGCTTGAATTCTGAATTCTCCATGGTTTTCTCGTATGCCCTATGGCTAAAATCCCTGCCCTGCAGGGTAGATATTAGGATTAAGAGACATAAAGGACGCTGGGCGTCAGAGGAATTGATGATTTTGAACTGTGGTGTTGGAGAAGACTCTTGAGAGTCTCTTGGGCTGCAAGGAAATCAAAGCAGTCAATCGTAAAGGAAATCAGTCCTGAATATTCATTGGAGGAACTGATGCTGAAACTGGAACTCCAATACTTTGGCCACCTGATGCAAAGAAATGACTCATTGGAAAAGACCTTGATGCTGGGAAAGATTGAAGGTGGGAGGAGAAGGCGACGACAGAGGATGAGATGGTTAGATGACCTCACCAACTCGATGGACATGAGTTTGAGTAAACTTCGGGAGCTGCTGATGGACAGGGAGGCCTGGTGTGTTGCAGTCCATGAGGTCGCAAAGAGTCGGACATGACTGAGCAACTGAACTGAACTGTAAGGTACCTGACACAGAACAAAATGGTCACTGAGTGTGATTTTCCTTTTCATTTCCCGCTGCCCCACCCCTTGCTTCTTGGAGCTGGGCTGTGACAGGGTTGTGGGTCACAAGTGGGTTTGAGAATGGAGGCTTCTTAGGAAGAACTGAGGAGGACTCCAGCTAGAAAAGGGGAAGTGGAGGCATGCTCATGACTCAGAATTTCTATTTCAGGCTCCCAGGCAGGATTGGGAGGACAGTTCCCCAGCCATTGTGAGATATAAGCAGACAAGAACGAGCGAGGCCAGGGCTGGCTAGGCAGTGGGGGGTTTTCTGAGCTTGGGCCCTTCCCTTCCCCCTCCTCTCCCCTGGGAGGTGAGGGTGGGATGGTGGTCCTGGCAGGGACTCTGCTTTGTAGTAAGGCAAGAAAGGAGGTGGGGGAAGCACCCTGTCAGTTATGCAGCCAGGAGCCTCAGGCTGCTCTGTGAGCCCAGGAGGGAGACAGCTAGCTATCCAACTGTGGTCCACCCTCAGGATGAAGGGGCAAGGGCATCTGTGGGCAGACGAAAGTCTCAGGGAAGCCAGGGTGGGAGCACCTCCAGTGGACTCCTCCCTTGTAGGTCTCCATGCTGGAGACACAGGGTAACAAGAATGAGGGGAAATGATGCAAGTAAAACGCAAACACAGAAAACATTCAGATCATTAAAATGGATCCAAGTAATGCAGAAGCACCTAGAGCTACGGCTGGAATCTAAGTTATAGACTCAGGTTTATAGGAAAGAGAACTTTACCACTATAACCTGGTCTGAAATGTATTTTTATCCTGTCCTGTTGCTGGCCTGGTGAGAAGCTTTGATGTCACCTTTCTGGGGGGTGTTCCAGGCATTGGGGCCCCCATTTGGTGACCTGTCACCACCAGTTACTGCTGAGCCTTCCTCCCTGGGGTTAGTGTGGACTGGGGGGTGTGGTGGTGTTCCGATAGTCTGGGGTTCGCTTGAGGACACAGAGACCTTCCCCAGGACTTGGGCCTTCTGTCTGAATGTTCTTCACAGCCCTTCTTCTTTGGGGTCTCCCCTGTGTCGGCCTAAAGAAAAAGACACAGTGTGTGAGCTGTGGCTTCAGGTTTCCTTCAGGGACTGGCTGAGGACTGCAGCCCGGGAGCCAGCCTCTCAGTCGCTCTGCAGAGTTGCTCTAAGGAAGTGTGTGGGGGGAGCCAGGGTGTGTGCGACTATCGGCTGAGGGTTACGAGCAGTCAAGCAAACACCTTGGTGAAAGGGCACCGCTAGTCACGGAGCACAGCTGTCTCAGGTGAAAGGTGTCAGTGACGTTCAGTGCATGGGAAGAGGTGAGAATCCGGGTCATTCAAGTTCTTCCTGAGATAAGCAACTGAGGGGTCTGCTTCTCTGAGGCCCAGAGTGTCTCATCTTGTTGTGGTCTTCTCTTTTTTCCTTTATAAATTATGAAAGTATGATAACACATTTACAGGAGGCTTGGAAAACACAGAGCAAGGTTACATATAATTCCACTATACATTACAGTTTCTGTATTTATTTTTAAGTTTAAATTATGAAACTTTGATAACGCATTTACAGCAGTCTTGGAAAATACAGAACAAGGTTACGTATAGTTCCACTATATATTACAATTATTTTTTAAGTAGATAAATTAAGATTTCTTTTTAAGTTGGAGTTTCAATGTCAAACTCTCAAAAATTAATAGGATGAAAAGATAGAAAGGTAGAAGGATATGGTAGACCTGAGAAGCACTATGAACCAATTCACATAGTTAAGATTTATACAATTTTCACACAATATCAGAATACAAATTCTAGTCAAGTCCCCGTAGTCTATAAGCCAGGAGACACTGGCACATATACAGGGACATAAAACAAGGTGCAAAAATTTCATGGTCTGCAGGTACAGAAACCATGGAGTCTGTCCTCTTATCACTGAAGAATTATGTTAGAAATCAATATCAAAAGATATTTGAAAATAACCCACATGTTTTCAAGTACAGTGTGATGTTTACCAAGAGAGATCTTTGACTTAGCCTTTGAAAGCCTCAATAAAGATGAAAGACTGAAGAAACACAGAGGCTGATTGCAGAGAAGAAAGTGCTTAAATGAGAAATTAATGTCAAAATGGAAAATTAATATCAACGATACTTAAAAAACCCCATGTATTTTGAAATTAAATGTCCACTTTTAAATGACGGGTGTGTCTAAGAAGACATGACAGGGAAAATTAGAAAATGTCTGTACATCCTGTTGTGGGCTTCATTTCCCCTCAGAGCGTGCTGTCGGGCAGCTTCTGCAGCAGGTTATGACCTAACCTTCGTAAAGCCGGGTGCTGAGCAATGCTCTTGTTTATCTGTCTTGACACCTGCTTCCCGGCAGTGGTGCTGGGATGCGAGGTTGCACCTGCCTCCCTCCAGCCCAAACCAAGACTCTCTCTCTTTCTTTTCTTGGCCATGCCGAAATGCAGGATCCTAGTTCCTTGATCAGGTCAAACCCGGGGCCCTAGCAATGAAGGTCCAGAATCCTAACCACCGGGTCAGCAGGGAATTCCAACCCCACCTTTTTTTTTTTTTTTCCTTCTAAATGAGTGTTTCATTATCTTTCTTTCTTTTTCTTTAATTGAGGTGCAGTTGATTTACAATATTGTGTTAATTTCTGCTGAACAGCAAAGTGACTCTGTTATACACATGCATACATTTAAAAAATACCCTTTTCCTTTAAGGTTTATTCCAGGAGATTGGATACAGTTCCCTGTGCTATCCAGTAGGACCTTGTTGTTTATCCATTCTATTCTTTTTGGCTGTGCCACAGGGCATGTGGGATCTTAGTTCCCTGACTGGGGACAGAACACTCGCTCCCTGCAGTGGAAATCTTAACCACTGGACCACCAGGGAAGTCCCTGTTTATCTATTCTAAAGGTAATAGTTTGCACCTACCAACCCTGGACTCTCAGCAGAACTCTCTTTTTTTTTTTGTCCTGGAAGAAATCCTCCCTCTTTAATAATTCTGGTGAAGACATGAAGGAAATGCACTTTGAATCTTCTTTTATTCTTTGTGCAGAGGGCGTCGGCTTTTAGAACACAAGCCAGAGACCTCCAGTTTTGCTCTCTGCCCTGCATCAACTCTCCCCTGCAAGGGCTGCAGGAGCCCTCAGGGAAGAGAAGAGGGGACAGAAATAGGAAAATATCCCTAAATATCCTGACAGGGAGTAAAATGTGGCAGTCTGTTTTCCAACAGTGCTCCCTTCCCCCTGTTCACTCCTAGAGCAATGTGTCCTGCATTTGCATGTGTGTGGATTTGGTAGCCTGGGTTAGTCCTTAAGAGGGTCATGCCCCTCTACAGCCAGGAGCATTTCCCCATCTCCTCCCCATTCCCTGTTTCCCATTTAAAAATGCCATGTAGATTACAGTTTAGAATGTGCTACACCTAGAGTAGAGCCAGACAGTTTGGTGACGTCAGCTCCCTCTGCAATACCAGCTGCCCTTCGCCTGGTAGATACGCAGTTCCCAAGAGCATAGTACAGAACTGCTATCTCTGCTTTACCGTTCCCCCAGCTCCCTATTAAAAAAATTATTGAAGGGCTTCCCTGGTGGCTCAGTGGTGGGGAATCTGCCTGCCAATACAGGAGACACAGCTTCGGTCCCTGGTTCGGGAAGTTCCCACATGCTGCAGAGCCGCTAAGCCTCTGCACCCTAACTCCTGAGCCTGTGCTCCAGGGCCTGGGAACCACAACCACTGAAGTCCATGCGTTCTGTAGCCTGTGCTCCAAAACAAGAGAGGCCACTGAAATGAGAAGCCCGTGCTCTGCAACGAGAGAGTGGCCCCTGCTCATCACAGCTAGAGAAAAGTCCAAGCAGTGACAAAGAACCGGCACAGCCAAAAAACGAAATAAAAAACTTAAAAGGAATTATTGAGGTGTGGCTTGCATAGAGCTAAGTGTGTGCCTCTTACTGCTTGATGAATTTTGGCACATGGATATGTGTGTGTAGTCATCACCCAGACCCAGATAAAGAACATTGTCAGCTCCTCAGAAGTTTCTCTCTTGTTCACTCTCTTTTTTCGCCTTGCCAAAAGGCTTGTGGAATCTTAATTCCTTGAACAGGGATTGAACGCTGGCCACTGGGAGTGGAAGTGCAGAGTCCTAACCACTGGACCACCAGGGACTTCCCTCCCTCACATTTCTTTCTTTCTTTTTTTTTGCAGTGAATCCCCTAAAAGTAACCACTATTTGATATCTATGACTGTTTTTTTTTTTTAAGACTTTTTGGAAGTGGATCATTTTTAAAAAGTCTTTGTTGAATTTGTTACAACATTGTCTCTGTTGTGGTTTTCTAGCCTCAAGACATGTGGGATCTTAGGTCCCCCTACCAGGGATCAGACCTGCACCCCCTGCCTTGGAAGGTGAAGTCTTAACCACTGAATCATCAGGGAAGTTCTTCTACGATGGTTTTGACTCTTCTTGATTTCACATAAATGGGAAAAAGTATTTACCCTCATGAGTCTGACTGTTTTGCTCCAAACCATGTCTGTGAAATCCATTCATACTGAATCTATCAGTGGTTTGCTGGGTGGTGTGTCCCATTGCATGGATGCACCACAATGACTAAGGCTGCACACAAGCTTCTCTGAATTCAAGTTTCCCCCCAACCTCTGGTCTGAAGGGAGAATTGTATGACAAACTGCTCTCCACTTGTTTACCCAGTTCAGTTCAGTCGCTCAGTCTTGTCCGACTCTTTGTGACCCCGTGAACTGCAGCACACCAGGCCTCCCTGTCCATCACCAACTCCCGGAGTTCACTCACTCATGTCCATCGAGTCGGTGATGCCATCCAGCCATCTCATCCTCTGTCATCCCCTTCTCCTCCTGCCCCCAATCCCTCCCAACATCAGAGTCTTTTCCAATGAGTCAACTCTTTGCATGAGGTGGCCAAAGTATTGGAGTTTCAGTTTCAGCATCAGTCCTTCCAATGCACACCCAGGATTGGTCTTTGGGATGGACTGGTTGGATCTCCTTGCAGTCCAAGGGACTCTCAAGAGTCTTCTCCAACACCACAGTTCAAAAGCATCAATTCTTCGGCGATCAGCTTTCTTCACAGCCCAACTCTCACATCCATACATGACCACTGGAAAAACCATAGCCTTGACTAGACAGACCTTGGTTGGCAAAGTAATGTCTCTGCTTTTTAATATGCTGTCTAGGTTTGTCATAACTTTCCTTCCAAGGAGTAAGCATCTTTTAGTTTCATGGCTGCAATCAGCATCTGCAGTGATTTTGGAGCCCAAAATAATAAAGTCTGACACTGTTTCCACCGTTTTCTCATCTATTTCCCACGAAGTGATGGGACCAGATGCCATGATCTTAGTTTTCTGAATGTTGAGCTTCAAGTCAACTTTTTCACTCCCCTCTTTCACTTTCATCAAGAGGCTTTTTAGTGCCTCTTCACTTTCTGCCATAAAGGTGGTGTCATCTGCATATCTGAGGTTATTGATATTTCTCCCAGCAATCTTGATTCCAGCTTGTGCTTCCTCCAGCCCAGCGTTTCTCATGATGTACTCTGCATAGAAGTTAAATAAGCAGGGTGACAATATACAGCCTTGACGTACTCCTTTTCCTATTTGGAACCAGTCTGTTGTTCCATGTCCAGTTCTAACTGTTGCTTCCTGACCTGCATACAGGTTTCTCAAGAGGCAGGTCAGGTGGTCTGGTATTCCCATCTCTTTCAGAATTTTCCACAGTTTATTGTGATCCACACAGTCAAAGGCTTTGACATAGTCAATAAAACAGAAATAGATGTTCACCCTGAGGTCCCGCCTTCTACTCTTCTGCAACTCTTGGAGTAGAAGGGGCAGCGTTTCCAGGTTCTCCAGCTGTCTCTTACTTTATGCCTTCCTCCTTCCAAGGAGGCACTGGCCCTGCCTTCTTTCTTGAGCTGGGAGAGCAACTGGTTTGCCAAGGAGGACATTCAGTACGACAGGACCTGCTGCTGGACCTGTGTGGGACTCCCGATTGGGGAGGGCAGTTGGAGAGGGAGAAAACGGGCCAAAGGAATAGAGGGAAATCTCGGGTGTGGAGTCTGGATTTCTGCAAGGCTGTGGCATTCAGGTTGCACCAAGTTTAATCAGGTATCCCAGGGGCAGAGAACCTCCAACTGGAGTCTTGGTTTCATACAGGGATGCCCAAGATCAGAGGTCATCTTGGTTCCTAGCCTAGTGCAAAGCAGGGCAAGCTGGATTGACTCAGATAGGACTTGGAAAAGGCTGGCTGGACTGAGCTGGGGAAGCTGGCTGCGGCTGCTTGGGAGGACAGACCTTCACCTGGGAGGTCCCTGTCCCCAGGAAGCCTTAGCTAAAGGGTAGGATGGCCTTCTGGGGGCATCAGATGGCTTCTGAGCAGATGACTATTTCTGGACCCCACTGAGGAGTAGGGCACATCACACCGATACCCCACAGGCAACACGGTAGAGGGAGAAGTTTGTCTGCAGAGGTCAGGATGAGAGCTGGACTGTGGCAGATACGGTCCAGAAGGCCCCTTGAAGACTTTCTGTTTCCAGGAACCCTCATTTAAGTGTCCACTTCAACCCTGACCTCTCCAGGAAATTCCCCATAATCCATAATACTCTCACTTCCTCTTTTCCAAAACTTTCCATCTCTCAGGATGGTGGGAATGGACAGCACCAGCCTGTGTGATAGTTTCCTAAAGGTACTAGCATGTAAAAGCAGTGTTCCTGGCTCCTAAATTGAGGTGCCAATTAGGAGGATGACAGGCACATGACCCTGGTGAAGGACAAGGCTCCTCATCATGACTGCAAGTTCTTTGCCATCATCTCCTCTTCTCCCAGGCAATCCCACTGCATCTCAGATTATACCGTTACCGTGGCTCACTACTGGCTCACTACTTGCCCAAGCAATGTCTCAGCATTGCCAATTCCCAGACAACCTTTTCCCTTTCTAAGTTAACCCTCCAGTATTAGTTTTGGAGAAAGTGGCTTTTCCCACCCCTGTTTATGTGTCACCTCCAAGTGCAGCCACATCTCCGTCCTGTCGGTAATATGAGGGACCACATTCACCCTGCAGTTTGTCTGGTCTGATATTTGGAGGTACTAATTTTTGGCTTAAGTGGCAGAAATCTAGCTTAAATGAACTTGCTCATAAAGGAAACATAATGGTTCATGGAACTGGAAAGTGCAAGCAGCTCCCGGCTTCAGATCCAGCTTGATCCAGAGACTCAAACAATGTCATCAGGAGTTTCTTGCCCTCCACTTTTCACTTCTGCTTTTTCTGAAGATACAGAATAGTCGGGATACTCAGAGATTATCCAGAAATGCCTGGACACAGCTCTCTCTCTTTGAGAGAGCCAAGACTCAACTTCAGTCATTAGCTGTGGACGTGTTGTGACAGAGTAAAACAAGGGACATGGCACACAAACTCAAATTCCCATCAAGTCCAGGCAGTAATCTAAAAGAGTGAAATAGGCCAGCTGGAGAATGCACGCCTCATGAAAAGAGGGGCAATCACTATGTGGGATGTTGACCCATGGCTACCAGATCTGTTCATTTTTTTTGAGTAGACATAGTGTTAACCTTTATTTCTGCATTATACTGTCTTGGATCAAACAAAATAATATTTTCAAAGTACATAAATCAGCAGGAAAAAGTGTATAACCAGTTTTCTCTGTAATAATATATTTTTGAATATAAAGGTCAAAAATCATCTTAATACTGATTTTATCCAAGAGATAGATCTATTTTCCGTATCAGCCTGACAATTAGGGACAAAAGAGGAAAAAATAAAAACAATAAAAGAAAATTTAAAATGGAAGCATTTAAAAATTATTTAAAACATTTTAATTTATTTATTTATTTTAATTGGAGGCTAATTACTTTACACTATTGTATTGATTTTCCCATACATTAACGTGACTCTGCCCCGGGTGTACATATGTTCCCCATCTTGAACCCCCTTCCCACCTCCCTCCCCATCCCATCCCTCTGGTCCATCCCAGTACACCAGCCCCGAGCATCTTGTATCATGCATCGAACTTGGACTGGCGATTCGTTTCACATATGATAATATACATGTTTCAATGCCATTCTCCCAAACCATCCCACCCTCACCCTCTCCCACAGAGTCCCAAAGACTGTTCTATATGTCTATGTCTCTTTTGCAGTCTCGTACACAGGTTTCAGGTTTCCATCTTTCTAAATTCCATATATATGCATCAGTATACTGTATTGGTGTTTTTCTTTCTGGCTTACTTCACTCTGTATAATTGGCTCCAATTTCATCCACCTCATTAAAACTGATTCAAATGCATTCTTCTTGATGGCTGAAAAATACTCCATTGTGTATATGTACCAAAGCTTTCTTATCCATTCATCTGCAGGTGGACATCTAGGTTGCTTCCATGTCCTGGCTATTATAAACAGTGCTGCAATGAACATTGGAGTACATGTGTCTCTTTCAATTCTGGTTTCCTCGGTGTGTATGCCCAGGAGTGCGATTGCTGGATCATATGGCAGTTCTATTTCCAGTTTTTTGAGGAATCTCCACACTGTTCTCCATAGTGGCTGTACTAGTTTGTATTCCCACCAACAGTGTAAGAGGGTTCCTTTCTCTCCACACCCTCTCCAGCATTTATTGCATGTAGACTTTTGGATAGCAGCCATTCTGACTGGTGTGAAATGGTATCTCATTGTGGTTTTGATTTGCATTTCTCTGATTATGAGGGATGTTGAGCATCTTTTCATGTGTTTGTTAGCCATCTTTATGTCTTCTTTGGAGAAATGTCTGTTTAGTTCTTTGGCCCATTTTTTGATTGGGTCACTTAGTTTTCTGGAATTGAGCTGCAGGAGCTGCTTGTATATTTTGGAGATTAATCCTTTATCAGTTGCTTCATTTGCTATTATTTTCTCCCATTCTGAAGGCTGTCTTTTCACCTTGCTTAGAGTTTCTTTTGCTGTGCAGAAGCTTTTGATTTTAATTAGGTCCCATTTGTTTATTTTTGCTTTTATTTCCAATATTCTGGGAGGTGGGTCTTGGAGGATCCTGCTGTGATTTATGTCAGAGAGTGTTTTGCCTACGTTCTCCTCTAGGAGTTTTATAGTATCTGGTCTTACATTTAGCTCTCTAATCCATTTTGAGTTTATTTTGGTGTATGGTGTTAGGAAGTGTTCTAATTTCATTCTTTTACAAGTGGCTGACCAGTTTTCCCAGCACCACTTGTTAAAGAGACTGTCTTTTGTCCATTTTATATTCTTGCCTCCTTTGTCAAAGATAAGGTGTCCATAGGTGCGTGGGTTTATCTCTGGGCTTTCTATTTTGTTCCATTGATCTATATTTCTGTCTTTATGCCAGTACCATACTGTCTTGATGACTGTGGCTTTGTAGTAGAGCCTGAAGTCTGGCAGGTTAATTCCTCCAGTTCCATTTTTCTTCTTCAAGATTGCTTTGGCTATTCGAGGTTTTTTGTATTTCCATACAAACTGTGAGATTATTTGTTCTAGTTCTGTGAAAAATATCGTTGGTAGCTTGATAGGGATTGCATTGAATGTATAAATTACTTTGGGTAGTATACTCATTTTCACAATATTTATTCTTCCAATCCGCGAACACGGTATATTTCTCCATCTATTAGTGTCCTCTTTGATTACTTTCACTAGTGTTTTATAGTTTTCTATGTACAAGTCTTTTGTTTCCTTAGGTAGATATATTCCTAAGTATTTAATTCTTTTCGTTGCAACAGTGAATGGAATAGTTTCCTTAATTTCTCTTTCTATTTTCTCATTATTAGTGTATAGGAATGCAAGGGATTTCTGTGTGTTGATTTTATATCCTGCAACTTTACTGTATTCATTGATTAGCTCTAGTAGTTTTCTGGTAGAGTCTTTAGGGTTTTCTGTGTAGAGGATCATGTCATCAGCGAACTAGTGAAAGTTTTACTTCTTCTTTTCCAATTTGTATTCCTTTTATGTCTTTTTCTGCTCTGATTGCTGTAGCCAAAACTTCCAGAACTATGTTGAATAGTAGTGGTGAGAGTGGGCACCCTTGTCTTGTTCCTGACTTTAGGGGAAATGCTTTCAGTTTTTCACCATTGAGGATAATGTTTGCTGTGGGTTTGTTGTATATAGCTTTTATTATGTTGAGATATGTCCCTTCTACTCCCACTTTCTGGAGAGTTTTTATCATAAATGGATGTTGTACTTTGTCAAAGGCTTTCTCTGCATCTATTGAGATAATCATATGATTTTTATTTTTTAGTTTGTTAATGTGGTGTATTACGTTGATTGATTTGCGGATATTGAAGAATCCTTGCATTCCTGGGATAAAGCCCACTTGGTCATGATGTATGATCTTCTTAATATGTTGTTGGATTCTGATTGCTAGAATTTTGTTAAGGATTTTTGCATCTATGTTCATCAGTGATATTGGCCTGTAGTTTTCTTTTTTTGTGGGATCTTTACCAGGTTTTGGGATTAGGGTGATAGTGGCCTCATAGAATGAGTTTGGAAGTTTTCCTTCCTCAGCAATTTTCTGAAAGAGTTTGAGTAGAATAGGTGTTAGCTCTTCACTAAATTTTTGGTAGAATTCAGCTGTGAAGCCGTCTGGACCTGGGCTTTTGTTTGCTGGAAGCTTTCCGATTACTTCCTCTATTTCCGTGCTTGTGATGGGTCTGTTCAGACTTTTTATTTCTTCCTGGTTCAGTTTTGGCAAGGTGTCCTTTTCTAGGAATTTGTCCATTTCTTCCAAGTTATTCATTTTATTGCCATATAATTGCTGATAGTATTCTCTAATAATCCTTTGTATTTCTGTGTTGTCAGTTGTGATTTCTCCCTTTTCATTTCTAATTTTATTGATTTGGTTCTTCTCCATTTCTTTCTTGATGAGTCTGGCTAGTGGTTTGTCAATTTTATTTACCTTCTCAAAGAACCAGCTTTGGCTTTGTTGATTTTTGCTATGGTCTCTTTTGTTTCTTTTGCATTTATCTCTGCCCTAATTTTTATGATTTCTTTCCTTCTGCTAACCCTGGGGTTCTCCATTTCTTCCTTTTCTAGTTTCTTTAGACGTAGAGTTAGGTTATTTATTTGACTTTTTTCTTGTTTCTTGAGGTGTGCCTGTATTGCTATGAACTTCCCCCTTAGCACTGCTTTTACAGTGTCCCAGAGGTTTTGGGTTGTTGTGTTTTCATTTTCATTCATTTCTATGCATATTTTGATTTCTCTTTTGATTTCTTCTATGATTTGTTCATTATTCAGCAGTGTGTTGTTCAGCCTCCATATGTTGGCATTTTTAATAGTTTTTCTCCCGTAATTGAGATCTAATCTTACTGCATTGTGGTCAGAAAAGATGCTTGGAATGATTTCAATTTTTTTGAATTTACCAAGGCTAGATTTATGGCCCAGGATGTGATCTATCCTGGAAAAGGTTCCGTGTGCACTTGAGAAAAAGGTGAAATTCATTGTTTTGGGGTGAAATGTCCTATAGATATCTATTAGGTCTAACTGGTCTATTGTATCATTTAAAGTTTGTGTTTCCTTGTTAATTTTCTGTTTAGTTGATCTATCCATAGATGTAAGTGGGGTATTAAAGTCTCCCACTATTTTTGTGTTATTGTTAATTTCCCCTTTCATAATTGTTAGTAATTGTTTTACATATTGCGGTGCTCCTATGTTGGGTGCATAAATATTTATAATTGTTATATCTTCTTCTTGGATTGATCCTTTGATCATTATGTAGTTTCCTTCTTTGTCTCTTTTCACAGCCTTTGTTTTAAAATCTATTTTATCTGATATGAGTATTGCTACTCCTGCTTTCTTTTGGTCTCTATTTGTGTGGAATATCTTTTTCCAGCCCTTCACTTTCAGTCTGTATGTGTCCCTCGATTTGAGGTGGGTCTCTTGTAGACAACATATATGGGGGTCTTGTTTTTGTATCCATTCAGCCAGCCTTTGTCTTTTGGTTGGGGCATTCAACCCATTTACGTTTAAGGTGATTATTGATAAGTATGATCCCATTGCCATTTTCATTATTGTTTGGGTTCAAGTTTATATACCCTTTCTGTGTTTCCAGTCTAGAGAAGATCCTTTAGTATTTGTTGGAGAGCTGGTTTGGTGATGCTGAATTCTCTCAGCTTTTGCTTGTCTGTAAAGCTTTTGATTTCTCCTTCATATTTGAATGAGATCCTTGCTGGGTATAGTAATCTGGGCTGTAGGGTATTTTCTTTCATCACTTTAAGTATGTCTTGCCATTCCCTCCTGGCCTGAAGAGTTTCTGTTGAAAGATCAGCTGTTATCCTTATGGGGATCCCCTTGTGTGTTATTTGTTGTTTTTCCCTTGCTGCTTTTAATATTTGTTCTTTGTGTTTGATCTTTGTTAATTTGATTAATATGTGCCTTGGGGTATTTCGCCTTGGGTTTATCCTGTTAGGGACTCTCTGTGTTTCTTGGACTTGGGTGATTATTTCCTTCCCCATTTTAGGGAAATTTTCAACTATTATCTCCTCGAGTATTCTCTCATGGTCTTTCTTTTTGTCTTCTTCTTCTGGGACTCCTATGGTTCGAATGTTGGGGCGTTTAATATTGTCCCATATGTCTCTAATATTGTCCTCATTTCTTTTAATTCGTTTTTCTTTTTCCGCCTCTGTTTCATTTATTTCTACAATTCTATCTTCTAGCTCGCTTATCCCGTCTTCTGCCTCCGTTATTCTACTGTTTGTGCCCTCGAGAGTGTTTCTGATCTCGTCTATTGTATTATTCATTGTATATTGACTCTTTTTTATTTCCTCTAATTCTTTATTGAACATTTCTTCCATCTTCTCCATCCTTTTCTCCAGTTTATTTATCTGTAACTCCATTTTGCTTTCCAGATTTTGAATCATTTTCACAATTAAAATTCGAAATTCTTTATCGGGTAGGTTCCCTATATCTTCCTCTTTTGTTTGTGTTGGTGGGCATTTATCCTGTTCCTTTACTTGTTGGGTATTTCTCTCCCTCTTCATCTTGCTTATATTGCTGTGTTCGGGTGGCCTTTCTGTCTTCTGACAGTCTATGGAGTTCTCTTTATTATGTAGTTACCTCGTTGTGTGTGGGGTTGGATGGGTGACTTGTCAAGGTTCCCTGGTTAGGGAAGCTTGAGTAGATGTTCTGGTGGGTGGAACTGGATTTCTTCTCTCTGGAGTGCAAGGAAGTGTCCAGTAATGAGTTTGAGATGTCCGTGGGTTTGGGGTGGCTTTGGGCAGCCTGTATATTGAAGTTCAGTGTTATTCTCCTGTGTTGCTGGATAGCTTGCGTAGTATGTCTTTCACTGAAACTTGTTGACCCTTGGGTGGTGCCTGGTTTCAGTGTATGTATGGAGGCCTTTGATGAGTACCTATCAATTAATGTTCTCTGGAACCGGAGATCTCTGGTGTTCTCAGGATTTGGCCTTAAGCCTCTGCCTCTGGTTTTCAGTCTTATTCTTGCAGGAGGTTCAAGGCTTCTCCCTCTTCTGTTTTCTGGTCTCCTCAGTGTCTAATTCCCGTCCTGACACCAGGATGCGGTGGTGGACACTTTTTTTTTTCCCCAGGCTCTCCTATTCAGTCCTGCTGTAGGGAGGGAGGAACAACTAACAAATATCCCTGGCGTCTGTGGGGAGTGCTCGCGGTGTCTCCGCTACACTGGGAATGCTCCCGCTCGAGGCGTGTGTGCTTTCCCTGTTTATGCTGCTTAGGCTTTAGTTTGCTCTGCTGCAAGCTGTCCGCGGCTGGTGCTGGGTTGCATGCACTTCCCAGGTCTGAGCGGCTCAGGTTCAGGTCCTCGGGTACTCGACAAAGGCACAGACTTGGCTGGGCCTGCGTTTTGTGCCTTCCCCGGTCCTAGCAGCTCAGGTGACCAGGCGTTTGGCGAGCGCAGTCGCTGCGACTTATCGCCTTCCCGGTCCCCACCGCTCGGTTTTCTGGGAGTACAACCGGCGCAGTTTCTCAGGCGGATATCGACCGGCCCGAACCCAAGAAGTCCTGGCCAGCAAGGAAGCCTGCCTGCAGCTTGGCAGGGGAAGCCTCTCTGGGGCCGCGGCTGCCCCCGCCCCGGCGCTGGCTGCCCTCCCCGCCCGCGTCGGCGGGGGCTGGGGGCTGGCGCGCCCAAGCCCGGTTCTCCCTCTAAGCGCAGCCGCCGGCTCTCCCTCCAAGCGCGGGCGCCGGCTCTCCCTCCAAGCGCGGGCGCCGGCTCTCCCTCCAAACGCGGGTGCCGGCTCTCCCTCTAAGCGCCGCCGCCGGTTCTCCCTCCAAGCACGCAGCCGTTCTCCCTCTAAGCGCAGCCGCCGGGTCTCCCTCCAAGCGCGGGCGCCGGCTCTCCCTCTAAGCGCCGCCGCTGGCGCTGGTTCTCCCTCTAAGCGCTGCTGCCGGCGCCTCCCTGCCCAGCCCCCGCCTGCTAGTGAGGGGCGCGGGCGTCTGAGCCACTTCTCCGCTGAGAGTTTCCTCTGAGCACTTAGTCTGTGAGTTTTAATTATTTATGTCTTTTGTCTCCCAGTTATGCGGCCCTCTGAGGTTCCACTCGCCAGTGTTTCCAGGTGTTTGGAACCTTCTCTCTCTCTCTCTCTTTTTTTTTAAGCCTCCCTTCCCGGGAGGGAGCTCCGTCCCTCCCTCTTTTGTCTCTCTTTTTATCTATTTCCTACCTCCTTTCGACGACTATGGGCTGCTTTTCTGAGTGCCTGATGTCCTCTGCCGGTATTCAGAAGTTTTTTTGTGGGATTTACTCAGCGTTCAAATGTTCTTTTGTTGATTTTGTTGGGGGGAAAGTGGCCGTCCTGTCCTATTCCTCCGCCATCTTCCCGTCGACCCCTCTTTAATTTATTTATTTATTTTAATTGGAGGCTAATTACTTTACACTATTGTATTGATTTTCCCATACATTAACATGACTCTGCCCCGGGTGTACATATGTTCCCTATCTTGAACCCCCTTCCCACCTCCCTCCCCATCCCATCCCTCTGGTTCATCCCAGTACACCAGCCCCGAGCATCTTGTATCATGCATCGAACTTGGACTGGCGATTCGTTTCACATATGATAATATACATGTTTCAATGCCATTCTCCCAAACCATCCCACCCTCACCCTCTCCCACAGAGTCCAAAAGACTGTTCCATACATCTGTGTCTCTTTTGCTATCTCGTATATAGGGTTATCGTTATCATCTTTCTAAATTCCATATATATGCGTTAATATACTGTATTGGTGTTTTTCTTTCTGGCTTACTTCACTCTGTATAATAGGCTCCAGTTTAATTCACCTCATTAGGACTGATTCAAATGTATTCTTTTTAATTGCTGAGTAATACTCCATTGTGTAAATGTACCACAGCTTTCTTATCCATTCGTCTGTAGATGGACATCTAGGTTGCTTCCATGTCCTGGCTATTATAAACAGTGCTGCGATGAACATTGGAGTACATGTGTCTCTTTCAATTCTGGTTTCCTTGGTGTGTATACCCAGGGGTGCGATTGCTGGGTCGTATGGCAGTTCTATTTCGAGTTTTTTATGGAGTCGCCACACTGTTCTCCATAGTGGTTGTACTAGTTTGCATTCCCACCAACAGTGTAAGAGGGTTCCCTTCTCTCCACACCCTCTCCAGCATTTATTGCTTGTAGACGTTTGGATAGCAGCCATTCTGACTGGACTGAAATGGTACCTCATTGTGGTTTTGATTTGCATTTCTCTGATTATGAGTGATGTCGAGCATCTTTTCATGTGTTTGTTAGCCATCTGTATGTCTTCTTTGGAGAAACGTCTGTTTAGTTCTTTGGTCCATTTTTTGGAATTGAGCTGCAGGAGTTGCTTGTATATTTTTGAGATTAATCCTTTGTCAGTTGCTTCGTTTGCTATTATTTTCTCCCATTCTGAAGGCTGTCTTTTCACCTTGCTTATAGTTTCCTTTGCTGTGCAGAAGCTTTTAATTTTAATTAGGTCCCATTTGTTTATTTTTGCTTTTTTCCCAATATTCTGGGAGGTGGCTCATGGAGGATCCTGCTGTGATTTATGTCGGAGAGTGTTTTGCCTATGTTCTCCTCTAGGAGTTTTACAGTTTCTGGTGTTACATTTAGATCTTTAATCCATTTTGAGTTTATTTTTGTGTATGGTGTCAAGGAGTGTTCTAGTTTCATTCTTTTACAAGTGGTTGACCAGTTTTCCCAGCAGCACTTGTTAAAGAGATTGTCTTTTCTCCATTTTATATTCTTGCCTCCCTTGTCAAAGGTAAGGTGTCCCTAGGTGCATGGATTTATCTCTGGGCTTTCTATTTTGTTCCATTGATCTATATTTCTGTCTTTATGCCAGTACCATACTGTCTTGATGACTGTGGCTTTGTAGTAGAGCCTGAAGTCCGGCAGGTTGATTCCCCCAGTTCCATTCTTCTTTCTCAAGATTGCTTTGGCTATTCTTGGTTTTTTGTATTTCCATACAAATTGTGAAATTATTTGTTCTATCTCTGTGAAAAACACTGTTGATATCTTGATAGGAATTGCATTGAACTTATAAATTACTTTGGGTGATATATTCATTTTCACAATATTTATTCTTCCAATCCATGAACACGGTATATTTCTCTAGTGTCCTCTCTGATTTCTTTCACCAGTGTTTTATAGTTTTCTATATATAGGTCTTTTGCTTCTTTAGGTAGATATATTCCTAAGTATTTTATTCTTTTCGTTGCAATGGTGAATGGAATTGTTTCCTTAGTTTCTCTTTCTGCTGCTGCTAAGTTGCTTCAGTCATTTCTGACTCTGTGTGACCCCATAGACGGAAACCCACCAGGCTCCCCCATCCCTGGGATTCTCCAGGCAAGAACACTGGAGTGGGTTGCCATTTCCTTCTCCAATGTGTGAAAATGAAAAGTGAAAGTGAAGTCGCTCAGTCGTGTCCGACCCTTAGCGACCCCACGGACTGCAGCCTACCAGGCTCCTCCATCCATGGGATTTTCTAGCCAAGAGTGCTGGAATGGCTTGTCATTGCCTTCTCCAGTTTTCTCTTTCTATTTTCTCATTATTAATGTATAGGAATGCAAGGGATTTCTGTGTGTTGATTTTATATCCTGCAACTTTACTATAGTCATTGATTAGCTCTAGGAATTTTCTGGTAGAGTCTTTAGGGTTTTCTGCGTAGAGTATCATGTCATCTGCAAACAGTGAGAGTTTTACTTCTTCTTTTCCAATTTTGATTCCTTTTATGCCTTTTTCTGCTCTGATTGCTGTGGCCAAAACTTCCAAAACTATGTTGAATTGTCGTGGTGTGAGTGGGCACCCTTGTCTTGTTCCTGACTTTAAGGGAAACTCTTTCAATTTTTCACCATTGAGGATAATGTTGCTGTGGGTTTGTCATATATAGCTTTCATTATGTTGAGGAATGTTCCTTCTATTCCTGCCTTCTGGAGGGTTTTGATCATAAATGAATGTTGAATTTTGTCAAAGGCTTTCTCTGCATCTATTGAGATAATCCTATGGTTTTTACTTTTCAAATTGTTGATGTGGTGTATTACATTGACTGATTTGCGGATATTGAAGAATCCTTGCATCCCTGGGATAAAGCCCACTTGGTCATGATGTATGATCTTTTTGATGTGTTGTTGGATTCTGATCGCTAGAATTTTGTTAAGGATTTTTGCATCTATGTTCATCAGTGATATTGGCCTGTAGTTCTCTTTTTTCCTGGCATCTTTGTCAGGTTTTGATATTAGGGTGATGGTGGCCTCATAGAATGAGTTTGGAAGTTTACCTTCCTCTGCTATTTTCTGGAAGAGTTTGAGTAGAATAGGTGTTAGCTCTTCTCTAAATTTTTGGTCGAATTCAGCTGTGAAGCCGTCTGGACCTGGGCTTTTGTTTGCTGGAAGATTTCTCATTACAGTTTCAATTTCCGTGCTTGTGATGGGTCTGTTAAGATTTTCTATTTCTTCCTGGTTCAGTTTGGGAAAGTTGTACTTTTCTAAGAATTTGTCCATTTCTTCCAAGTTGTCCGTTTTATTTGCATATAATTGCTGATAGTAGTCTCTTATGATCCTTTGTATTTCTGTGTTGTCTGTTGTGATCTCTCCCTTTTCATTTCTAATTTCATTGATTTGGCTTTTCTCCCTTTGTTTCTTGATGAGTCTGGCTAGTGGTTTGTCAATTTTATTTACCTTCTCAAAGAACCAGCTTTGGCTTTGTTGATTTTTGCTATGGTCTCTTTTGTTTCTTTTGCATTTATCTCTGCCCTAATTTTTACAATTTCTTTCCTTCTACTAACCCTGGGGTTCTTCATTTCTTCCTTTTCTAGTTGCTTAAGGTGTAGAGTTAGGTTATTTAGTTGACTTTTTTCTTGTTTCTTGAGATATGCTTGTATGTCTATGAACATTCCCATTAGCACTGCTTTTACAGTGTCCCACAGGTTTTGGGTTGTTGTGTTTTCATTTTCATTCATTTCTATGCATATTTTGATTTCTTCTATGATTTGTTCGTTATTCAGCAACGTGTTGTTCAGCCTCCATATGTTGGAATTTTTAATAGTTTTTCTCCTGTAACTGAGATCTAGTCTTACTGCATTGTGGTCAGAAAAGATGCTTGGAATGATTTCAATTTTTTGAATTTATCAAGGCTAGATTTATGGCCCAGGATGTGATCTATCCTGGAGAAGGTTCCGTGTGCACTTGAGAAGAAGGTGAAATTCATTGTTTTGGGTTAAATGTCCTATAGATAACTGTTAGGTCTAACTGGTCTATTGTGCCATTTAACGTTTGTGTTTCCTTGTTAATTTTCTGTTTAGTTGATCTATCCATAGGTGTGAGTGGGGTATTAAAGTCTCCCACTATTTTTGTGTTATTGTTAATTTCCCCTTTCATACTTGTTACTATCTGTCTTACATATTGCGGTGCTCCTATGTTGGGTGCATATATAATTATAATTGTTATATCTTCTTCTTGGATTGATCCTGTGATCATTATGTAGTGTCTTTCTTTGTCTCCTTTCACAGCCTTTATCTTAAAGTCTATATCATCTGAAACGAGTATTGCTACTCCTGCTTTCTTTTGGTCTTTATTTGTGAAATCAATCTTGAGAAAGAAGAATGGAACTGGGGGAATCAACCTGCCGGACTTCAGGCTCTACTACAAAGCCACAGTCATCAAGACAGTATGGTACTGGCATAAAGACAGAAATATAGATCAATGGAACAAAATAGAAAGCCCAGAGATAAATCCATGCACCTAGGGACACCTTACCTTTGACAAGGGAGGCAAGAATATAAAATGGAGAAAAGACAATCTCTTTAACAAGTGCTGCTGGGAAAACTGGTCAACCACTTGTAAAAGAATGAAACTAGAACACTCCTTGACACCATACACAAAAATAAACTCAAAATGGATTAAAGATCTAAATGTAACACCAGAAACTGTAAAACTCCTAGAGGAGAACATAGGCAAAACACTCTCCGACATAAATCACAGCAGGATCCTCCATGAGCCACCTCCCAGAATATTGGGAAAAAAGCAAAAATAAACAAATGGGACCTAATTAAAATTAAAAGCTTCTGCACAGCAAAGGAAACTATAAGCAAGGTGAAAAGACAGCCTTCAGAATGGGAGAAAATAATAGCAAACGAAGCAACTGACAAAGGATTAATCTCAAAAATATACAAGCAACTCCTGCAGCTCAATTCCAAAAAATGGACCAAAGAACTAAACAGACGTTTCTCCAAAGAAGACATACAGATGGCTAACAAACACATGAAAAGATGCTCGACATCACTCATAATCAGAGAAATGCAAATCAAAACCACAATGAGGTACCATTTCAGTCCAGTCAGAATGGCTGCTATCCAAACGTCTACAAGCAATAAATGCTGGAGAGGGTGTGGAGAGAAGGGAACCCTCTTACACTGTTGGTGGGAATGCAAACTAGTACAACCACTATGGAGAACAGTGTGGCGACTCCATAAAAAACTCGAAATAGAACTGCCATACGACCCAGCAATCGCACCCCTGGGTATACACACCAAGGAAACCAGAATTGAAAGAGACACATGTACTCCAATGTTCATCGCAGCACTGTTTATAATAGCCAGGACATGGAAGCAACCTAGATGTCCATCTACAGACGAATGGATAAGAAAGCTGTGGTACATTTACACAATGGAGTATTACTCAGCAATTAAAAAGAATACATTTGAATCAGTCCTAATGAGGTGAATTAAACTGGAGCCTATTATACAGAGTGAAGTAAGCCAGAAAGAAAAACACCAATACAGTATATTAACGCATATATATGGAATTTAGAAAGATGATAACGATAACCCTATATACGAGATAGCAAAAGAGACACAGATGTATGGAACAGTCTTTTGGACTCTGTGGGAGAGGGTGAGGGTGGGATGGTTTGGGAGAATGGCATTGAAACATGTATATTATCATATGTGAAACGAATCGCCAGTCCAAGTTCGATGCATGATACAAGATGCTCGGGGCTGGTGTACTGGGATGAACCAGAGGGATGGGATGGGGAGGGAGGTGGGAAGGGGGTTCAAGATAGGGAACATATGTACACCCGGGGCAGAGTCATGTTAATGTATGGGAAAATCAATACAATAGTGTAAAGTAATTAGCCTCCAATTAAAATAAATAAATAAATTAAAGAGGGGTCGACGGGAAGATGGCGGAGGAATAGGACAGGACGGCCACTTTCCCCCCAACAAAATCAACAAAAGAACATTTGAACGCTGAGTAAATCCCACAAAAAAACTTCTGAATACCGGCAGAGGACATCAGGCACTCAGAAAAGCAGCCCATAGTCGTCGAAAGGAGGTAGGAAATAGATAAAAAGAGAGACAAAAGAGGGAGGGACGGAGCTCCCTCCCGGGAAGGGAGGCTTAAAAAAAAAGAGAGAGAGAGAGAGAAGGTTCCAAACACCTGGAAACACTGGCGAGTGGAACCTCAGAGGGCCGCATAACTGGGAGACAAAAGACATAAATAATTAAAACTCACAGACTAAGTGCTCAGAGGAAACTCTCAGCGGAGAAGTGGCTCAGACGCCCGCGCCCCTCACTAGCAGGCGGGGGCTGGGCAGGGAGGCGCCGGCAGCAGCGCTTAGAGGGAGAACCAGCGCCAGCGGCGGCGCTTAGAGGGAGAGCCGGCGCCCGCGCTTGGAGGGAGACCCGGCGGCTGCGCTTAGAGGGAGAACGGCTGCGTGCTTGGAGGGAGAACCGGCGGCGGCGCTTAGAGGGAGAGCCGGCACCCGCGTTTGGAGGGAGAGCCGGCGCCCGCGCTTGGAGGGAGAGCCGGCGCCCGCGCTTGGAGGGAGAGCCGGCGGCTGCGCTTAGAGGGAGAACCGGGCTTGGGCGCGCCAGCCCCCAGCCCCCGCCGACGCGGGCGGGGAGGGCAGCCAGCGCCGGGGCGGGGGCAGCCGCGGCCCCAGAGAGGCTTCCCCTGCCAAGCTGCAGGCAGGCTTCCTTGCTGGCCAGGACTTCTTGGGTTCGGGCCGGTCGATATCCGCCTGAGAAACTGCGCCGGTTGTACTCCCAGAAAACCGAGCGGTGGGGACCGGGAAGGCGATAAGTCGCAGCGACTGCGCTCGCCAAACGCCTGGTCACCTGAGCTGCTAGGACCGGGGAAGGCACAAAACGCAGGCCCAGCCAAGTCTGTGCCTTTGTCGAGTACCCGAGGACCTGAACCTGAGCCGCTCAGACCTGGGAAGTGCATGCAACCCAGCACCAGCCGCGGACAGCTTGCAGCAGAGCAAACTAAAGCCTAAGCAGCATAAACAGGGAAAGCACACACGCCTCGAGCGGGAGCATTCCCAGTGTAGCGGAGACACCGCGAGCACTCCCCACAGACGCCAGGGATATTTGTTAGTTGTTCCTCCCTCCCTACAGCAGGACTGAATAGGAGAGCCTGGGGAAAAAAAAAAGTGTCCACCACCGCATCCTGGTGTCAGGACGGGAATTAGACACTGAGGAGACCAGAAAACAGAAGAGGGAGAAGCCTTGAACCTCCTGCAAGAATAAGACTGAAAACCAGAGGCAGAGGCTTAAGGCCAAATCCTGAGAACACCAGAGATCTCCGGTTCCAGAGAACATTAATTGATAGGTACTCATCAAAGGCCTCCATACATACACTGAAACCAGGCACCACCCAAGGGTCAACAAGTTTCAGTGAAAGACATACTACGCAAGCTATCCAGCAACACAGGAGAATAACACTGAACTTCAATATACAGGCTGCCCAAAGCCACCCCAAACCCACGGACATCTCAAACTCATTACTGGACACTTCCTTGCACTCCAGAGAGAAGAAATCCAGTTCCACCCACCAGAACATCTACTCAAGCTTCCCTAACCAGGGAACCTTGACAAGTCACCCATCCAACCCCACACACAACGAGGTAACTACATAATAAAGAGAACTCCATAGACTGTCAGAAGACAGAAAGGCCACCCGAACACAGCAATATAAGCAAGATGAAGAGGGAGAGAAATACCCAACAAGTAAAGGAACAGGATAAATGCCCACCAACACAAACAAAAGAGGAAGATATAGGGAACCTACCCGATAAAGAATTTCGAATTTTAATTGTGAAAATGATTCAAAATCTGGAAAGCAAAATGGAGTTACAGATAAATAAACTGGAGAAAAGGATGGAGAAGATGGAAGAAATGTTCAATAAAGAATTAGAGGAAATAAAAAAGAGTCAATATACAATGAATAATACAATAGACGAGATCAGAAACACTCTCGAGGGCACAAACAGTAGAATAACGGAGGCAGAAGACGGGATAAGCGAGCTAGAAGATAGAATTGTAGAAATAAATGAAACAGAGGCGGAAAAAGAAAAACGAATTAAAAGAAATGAGGACAATATTAGAGACATATGGGACAATATTAAACGCCCCAACATTCGAACCATAGGAGTCCCAGAAGAAGAAGACAAAAAGAAAGACCATGAGAGAATACTCGAGGAGATAATAGTTGAAAATTTCCCTAAAATGGGGAAGGAAATAATCACCCAAGTCCAAGAAACACAGAGAGTCCCTAACAGGATAAACCCAAGGCGAAATACCCCAAGGCACATATTAATCAAATTAACAAAGATCAAACACAAAGAACAAATATTAAAAGCAGCAAGGGAAAAACAACAAATAACACACAAGGGGATCCCCATAAGGATAACAGCTGATCTTTCAACAGAAACTCTTCAGGCCAGGAGGGAATGGCAAGACATACTTAAAGTGATGAAAGAAAATACCCTACAGCCCAGATTACTATACCCAGCAAGGATCTCATTCAAATATGAAGGAGAAATCAAAAGCTTTACAGACAAGCAAAAGCTGAGAGAATTCAGCATCACCAAACCAGCTCTCCAACAAATACTAAAGGATCTTCTCTAGACTGGAAACACAGAAAGGGTATATAAACTTGAACCCAAACAATAATGAAAATGGCAATGGGATCATACTTATCAATAATCACCTTAAACGTAAATGGGTTGAATGCCCCAACCAAAAGACAAAGGCTGGCTGAATGGATACAAAAACAAGACCCCCATATATGTTGTCTACAAGAGACCCACCTCAAATCGAGGGACACATACAGACTGAAAGTGAAGGGCTGGAAAAAGATATTCCACACAAATAGAGACCAAAAGAAAGCAGGAGTAGCAATACTCATATCAGATAAAATAGATTTTAAAACAAAGGCTGTGAAAAGAGACAAAGAAGGAAACTACATAATGATCAAAGGATCAATCCAAGAAGAAGATATAACAATTATAAATATTTATGCACCCAACATAGGAGCACCGCAATATGTAAAACAATTACTAACAATTATGAAAGGGGAAATTAACAATAACACAAAAATAGTGGGAGACTTTAATACCCCACTTACATCTATGGATAGATCAACTAAACAGAAAATTAACAAGGAAACACAAACTTTAAATGATACAATAGACCAGTTAGACCTAATAGATATCTATAGGACATTTCACCCCAAAACAATGAATTTCACCTTTTTCTCAAGTGCACACGGAACCTTTTCCAGGATAGATCACATCCTGGGCCATAAATCTAGCCTTGGTAAATTCAAAAAAATTGAAATCATTCCAAGCATCTTTTCTGACCACAATGCAGTAAGATTAGATCTCAATTACGGGAGAAAAACTATTAAAAATGCCAACATATGGAGGCTGAACAACACACTGCTGAATAATGAACAAATCATAGAAGAAATCAAAAGAGAAATCAAAATATGCATAGAAATGAATGAAAATGAAAACACAACAACCCAAAACCTCTGGGACACTGTAAAAGCAGTGCTAAGGGGGAAGTTCATAGCAATACAGGCACACCTCAAGAAACAAGAAAAAAGTCAAATAAATAACCTAACTCTACGTCTAAAGAAACTAGAAAAGGAAGAAATGGAGAACCCCAGGGTTAGCAGAAGGAAAGAAATCATAAAAATTAGGGCAGAGATAAATGCAAAAGAAACAAAAGAGACCATAGCAAAAATCAACAAAGCCAAAGCTGGTTCTTTGAGAAGGTAAATAAAATTGACAAACCACTAGCCAGACTCATCAAGAAAGAAATGGAGAAGAACCAAATCAATAAAATTAGAAATGAAAAGGGAGAAATCACAACTGACAACACAGAAATACAAAGGATTATTAGAGAATACTATCAGCAATTATATGGCAATAAAATGAATAACTTGGAAGAAATGGACAAATTCCTAGAAAAGGACACCTTGCCAAAACTGAACCAGGAAGAAATAAAAAGTCTGAACAGACCCATCACAAGCACGGAAATAGAGGAAGTAATCGGAAAGCTTCCAGCAAACAAAAGCCCAGGTCCAGACGGCTTCACAGCTGAATTCTACCAAAAATTTAGTGAAGAGCTAACACCTATTCTACTCAAACTCTTTCAGAAAATTGCTGAGGAAGGAAAACTTCCAAACTCATTCTATGAGGCCACTATCACCCTAATCCCAAAACCTGGTAAAGATCCCACAAAAAAAGAAAACTACAGGCCAATATCACTGATGAACATAGATGCAAAAATCCTTAACAAAATTCTAGCAATCAGAATCCAACAACATATTAAGAAGATCATACATCATGACCAAGTGGGCTTTATCCCAGGAATGCAAGGATTCTTCAATATCCGCAAATCAATCAACGTAATACACCACATTAACAAACTAAAAAATAAAAATCATATGATTATCTCAATAGATGCAGAGAAAGCCTTTGACAAAGTACAACATCCATTTATGATAAAAACTCTCCAGAAAGTGGGAGTAGAAGGGACATATCTCAACATAATAAAAGCTATATACAACAAACCCACAGCAAACATTATCCTCAATGGTGAAAAACTGAAAGCATTTCCCCTAAAGTCAGGAACAAGACAAGGGTGCCCACTCTCACCACTACTATTCAACATAGTTCTGGAAGTTTTGGCTACAGCAATCAGAGCAGAAAAAGACATAAAAGGAATACAAATTGGAAAAGAAGAAGTAAAACTTTCACTAGTTCGCTGATGACATGATCCTCTACACAGAAAACCCTAAAGACTCTACCAGAAAACTACTAGAGCTAATCAATGAATACAGTAAAGTTGCAGGATATAAAATCAACACACAGAAATCCCTTGCATTCCTATACACTAATAATGAGAAAATAGAAAGAGAAATTAAGGAAACTATTCCATTCACTGTTGCAACGAAAAGAATTAAATACTTAGGAATATATCTACCTAAGGAAACAAAAGACTTGTACATAGAAAACTATAAAACACTAGTGAAAGTAATCAAAGAGGACACTAATAGATGGAGAAATATACCGTGTTCGCGGATTGGAAGAATAAATATTGTGAAAATGAGTATACTACCCAAAGTAATTTATACATTCAATGCAATCCCTATCAAGCTACCAACGATATTTTTCACAGAACTAGAACAAATAATCTCACAGTTTGTATGGAAATACAAAAAACCTCGAATAGCCAAAGCAATCTTGAAGAAGAAAAATGGAACTGGAGGAATTAACCTGCCAGACTTCAGGCTCTACTACAAAGCCACAGTCATCAAGACAGTATGGTACTGGCATAAAGACAGAAATATAGATCAATGGAACAAAATAGAAAGCCCAGAGATAAACCCACGCACCTATGGACACCTTATCTTTGACAAAGGAGGCAAGAATATAAAATGGACAAAAGACAGTCTCTTTAACAAGTGGTGCTGGGAAAACTGGTCAGCCACTTGTAAAAGAATGAAATTAGAACACTTCCTAACACCATACACCAAAATAAACTCAAAATGGATTAGAGAGCTAAATGTAAGACCAGATACTATAAAACTCCTAGAGGAGAACGTAGGCAAAACACTCTCTGACATAAATCACAGCAGGATCCTCCAAGACCCACCTCCCAGAATATTGGAAATAAAAGCAAAAATAAACAAATGGGACCTAATTAAAATCAAAAGCTTCTGCACAGCAAAAGAAACTCTAAGCAAGGTGAAAAGACAGCCTTCAGAATGGGAGAAAATAATAGCAAATGAAGCAACTGATAAAGGATTAATCTCCAAAATATACAAGCAGCTCCTGCAGCTCAATTCCAGAAAACTAAGTGACCCAATCAAAAAATGGGCCAAAGAACTAAACAGACATTTCTCCAAAGAAGACATAAAGATGGCTAACAAACACATGAAAAGATGCTCAACATCCCTCATAATCAGAGAAATGCAAATCAAAACCACAATGAGATACCATTTCACACCAGTCAGAATGGCTGCTATCCAAAAGTCTACATGCAATAAATGCTGGAGAGGGTGTGGAGAGAAAGGAACCCTCTTACACTGTTGGTGGGAATACAAACTAGTACAGCCACTATGGAGAACAGTGTGGAGATTCCTCAAAAAACTGGAAATAGAACTGCCATATGATCCAGCAATCGCACTCCTGGGCATACACACCGAGGAAACCAGAATTGAAAGAGACACATGTACTCCAATGTTCATTGCAGCACTGTTTATAATAGCCAGGACATGGAAGCAACCTAGATGTCCACCTGCAGATGAATGGATAAGAAAGCTTTGGTACATATACACAATGGAGTATTTTTCAGCCATCAAGAAGAATGCATTTGAATCAGTTTTAATGAGGTGGATGAAATTGGAGCCAATTATACAGAGTGAAGTAAGCCAGAAAGAAAAACACCAATACAGTATACTGATGCATATATATGGAATTTAGAAAGATGGAAACCTGAAACCTGTGTACGAGACTGCAAAAGAGACATAGACATATAGAACAGTCTTTGGGACTCTGTGGGAGAGGGTGAGGGTGGGATGGTTTGGGAGAATGGCATTGAAACATGTATATTATCATATGTGAAACGAATCGCCAGTCCAAGTTCGATGCATGATACAAGATGCTCGGGGCTGGTGTACTGGGATGGACCAGAGGGATGGGATGGGGAGGGAGGTGGGAAGGGGGTTCAAGATGGGGAACATATGTACACCCGGGGCAGAGTCACGTTAATGTATGGGAAAATCAATACAATAGTGTAAAGTAATTAGCCTCCAATTAAAATAAATAAATAAATTAAAATGTTTTAAATAATTTTTAAATGCTTCCATTTTAAATTTTCTTTTATTGTTTTTATTTTTTCCTCTTTTGTCCCTAATTGTCAGGCTGATACGGAAAATAGATCTATCTCTTGGATAAAATCAGTATTAAGATGATTTTTGACCTTTATATTCAAAAATATATTATTACAGAGAAAACTGGTTATACACTTTTTCCTGCTGATTTATGTACTTTGAAAATATTATTTTGTTTGATCCAAGACAGTATAATGCAGAAATAAAGGTTAACACTATGTCTACTCAAAAAAAATGAACAGATCTGGTAGCCATGGGTCAACATCCCACATAGTGATTGCCCCTCTTTTCATGAGGCGTGCATTCTCCAGCTGGCCTATTTCACTCTTTTAGATTACTGCCTGGACTTGATGGGAATTTGAGTTTGTGTGCCATGTCCCTTGTTTTACTCTGTCACAACACGTCCACAGCTAATGACTGAAGTTGAGTCTTGGCTCTCTCAAAGAGAGAGAGCTGTGTCCAGGCATTTCTGGATAATCTCTGAGTATCCCGACTATTCTGTATCTTCAGAAAAAGCAGAAGTGAAAAGTGGAGGGCAAGAAACTCCTGATGACATTGTTTGAGTCTCTGGATCAAGCTGGATCTGAAGCCGGGAGCTGCTTGCACTTTCCAGTTCCATGAACCATTATGTTTCCTTTATGAGCAAGTTCATTTAAGCTAGATTTCTGCCACTTAAGCCAAAAATTAGTACCTCCAAATATCAGACCAGACAAACTGCAGGGTGAATGTGGTCCCTCATATTACCGACAGGACGGAGATGTGGCTGCACTTGGAGGTGACACATAAACAGGGGTGGGAAAAGCCACTTTCTCCAAAACTAATACTGGAGGGTTAACTTAGAAAGGGAAAAGGTTGTCTGGGAATTGGCAATGCTGAGACATTGCTTGGGCAAGTAGTGAGCCAGTAGTGAGCCACGGTAACGGTATAATCTGAGATGCAGTGGGATTGCCTGGGAGAAGAGGAGATGATGGCAAAGAACTTGCAGTCATGATGAGGAGCCTTGTCCTTCACCAGGGTCATGTGCCTGTCATCCTCCTAATTGGCACCTCAATTTAGGAGCCAGGAACACTGCTTTTACATGCTAGTACCTTTAGGAAACTATCACACAGGCTGGTGCTGTCCATTCCCACCATCCTGAGAGATGGAAAGTTTTGGAAAAGAGGAAGTGAGAGTATTATGGATTATGGGGAATTTCCTGGAGAGGTCAGGGTTGAAGTGGACACTTAAATGAGGGTTCCTGGAAACAGAAAGTCTTCAAGGGGCCTTCTGGACCGTATCTGCCACAGTCCAGCTCTCATCCTGACCTCTGCAGACAAACTTCTCCCTCTACCGTGTTGCCTGTGGGGTATCGGTGTGATGTGCCCTACTCCTCAGTGGGGTCCAGAAATAGTCATCTGCTCAGAAGCCATCTGATGCCCCCAGAAGGCCATCCTACCCTTTAGCTAAGGCTTCCTGGGGACAGGGACCTCCCAGGTGAAGGTCTGTCCTCCCAAGCAGCCGCAGCCAGCTTCCCCAGCTCAGTCCAGCCAGCCTTTTCCAAGTCCTATCTGAGTCAATCCAGCTTGCCCTGCTTTGCACTAGGCTAGGAACCAAGATGACCTCTGATCTTGGGCATCCCTGTATGAAACCAAGACTCCAGTTGGAGGTTCTCTGCCCCTGGGATACCTGATTAAACTTGGTGCAACCTGAATGCCACAGCCTTGCAGAAATCCAGACTCCACACCCGAGATTTCCCTCTATTCCTTTGGCCCGTTTTCTCCCTCTCCAACTGCCCTCCCCAATCGGGAGTCCCACACAGGTCCAGCAGCAGGTCCTGTCGTACTGAATGTCCTCCTTGGCAAACCAGTTGCTCTCCCAGCTCAAGAAAGAAGGCAGGGCCAGTGCCTCCTTGGAAGGAGGAAGGCATAAAGTAAGAGACAGCTGGAGAACCTGGAAACGCTGCCCCTTCTACTCCAAGAGTTGCAGAAGAGTAGAAGGCGGGACCTCAGGGTGAACATCTATTTCTGTTTTATTGACTATGTCAAAGCCTTTGACTGTGTGGATCACAATAAACTGTGGAAAATTCTGAAAGAGATGGGAATACCAGACCACCTGACCTGCCTCTTGAGAAACCTGTATGCAGGTCAGGAAGCAACAGTTAGAACTGGACATGGAACAACAGACTGGTTCCAAATAGGAAAAGGAGTACGTCAAGGCTGTATATTGTCACCCTGCTTATTTAACTTCTATGCAGAGTACATCATGAGAAACGCTGGGCTGGAGGAAGCACAAGCTGGAATCAAGATTGCTGGGAGAAATATCAATAACCTCAGATATGCAGATGACACCACCTTTATGGCAGAAAGTGAAGAGGCACTAAAAAGCCTCTTGATGAAAGTGAAAGAGGGGAGTGAAAAAGTTGACTTGAAGCTCAACATTCAGAAAACTAAGATCATGGCATCTGGTCCCATCACTTCGTGGGAAATAGATGAGAAAACGGTGGAAACAGTGTCAGACTTTATTATTTTGGGCTCCAAAATCACTGCAGATGCTGATTGCAGCCATGAAACTAAAAGATGCTTACTCCTTGGAAGGAAAGTTATGACAAACCTAGACAGCATATTAAAAAGCAGAGACATTACTTTGCCAACCAAGGTCTGTCTAGTCAAGGCTATGGTTTTTCCAGTGGTCATGTATGGATGTGAGAGTTGGGCTGTGAAGAAAGCTGATCGCCGAAGAATTGATGCTTTTGAACTGTGGTGTTGGAGAAGACTCTTGAGAGTCCCTTGGACTGCAAGGAGATCCAACCAGTCCATCCCAAAGACCAATCCTGGGTGTGCATTGGAAGGACTGATGCTGAAACTGAAACTCCAATACTTTGGCCACCTCATGCAAAGAGTTGACTCATTGGAAAAGACCCTGATGGTGGGAGGGATTGGGGGCAGGAGGAGAAGGGGATGACAGAGGATGAGATGGCTGGATGGCATCACCGACTCGATGGACATGAGTGAGTGAACTCCGGGAGTTGGTGATGGACAGGGAGGCCTGGTGTGCTGCAGTTCACGGGGTCACAAAGAGTCGGACAAGACTGAGCGACTGAACTGAACTGGGTAAACAAGTGGAGAGCAGTTTGTCATACAATTCTCCCTTCAGACCAGAGGTTGGGGGGAAACTTGAATTCAGAGAAGCTTGTGTGCAGCCTTAGTCATTGTGGTGCATCCATGCAATGGGACACACCACCCAGCAAACCACTGATAGATTCAGTATGAATGGATTTCACAGACATGGTTTGGAGCAAAACAGTCAGACTCATGAGGGTAAATACTTTTTCCCATTTATGTGAAATCAAGAACAGTCAAAACCATCGTAGAAGAACTTCCCTGATGATTCAGTGGTTAAGACTTCACCTTCCAAGGCAGGGGGTGCAGGTCTGATCCCTGGTAGGGGGACCTAAGATCCCACATGTCTTGAGGCTAGAAAACCACAACAGAGACAATGTTGTAACAAATTCAACAAAGACTTTTTAAAAATGATCCACTTCCAAAAAGTCTTAAAAAAAAAAAACAGTCATAGATATCAAATAGTGGTTACTTTTAGGGGATTCACTGCAAAAAAAAAGAAAGAAAGAAATGTGAGGGAGGGAAGTCCCTGGTGGTCCAGTGGTTAGGACTCTGCACTTCCACTCCCAGTGGCCAGCGTTCAATCCCTGTTCAAGGAATTAAGATTCCACAAGCCTTTTGGCAAGGCGAAAAAAGAGAGTGAACAAGAGAGAAACTTCTGAGGAGCTGACAATGTTCTTTATCTGGGTCTGGGTGATGACTACACACACATATCCATGTGCCAAAATTCATCAAGCAGTAAGAGGCACACACTTAGCTCTATGCAAGCCACACCTCAATAATTCCTTTTAAGTTTTTTATTTCGTTTTTTGGCTGTGCCGGTTCTTTGTCACTGCTTGGACTTTTCTCTAGCTGTGATGAGCAGGGGCCACTCTCTCGTTGCAGAGCACGGGCTTCTCATTTCAGTGGCCTCTCTTGTTTTGGAGCACAGGCTACAGAACGCATGGACTTCAGTGGTTGTGGTTCCCAGGCCCTGGAGCACAGGCTCAGGAGTTAGGGTGCAGAGGCTTAGCGGCTCTGCAGCATGTGGGAACTTCCCGAACCAGGGACCGAAGCTGTGTCTCCTGTATTGGCAGGCAGATTCCCCACCACTGAGCCACCAGGGAAGCCCTTCAATAATTTTTTTAATAGGGAGCTGGGGGAACGGTAAAGCAGAGATAGCAGTTCTGTACTATGCTCTTGGGAACTGCGTATCTACCAGGCGAAGGGCAGCTGGTATTGCAGAGGGAGCTGACGTCACCAAACTGTCTGGCTCTACTCTAGGTGTAGCACATTCTAAACTGTAATCTACATGGCATTTTTAAATGGGAAACAGGGAATGGGGAGGAGATGGGGAAATGCTCCTGGCTGTAGAGGGGCATGACCCTCTTAAGGACTAACCCAGGCTACCAAATCCACACACATGCAAATGCAGGACACATTGCTCTAGGAGTGAACAGGGGGAAGGGAGCACTGTTGGAAAACAGACTGCCACATTTTACTCCCTGTCAGGATATTTAGGGATATTTTCCTATTTCTGTCCCCTCTTCTCTTCCCTGAGGGCTCCTGCAGCCCTTGCAGGGGAGAGTTGATGCAGGGCAGAGAGCAAAACTGGAGGTCTCTGGCTTGTGTTCTAAAAGCCGACGCCCTCTGCACAAAGAATAAAAGAAGATTCAAAGTGCATTTCCTTCATGTCTTCACCAGAATTATTAAAGAGGGAGGATTTCTTCCAGGACAAAAAAAAAAAGAGAGTTCTGCTGAGAGTCCAGGGTTGGTAGGTGCAAACTATTACCTTTAGAATAGATAAACAGGGACTTCCCTGGTGGTCCAGTGGTTAAGATTTCCACTGCAGGGAGCGAGTGTTCTGTCCCCAGTCAGGGAACTAAGATCCCACATGCCCTGTGGCACAGCCAAAAAGAATAGAATGGATAAACAACAAGGTCCTACTGGATAGCACAGGGAACTGTATCCAATCTCCTGGAATAAACCTTAAAGGAAAAGGGTATTTTTTAAATGTATGCATGTGTATAACAGAGTCACTTTGCTGTTCAGCAGAAATTAACACAATATTGTAAATCAACTGCACCTCAATTAAAGAAAAAGAAAGAAAGATAATGAAACACTCATTTAGAAGGAAAAAAAAAAAAAAAGGTGGGGTTGGAATTCCCTGCTGACCCGGTGGTTAGGATTCTGGACCTTCATTGCTAGGGCCCCGGGTTTGACCTGATCAAGGAACTAGGATCCTGCATTTCGGCATGGCCAAGAAAAGAAAGAGAGAGAGTCTTGGTTTGGGCTGGAGGGAGGCAGGTGCAACCTCGCATCCCAGCACCACTGCCGGGAAGCAGGTGTCAAGACAGATAAACAAGAGCATTGCTCAGCACCCGGCTTTACGAAGGTTAGGTCATAACCTGCTGCAGAAGCTGCCCGACAGCACGCTCTGAGGGGAAATGAAGCCCACAACAGGATGTACAGACATTTTCTAATTTTCCCTGTCATGTCTTCTTAGACACACCCGTCATTTAAAAGTGGACATTTAATTTCAAAATACATGGGGTTTTTTAAGTATCGTTGATATTAATTTTCCATTTTGACATTAATTTCTCATTTAAGCACTTTCTTCTCTGCAATCAGCCTCTGTGTTTCTTCAGTCTTTCATCTTTATTGAGGCTTTCAAAGGCTAAGTCAAAGATCTCTCTTGGTAAACATCACACTGTACTTGAAAACATGTGGGTTATTTTCAAATATCTTTTGATATTGATTTCTAACATAATTCTTCAGTGATAAGAGGACAGACTCCATGGTTTCTGTACCTGCAGACCATGAAATTTTTGCACCTTGTTTTATGTCCCTGTATATGTGCCAGTGTCTCCTGGCTTATAGACTACGGGGACTTGACTAGAATTTGTATTCTGATATTGTGTGAAAATTGTATAAATCTTAACTATGTGAATTGGTTCATAGTGCTTCTCAGGTCTACCATATCCTTCTACCTTTCTATCTTTTCATCCTATTAATTTTTGAGAGTTTGACATTGAAACTCCAACTTAAAAAGAAATCTTAATTTATCTACTTAAAAAATAATTGTAATATATAGTGGAACTATACGTAACCTTGTTCTGTATTTTCCAAGACTGCTGTAAATGCGTTATCAAAGTTTCATAATTTAAACTTAAAAATAAATACAGAAACTGTAATGTATAGTGGAATTATATGTAACCTTGCTCTGTGTTTTCCAAGCCTCCTGTAAATGTGTTATCATACTTTCATAATTTATAAAGGAAAAAAGAGAAGACCACAACAAGATGAGACACTCTGGGCCTCAGAGAAGCAGACCCCTCAGTTGCTTATCTCAGGAAGAACTTGAATGACCCGGATTCTCACCTCTTCCCATGCACTGAACGTCACTGACACCTTTCACCTGAGACAGCTGTGCTCCGTGACTAGCGGTGCCCTTTCACCAAGGTGTTTGCTTGACTGCTCGTAACCCTCAGCCGATAGTCGCACACACCCTGGCTCCCCCCACACACTTCCTTAGAGCAACTCTGCAGAGCGACTGAGAGGCTGGCTCCCGGGCTGCAGTCCTCAGCCAGTCCCTGAAGGAAACCTGAAGCCACAGCTCACACACTGTGTCTTTTTCTTTAGGCCGACACAGGGGAGACCCCAAAGAAGAAGGGCTGTGAAGAACATTCAGACAGAAGGCCCAAGTCCTGGGGAAGGTCTCTGTGTCCTCAAGCGAACCCCAGACTATCGGAACACCACCACACCCCCCAGTCCACACTAACCCCAGGGAGGAAGGCTCAGCAGTAACTGGTGGTGACAGGTCACCAAATGGGGGCCCCAATGCCTGGAACACCCCCCAGAAAGGTGACATCAAAGCTTCTCACCAGGCCAGCAACAGGGCAGGATAAAAATACATTTCAGACCAGGTTATAGTGGTAAAGTTCTCTTTCCTATAAACCTGAGTCTATAACTTAGATTCCAGCCGTAGCTCTAGGTGCTTCTGCATTACTTGGATCCATTTTAATGATCTGAATATTTTCTGTGTTTGCGTTTTACTTGCATCATTTCCCCTCATTCTTGTTACCCTGTGTCTCCAGCATGGAGACCTACAAGGGAGGAGTCCACTGGAGGTGCTTCCACCCTGGCTTCCCTGAGACTTTCGTCTGCCCACAGATGCCCTTGCCCCTTCATCCTGAGGGTGGACCACAGTTGGATAGCTAGCTGTCTCCCTCCTGGGCTCACAGAGCAGCCTGAGGCTCCTGGCTGCATAACTGACAGGGTGCTTCCCCCACCTCCTTTCTTGCCTTACTACAAAGCAGAGTCCCTGCCAGGACCACCATCCCACCCTCACCTCCCAGGGGAGAGGAGGGGGAAGGGAAGGGCCCAAGCTCAGAAAACCCCCCACTGCCTAGCCAGCCCTGGCCTCGCTCGTTCTTGTCTGCTTATATCTCACAATGGCTGGGGAACTGTCCTCCCAATCCTGCCTGGGAGCCTGAAATAGAAATTCTGAGTCATGAGCATGCCTCCACTTCCCCTTTTCTAGCTGAAGTCCTCCTCAGTTCTTCCTAAGAAGCCTCCATTCTCAAACCCACTTGTGACCCACAACCCTGTCACAGCCCAGCTCCAAGAAGCAAGGGGTGGGGCAGCGGGAAATGAAAAGGAAAATCACACTCAGTGACCATTTTGTTCTGTGTCAGGTACCTTACAGTTCAGTTCAGTTGCTCAGTCATGTCCGACTCTTTGCGACCTCATGGACTGCAACACACCAGGCCTCCCTGTCCATCAGCAGCTCCCGAAGTTTACTCAAACTCATGTCCATCGAGTTGGTGAGGTCATCTAACCATCTCATCCTCTGTCGTCGCCTTCTCCTCCCACCTTCAATCTTTCCCAGCATCAAGGTCTTTTCCAATGAGTCATTTCTTTGCATCAGGTGGCCAAAGTATTGGAGTTCCAGTTTCAGCATCAGTTCCTCCAATGAATATTCAGGACTGATTTCCTTTACGATTGACTGCTTTGATTTCCTTGCAGCCCAAGAGACTCTCAAGAGTCTTCTCCAACACCACAGTTCAAAATCATCAATTCCTCTGACGCCCAGCGTCCTTTATGTCTCTTAATCCTAATATCTACCCTGCAGGGCAGGGATTTTAGCCATAGGGCATACGAGAAAACCATGGAGAATTCAGAATTCAAGCAACTTGCTCCAACACACCCAGCTAGTCAGTGACCAAGCCAAAATTCAAATCTGTGTCTGTCTGATGCCAAGGTTCCCAGAGGGACCGATCAATGCCTGTCTCTATGGGCCATAGTCATAGCATCTACAGGCCCAGCTCAATGTCCACGCCTACTAGCTTAGGAAGGTCCTGTGCCCCCACTTTTTCTCCATCTCCAAGGCCACAGCAGAGAAATCTTTCTGGTCCAGCTCATCCTTTTAATCCATGCCCCACGACCACTGGCTGGCCCTCTACAGCAAGCCGCTGTCTCCCTGCCCCAGGGCCCACCCCCAGCAAGATGGGAATGCTGGGGAAGTCATCCTGAAGAGCCCTTGATCAATGATAGACCCACGCTGGTGGGCAAATCATTCAGCTTCTCCCTCCACACCATGTGCCAGGGTCCTCAAAGAGGACTTTGAGTCCAAAGTGCCCCATTATGATGGTTTGCTGTTGTTTAGTTGCTCAGTCATGTCCAACTCTGTGTGATCCCGTGGATGGTAGCCCGCCAGGCTCCTCTGTCCATGGGATTCTTCAGGCAAGAACACTGGAGTGGGTTGTCATTTCCTTCTCCAGGGGATCTTCCCAACTCAGGGATCGAACCTACAGTCTCTTGCCTTGGCAGGCAGATTCTTTACCGCTGAGCTACCAGGGAAGCCCATTTACAATAGCAATCTGCTCAGTAAAGAAACCTGCAGGGGCATTCTTACTTCTTATGCTCCATTTCTTTGTGTGCCTCCTGGAAATTCCTGGAATCATCTCCCAGGGAAGCTGTTGTTGCTCAGTAGCCAAGTCACATCCAACTCTTCCAAACCTCATGGACTGCAGCACGCCAGGCTCAAAGAAGTGTGTGAGAATGAAAAGTCAAGGACGACGACTCCCAGGTTGTTGGCCTGAGCAGTAGAGTTTCATCATCTTAGCTTAAGCAGCTACTTATCTGGAGCACCTGCCTTACACATTCAGCTGGGCCCATGACATGGAACATGCCGATCAACTATCCCAGTCCCAGCGTGTCCTGCACAGGATCAGCCCCATGTTACCAATAAGGAAACAGGCTTGATTAAGTTCACCCCTTTGCCCAGGGTCAAACAGCTAGTAAGTGGTGGAACTGGCTTTCAAGGAGCTGAGGGAAGTAGCAAGTTCACACTGCTTTTGCCTGGGCCCAAAACCTGGGATCTTGACGATCCCTAATTACCAGGAGCCAGATCCTCACTCCTAACAGGAAAGTTCCCCTTTCCTCACAATAGAGATTCTTTTTTCTTTTTTTATGATAAGCATTTGATGTTTATTCTAGGTGTGCTTTATGCCTTTTTTTTCTCTTCTCATTTTTAAGTCTTTTATTGGAGTATAGATGCTTTACAATGTTGAGTCATTTTCTGCTATACAGCAAAGTGCATCAGCTGGACACACATATCCCTTTCCTCGTAAACCTGCCTCCCAGCACCCCCATCTCACCCCTCCAGCTCATCAGCACTGAGGTGAGCTCCCTGTGCAATACAGCAGCTTCCCACTCGCTATCTATCGTACACATGGGAGTGTGCATATGCCGATCCGAATCTCTCAATTCGTCTCATCCTTCCCGTCCCCCTGTGTCCACATGTCTGTTCTACTATTGGGATTCTGAATGATGCTTCCACTCACCTTATCACTGGTGGAAAAATGGAGGCAAGAGAGAACGAAAAGAGAGAGAGAGACCAAAAGTACAAAGGGGAGGCGAGAATAAGCAAGACCATATCGGCTGGTCTGTACTGAGTACTTCAGTTCAGTTCAGTCGCTCAGTCGTGTCCGACTCTGCAACCCCATGAATCACAGCACGCCAGGCCTCCCTGTCCATCACCAACTCCCAGAGTTCACACAAACTCATGTCCATCTGTGCTAAATCCTATTCAATCCTTTATATTATCTCAGAGAATCTTGCCAAAGCCATAGGGGAAGAATTGTTTAAATTATTCCCTATTTAACAGAAAGGGAGAAAGGACAATTTCAACAGAACAGTAAAGAGAAAATCTACCCACCTGATGTCCTGGTGGCCTGGGTCTAGCCCCACTGCCCTGTGACTCAACCTCCATTCCTTCCATTTCTTTTCTTTCTAATTTTTTAACAAAACCATTCCACATCCTACTCTCTGAGCCTTTTCTACCTGGTCCCTGGGAGGGAAATTAAGCCTCATAAAGAGGACTGAAGGCGACTTCCCTGGTAGTCCAATGGCTGAGACTCCACACTGCCAATGCAGGGGGCCCAGATTTAATCCCAAGTCAGGGAACTAGACCCCACACGCCACAGCAAAGATCGAAGATTCCATGTGCCCCAAATAAGACTTGGCCCAGTCACATAAATAAAAAGTTTTGTTGTTTTCTTTCTTTCTTTCTTTTTTTAAAAGAGACTGAAGCTACAAGTCACAGGACAGCTACATGACAGAAAAAGGAGGGTCCCTTGTGCTCTCAGCCGCACCAGCAGGGCTTTGCAGAGACAGATGCTCTGAGTATCTGCAGCACTGAGGCCGGAGAGCAGCCTGTGTGTCTGCAACCCAAGAGGGTGGTTTTGTGGCTGGAGAGTGTCGCTGATCTGCGACAGCGGGGTGATCCTTTACCGTGCATCATGCGGCAGTGTCAAAAACGGACATGTCACCACTTAGCTACACCCCCAAAGACGGATGTTCTCTTTGTTCTCGGGAACTGATCCCACACTGGATCCCATCCTCAAGGATGGACGATGGGAAACCCTCTCCAAGAGGGCCTGGGGATGCAAGGGGCACTGAAGTGGCCTGGAGGCCCTGGCTGGGGGTGAGGGGTGTGACTCTCACCCTGCGGGTTCCGGTTTCTGCCTGAGGAGGTGTCACCTCACCTTGCTCTGAGCTCCGGGGACTCGCGGTCTGCTCACTGGGCGTGGTGGCCAGAGCCCCTGGTCCCTCACTTGCAGCCTCTGCCCCACCCCGTTCTCCTCGACCTGAGTCTCAGCGTGTCCTCCCTCCTTTTTAAGCCACCCACCTGGCAGGTCCTGCTCTGGGGTCATCTGGAGCCTCACCAAAATATCCCCAAAACTGGTTCTCTCTGGCATCTCAGCGTCTGCAAGCTGTCAGGAAGCTCAGCCCATCCACATGCCCTCGTGAGAACCGAAGGCTGGGGCTGGGTCCTGCCACCTCTCCTCTCCAGTTCCCAGCTTCCACTGAATTCTTCCTTCCTTCACACGCAGGGCCCTCATCTCCCCAAAGTAACCCCTCTGTGAGTTATTGGGTGTTAACAGATGTTTACTGGAAATTTGGGCATAAGATAGGTTCTGAATGTAGCACAGAATAATTTGGGTGAGAACTTAAAATTAGGTATTAGGGTCTTCCCTGGCAGTCCAGTGGCTAGGACTCTGTGCTCCCAATACAGGGTGTCTGATCCTGGTTCAATCCCTGGTCAGGGAACTAGATTCCACATGCCACAACTAAGAGTTCATATGCTGCAACTAAGAGTTTCGTTGCAGCAACTACAGATCGCATATGCTGCAATAAAGATTGAAGAGCCTGCGTGCTGTAACTAAGACTCAGCCCAGCCAAATAAATAAATTTAAAAATAAATAAATAATAAAATGAGATATTAGCCGTAAAAACCCCTGCTTTAAAAATCCACTGGCCAGAGACTTCTCTGGTAGTCCACCGGTTAAGAATCTGCCTGCCAATGTAGGGAACACGTGTTTGATCCCTGGTTCCAGAAGACGTCACGTGCCACGGGCAACTAAACACCATGGGGCAACTAAGCTTCAACTACTGAAGCCCCGCACCTCAATGAAGAGTGGCCCCTGCTCACCTCAGCTAGAGAAAGCCCGGGTACAGCAAGAAAGACCCAACACAGCCAAAAATAAATAAATAGCTAGCTAGCTAGATAAATTTATTTTTAAAATCCACTGGCCATCTCCTGACAGAAAAATATTAATCTCTTCCTGGCCTGACTTTCTTCCCGAGACCTGGGACTCTTGGGCATCTCCCTTCTCCTCCCTCACGACTCCACACCAGCTCTCACACTGACCATGAAAAACTCTCAAACCTGTTTCTTTCTTTTGCAGAAAAATTAGCCCTCTCTAGACAACAGAGGAAGGGTGGGGTAAGGCAGGGAGTCTCCCCTTTTTAATCAGACATGCCCATTATGCACCTTTTCCCCAAACCCAACAGTAATTCCCTCCCTAAGAAGATTTTTGCCCTCATTTTAGACCAGTCAGCTCAGCTTTAACCAGCTCTCCTGAGACAACATTTTTGTACTGCCTCACACATTTCTGTGAATCCTCACAGTGAAAAGTAGGCAGCATTATTATCCCCATTTCACAGACAAGGAAACTGAGGCTCTGAAAAGTTAAAGAACGCAGCCAATGAGTGAATCAACATCCAGGCAAGGACTCCAACCCAGGCGGGCCTTACTCGAAACTCTGTGCCCTCCACCACTGCCCCCGCCTTGAAGGTGTGGATGTTTCTGTAGCTGGGAGGAAAACCCCATTTTAAAAACAATTTCCAAGTGGCAGGAAAGGCCAGTGTGCTGCAGAGTCACGTGTGGAGTCAGGAAATAAGAACCCCTGATGCCGGGGTCATGCCAGCCTCCCAGAGCAGCTGCCAACACTCCTGCTTCTTCCTGAGTCAGGCTCTTCCTTGACCAGAGTCACCACCATGAACACCAGGGCAAGTCCCGTCCTGCAAACAGTCACCTTGGGGCCGACCACACCATCTCCAGACGTCAGAGCTACAGAGAGGCGGCTGCAGACTTGAGGTTCTCTCAGACTACTTAATCACTGAGCATTCCTGGCAGGCAGGCACCATGCCCTTTCACCTCTACCCAGCAAGGGGCCAAGCTCAGGGGGCCCTCAATTCCAACCACCACCGTTTCTTCCCTCCCTCGTGAGAAGAGGCCACCCCGACTTCAGTGACCATGGGCGCAGCTGCAGGTATTCGCGGAGCAGCTGCTGTGTGCCAGGCACTGTACACAATGACCTCCTCTTGTCTTTCCAGTCCCAGGACTCAGTAGCAGTCAGCCCGTTTTACAGATGAGCAGACCATCTAGAAAGATCACGGCAGTTTCTTGAACTTTCACAGCTTCGGCAGCAGAAGCTGGAATTGGAAACTAAGCTTGTGCAACTGCAAAGCCGGTGCAGTTTCCACTACACAACACCCTCTATCGGAGGACATAGTAATCCGTCCCTCCTTTCCCAGGATTCAGACATCATTCTTCTTCTAGGGGAAGGCACAGAAGGCTGTGTTTTTGGGGCCAAAGCACGATTCCAAAAGCCAACGCAACTGGTGGGACGAGGGATTGGGTGAAAGACTGCAGCAAGGATGAGCCTCTGGGTGAGTTGTCCCACCCCCGTGAGACCTGGGTCCCTCATTGGATTTAGAGATCAAAGAGACTCTAAGACCGAGCCTGAAATGCCAAGGGACTCCTGGGCACTTCCTGCCAGATGACTGTTTATAAACTGACAGAAAATCCACATGATACTAAATTCTGAAGATACAAAAATAGCATCCCTCTGGTGGGGAGGAATAAGTTGGGAGTTTAGGATTGACATATACACACTATTACGTTTAAAATAGATAATCAACAAGGACAGGGAACTCCGCTCTATATTCTGTAATAACCTAAATGGGAAAAGATTTTGAAAAAGAACAGATACATGTATATGTTTAACTGAATCACTTTCTTGAACACATGAAACACAACATCGTTAATCAACTGTTGTCGTTCAGTCGCTAAGTCATGTCCTTCTCTTTGCGACTGCAGCACAGTAGGCTTCCCTGTCCTTCGCTCTCTCCTGGAGCTTGCTCAAACTCATGTCCATTGATGCCATCCAACCATCTCATCCTCTGTCGTCCCCTTCTCCTCCTGCCTTCAATCTTTCCCAGCATCAGGGTCTTTTCCAATGAGTCAGTTCTTCGCATCAGGTGGCCAAAGGATTGGAGCTTCAGCTTCAGCGTCAGTCCTTCCAGTGAATATTCAGGGCTGCTTTTCGTTAGGATTGACTAGTTTGATTTCCTTGCAATCCAAGGGACTCTCAAGAGTCTTCTCCAACACCACAGTTCAAAAGCATCAATTCTTAGACATTCAGCCTTCTTTATGGTACAACTCTCAAATCCATAAATAACTACTGGAGAAACCATCGCTTTGACTATACAGACGTTTGTCAGCAAAGTGGCACCCCAATATAAAATTAAAATTTTAGAAAAAAAATCAAGCAAGTTTGGTGAAGGAGTCATGTAAAAAAGGAATTTTTTTTTTTTTTACCAGAAACTGAAAATAAATACTATAATAAATTTGAATGGTTATACTGTTTAAAATGATACACGTTGGGGCTTCCCTGGTGCTCCAGTGGTTAATACTCCGTGTTTCCAATGCCAGGAGCCTGGGTTCAACCCCTGGTCAGGGAGTTAAGAGCCCACATGCTGTGCAGTGTGGCCAAAAAGTAAAACAATAATAATAATAATAACAAATTAAAAAAGATGGACTCATGTCAATGTTTCAAAGTATACTTTTGTCCTAAATAAACTCACCTTTTTCTTTTGGGCTCTTTTCCCCTACCATGGATTGAACCCCGTACCCCTTGCATTAAGAGCTTGGAGTCTTTACCACTGGACTGCCAGGGAAGTCCCTAAACTCATGGTTTAAGTGTCTGAAAGCTTAAAAGAAAAAAAGCACTGCCCCTCTTACCCATGCCCCCAGGCCTCCTTTGCATTGCCCTTTCTGATAGGAAGGGAAGGTAATTATTACTAGTTTCCCACGAGCCTCCAGAAGAGAATCTGTACATATACAAGCATGGATGAGTTTTCTTTTGTCACACACATGAAGCACACTTCAAAAGCTACTCTGTTTCTTGCCTCTTGTATCTTGGAGATCATTTCATAACTGCACATAAAGAACTACATCATTCTTTTTAGTAGCGGCCTAAAATTCAATTATATGGAAGCACCAGATTAATCAGCCCCTTGCATGCTCAGGCCCTTCAGTTGTTTTCAACTCTTTGCAACCCTGTGGACTGTAGCCCACCAGGCTCTTCTGTCCATGGAATTCTCCAGGCAAGAATACCGGAGTGGATTGCCATGCCCTCTTCCAGGGGTTCTTGTTGACCCAGGAATCGCACAAACATCGGCTGCAGCTCCTGCATGTCAATAGGCAGATTCTTTACCACTGAGTCATGGGGGAAGCCCCAGTCAGCCCCAGTCAGCCCCTTCCTGATGAGGCTGTCTGCAGCGTTCATTGTTACAGACCATGACTATTTTGTAAATATTAGTTTGTGCACGTGTGCATATGAATGTAAGATCAATTCCTAGAAGTAGAATTGCTAGTGCTTATTAAATACAGTATGCGCTTTGAAAATTTGAATGAATTTTGCCAAGCAACCCTCCAGAGAGGTGGCAGTGTGTGTAGACCACCAGCAATGAAAGGCAGCGCAGAGAGTGCTTTCCATATGAGGAATGACTGTTAGCTGCAAGAGATGAGCTGGGGGCCTGTGCCTGGACAGACATTCATCCTAGGACAAGTGACAAAGATTAAGCAACACCACCAACAGGCCAGCCACCCATTTCACAGATGACAAAACAGGCACTGGGAATTGACAAGCTTCACCCAGGGTCATGGCCTGGGTCCTGTAAGCATGGGGCAATTTCCAGACAATATCTGTTTCACCCTCTGATCTCAGCTCTGATCTCTTGTGCTGACTTAGCAAAAACTTGGAGAACCAGCTCCTTTCTACTGTGAACTGAAAGCTGAGCCACCCACGTATTTCAGGGCTTTCTGAGTCACTGTATTCACTTCTACAAGAAACCGGGATCTGCTCACACACACACACACACACACACTCACCCAGGGACTGTTTCCAACCAGCATGGGGCCCACAGAGCCCTGACCATTCACAGATCCAAGGTGAGTAGCAGTGATTATCCTGGACATTCATCCACCAGCCTAAAGAACCAAAAATCTCACCAGACCCTCTCCGTGGTGACTGCTAGGTGGAGGGCAGTGAGGACTGGAAAGAAGAGAGAGGGACACGTGAGCCAGGAGTGTTCTCATTAGCCATTCTGGAGACAGAAATAAGCACGGCAAAAATAGTTCTCTGTCTTTGTACTTGGAAAGTACCTCACACCCACTAACTCACCCCACTTCACAGAACTTCTCTGAGTTATACCGGGCTGCTGCTGCTGCTGCTAAGTCACTTCAGTCGTGTCCGACTCTGTGTGACCCCATAGACGGAAGCCCACTAGGCTCCCCCGTCCCTGGGATTCTCCAGGCAAGAACACTGCCGGGCAGGGATTCTTATATTCACAGTCCCCGTTTGAGAGCTGTTAAAAAGGAACTAGGACTTCCTTACTGCTAGAGAGGTAAAGAGACTAGAGGCAGAGCCTAGGATTCAGAGGTTAAATCCTGGCCACATCCTGTTGTGCACTTGTGGTGAGCAATCTCCTGCAATACACGTCCACAAAAACCATCCCTTGTCTGCCCGCATGCAAAGCGAGTCACTCTGTCCCTAGAAATGTTGTTAGAGGCCCTCCAGTGCGTGGCTAGACATGAATTCCTTTCTCTGGGTCCTCATCTTTGTTTCAGTTCCAGTAATACATCCTCTGTATGTAAATCCAAGAAGACTCTTGGGATATTTCTGAGGGATACGTTTGCACTCTATCAAGTGCCTGGTATGGCCTCTGGAACACGAAAGTGAAAGTGAAGTCTCTCAGTCGTGTCTTACTCTTTGCGACCCCATGGACTGTAGCCTACCAGGCTCCTCAGTCCGTGGAATTTTCCAGGCAAGAGTACTGGAGCGGGTTGCCATTTCCTTTTCCAGGGGATCTTGCAACCCAGGGATCGAACATGGGACTCCAGCATTGCAGGCAGACGCTTTACCGTCTGAGCTAGCGGTGCTAAATAAAAATGTGTTTCTTCAGGGACTTCCCTGGTGATCCGGTGTTTAAGACTCCACTCTTCCAATGAAGAGGGCACAGGTTCCATCCCTGGTCGGGGAACTAGAATCCTGCATGCCACACAGACCAAAAAAAAAAAAAAAACGGCTTTTTTAGTGTGTTTCTTCTGCTATATTTAAAATAGGTAACCAACAGGGACCTACTGCTCTAGCACAGGGAACTCTGCTCACTGTTTTGCAGCAGCCTGGATGGGAGGGGAGTTTGAGGGAGAAGGGATACATGTATATGTATGCCTAGTCCCTTCACCGTTCACCAGAAACTGTTACAACATTGTTAATCAGCTATCAGTTCAGTTCCGTTCAGTCGCTCAGTCGTATCCGACTCTATGTGACCCCACGAATCACAGCATGCCAGGCCTCCCTGTCCACCAACTCCCAGAGTTCACTCAAACTCATGTCCATCGAGTGGGTGATGCCATCCAGCCATCTCACTCTCTGTCGTCCCCGTCTCCTCCTGCCCCCAATCACTCCCCGCATCAGAGTCTTTTCCAGTGAGTCAACTCGTCGCAAGAGGTGGCCAAAGTATTGGAGTTTCAGCTTGAGCAGCAGTCCTTCCAATGAACACCCAGAACTGATCTCCTTTCAGATGGAATAGCTGGATCTCCTTGAAGTCCAAGGGACTCTCAAGAGTCTTCTCCAGCACCATACCCCAATACAAAATAAAAGGTTTTGGCTTTTTTTTTTTTTAAGCGTGTTTCTGGGTTGGCTGAAAGTATAGATAGATAAACGGACAGATGGAGAGATTAATGGGTGGATGGTTGGTCGGCATATTGGTTTAATATGTTTCTGTGTTTGTTTTTTAACTTCCTTACACAGTATCCATTCTCCCTTCCAAATATCATCTTGATATCCTTTTGTGGACTTATTTCTCCTCCAGGCTCTACAGTCTCAGTGGTACTGCAAATCCCAGAGTTCTATCCTCTCCCAGAGAAGAAGCAAGCAAATGACACCAGCTTGGCTGTTTACCCTCCCTCCCCTAGGACTATGAATCTTTAATAGATTGAGACGTGGATAGGAAACATGGTTGGGGTATATTTGTTTCAACAGTAGTACCCTGATGAGACCGTCCAGTAGCACTGCCGCCCAGATGCCCTGGTTTCTCACTTGCCCTTTTTCCAAGTCAGGTTCTCCAATGCTCTGTCCACTCTGTGAACTACTCAGCATCGCCCCCAGTACAATACCCTCCTGCTTAAGTTGTTTTCTACATTAATAAACAAAGAATTCTATTTTTTATTATTTTATTTCTATTTGGCTGTGCTGGATTTTCATTGCCGTGAGGGCTTTTTTTCTCTAGTTGCACAGGCGGGAGCTGCCCTCAAGGTGCAGTGCACAGGCTTCTCATTGCGGTGGCTTCCCTTGTTGTGGAACACAGGCCCTAGGGCGTGCGGGCTTCAATAGTTGTGGCACGTGGGCTCAGTAGTTGTGGCTCCTGGGCTGTAGGGCACAGGCTCAGTAGTTGTGGCGCAAAGGCTTAGTAGTCACACAGCATGTGGGATCTTCCTGGACCAGGGATTGAACCCGTGTTTCCTGCATTGGCAGGTGGATTCTTAACCACTGAGCCACCAGGGAAGCCCCGAAGAATTTTATATGTCACAGACGTAGAAATGAATGGAAAGGTGGGGGGGGGGGGCGGCAGGGGGTGGAGAAAGGGAAGGAGTGACGGAGGGAGTGAGGTGAAAGGACCGACCAGTACTGCCCACACAAGGACTTCATGAGCTAGGGAGTAAGGTGAGTCCCGGGTCTTGGTGAGTCCCTTCCCTTGGACGGGAAGGAAGGAGAGATGATAAGATAACCCCTCAGCCTTAGCTGCAGGAGAAGTGATGTGAATCGATTTTAGGGGCAATAGCACACGTACCTCCAACTCTCCTCCGGAATACCACAAATCCTCTAGTTTTGTATCTTTCAACCGAGAACAGCCTCAGGAACAATACTGTCAAACCTCCACTTCCTAGATGAGGAAATGGAGGGCCTCAAAGGGCAGAGGTCTGCCGCCATCTCACAAAGAGGACTGGAGCTGAACTGGGGCCAGAGCCCAGATCTAAATCCCTGTCCCCCCTCTCTTGTCACTGCCCAGAGCTGCCTCTGTCCAGAGTGACTAAGGTGCAGAATTTCCAAATCCCATTTTGAGAAAATTCCCCATGGGGGTTTCCTCACAAATGCCTCAGGAGGTCCTAAGGTCCCTCTCTCTGTGGCCTGAACACTCTGCGGCCAGGGGTGAGTTGGGGGCAGGTTGGAAAAGAAACAGGAGACTGCAGACCCCCAGCCCCAGGCATGGCTGCAACAGGCAAGAGGTCAAGGGGTGTCTCAGAACCAGCTCTTAAAAGGGGGCAGAATCCAGACTGCAGTCACAGAGCCCTGTGAGATTCTGAAACTTGTGTTACTTCCTTTGTCAGTCTGTCTGTGAAACTTTGAAGAAGGGGTCTGTGTGCTGGCCTGCAGGGCCAGCCAGCAAAGGGAAAGTGGGGACCAGGTCTCACCCAGTGGCCAGGCTCAGAGGACGAGAAATCCAGGGCCTGAGTCTCTGAAATCTGCCACACAGAAGGCAGGAAAGTTCAAGGCAGGCCTGAGTCATTACTGATTTTTGTGTGCCTTCTGCCCAATAACGAAATAATGCCTGAAAGATCTAGCAATGCCTAAAATATCCAGCACAGTGCTGAACAGCTAGTGGAAAATCACCGTCAATTTCCCTCACCTGCCCCCATGTCTCCTGACACTGAGTTGAGCTGAATACCTCTCCTGGGCGGGGGTAGGGTGGGGGGCCGGGTATCATAAGGGAGGAAACTCTGGGGCCTGACATTTGGGAGGACAGAGAGAAGGCATTGCTTTCTTTGTGTGCTGGTGCCAGGACTGGGGATGGGCGGTCAACTGGTCACCTTCTTTCATCCTCTGGGGTGTCCTAGGAGCTAGGAGTTTCTGGCCTGTTCCTGGAACGGAAACCGAAGTGTGGACGAGTTAATAATTCGACCAAAGATATACAGAGAGTAAATGATCTGTTTGATTTCAGCCCCAAGTTTGTCCCCGCCTTCGCCAGGCTTTCTCCTAGGGTCTAGGGACAGCGGAAGGGGGCTCAGAAAGTGCTCACAGAGAAAGGGGAAGCCTCTGACAAACACGCAAAGTAAAACAAAGAACAGACTCCCAAGTGTCAGGAGGAGGAGGCCCTGAAATTGCCCCATCCCCCATCCCCAGCAATTTTGGAAGAACCGATCCTTCTGTCCGGGCCTTGATGCCCCACCTCCAGGGCGCCTTGTGGTGGGCTCCTCCAGTACCCCCCAAACCTGGCCCGAAGCGATAGGGGTGAGCACACGAGCAAACACACCACCTGTGGTCTCCAGCTGCAGTAAACAAGCAGGGTGCACACAGCCCCTGTCCTGTGTGGTGAAGGTGCCAGCAGAGGGGAAGCTGAAAGGCTGCAGCCCTTCGACCCTGCTGTGGTTGAACCCGGAGAACAGGTGTCATGGTCGGTGCCCTGACAGTGAAATGTAGCAGGGGATGGAAAAGGGAAGGGTGGCCCAGAATAGGAAGACAGGATGAACAAACTGAAGCTGGGCCAACAGGCGATACCATGCAGGGCCCCCTGGGGCTCCTGAGCACAAGGCATTCTGTGTCCCCCGTTTCTTTGATTAACGGCCTTCATTCAGCCTCCATGACCTTCCCTGAGTTCCACTGGGCAGATTCAGGCAGTTGTTAATTAAGGAAAGGAGGGGATGAGAGACCAGGGAGAAACAGTGGCAGCTGCTCACGTGGAGTAGCTGTCCCCATGTCGGTGTTTTTGTCATCGACTGTGCCGTTCCTGCTCTAGTGTGACTGCCCGCCCCCGGGTGGGTAGGATTCACAGATGGCAGCCGCCAGGCTCGCTCTCCCCGGCTCATCCTCCCTCTAGGAGGTTCCCCAGACCCTCAGTAGGAGTGGGCTCTGCTGCGGGTGTGAGTGTGTGTGTGTCCTCGTGCCTCGTGTGACATGCACGGTTAGCCGCACTGTGTTTGCACGCTTCCTCCCGCGCTCGTGGGATCAGGCAGCGTGGCAGGAATGCAGAGGCTGGATTCCGCTGCAGTAAGGACTTGCTCCTGCTGAGCTTCGGGGTGAGTACTGGCAAGCCTGGTCCCGTGGGGGCATGGAGGTCACACCCTGGGAGTGGAGGGTCAGCGGGTCTCTGGAGGTCGGCCTGGGAGAGCCCTCAGCAGCAGAGAATGTGACCTTGGCGCCCGGTTGGCGCCAGACTGGTCAGAGCACGGCCCAAGGCTCCCACGGCTCCACGTGCACGGGTGTCCCTCCCACAGAGGCAGTGCTGCCGGCCATGCCCTGCGTGCACAGTCTTGGAGGGAGCAGGGCCCAGGGCGCCAGGGTTCTCGAGGCTGCCCTGCCCTGGGCCTCTCTGTGCAGAGGCCAGCGTTTCTCACGGAGGTGCACCAGCATCTGGGGCTCAGCCGCCGTTGAGGGGCCACCCTCCCTTGCAGGTGCTGCTCTGGGCGGTCCTCTGGTGGGGCCGGCCCGGGGGCCCAGCCCTGCTCCAGCTGCTCTGAGGGCAGGAGGCTATATGCTCTGTCCTGTTCCCCTCTCAGCTAGAAAGCTGGATTGGGTTTTGGGGATTGTTACCAGCAGCTTTTAGCTATACGTCAGAATAAAGTCCGCCACAGAGTTCTCTCCTTCATCTGCTTGGTCCTCCGTGTTTCTCTGAATTCTCAAAGCCCCTGAAGCCCTGAATGGGGTTGGGGGGGTGTGTCTGGAGGGGCAGGGGCTCGGGCACCAGCCGCCGTCCCAGGACTGACTCGTCTGCGTGTTTCCAGTTTACCCACACTACTTCTACAGGTGATTAGACAGCGTCCAGGATACGACATAGACTACATTTTCAACTCGATGCAATCTTTAATCTGTTGATACTTGTTATATGGACCCGAAGATATTTTATGACAGGGTTTTTAATTAGTGAAAAGCTCATGGATACCATAGAGAAAATATTTTAGAATTCCATGTTTCTTATGTTTATGTAAACTTATGACTTCATTTATATAATTACTTACTTTTTATTGTATATTCAGGCTATAAATATCCTTTCAGAGCAATTCGTGTTATGATACCTGATTTTAGTCTTTCAAATGAATGTACTGTAGTGCTTGTCTGTGTCAATCCTATGAACAAATATAGGGCTTTTGTAAATGATGCATTTATTGTAATTATTCTTGTTTAGCTTTTACATGTTAAACCATGAGAGAAGGGCTTTTCCTGCGATTGTAAAATCACGACACAGTGTGCATTACCCTTCCAGACTGTAACCGAGCTCTCGAACAATCACTCTGAAATCAGCAAACTTAATTCCAACCAATGGTTGTTGGATTTTAACGACTGACCTAAACCGTACTTTTTCTGGCAAGAAATGCTTTTTGTCTGCAGCGTGAAGCGATTTAAAAGTACTGGGTGTTAAATGTGAGCTTCTGATGAAATTTGGGCTGAAAGGATGACTAGAAGCCGGCTATGAAAATCTCTCCGGTAACCTAGTCTCTGGACTCGGATCCCTCCTCTCCGGTGAGACTCATCGGGGACCAATTGCGATGCCCTGTGCCCGCTGCGGAGCCATCCAGCTGGACAGCGAAGGTGCCACTTCCCAGACAGACAGCGTAGTGCAGCTCTGACAAAAGCCTTATTTGTATGTAAATCACCTTTTTACATCTGTTTCTAAACATGTTTAAAGAATGGACCTAGGCGTACATTTTTAGATTGCAATGACATAGCCATTCTGGATTGTTTAAGTACAAATGTAACTTTTACTTTTTCAGGGCACATTAAAAAAGCCAGCAAGAGATGCGTTCAGATCATGGTGCGATATTTATTATGCAGCTGGATCTCGGTAGACAGAGACAGCATGTCTCTTTACATGTAGGATCCACCTTTAATTTACTTGTACAATTCATTCTTACCGTTGTTTTCCTATTACTCTTTTGTGAACTTCCTGAATATGTGACAAAGTACGCACAGTCTACTTCTGAACTTTTTTTATTGCAGTATTATTTATTGTTTTCTTTCAATAAAGTATTGAAGCAAAATTTCCCACTGCCAATCAAGAGTGCCGAGGGTAAGCCGTCCTCTCCCTGAGAACAGACCAGAGCTGGTAATGGGAGCCCGTGTCATCACACGGACATTCTGTTAGGAGAAGCCGATGGATACAGTGGAAAGGCCAGAAGGCGAAGACATAGGTGTCCGCAAAGGACGACCGACGGGGTGTTCGTGCCCTTGGCTCCGGAGCCAAGGGGTTCCATCACTTCGGCATCTGCGGGGACAGGGCCCCGCTGCTGCTGAGGCGTGGGCAGCGGGCCAAGGGTGGGAACAAAGTGCAGGTGTCAAGGCGCACTGTGGGTTCCAGGGGGTCGGCCGAGGGCAACCCTGACTTGGACCCGAATGATGCACTAGGGAGTGTGTGTGTGCACGCTTGTGTGTGGGAGCTTTTTATGTTATCTCAGTAATACAGTCTTTACTATTCATGTATCCATAGAAACAAGAATGCAGCAAGGGGAGGTGGGGGGTGATTCAAGAGGGAGGGGACACACGTACACCTATGGCTAACTCATGCTGATGTACGGCAGAAATCAAACCGATAGTGCACAGCAACTATGCTTCAGGAAAAGAGAGCATAGAAGGGCGGCTAGGAATGTATGAGAAAAAGATTTCTCACAGAGGTTTATACTCAACTCTGTGAACATCTGGGAGCAGGCTGCACCCCATCATCAGACCTGCCCCCTAGCATCAGGCCCACCCCCAGTGTCAGGCCCTAGTCCAGCATCAGATCTCCCCCCAGCATCAGGCCCTAGTCCAGCATCAGGCCTTCCCCCAGCATCAGGCCCTCCCCATGCATCAGACCCTAATCCAGCATCAGAGGGTCCCCCCAGCATCAGACGTTTGCCCCTAGCATCAGGCCCACTCCAGCATCAGACCCTCCCTCAACATCAGGGCCTAGCCTCGCTTCAGACACGACCCAGCATCAGGCCCTACTTCAGCATCAGACCCTAGGCCAGCATCAGAGGTTCCCCCCGCATCAGGCCCTAGTCCACTATCAGGCTCTCACCCCCACCATTAAGCCCTCCCCCGGGATCAGACCTTTCCCAAGCATCAGGCCCTCCCCCAGGGTCAGACCCTAATCCAGTATCAGGTCCTCTCCCAGCATCAGACCCTAGTCCAGCATCAGGCCGTTCCCCAGCATCAGGCCCTAGTCCAGCATCATGCCCTCCCCCAGCATGAGACCCTAGTCCAGCATCTGGCCCCCCTCACCCTCAGACCCTCCCCAGGCATTAGACCCTTCCCAGTATCAGGCTCTCCACCTCCAGTATGAGGTGTGGCATCCCGTTTTCTGACACTCCTTAGCACACTCAGGCAGCCCCAGTGCAGCAGGACAACAGCTCTTGCAGGAGGTGCATTTTTAGGAATCACCTGCAGAGCAGCAGCAGCTGGGGTTCCTTTCAGGTCAAGGAGAAACAAAGAAGAGGCACTTGCGCAGAAGGCAGTGGTGGCTGAGGGCACGTTCCCCAGCTCTGCTTCCTCCCCGTGGGGGCTTTGCTTTCCTGCTCTCTCACAGGCCCCAGGGCAGAGTCCGTCCAGATTCACGGTCTCCTTGATGTTTCAAGCCCAAGTCCTGAGTTGCATCCCAGTCCTGCGTGGCAGAGGGCTGGGAACACCCAAGATCAAGGGCTGAAAAGATCTCAGGGGACAGCCGGGCCCCAGAGGGTGGCAGGGCAGGGGATGAGCGTGGCCGCCCACAGAGGGCCCCGCAGCAGCACTGGAAGGAGAGCAGTGATGTCTTAGCTCAGTCGGGGACGCTGCCCAGTCTAGCACTCAGAGATGTTACCGCCAGCAGCTCTGGGGACGCAGGAAGCCCGGTGAGTGACACTACTCCACTCGGGCCGTGTAGGTGGGCACTGCTGACCATGGCCTCGGTTTCCGTTCCGGTTCTACTGTCCCTCGAGAGCTGACGGGCTCCTCTTCCGAATGGCACGGATATTTTCTTTATGTGGGTGAGCGCATCCTAGCTTGTTTCCATCAGCACTGCTGTCGCTCATCCTGCGTTTCCCACTTTACAACCTGTGCTTGCTGCTCTTTTGGTTTAACTTAGGAGCAGCCCTTATTTTCTGCATTTCCTAGTTGTCAGCACTCACTGGGGCTTTCCAGGTGGCGCTCGTGGTAAAGATCCTACCTGCCAATGCAAGAGATAACGAGAGACGTGGGTTCGATCCCTGGGTCAAGAAGATGTCCTGGAGGAGGGCATGACAACCCACTCCAGTATTCTTGCCTGGAGAATCCCCTGGACAGAGGAGCTACTGGGCTACAGTTCCTGGGCTTGCAGAGGGTCGGACACGACTGAAGCAGTTCAGCACACACTCAGGTTTTAGTTCAGTCGCTCAGTTGTGCCTGACTCTTTGCCGCTCCGTGGACGGCAGCACTGCAGGCTTTCCTGTCCTTTTCACTATTTCCTGGAGTTTGCTAAAACTCTCGTCCATTGAATCAGTGATGCCATAGAACCATCTCATTCCTGCTGCATCCACCGGAGAGGTGGCTGGGGTTCGGCAAAGTGCCCGGTCCCGCTGCGTGGGTGTGAACCTGCCTCACCACTCCCTAACCGCGGGGCCATGTCTCCTCTGTAAATCGGGAGGTGGCAGCCCCTGCTTGGTGAGGGGCATGTGCAGCATTTGGTACACAGTCAATGCAGCATCCCTCGCAGTGCTGTATTTCTGAATAACAGGGAGAGATGTAATAACCTGCTCCTTTTCCCCTCTTGTCCCTAAACTGTGCTCCAGACCACATCTGCATTACTTACCCCTGTACATCCCACACCCAGCACAAACAAGACATTCAGCAAATATCTGGCTGGAGAGGCAGGAACACACCCTGTCCTCCAGGAGATGGCGCCGAGCGAGGTGGGGGCCTGGTGATGACACTGTGTGCTGAGGAGCCCCCAGGAGGACCTGCGCAGCTGTGGGGTGGGGCGGGGGCTGTGGGCAGAGCCCCTGACGGGCTCCTGGGGGTGGGGACGGTGGCAGGAAGGAGGGGGCTGTTCCTTGTGGGCTGTCCACAGATTGTACCTCACCCCTCACTGATGAGCACTTAGCCGTTTCCAAACACCTGTCACTGTTCTGGAGGAAACAACCATTGCCCAGCTCCTACTCAAGCAATTTCTGAGACTATGTTTCTAGCACTGGAGTATAAACATCTGCTTTATTCATTCCATGCTCCCTTCATCCACCCATCCAGCCAGCCATCTGTTCATCCACTCATTAATCCATCCACCCATCCACTGACGAATTCATCCATCCATCCACCCAACCACTCATTAACTCATCAGATCATCTCAGACCCACCGAGAAGACAGATGCCTCCTCCGTTCCTGCTCCCAGGAAGGACCCCCAGCGTCAGTGACAGGTGCCTCGTGGGGATGACGGGGGAGACACAGAAGGGACATGCCTGCAGGCCCCCTAACTCTGAACGGTGAAGCACCCACCTGGTCCTAATGCCTCCTTGCCGGGGTGTCCAGGCCGGCCCTTTTACTTCTTTTGAAATATGCGGCTGATGGAGTACCTGATGCTTTTGTCTTTTGCTGCTTTGTGTGGCGAGTCCTGGCTGCTGCTGCTGGGAGCCTGTCGAGCTTCGGGGAGAGAAAACGACCGTTATCTGGCACCCTTGTGCAAACACATACCCGTCCACAGGACCTACTGATAGAACGGGGCACCCAGCAACACCCGCACCTCAACCTCGCAGCAGACCGTGGAGTCTCCTTCACCAAGCACACTCCACACGAGCAAAGCAGGCTCCTGGCCACAGACAACCACCCCGGGAAGCTGCAATTCCCTGCCTCTAGCTCTCCCCCAAGGAGGACTTGACCCCAGGCCAGCTGGTGCAGAGGGCGCTCCAACCTTCCCTCAGGGTCGCTGCTCGGCAGGTGACGACACTCCCAGGGAAGGCGAGCTCCCCGGCTCTGGGCAGTAGCCCTGCCTCCCGCACGGTGACTGCCCCTGGCAGTGGCAGGAGAGTGACGGTCACCGTGCAGGGCTGCTGGTCAGGTGACCACACGTGCCCTCCATCGAGTGCTGCCTGGCTCAGGACAGGAGATCAGCAGGTGGTGGTCTGAATGAGGACAGTGTCAGTCACGGGAGTGGACAGAGTCTCCTGAGAGGAGACGCTTGAGGAAAAGGGAGGGACCCTCAAGAGTGAACCCGAGAGGCAAGGGGCCGCCACCAGCAGGAACGCACCCCGGGCCGGGCAGACCTCTAGCAAGAGCAGGAGGAAAGCTCCCACAGGAGTCAATCCATCGAGACAGATGTTTCCTAAAATCACTGAGGTCACTGAGCTCTCCTCCCCCAGCACCTGAAGTCCACCACTAAACCCAGGCACCGAACCCAGTGGGATTCATGTAAAATCATCCTTGCAACTCTTTCAAGACAAGAGGCGCAGGGCTCCTGAAACTGATGCCGAGGCGCGCAGGCCCCTTACTTGCAGGCGTCCCTGATGGCCTCGTGGCTGGCTGTGCGCAGCGACCCCGTGTGCAGCTGGTCCAGCCGAAGGGACCGCGGTGGGGCAGGGGTTGAGGTTTTGCCTTTGATGCCTCCTACCTCTTCCCGGATAGCTGGCAGCTGAGGGAATGAGGTAAGTGTAAAATTGGGTAACAAAAGACTGTCGTAAAAGGCAATCTCACAGGCTTTACATTGTCACCAGAAACTTATTTGAAAATCTATTAGCTATGCTTTCCCCCAAGTACAAAATAAACCCTTGTTATAGCTTAATGCCATCTTAAAGGACTGTCTTGTTCAAGAGAGGCAGGGCTGTGGGGCAGCGAGAGCACCCGACTGAGTGCAGAGACCCCCGACCAGAGCCTCCCTGCAGCCGGGCTCTGCCCTCCCTGGAATCCAACAACCAGATGGCCCTGCCGGGTAGGAGGGCAGAGCAATGCCAGCACCGTGAACCCTGCATGGCATGAACTGCCCTGATGAAAGGACTGTGCTCATCGCCAGACGCTGCTCAGAAGCACCAGTTTCAAGAGTAAGAAACCTCTCAGCAAAGCCGTCCAGACCTTTCTGTTTGAAGGAGGAAAGCACACCGCTTGTGCCACCACCCAAGATCATTTGTGGTGATGATGCAGGTTACTGGAACCCATCACGACCAGAGAAACACAGAAAAGGTACCTAACCCCTCCATGCGAACACCACGGGTCTGCCTTGGATTTCTCGGGAACACACAGACTGGGGGCTACACCTTGAAGTGCTTACACACTGTTCGAGTGTAATTCGCTCACTGTGGTTGCCATAAAGCACCCCTAGGTCTCACTAACAGATGATCTTGTATCAACCTAGAGCAGTGGAATAGGGAGGGAGATTTGAGTTAGGTTCAAACGGGAGGGGACATATGGGTGTCTACGGCTGATCCATGTTGAGGTTTGACAGAGCGGCACATCCCGGCCACCAACCCCAGGGTGATGGCGCTGCCCTGCTGTGCCCAGCAGGAGGGCTCCCGGGCACTGAGCTGCCTGAACCAGAGTGCGGCTGCCCGAGTCCTGCGGGAAGGCCCCAGGAGTCCTCGGTCAGCGGGCTGGGAGCGGGAGAGGGACAAGGAAGGCCAACCCTCGGGGCACTGGATCCCAACAACAGGGGTTCATCCAAGTGACCCGAGGGGAGCGGCACCGAGCTCCCTCCTGATGCTCCCTCCATCGGGGATGCCGTGATGGACACGAGAGCCTCAGGAGGAAAGAGAGCTGGACGGCACCACGGGTACACGTCCAGGCTCTGATCAGACCAGTCCGCACCGCTCTGCTGTGTGTGTGAGCCTGGGCTCTCTCAGCCTCAGTGTCCATGTCTGCTGAATGGGGATAAGAGCAGCCTAGACCTCACCTGGGTGTCTGTGGGATGAGATGACAGACTTGGAAAGCACTTGACACGGTGCCCGGTACACAGAGTCTCCTGCACACTGCTACCCACCGTCAGTAAATTGGCTTCCCGCAAATCTAACATCTATGTCTTTTAAGAAAATCTAACAGTCGTGACTTTTAAGAAAACACTGAGTGTAAATTCCATGGTGGTCAGAGGTTAGGACTTGGCACTTTCACTGCCGGGACACTGGTCTGATCCCTGGTTGCGGAACTAAGATCCCATAAGCTGTGCAGCATGGCAAAAAAAATAAGTAAAGAAAACTTTAAAAATAACTGATGATACTATGTCTATTATAAATAAGCATGAGATGATTAGAAGGCAAACAAGTGGGAGAAAGCAAACTGTTACAATTGTCCCAACAAATGACCTATTTCCAACAGAACCATCAGCATATTTTAAGTGGTAGGTGAGCTTCGTTACTTCCATTAAAATGTCAATTATTCACCAGTACATAACCACATAGTGTTCATTCATGTTAAACGATAAGGACTGTTTAATACTTCACAGAGAAAGAAAGGCATGCTAAAGTTCTAAGGAGTTTACCTTTCAACGATGCTTCCTTAAATCACTAGGTTGATAGATGCATGCAAAGAAATGAAAAGAAACCAGATTTATTGTGACTCTGAAGCTAAAAATTCAAGAATCAGTATAGGCAAAGACAGTAAAGCAAAAAAGACTGCAAACATATAAGTGAGATGAAGATTTAGAGAACATGTAACTGGAAACATAAGATATTTTTGACCACAGAAATTAAATAAGCTTTTGAAGATTTACTAGAGAAACACTATCAATTATTACTCAGACGATACAATTCCATTACAATATCGTGATTTAATAAAGCACAGCATTCTGTACAATAAAGGGCCTTAACAGTTGTCTATTCTCAGCCAAATTTCTCTATAAATTAGTTTCTCTCAAAAAAAAATGTTAAACATTAAATTAGTAATTTAACTGATGAGGAAGGTACCATAATACCTATTTCAACATTGAAGAAATCTGACCACTTATTGGATATTTATGTAAAATCCTTACAAAGAATTTGATTTAAAACTTCTCAAAATAAATTCATTAAAGCAGGTTCCCTGTGTAAATATGTGAGAGTGAAAACTAGCATAATAGCAGGTGCAGTCATTAACCATAGAAGATACTTTTTTAAAGTCTAAGAGAGACATTAACTGTACAAAAGCTGATGACATTGAGAGTCTTAAATACAAGCACCTACACAGAAAGGATATTGTGTCAAAAGTCCATTAAATCTACACTTAAGAGGGTCATTTCTTTATGTAAGGATCATCTCATTTATGAATTACACACGTTATGTAGTTTAGGATCCATCTACATTATGCTTATAACTGCATGCTGCTGCTGCTAAGTCGCTTCAGTCGTGTCCCCTCTGTGCGACCCCATAGATGGCAGCCCACCAGGCTCCCCCGTCCCTGGGATTCTCCAGGCAAGAACACTGGAGTGGGTTGCCATTTCCTTCTCCAATGCATGGAAGTGAAAACGGAAAGTGAAGTCGCTCAGGCGTGTCTGACTCTTCGCGACCCCATGGACTGAAGCCTACCAGGCTCCTCCGTCCATGGGATTTTCCAGGCGAGAGTACTGGAGTGGGGGTGCCATTGCCTTCTCCTGTAACTGCTTAGTGATACGCTAATTCAAACTTACTGCTATGGGGGAAACACACCATTTAATGAGACATGAAGACAAAGCACAAACCCGACTAAGGGGACACACGCTGTGGACCACAGCACTGGTATGACCAGAGCAAGTGGGAGGACGGGGGAGGGGAGACGGATGGGCAAACGACAGCTGATTGACAACGACTGATTGACCGTTGCCTGACTGACAACGACTAAGCAGACAGCAGGATGAGACAGGAAATCAAAACCAATGACGAAAGCAGACACATCGTCAGAGAAGTCCAACAGCAATTAAAACGTATACAGAACTGTTCTTTTACAAATACTCGGAAAGAAATCAAGCATGAAACCACAGAGAAATCGTCAAAGAATTTTAAATTTCAACTACTTAGTCAATGATGCAAATTATAAAAACAGCGTGTCAGAAGACCACAACATGGACTAGTTACCACTTCACATGCCACTAAAATGATTCACAGTGAATTTAATTATATGCTGACTAACAATATAGCTAACATGAAATGGGTGGTAACGGAAACAGTGATAATGCAAGTGCCGTTACAAAGCAGAGTGTTGTACACGTGATTTCATGGGGTAAAGAGCAATGCACTCACAAAACCTAAGCTAAACATGGAAGCAAGCTGGGACATGTGCTTTAGAGCCACACACTCTGTCATCAAAAGCCCTAGGACGTCATCCTGTTTTTAGACTCGGAAGAGTGAAGAAGCCCGACTTCTTCCCTGGGGCCCCCGGCTTTTAACCTGGTTTCACACGTAGAGCTGGCCTGAGCACACGGCCAGGCCTATCAGCAAGCAGACCAGTTGAGATTCTTGGGTTTTGTCCCCACCTCATGCCCTGCACCCTGCAGCCAGGCATCCCCAGTGGAAAATGTGCGGCACGGTTTTCACACGCCATGAGAGCTGCCTATGGTTACTTTCATGAAGCTGTCTGCTCCCTGAGAAGAGAAACTTCCCTGCAGCTGCTGTGCCCAGCACAGGCCAGGCCCAATGTTACAGAGGCAGGCTCTGGCTGAGTTCACGATGACGTGGTAAGCCAGTGGTCCAGAACTGAACTGAACTGAATTTGTCACGGTGCCATTATGGAATGATTAAAGACTAGGCAGTTTTAAAAAAATCTTAGACCTCTGAGCATAGCAAATGTACCTGATTTTCTTCTGGGTAAAAAGAGAAAAAACAAACAAACAAAAGAAAACCAGTGTGCTGGGGGAGGGACGCGGCAGGGAGGAGGCAGACACATATCCCAGTCGTGATGCCCAGCTTGTCTACTTCCTGCGGCGGGCTGTGCCGCCTCCTTTGGGGCTTGGAGCGCCCACTGCTGTGCAAGCAGGAGCTGGCAAGCGAGGAGGCGGGATACAGGTTGAGGGAGCATGTATGGCAAAACCAACCAATATAGTATTGTAAAGTAATTAGCCTCCAAAAAGAATAATAATAATTAATAAATAAATACACTGAAAGAAGACATAAACCCGTGGACAGGACACATAGACATCCATTTAATAAAATATAAATTTGACAAGCTGAAAAAATAAATAAATAAATAAATAAAATGACGGAGGTTGCCTAAGCTCCCGCTGCCCACACTGCTCTCAGTCTCCTCGGCCGACTGCTCCGTGTTCTTCTCTTCGATCAACCTAAAATAGAATAAAACCCGTCACGTGCCTTTGTCAGCAGGGGAGTGTGTTTCGACAACACATTTGGGCTGGCATTCTGTGTCACGATTAGCAAATTCCAGAGACAGTTGCTCAATTAACATCTCAGCAAAAAGGTTCAACTTTCCCTCTTTTGAAGATTCTCAAACTTAGAGTAACTAGCACTGAGTCTTACAAAGTGGCCCCGATCATTCACGTTTGATTGCACTTACTTACTCTAACATTCTGACGGGGCCTGGGTGGCGACTGTCTCCCTTTGAGGAGATACCCGAAGTTGACAGCCTTTACCTTTTCCCTGCTCTCAGGGCAGAGATGCACGTCAGTGCCTCAAGTCTTTTCCACTGGGAATCGGGAGCTCTGTACAGTCAAAACAGAGATTCACGAACAAGCTGGAGTTTCTAAATACAAGTCCCCAGACCAGATGAAGTGCTGAGTTGATCTTTTTTTTTTTTTTTGAGGTTGTATATGTACAAATGCATCACTTGATGAAGTTCTCCCCCAGCTTTGTGTGAGTTTCTGGATTCATGTCAATGTGCCGTATTAACCTAGAATTCATGGTTACTGCTCTTCTCCCCTAGTGTGTCATGGAGGATGTTATACAGCAGTTTAAATACTCGATTATGCAAATAAAATGATTTTCAAATTAAAATATAAGATTCTTACAGGAACTAACTCTCCAGTTTCACTTCTACTTATACATCTTGAAAGTTTTTCACTGTTGATAAGTTGATGGACAGAATTTACCATTTACATCAAGTCAACTTGTTGCATAAGGGAAAATCACTTTTACCTGACAACTTGCTGTAAAAATAAGAATAGTAATATATAACCATTCCATATTTCCTGCGGGGATGGGGAAAGACAATCTTTCTGAGCTCGTCTGTGCTCAAACACGGCCTACAAAGCAGTCTGTCTATGGCGTCAAAAGTGAGGCGGCACCACTTGCATTTGCTGGTTGTGCCGTTCCCTCCCTGCCTTTCCCCCAGACCCCCCACGCTCGGCCGACAGGGACGGGCACCTCGGCCTCAGCTGACGTGACGAGAACAATCTGAGCAGCAGCTCTGCCATGTCCTGTGCAGGGTCGCCGGCCTGCAGCCACTCTGAACGTGGACTAGGGACAGGGGAACCGCTGTGCGGGTGTGGCACGAGGCAGGCCTCGGGGCCCCCAGCCACCCGGCTGTACCCAGACCCAAGGCGCCCTGCTCACCACGAGGCGGGCCTTTGGATTCTGTCCCCTTTTGTAAATTGCTATAACTGCCAAGACCGTGTCTAAAGAAAACTTCTTAAATCTACTGATGAGATGAGTAAAACTCAAACACATGTCCTTGGACCACTGTCTTCCAACATGCCAATCTTCACACTGTATTAAGTGAAAAAGGAAAATGCAGATCTGATACGGAATTTGCCAACCACAAAACCCCAGCTTTTCTGATGCAGGCGGCTTTTCACCAGAACGTGGGAGGCTCTGAGCGACACAGGAGGCACTCCCTCAGTGCTGGAGGGTGCACGGTCTGCAGGGGACACCGCCTCAGCACCTCACCCACCTTGGGGCTCAGAGCTGAGGGGAGGACACCCCACAACGCCCCCCCGCCCCAGAGTGCTGACAACACACTGTGGACAGAACGCCCTGGCTGACTGAACTCTAGAATCAAGGGCAATCTTGGAACTGAAAACTCTTGAGGCAGACCTGAAGTCAGTTTTCCTACTATGGAACACTCCCTAAGGAGAAGACAGTTCCATAGAGAAACCGAGTTTTCGGGGAGCTGGCATGACTCCCCTGTTGAAACTTCATAGGAACAGTGAGCTCCGTGTCAGAAATTGAGAGGCACCCTGAGGTTAGCGCTTCAACTCCACATGAGACCCTAGGCCTTTGCACTCCCTCGAGAGGCATCCCAAAATATACTCACACTTCAAAAGTATTCCGGACTTCCCGGAGACAACTTGAGAGGCTCCGTGAGGCACCTGTTGCAACTCGAGAAATCCAAAAGTTTCCTGCCCCAACTCGAGAAACACTTTGTGGTTACCCCTTTCAATGCCAATTGAAGCCCGACTCCTCTGCAGTAACTTGAGCAATCTCGAGCTTTCCCTCTTAACTTACTTCCCTCACACAACACAAGAGTCTCCCTGAGTTCCCCATCGTCACTCGAAAGGAAAGCCAAACTTCTCTCTCCAGCTCCCCAAAAGCCACGATATGCCCAAGGCAACGAAACATGAGGCCATTTTTTCCTGAAGCATCTGGAGTGCAATCCCGAATTCTCTCTTAAGAATCCATAGGAGGCTTGAATCCATATTTACAACTCAAAGGGCTCCCAAAATACCCGTATTCAATAGAGAGAAACCCCGAGTTTCTGTGCACACCTCTAGAAGAGCACCGTTTTCCCCACCTCCTCACGATATGTGTGTCCAATCCCTGCTTCAACTCATGAGGAATCCTTCCTTATTTTCCCACCACAAGAGGAGGCCTCTGTCTCCTATTGAAACTCGTGTGCTCTCCCGTGGATCCTGCTGCAAGGATAAAAGACTCTGAGTTCTTCCTCCATCCGAGGTAGGTCCTGATGTCCTTGCACAGCTCCAATGAAACACCGAGTATCCCTTCACAACATGATGGGTGACCTGACACCCATGCTGAGACTATAGAAAATGTCCTATTGAACCACCAGAGCAGGAACAGAGGACTGACTCATGTTTTACACCTCGAAGAGAAAACAGAATTCTATACGTCAAATCGAGATGAGGCTGACTCCCCAGTAGAACCTACATAGTAACCCCGCTATCCCTGTCGCCCCTGGAGAGGAACACACAGTTGACTGACTCAAGGCTAGATGTGGCAGCCTTCCTCTGCCGCCCCACGAGAGGAATCTCAAAGTTCCCCTTCCGACAGGAAAGGAGACCTGACATCCCTGGGGCAACACGAGCGAGTTCCTGAGATGCAAGTTGCAACTCAAGGGAAACCCAGGCTTCCCGCTGCAACGCGAGAAAAATCACAAGATTCTCCCCTCGATGCGAGATGAGGAAATTTTCCGCTGCAGAGTCAAAGAGAAATCCCACATTCCCACCTGAAACTCAAATGGGTACTTGACACCGCTTATGTGACTCAAAATTTTCCCCGATATAGCCATCCCCACAGGAGAGGAGCACCCAATATAAGGACTCAACTCTAGATGAGGCCCTATTCCTCTGTCGTGCCTCAAGAGCAATCCAGACCTTCCCCTTCCAACACGAGAGGAGACCTGATTTTCCTGGGACAACACGAGCGAGTTCCTGAGGTCCGAATCGCTACTCGAGAGGGACCCCAATCTTCCTGCTGCAATTCGAGAAGAACAACAAGATTCTCCACTGAAGGCGAGATGAGGAACATTTCCACTGCAGATTCTCAAGAGAAATCCCACATTCCCTCTGGAAACTCGAAAGGTTACTTACCATCCTTTATGCGACTCAAAACTACACCGTCATACCCGGCCCCACTCGAGAGGAACACCGTTTCCTGCCACAACTGACAAAGTGCCCTGTTTCCCAGTCCTCCTTTCCAAGTGACAGTCTACTCCCCTGCTTTGTCTCAGTGGAATCGAGAATTTCCCGTCACACATTATGAGGAGGCCAATATGACCTTGAAACTCGGGAGGATCCCCGTGGTTTCAAAACACAATTCAAAAAGATACCGATGTCCCCAACCACTCGTGATATTGTCTGATTCAATTGCATCGATTCCAATCTAACGTCAAGTATCAATTCACAAGGCGAATGGAGACTTGATTTTCCAAGCATTCTCGATACAATCTTCAGGTACAAATCCAACTCGACTGTGGCCTAACACCCCTTTTGCAACTAGAGAATAATGCGGAGTTCCATGTCTGAACGCGGGACGAGGCCTGACTCCCCAGGTGAATTTTGAGAGCAACCACGAGAACCCTGTTTCCATTGGAGAGGAATCATGAGTTGACGGACTCAAATCTAGATGCAGACTTGTTTCTCTGCAGCGACTCCAAAGGAATCCCGAGGTCCCCTCAAATGGAAAAGCTTTCTGTCTTCCCAGAGACAACACGGAGGCTCCCTGATATTCCTGTCGTTACTCGAGAGGACACAGCAACTTGAGAAAAACATCGAGATTCCTCCTTCAAAGCAAGAACAGGCCCTTTTTCCTGCAACGCCTAGAGAGAAGTCCCGAGTTCCTTATAAAAATTCAATATGTGGCTTGAATTCCTTGATGCAACTCAAGAGCATCACAGAGATACCCGTCCCGATGAGAGAAGAACTCCGAATTTCCAGCCACAATATAAGAGGAACCCCATGATCACAACTCAGCTGAAGACAAGGGCCATTCCACTTTCAAATGACGAGGAATCCCCACTTCCCCTAGCAACACTAGATGAGTCCTGTCACTTCTATTGACACTCAAGGGCAACCCCGTGGATTCTGCAGCAAGGTCCAAGGACTCCGAGTTCACACTCAACTAGAGATGGGTCATGCTTTGCTTAACCCAGCTCCAGTGAAATACGGAGTATCACCTCCCAACATGATAGTAGACATGAATCTCCCACTTTGGCTCTCGAAAAACAGTAAATTCCCGCTTGAGCAGACAGCAGATCTGACATCCCTTTCAGAACTCGGGGGAAAAGCAGAGTTCCACCTTCAACAAAGACTAGGCCTGACTTCCCAGTGGAACCTCCATAGCAACCCCAAGATCCCTGTGGCCACTGGAGAGGAACAATGAGTTTACTGACTCAAGTCTAAATGTGGCCCTCATGCCCTGCAGTGCCTCAAAAGGAATGCCGAGGTTCTACTTTCAACAAGAAAGAAGACTTGACTTCCCTGAGGCAAAACTAGGCAGTCCCAGGGGTCCACGTCGTAACTGGAGAAGACCTCCAAGCTTCTAGCCGTAATTTGAGAAAAACCATGAAATTCTGCCTTCCACGCTACAGGACGCCCCTTTCCACTGAAGCGGCTTAAAAGAAATCCCACATTCCATCTACAAACTCGAAAGAATACTCGGCACCCTCTACGCAACTCAAGAAGTTCCCCAAGATACCCGGCCAAACTCGAGAGGAGCAGCGAGGTTCCTGCCACAGCTCAAGAAGAGCCCCGCTTTCCACTCATCATCTCAAGATGAGAATCGATTCCCTTGATTCATCTGGGATGGAATCCCGATGTTCCTGTCGAATCTGAAGAGGAGGACGTTCTCCCCTTTAAACTTGAGAGGACCCCAGTGGGTCGTGCCAAAATTCAAAATGACTCCGATTTCCCCTAACTCTCGACTTAAGACCCGATTCCACTGTCCCGATTCAAATAGAACCCCCAGAATCAACTAACACCACGAAGGGAGGCCTGACTTACCAGGTCCATCATTGAGAAAAAGGGCCAGGACAGAAATTCAACTCGACAGGAATCACGCACCCCTTTAACAACTCGAAAAGAGAGCAGAGTTCCATGCCCCAACAAGAGACCTGGCATGACTCGTCTGTTGAAACTTCATAGGAACACTGAGATCCATGTCAGAACTGGAGGGGCACCCTGAGGTTAGCGCTTCAACTCCGGATGAGGCCCTAGGCCTTTGCACTCACTCGAGAGGCATTCCAAAGGCTACTCACACCTCAAAAGGATTCCAGACTTCCCAGAGACCACGTGAGAGGCTCCGTGAAGCACCTGTTCCAACTCGAGGATTCCGAAAAATTCCTGCCCCAACTCGGGAAACGCTTTATGGTTACCCCTTTTAATGCAAATTGAAGCCCGACTCCTCTCTAGAGACTCAAGCAATATTGAGCTTGCCCTCGTAACTTACTTCCCTGATGCAACACGAGAGTCTCCCTGAATTCCCCGTCGTAACTCGAAAGGAAAGCCAAACTTCCCTCCACAACTAGCCAAAAGCAACGAGATGCCCAAAGCAACAATACATGAAGTCATTTTTTTCCTGCAGCGCTTAGAGAGCAATCCCGAGTTGTCTCTCAAGATTCGATAGGAGGCTTGAATCCTTATTTACAACTCAAGGGGCTACCAGAACACCCGTCTTCAATTGAGAGAAGGCACAAATTTCTGTGCACACCTCTAGGAGAGCTCCGTATTCCCCACCTCCTCATGATATGTGCATTCAATCCCTGCTCCATCTCATGAGGAATACTTCCTGCTTGTTCCACCACAAGAGGAGGCCTCTGTCTCTTATTGAAACTCGAGTGCTCTCCTGTGGATCCTGCTGCAAGGATATAGGACTCTGAGTTCCTCCTCCAACCGAGGTAGGTCCTGATGTTCTTGCACAGCTCCAATGGAACACCGAGTATCCCTTCACAACATGAAGGGAGACCTGACACCCATGCTGAGACTATAGAAAATGCCCTATTAAACCACCAGATCACTAAGCAAGGACTGACTCCTTTTTTACAACTTGATGAGAAAGCAGAATTCCATACCTCAAATCGCGAGGTTGACTCCCCAGTAGAACCTACATAATAACCCAGAGATCCCTGTTGCCACTGAAGAGGAACACAGTTGACCAACTCAAGGCTAGACGTGGCCTATTTCTTGCTGCGCCTCGAGAGGAATCCCGAAGTTCCCCTTCCAACAGAAAAGGAGACCTGACATTCCTGGGGCAACATGAGCGAGTCCTGATTTCCACGTCACATCTTGAGAGAAACCCTAACCTTCCCGCCGCAACTCGAGAAAAACCACAAGATTCCCCCATCAATGCAAGATGAGGAACATTTCTGCTGCAGCGTATCAAGTGAAATCCCACATTCCCGCTTGAAACTCGAACGGGTACTTGACACTCTTTATGCGACTCAAAAAGTTCCCCAATATAGCCATCCGCACTGGAGAGGAGCACACAATATAAGGACTCAACGCTAGATGAGGGCCTATTCCATTGCCGCGCCTCAAGAGGAATCCCGAAGTTCCCCTTCCAACACGAGAGGAGACCTGACTTCCCTGGGATAACACGAGCGAGTTCCTGAGGTCTGAATCACTACCTGGGAGGGAACCCAAGCTTCCTGCTGCAATTAGAGAAAAACCACAAAATTTTCCCCTAAAGGCGATATGAGAAATATTTCCGCTGTAGATTCTCAAGAGAAATCCCACATTCCCTCTGGAAACTTGAAAGGTTACTTACCATTCTTTATGCGACTCAAAACTACACCACCACACCTGGCCCCACTCGAGAGGAACACCCAGTTTCCTGCCACAACTGACAAAATGACCCGTTTTCCAGTCCTCTTTTCCAGAGTCGATTCCCCTGCTTTGTCTGCAATGGAATCCGGACTTTCCTGTCGCAAATTAGGAGGAGGCTGTAATCACCTTGAAACTCAGGAGGATCCCCGAAGTTTCAAAACACAATTCAAAAAGGTACCAATGTCCCCAACCACTCGTGATATTGTCTAATTATACTGCACCGATTCAAATCTACACCTCGAGTATCAATTCACAAGGCTAGTGGAGACGTGATTGCCCGAGCATTCTCGATAAAATCTTCAGGTAGAAATTCAACTCGACTGTGGCCTAACACCCCTTTTACAACTAGAGAATAATGCAGAGTTCCTTGTCTGAACACGAGTTGAGGCCTGACTCCCAAGGAGAATTTTGAGAGCAACCACGAGAACCATGTTTCCACTGGAGAGGAATCATGAGTTGACGGATTCGAATCTAGATGCAGACCTGTTTCTCTGCAGCGACTCCAAAGGAATCCCGAGGTTCCCCTTGCAAATGGAAAGGTTTTCTGTCTTCCCAGAGACAACACGGGAGGCTCCCTGATATTCCCGTTGTTACTTGAGAGGATGCAGGAACTCAAGAAAAGCATCGAAGATTCCTCCTTCAAAGTAAGAAGAGGTCCTTTTTCTCCTGCACCGCCTAGACCCAAGTTCCGAGTTCCTTCTCAAAATTCGATATGCGGCTTGAATTCCTTGGTGCAACTCAAGGGTCGCCCAGAGATACCTGTCCCGATGAAAGAAGAATTCCGATATTTCCCGCCACAATTTAATAGGAGCCCCGTGATCACATCTCACCTGATCATAATGGGCCATTCCACTTTCAACTGAAGAGGAACCCCAGCTTCACCTAGTAACACTAGACGAGTCCTGTCTCTTCTATTGACACTCACAGGCAACCCCGTGGATTCTGCAGCAAGGTCCAAGGACTCCGAGTTCACACTCAACTAGAGATGAGTCGTGTTACGCTTAACCCAGCTCCATTGGAATGCGGAGTATCACCTCCCAACATGATCGTAGGCATGAATCCCCCGCGGAGCATCTCGAAAAAGCCGAAAATTCCCGCTTGAGCAGACAGCAGATCTGACATCCCTTTCAGAACTCGGGGGAAAAGCAGAGTTCCACCTTCAACAAAGACTAGGCCTGACTTCCCAGTGGAACCTTCATAGCAACCCCAAGATCCCTGTGGCCACTGCAGAGGAACACTGAGTTTACCGACTCAAGTCTAAATGTGGCCCTCATGCCCTGCAGCGCCTCGAAAGGAATCCCGAGGTTCTACTTTCAACACGAAAGGAGACCTGACTTCCCTGAGGCAACACTAGTGAGTCCCAGATGTCCACATGGTAATTCGAGAAGACCTCCATGCTTCAAGCCGTAACTCGAGAAAAACCATGAAATTCTCCCCTCCACGCTACAGGGCGACCCTTTCCGCTGCAGCGGTTCAAAAGAAACCCCAAATTCCGTTTTCAAACTCGAAAGTACACTCGGCACCCTCTTCGCAACTCAAGAAGTTTCCAGAGATACCCGGCCAAACTCGAGAGGAGCAGCGAGGTTCCTGCCACAGGTCAAGAAGAGCCCCGTTTTCCACTCATCATCTCAAGATGAGGATCGATTCCTTGATTCGTCTGGGATGGAATCCCGATGTTCCCTTCAAATCCCCTTTAAACTTGACAGGACCCCGGTGGGTCAAGCCACAATTCAAAATGACACCGCTTTCCCCTTCCACTCGACTTAAGACCTGATTCCACTGTACCGATTCAAATAGAACCCCCGGGTCAACTAACACCACGAAGGGAGGCCTGACTTCCCAGGTGCATCATTGAGAAAATGCCCAGGACAGAAATTCAACTCGACAGGAATCACGCACCCCTTTAACAACTCGACAAGATAGCGGAGTTCCATGCCTCAACAAGAGACGTGGCATGACACGCCTGTTGAAACTTCATAGGAACACTGAGATCGATGTCAGAACTGGAGAGGCACCCTGAGTTTAGCGCTTCAACTATAATTGAGACCCTAGTCCTTGAAATCACTAGAGAGGCATCCCAAAGGTCACTCACACCTCAAAAGGATTCCGGACTTACTAGAGACCACTTGAGAGCCTCCGTGAGGCACCTGTTGCAACTCGAGTAATCCGAAAGATTCCTGCCCCATCTCGAGAAAGATTTTGTGGTTCCCCTTTCAATGCGAATTGAAGCTCGACTCCTCTGCAGTGACTCGAGTAATCTCGAGCATTCCCTCGTAACTTACATCCCTGAGTTCCCCGTCGTAATTCGAAAGGAAAGCTAAACTTCCCACCGCAGCTCGCCAAAAGCCACGAGATGCCCCAGGTAACGAAACATGAGGCCATTTTTTTCCTGCAGCGCCTGGAGAGCAATCCGAGATCTCTCTAAAGATTCAATAGGAACCTTGAATCCATAATTACAACTCAAGGGCCTCCCAGAATACCCGTCTTCAATCGAGGGAAGTCCCGAGTTATTGTGCACACCTCTAGAAGAGCTCCGTATTCCCCACCTCCTCATGATATGTGCATTCAATCCCTGCTTCAACTCATGAGGAATCCTTCCTTCTTCTCCCACCACAAGAGGAGGCCTCTGTTTCCTATTGAAAGTCGAGTGCTCTCCTGTGGATCCTGCTGCAAGGATAAAGGACTCTGAGTTCCTCCTCCAACCGAGGTAGGTCCTGATGTCCTTGCACAGCTCCAACGGAACACCGAGTATCCCTTCACATGATGGGAGAACTGACACCCATGCTGAGACTATAGAAAATGCCCTATTTAATGACCAGAGCAGGAATAGAGGACTGACTCCTCTTTTACATCTCAATGAGAAAGCGGAATTCCATACCTCAAATGGAGATGAGGCTGACTCCCCAGTAGAAATTACTTAGTAACGCTGAGATCCCTGTTGCCACTGGAGAGGAACTCACAGTTAACCGACTCAAGGCTAGATGTGGCCCTATTCCTCTGCCGCACCTCGAGAGGAATCCGAAATTTCCCCTTCCAACACGAAAGTTGACCTGACATACCTGAGCCAACACTAGCGAGTTCCTGAGGTCCAAGTCGCAACTCGAGAGAAACCCCAAGCTTCCCGCTGCAACAGGAGAAAAACAACCAGATTCTCCCCTCAATGTGATATGAGGAACAATTCTGCTGCAGAGTCTCAGCAGATATCCCACATTCCCACTTGAAACTAGAACAGGTACTTGACACCCTTTATGTGACTCAATAAGTTCCCCGATATAGCCGTCCCCACTAGAGAGGAGCAACCAATATAAGGATTCAACTCTAGATGAGGCCCTGTTCCTCTCCCGTGCCCCGAGAGGAATCCTGACCTTCCCCTTCCAACATGAGAGGAGACCTGACTTACCTGAGACAACACGAGCGAGGTCCTGAGGTCCCAATCGATACTCGAGAGGGACCGCAAGGTTCCTGCTTCAATTCGAGGAAAGCCATAAGTTCTCCCCTACGGTGAGATGAGGAACATTTCCGCTGCTGATTCTCAGGAGAAATCCCAAATTCCCTCTGGAAACTCGAAAGGTTACTTACGATCCTTTATGCGACTCAAAACTACACCATCATACCCGGCCCCACTCGAGAGGAACACACAGTTGCCTGCCACAACTGACAAAGTGCCCCGTTTTCTTGTCCTCTTTTCCAGATGAGAGTCGATTCCCCTGCTTTGTCTGCAATAGAATCCGGACTTTCCCGTCGCACATTATGAGGAGGTCGGTATCACCTTGAAATTCGGGAGGATCCTCGGGGTTTCAAAACACAATTAAAAAAGGAACCGATGTCCCCAACCGCTTGTGATATTGTCTGATTCCACTGCACCGATTCCAATCTATCCTCGAGTATCAACTCACAAGGCGAGTGGAGACCTGACTGCCCGAGCATTCTCGATACAATCTCTAGGTAGAGATTCAACTCGACTGTGGCCTAACACCCCTTTTACAACTAGAGAATAATGCGGAGTTTTATGTCAGAACCCGAGACGAGGCCTGTCTCCTCAGGTGAATTTGAGAACAACCACGAGAACCCTTTTTTCACTGGAGAGGAATCATGAGTTGACGGACTCGAATTTAGAGGTAGACCTGTTTCTCTGCAGTGACTCCAAAGGAATCCTGAGGTTCCCCTTGCAAATGGAAAGGCTTTCTGTCTTCCCAGAGACAAAACGGGAGGCTCCCTGATATTCCCGACATTACTCGAGAGGATGCAGCAACTCGAGAAAAACATCGAGATTCCTCCTTCAAAGCCAGAAGAGGCCCCTTTTTTCCTGCATCGCTTAGAGCCAAGTCCCAAGTTCCTTCTCAAAATTCAATATGCGACTTAAATTCCTTGATGCAACTCAAGGGTCGCCCAGAGATACGTGTCCTAATGAGAGAAGAACTCCGAATTTCCCACCACAATTTAAGAGGAGCCCCGTGATCACACCTCACCTGATCATAATGGACCATTCTACTTTCAACTGAAGAGGATTCCCAACTTCCCTTAGCAAGACTAGACGAGTCCTCTCACTTGTATTGACACTCGCGGGGGACCACGTGGATTTTGCAACAAGGTCCAAGGACTCCAAGTTCACACTCAACTATAGATGAGTCGTGTTGCACTTAATCCAACTCCAGTCGAATACGGAGTAACACCTCCCAAGATGATCGTAAGCATGAATCTCCCTCTGAAACTTTCGAAAAAGCCGATATTTCCCGCTTGAGCAGACAGCAGGCCTGACATCCGTTTTACAACTCGGGGGGAAAGCTGTTTTCCATCTTCAACAAAGACTAGGCCTGACTTCCCAGTGGAACCGCCATAGCAACCCCAAGATCCTTGTGGCCACTGGAGAGGAACACTGAGTTTACCGACTGAAGTCTAAATGCGGCCCTCATGCCCAGCAGCGCCTCGAAACGCATTCCGAGTTTCTACTTTCAACACGAATGGAGACCTGACTTCCCTGCAGCAACACTAGCGAGTCCCAGAGGTCCACGTCGTAACTCGAGAAGACCTCCAAGCTTCAAGCCACATCTCGAGAAACACCAAGAAATCACCCCCTCCACGCTCCTTTCCCCTGCAATGGCTCAAAAGAATTCCCACATTCCCTCTTCAAACTCGGAAGAATACTCGGCACCCTAAGGGAAATGATAGAAGTTCCCGAGATACCCAGCCAAACTCGAGAGGAGCAGCGAGCTTCCTGGCACAGCTCAAGAAGAGCCCCGTTTTCCACTCGTCATCTCAAGATGAGGACCGATTCCCTTGATTCGTCTGGTATGGAATCCCAATGTTTCATTTGAATCTGAAGGGGAGGACGTTCTCCCCTTTATTTATTTATTTTTTTAAGTACCAAGGATCTTTATTCTTAGGTCTGATATTTAATCTATGGCTGCAGATAACATGTCACTATTCAGAGAATAAAAGGTTCCATTATCTTTCATTCAAGTCTTCAGCCACAAAGATACACCTTGTTCTCATACAAGATAAGGGTTGGCAGGGGATTGAGGAGGAACACTGAGGATAAAAGCAAACGGGAACAAAACTTTTACAAGCATATCGTCCCAGTTACCGTGAAGTTTACGTTTCAGGTTAGTTTACAAAAGTAGTGACAGAACCATAATTTCAGTGAAAATCAACACATTATATCTTTTAAAAAACCAATTCAAAAATACTAAGTCAGGAAAGCATGCAAAATTCAGAGTATAAAAAAACACAAGGGCTGGCTGCCCCAACAGGTATTTCCCTCAGAAAGAGGGATTTGAAAATGCTGCACAAAACCAAAGGAATTAGAAGCTGAATTAGCAGACCCATTTCCTCAGTTTATATATGAGGCAAGTGGGCAGGCATTAACTGGTAAAGCTTACTCAGCCAGATTAAGAATGTATAAACATCTAATTCCTGGTTCTATCTGCAACTACGTGTATCTAAAATACAAGAAGATAAATATCCAGAACACATCAAACCCACTGATTTAAAGAAAACATTTCAAGGGAGGGGGTGAAGTTGTTATTATAGCATAGCAGCACATTACACATATTTAAGAGATTAAATAAAAGAAATAATCTCTTATTTTAATGCTCATTTTTGATCAACACAAGTTTCCAGCCAACTTTCTGATGCAGAGCAAAACAAGTATATTCTTCAGTTTTCTTCTACACTGTTTTGGGCCTATCTTCCAAAACTGAGCACTGGGTATTTTTAATGTAAGTAATGGGATGTTATTTGTACATTTTAATTACACATTTTAGGAATAAACAAATGCATATTTCAGTAATTCATAGTGTATTTATAAAATGAAAAGCTCTCTATCAAAATACACTTTTCACTGGGAAAAATAAATAAAACAGACAAATGGATCTACACAAAGTAAAAATTAACTTTGGTAGACTTCACTGTGGAGGACAGTCCATAACAAGCTTATTTGCCCTTCCTCCCCCAGAGCCGGTCATCTTCTGAGTTAAGATTTTAAAAATACGCTTTAATTGAGATAATTATGTTGACATTTGTTTCTCATTCCACATCATCTTCAGCCAAGCTCTGAGCACTTACAATTCTCTGACTAATTGTTGGGAGCTTAGTCAGAAGCATCTGGAACACTGGTGGTGGAAGAATTTGTTGCAACACTTGCAGTAACTGCTGTGGCTGTCCACACACAGCAATTGCATTTGTCAGATGGTCCACACCCTTCTCATATTCACCTTGAGCTAGTAATTCTTCATCAAGTTGTATTTCTTCCAGAAAGAATTTCTGAGCGGCTTCAGCATCTTTAAGGTCAGGTAACTTGGAAAGCCCAGCTCTCTCCTTGGCAAGCTTCTGTTTCTTTCTTCGTTCTCGCAGCCGGTTCTTGAAGTTGGGGTCACTCTGTCTCTTGCCGTCGAAGTAAATGCAGTAACCGATGAAAAGGGCCCCGCACATGCCGGCGGCGATGGCGCTGTTCCGGCCCACCATCTTCTCTCCACCGAGGAGCCGGGTCGGCTGCGGCGGGGCCCGCAAAAGAGCCATTGAAGGTGACGCCTCGGAGCCGAGTGCATGGCACAGCTCAGATGCCCGCCCCGTTCTCCCCTTTAAACTCGAGAGGACTTCGGTGGGTAGTGCCACAATTCAAAATGACAGCGCTTTCCTCTTCTGCTCGACTTAAGACCTGATTCCACTGTATCGATTGAAAGAGAACCCCCGGGATCAACTAACACCACGAAGGGAGGCCTGACTCCCCAGGTGCATCACTGAGAAAAAGCCCCAGGACAGAAATTCTACTCCACAGGAATCTCGTACCCCTTTAACACCTCAAAAAGTTAGCAGAGTTCCATGCCTCAACAAGAGACCTGGCATGACTCCCCTGTTGAAACTGCGTAGGAACACTGAGATCCATGTCAGAACTGGAGAGGCACCCTGAGGTTAGCGATTCAACTCCAGATGCGACCCTAGGCATTTGCACTCACTCGAGAGGCAGCCCAAAGTCTACTCACACCTGAAAATGATTCCGGACATCCCAGAGACAATTTGAGAGGCTCCGTGAGGCACCTGTTGCAACTCGAGGAATTCAAAAGATTCCTGCCCCAACTCGAGAAACATTTTGTGGTTACCCCTTTCAATTCGAATTGAAGCCCGACTCCTCTGCAGTGACTCGATCAATCTCGAGCTTCCCCTCGTAACTTTCTTTCCTGATGCAACACGAGAGTCTTCCTGAATTCTTCGTCGTAACTGGAAAGGAGCCAGACTTCCCTCCTAAACTTGACAAAAGCCACGAGATGACCAAGGCAATGAAACATGAGGCCATGTTTTACCTGGAGCATCTGTAGAGCAATCTTGAGTTCTCTCTCAAGATTCGATAGGAGGCTTGTATCCACATTTACAACTCAGTGGGCTCCCAGAATACCCGTCTAAATCGAGAGAAGCTCCGAGTTTCTGTGCACACCTCTAGAAGAGTTCCGTATTCCCCAGCTCCTCATGATATGTATGTTCAATCCCTGTTTCAACTGATGAGGAATCTTTCCTTCTTCTCCCACCACAAGAGGAGGCCTCTGTCTCCTACTGAAACTCTCCTAAGGATCCTGCTGCAAGGATATAGGACTCTGAGTTCCTCCTTCAACCGAGGTAGGTCCTGATGTCCTTTTACAGGTCCAATGGAACACTAGTATCCCTTCACAACATGATGGGAGATCTGACACCCACGCTGAGACTATAGAAAATGCTTTTTTGAACCGCCAGAGCAGGAACCTGGGACTGACTCCTCTTTTACAACTCGATGAGAAAGCAGAATTCCATTCCTCAGATGGAGACGAGGCTGACTCCGCAGTAGAACCTACATAGTAACCCCGAGATCACTGTCACCACTGGAGATGAACACACAGTTGACTGACTCAAGGCTAGATGTGACCCTATTCCTCTGCCGTGCCTCGAGAGAAATCCCAAAGTTCCCCTTCCAACAGGAAAGGAGACCTGACATCCCTGGGGAACACAAGCGAGTTCCTGAGGTCCAAGTCACAACTCGAGAGAAACCCCAAGCTTCCCACCACAACGCGAGAAAAAACACAAGATTCTCCTCTCGATGCGAGATGAGGAACATTTCCGCTTCAGAGTCTCAGGAGAAATCCCACATTCCTGTTTGAAACTCGAACGGGTCCTTGACACACTTTATGCGACACAGAAAGTTCCCTGACATAGCCGTCCCCACTGGAGAGGAGCACCCAATATAAGGACTCAACTCTAGATGAGGCCCTATTCCTCTACGGCGCCTCGAAAGGAATCCCGAAGTTCCCCTTCCAACACGAGAGGAGACCTGATTTCCCTTGGACAACACGAACGTTTTCCTGAGGTCCCAATGGCTACTCGAGAGGAACCGCAAGCTTCCTGCTGCAATTCAAGTAAAACCACAAGATTTTCCCCTCAAGGCGAGATGAGAAATATTTCCGCTGCTGATTTTCAGGAGAAATCCCACATTCCCTCTGGAAACTCGAAAGGTGACTTACCATCCTTTATGCGATTCAAAACTACACCATCATACCTGGGCCCACTGAAGAGGAACACCCATTTGCCTGCCACAAGTGAAAAAGTGCCCCGTTTTCCTGTCCTCTTTTCCACATGAGAGTCGATTCCCCTGCTTTGTCTGCAATAGAATCCGGACTTTCCCGTCGCACATTATGAGGAGGCCGGTATCACCTTGAAATTCGGGAGGATCCTCGGGGTTTCAAAACACAATTAAAAAAGGAACCGATGTCCCCAACCGCTTGTGATATTGTCTGATTCCACTGCACCGATTCCAATCTATCCTCGAGTATCAACTCACAAGGCGAGTGGAGACCTGACTGCCCGAGCATTCTCGATACAATCTCCAGGTAGAGATTCAACTCGACTGTGGCCTAACACCCCTTTTACAACTAGAGAATAATGCGGAGTTTTATGTCAGAACCCAAGAGGAGGCCTGTCTCCCCTGGTGAATTTTGAGAGCAACCACGAGAACCCTGTTTCCACTGGAGAGGAATCATGAGTTGATGGACTCGAATCTAGATGCAGACCCGTTTCTCTGCAGTGACTCCAAAGGAATCCCTATGTTCCCCTTGCAAATGGAAAGGCTTTCTGTCTTCCCAGAGACAACATGGGAGGTTCCCTGATATTCCTGTGGTTACTCGAGAGGATGCAGCAACTTGAGAAAAATATCGAGATTCCTCCTTCAAACCAGAAGAGGCCCTTTTTTTTCCTGCATAGCCTAGACCCAAGTCCCGAGTTCCTTCTAAAAATTCGATATGCAGCTTGAATTCCTTGATGCAACTCAAGGGTCGCCCAGAGATAACCATCCCGATGAGAGAAGAACTCCAAATTTCCCACCACAATTTAAGAGGAGCCCGGTGATCACACCTCACATGATCATAATGGACCATTCTACTTTCAACTGAAGAGGAATCCCAACTTCCCCTAGCAACACTAGACGAGTCCTGTCACTTGTATTGACACTCGTGGGCAACCACATGGATTTTGCAACAAGGTACAAGGACTCCAAGTTCACACTCAACTACAGATGATTCCTGATGGGCTTAATCCAGCTCCAGTGGAATACGGAGTATCACCTCCCAACATGATCGTAGACATGAATCCCCCGCTGAGACTCTCGAAAAAGCCAAAATTTCCCGCTTGAGCAGACAGTAGGTCTGACATCCCTTTCACAACTTGGGGGGAAAGCAGAGTTCCATATTTTTATAATAGGTTCCAGTTTCATCCACCTCATTAGAACTGATTCAAATGCATTCTTTTTAATGGCTGAGTAATATTCCATTGTGTATATGTACCACAGCTTTCTTATCCATTCATCTGCAGATGGACATCTAGGTTGCTTCCATGTCCTGGCTATTATAAACAGTGCTGCAATGAACATTGGAGTACATGTGTCTCTTTCAATTCTGGTTTCCTCGGTGTGTATGCCCAGGAGTGGGATTGCTGGATCATATGACAGTTCTATTTCCAGGATTTTGAGGATTCTCCACACTGTTCTCCATTGTGGCTGTACTAGTTTCCATTTCCACCAACAGTGTAAGAGGGTTCCCTTCTCTCCACACCCTCTCCAGCATTTATTGCATGTAAACTTTTGGATAGCAGCCATTCTGACTGGTGTGAAATGGTGTTTCATTGTGGTTTGGAGAGTTCCATCTTCAACAAAGACTAGGCCTGACTTCCCAGTGGAACCGCCATAGCAACCCCAAGATCCCTGTGTCCACTGGAGAGGAACACTGAGTTTACTGACTCAAGTCTAAATGTGGCCCTCATGCCCAGCAGCACCTCGAAACGCATTCCGAGGTTCTAATTTCAACACGAATGGACACATGACTTCCCTGAGGCAACACTAGCGAGTCCCAGAGGTCCATGTCGTAACTCGAGAAGACCTCCAAGCTTCAAGCTGCAACTCAAGAAATACCATGAAATTCTCCCCTCCCCGCTACAGGACGCCCCTTTGCGCTGCAGCAGCTCAAAAGAAATCCCACATTCCCTTTTCAAACTCGAAAGAATACTCAACACCCTATACACAACTCCAGAAGTTCCCCGAGATACCCGGCCAAACTCGAGAGGAGCAGCGAGGTTCCTGCCACAGCTCAAGAAGATCCCCGTTTTCCACTCGTCATCTCGAGATGAGGATCGATTCCCTTGATTTGTCTGGGATGGAATCCCGATGTTCCTGTCAAATCTGAAGGGGAGGACGTTCTCCCCTTTAAACTCGAAAGGACCCCGGTGGGTCGTGCCACAAATCAAAATGACACCATTTCCCCTTCCGCTCGACTTAAGACCTGATTCCAATGTACTGATGCAAAGAGAACCCCCGGGATCAACTAACACCACGAAGGGAGGCCTGACTTCCCAGGTGCATCATTGAGAAAGAGCCCCAGGACAGAAATTCAGCTCAACAGGAATCTCGCACCCCTTTAACAACTCGAAAAGATATCGGAGTTCCATGCCTCAACAAGTGATCTGGCATGACTCCCCTGTTGAAACTTCATAATAACACTGAGATCCATGTCAGAACTGGAGAGGCACCCTGAGGTTAGCGCTTCCACTCCATATGAGACCCTAGGCCTTTGCACTCACTCGAGAGGCATCCCAACGTCAAATCACACCTCAAAAGGATTCCGGACTTCCCCGAGACCAGTTGAGAAGCTCCGTAAGGCACCTGTTGCAACTCGAGGAATCTGAAATATTCCTGCCCCAACTCGAGAAACACTTTGTTGTTAACCCTTTCAATTCAAATTGATGCCTAACTCCTCTGCAGTGACTCAAGCAATCTCAACATTTCCCTCGTAACTTACTTCCCTGATGCAACACAAGAGTCTCCCTGAATTCCCAGTCGTTACTCAAAAGGAGCCACACTTCTCTCCTCAACTCGACAAAAGCCACGAGATGCCCAAGGCAACGAAACTTGAGGCCATTTATTTCCTGCAGCATCTGGAGAGCAATCCCGTAGTCTCTCTCAAGATTCGATAGGAGGCATGAATCCATATTTACAACTCAAGGGGCTCCCAGAATACCCGTCTTCAACAGAGAGAAGGCCCGTGTTTCTGTGCACACCTCTAGAAGAGTTCCATATTCCCCACCTCCTCACGATTTGTGCGTTCAATCCCTGCTTCAACTGATGAGGAATCCTTCCTTCTTCTCCCACCACAAGAGGAGGCCTCTGTCTCCTATTGAAACTCGAGTGCTTTCCAGAGGATCCTGCTGAAAGGATAAAGGACTCTGCATTCCTCCTCGAAACGAAGTATTTCCTGATGTCCTTTCACAGCTCCAATGGAACACCGAGGATCCCTTCACAACATGAAGGGAGACCTGACACCCATGCTGAGACTATAGAAAATGCCCTATTGAACTGCCAGAGCAGGAACCGAGGACTGACTCCTCTTTTACAACTCGATGAGAAAGCAGAATTCCGTACCTCAAATTGAGACGAGGCTGACTCCCCAGTAGAACCTACATAGTAACCCCGAGATCCCTTTCGCCACTGGAGAGGAACACACAGTTGACCGACTCAAGGCTAGATGTGGCCCTATTCCGCTGCCATGCCTCGAGAGGAATCCCGACGTTCCCCTTTCAACACGAGAGGAGACCTGACTTCCCTGGGACAACAGGAGCGAGTTCCTCATGTCCCAATCGCTAATAGAGAGGGTCCACAAGCTTCCTGCTGCAATTCGAGAAAAACAACAAAATTCTCCCCTCAAGGCGAGATGAGGAACTTTTCCGCTGAAGTTTCTCAGGAGAAATCCCACATTCCCTCTGGAAGCTTGAAAGGTTACTTACGATCCTTTATGAGACTCAAAACTACACCATATTTCCCGGCCCCAGTTGAGAGGAACACACAGTTGCCTGCCACAACTGACAAAGTGCCCCGTTTCCCAGTCCTCTTTTCCAGATGAGAGTTGATTCCACTGCTTTGTCTGCAATAGAATCCGGACTTTCCCGTCGCACATTATGAGGAGGCTGGTATCACCTTGAAACTCGGGAGGATCCCCGGGGTTTCAAATCACAATTCAAAAAGGTACTGATGAACCCCACCACTTGTGATATTGTCTGATTCCACTGCCCCGATTCCAATCTATCCTCGGGTATGAACTCACAAGGCGAGTGGAGACCTGACTGCCTGAGCATTCTCGATACAATCTCCAGGTAGAGATTCAACTCGACTGTGGCCTAACACCCCTTTTACAACTAGAGAATAATGCGGAGTTTTATGTCAGAACCTGAGACGAGGCCTGACTCCCCAGGTGAATTTTGAGAGCAACTACGAGAATCCTGTTTCCACTGGAGAGGAATCATGAGTTGACGGACTCAAATCTAGATGCAGACCTGTTTCTCTGCAGTGACTCCAAAGGAATTCCGAGGTTCCCCTTGCAAATGGAAAGGCTTTCTGTCTTCCCAGAGACAACACGGAAGGCTCCCTGATATTACCGACGTTACTCGAGAGGATGCAGCAACTCGAGAAAAACATCGAGATTCCTCCTTCAAAGCCAGAAGAGGCCCTTTTTTTCCAGCAGCGCCTAGACCCAAGTCCCGAGTTCCTTCTAAAAATTCAATATGCGGCTTAAATTCCTTGATGCAACTCAAGGGTCGCCCAGAGATGCCTGTCCCAATGAGAGAAGAACTCCGAATTTCCCACCAAAATTTAAGAGGAGCCCCGTGATCACACCTCACCTGATCATAATGGACCATTCTACTTTCAACTGAAGAGGAATCCCGACTTCCCCTAGCAAGACTAGACGAGTCCTGTCACTTATATTGACACTTGCGGGCAACTGCGTGAATTCTGCAACAAGGTCGAAGGAATCCGAAATCACACTTAACTATAGATGAGTCATATCTGAATGGTCTAGTGGTTTTCCCTACTTTCTTCAATTTAAGTCTGAATTTGGCAATAAGGAGTTCATGATCTGAGCCACAGTCAGCTCCTGGTCTTGTTTTTGCTAACTGTATACAGCTTCTCCATCTTTGGCTGCAAAGAATATAATCAATCTGATTTCGGTGTTGACCATTTTGTGATGTCCATGTGTACAGTCTTCTCTTGTGTTGTTGGAAGAGGGTGTTTGCTATGACCAGTGCGTTCTCTTGACAAAACGCTATTTGCCTTTGCCCTGCTTCATTCTGTGCTCCAAGGCCAAATTTGCCTGTTACTCCAGGTGTTTCTTGACTTCCTACTTTTGCATTCCAGTCCCCTATAATGAAAAGGATATCTTTTTTTGGGTGTTAGTTCTAAAAGTTCTTGTAGGTCTTCATAGAACCGTCCCACTTCAGATTCTTCAGCGTTTGAGGTAGGGGCATAGGCCTGGATTACTGTAATATTGAATGGTTTGCCTTGGAAATGAACAGAAATCATTCTGTCGTTTTTAAGATTGCATCCAAGGACTGCATTTCGGACTCTTTTTTTGACCATGATGGCTACTCCATTTCTTCTAAGGGATTCCTGCCCACAGTAGTAGATATAATGGTTATCTGAGTTAAATTCACCCATTCCAGTCCATTTTAGTTCACTGATTCCTAGAATGCCTATGTTCACTCTTGCCATCTCCTGTTTGACCACTTCCAATTTCCTTGATTCATGGACCTAAGATTCCAGGTTCCTATGCAATATTGCTCTTTACAGCACAGGACTTTGCTTCTATCACCAGTCACATCTACTTTTGCTCCATCCCTTCATTTCTTCTACAGTTATTTCTCCACTGATCTCCAGTAGCATACTGGGCACCTACCGACCTGGGGAATCCCTCATTCCGTATCCGATTATTTTGCCCTTTGATACTGTTATGGGGTTCTCAAGGATAGTATACTGAAGTGGTTTGCCATTCCCTTCTCCAGTGGACCACATTCGGCTGTGGTCCATGTGATCAGATCGACTAGTTTCCTGTGATTATGATTTTAATGTGTCTGCCCTCTGACGCCCCCTCACAATACCTACCGTCGTATTTGGGTTTCTCTTACCTTGGGCTTGGGATATCTCTTCACAGCTGCTACAAGAAAGCGCAGCCACTGCACCTTACCTTGGATGAGGGGTATCTCCTCAAGGCCACCCCACCTGACCTTGAACTTGGAGTAGCTCCTCTTGGCCTTCCTGCGCCCGTGCAGCCACCGCCTATTGGACGTAGGGTAGCTCCTCTCGGCCTCCGGCCCTGGCTTCAGGTGTGGGGTAGCTACTCACGGCCCCGCCTCTTTGCATGGTTGGTTGTGCCGGGGCCGGCGTCTCTCACGTCTGCGCCGCCTCAAATCCCTTGTGATTATACAGTGGAAGTGAGAAATAGATTTAAGGGACTAGATCTGATAGATAGATTGCCTGATGAACTCTGGACGGAGGTTCGTGACATTGTACAGGAGACAGGGACCAAGACCATCCCCATGGAAAAGAAATGCAAAAAAGCAAAATGGCTGTTGGAGGAGGCCTTACAAATAGCTGTGAAAAGAAGAGAAGCGAAAAGCAAAGGAGAAAAGGAAAGATATAAGCATCTGAATGCAGAGTTCCAAAGAATAGCAAGGAGAGAAAAGAAAGCCTTCCTCAGGGATCAATGCAAAGAAACAGAGAAAAACAACAGAATAGGAAAAACAAGCGATCTCTTCAAGAAAATTAGAGATTCCAAGGGAACATTTCATGCAAAGATGGGCTCGATTAAGGACAGAAATGGTATGGACCTAACAGAAGCAAAAGATATTAAGAAGAGGTGGCAAGAATACAAAGAAGAACTGTACAAAAAATATCTTCACGACCAAGATAGTCACGATAACGTGATCACTGACCTAGAGCCAGACATCTTGGAATGTGAAGTCAAGTGGGCCTTAGAAAGCATCACTACGAACAAAGCTGGTGGAGGTGATGTAATTCCAGTTGAGCTATTTCAAAACTTGAAAGATGATGCTGTGAAAGTGCTGCACTCAATATGCCAGCAAATTTGGAAAACTCAGCAGTGGCCACAGGACTGGAAAAGGTCAGTCTTCATTCCAATCCCAAAGAAAGACAATGCCAAAGAATGCTCAAAATACCGCACAATTGCACTCACCTCACACGCTAGTAAAGTCATGCTCAAAATTCTCCAAGCCAGGCTTCAGCAATATGTGAACCGTGAACTCCCAGATGTTCAAGCACGTTTTAGAAAAGGCAGAGGCACCAGAGATCAAATTGCCAACATCCGCTGGATCATGGTGAAAACAAGAGAGTTCCAGAAAAACATCTATTTCTGCTTCATTGACTATGCCAAAGCCTTTGACTGTGTGGATCAAAATAAACTGTGGAAAATTCTGAAAGAGATGGGAATCCCAGACCACCTGACCTGCCTCTTGAGAAACCTGTATGCAGGTCAGGAAGCAACAGTTAGAACTGTGCATGGAACAACAGACTGGTTCAAAATAGGAAAAGGAGTACGTCAAGGCTGTATATTGTCACCTTGTTTATTTAACTTATATGCAGAGTATATCATGAGGATCGCTGGGCTGGAAGAAGCACAAGCTGGAATCAAGATTGCTGGGAGAAATATCAATAACCTCAGATATGCAGACGACACTACCCTTATGGCAAAAAGTGAAGAGGAACTCAAAAGCCTCTTGATGAAAGTGAAAGAGGAGAGTGGAGAGTGAAAAGTTGGCTTGAAGCTCAACATTCAGAAAACAAAGATAATGTCATCTGTTCCCATCACTTCACGGGAAATAGATGGAAAAACAGTGGAAACAGTGTCAAACTTTATTTTTTCGGGCTTCAAAATCAGTGCGAATGCTGATTGCAACCATGAAATTAAAAGCCGCTTACTCTTTGGAAGGAAAGTTGTGACCAACCTTGATAGTATATTAAAAAGCAGAGACATTACTTTTCCAACAAGGGTCCATCTAGTCAAGGCTATGGCTTTTCCCGTCGCCATGTATGGATGTGAGAGTTGGACTGTAAAGAAAGCTGATCGTCGAAGAATTGATGCTTTTGAACTGTGGTGTTGGAGAAGACACTTGAGAGTCCCTTGAGAGTCCCTTGGACAGAAAGGAGATCCAACCAGTCCATTCTAAAGGAGATCAATCCTAGGTGTTCATTGGAAGGACTGATGCTAAAGCTGAAACAGCAATACTTTGGCCCCCTCATGCGTCGGGTTGGCTCACTGGAAAAGACTCTGATGCTGTGAGGGATTGGGGGCGGGAAGAGAAGGGGAAGACAGAGAATGAGATGGCTGGATGGCATCACCGACTCTGTGGACATGAGTTTGAGTGAACTCCGCCTGTTGGTGATGGACAGGGAGGCATGGCGTGCTATGATTCATGGGGTCACGGAGATTCAGACATGACTGAGCGACTTAACTGAACTGAACTGATAGATGAGTCGTGGCATACAGAGTATCACATCCCAACGTGATCATAGGCATGAATCCCCCGCTGATCCTCTCGAAAAGGCCAAAATTTCCTGCTTGGGCAGTCAGCAGGCCTGACATTCGTTTTACAACTCAGGTGGAAAGCAGAATTCCATCTTCAACAAAGATTACGCCTGACTTCCCAGTGGAACCTCCATAGCAACTCCAAGATCCCTGTGGCCACTGGAGAGGAGCACTGAGTTTACTGACTCAAGTCTAAATGCGGACCTCATGCCCAGGAACCCCTCGAAACGCATTCCGAGGTACTACTTTCAACTCGAATGGAGACCTGACTTCCCTGAGGCAATACTAGCGAGTCTCAGAGGTCCACGTCATAACTCAAGAAGACCTCCAACCTTCAAGGCGCATCTCGAGAAAAACCATGAAATTCTCCCCTCCACGCTACAGGACGCCCCTTTCTGTTACAGCGGCTCAAAAGAAATCCCACATTCCCTCTTCAAACTCGAAAGAATACTCGGCACCCTATACACAACTCCAGAAGTTCCCCGAGATACCCAGCAAAACTCGTGAGGAGGAGCGAGATTCCTGCCACAGCTCAAGAAGAACCCCGTTTTCCACTCTTCATCTCAAGATGAGGATCCATTCCATTGATTCGTCTGGGATGGAATCCCCATGTTCCCGTCCAATCTGAAGGGGAGGACTTTCTCCCCTTTAAACTCGAGCGGACCCCGGTGGGTCGTGCACATTTCAAATTGACACCGATTTCCCTTTCCGCCCGACTAAAGACCTGATTCCACTGCACCGATTCAAATAGAAACCCAGGGATCAAGTAAAACCACGAAGGGAGGCCTGAATTCCCAGTTGCATCATTGAGAAAAAGCCCCAGGACAGAAATTCAACTCGACAGGAATCTCACACCCTTTTATCACCTCGAAAAGATAGCAGAGTTCCATGCCTCAACAAGAGACCTGGCATGACTCCCCTGTTGAAACTTCATAGGAACACTGAGATCCATGTCAGAACTGGAGAGGCACCCTGAGGTTAGCGATTCAACTCCAGATGAGACCCTAGGCATTTTCACTCACTCAAGAGGCATCCCAAAGTCTACACACACCTCAAAATTATTCCGGACTTCCCAGAGACAACTTGAGAATCGCCGTGAGGCACCTGTTGAAACTCGAAGAATCCGAAAGATTCCTGCCCCAAGTCGAGAAACACTTTGCGGTTACCCCTTTCAATGCAAATTGAAGCCCGACTTCTCTGCAGTGACTTGAGCAATCTCGAGCTTCCCCTAGTAACTTACTAGACTCCCTGAATTCCCCATTGTAACTCGAAAGGAGCCCGAATTCCCTCCACAACTCGCCAAAAGCCACGAGATGCCCAAGGCAACGAAACAACAGGTTATTTTTTTTCCTCCAGCGCCTGAAGAGCAAACCCGAGTTCACTCTCAAGATTCTATAGAGGCTAGAATCCATATTTGCAACTCAAGGGCTCCCAGAAAACCCTTCTTCAATCGAGACAAGCCCCGAGTTTCTGTGCACACCTCTAGAAGAGCTCTGTATTCCCCAACTCATCACGAAATGTGCTTTCAATCCCTGCTTCAACTCAGGAGGAATCCTTCCTTCTTCTCCCACCACAAGAGGAGGGCTCTGTCTCCTGTTGAAATTCGTGTGCTCTCCCGTGTATCCTGTTGCAAGGATAAAGGACTCTGAGTTCCTCCTCCAACCGAGGTAGGTCCTGATGTCCTTGCACAGCTCCAATGGAACACTGAGTATCCCTTCACAACATGATGGGAGACCTGAAACCCATGCTGAGACTATAGAAAATGCCCTTTTGAACCGCCAGAGCAGGAACAGAGGACTGACTCCTCTTTTACAACTTGATAAGAAAGCAGAATTCCGTACCTCAATCGGGACGAGGCTGACTCCCCAGTAGAACCTAATAGCAACCCCGAGATCCCTGTTGCCACTGGTGATTAACACACAGTTGACAGAATCAAGGCTAGATGTGGCCCTATTCCTCTGCCGCGCCTCGAGAGGAGTCCCAAAATTCCTCCTCTAACAGCAAAGGAGACCTGACATCCCTGGGGCAACACGAGCGAGTTCCTGAGGTCCAAGTCACATCTCAAGAGAAACCCCAAGCTTCCCGCCGCAATGCGAGAAAAACCACAAGATTCTCCCCTCGATGTGAGATGAGGAATTTTTCCGCTGCAGAGTCTTAAGAGAAACCCCACATTCCTGCGTGAAACTCGATCGGGTACTTGACACCCTTTATGCGACTCAAAAAGTTCCCCGATATAGCCATCCCCACTGGAGAGGAGCACCCAACATAAGGACTCAAATCTAGATGAGGCCCTATTCCTCTGCCACACCTCGAGAGGAATCCTGACGTTTCCTTTCCAACACAAGAGGACACCTGACTTCCCTGGGACAACACGAGCCAATTTCTGAGGTCCGAATCGCTACTCAAGAGGGACCTCAAGCTTCCTGCTGTAATTTGAGAAAAACCACAAGGTATTCCCCTCAAGGCGAGATGAGGGACATTACCGATGCATATTCTCAAGAGAAATGCCAATTTCCCTCTGGAAGCTCGAAAGTTTACTTACCATCCTTTATGCTACTCAAAACTTCACCACTATATCCAGCCCCACTCGAGAGGAACACCCAGTTTCCTGCCACAACTGACAAAGTGCCCCTTTTCCCAGTCCTCTTTTCCAGATGAGAGTCTATTCCCCTGCTTTGTCTGCAATGGAATCTAGACTTTCCCGTCGCACATTATGAGGAGGCCGGTATCACCTTGAAACTTGGGAGGATCCCCGGGCGTTCAAAACACAATTCAAAAAGGTACAGGTGTCCCAAACCACTCGTGATATTGTCTGATTCCATTGCACCGATTCTAATCTATCCTCGAGTATCAACTCACAAGGCGAGTGGAGACCTGCCTGCCCGAGCATTCTCGATACAATCTTCAGGTAGAAATTCAACTCGACTGTGGCCTATCACTCCTTTTAAAACTAGAGAATAATATGAAGTTCCGCGTCTGAACACGAGTCGAGGCCTGACCCATAGGTGAATTTTGAGAGCAACCATGAGAACCCTGTTTCCACTGGAGAGGAATCATGAGTTGACGGTCTCGAATCTAGATGCAGACCTGTTTCTCTGCAGCGACTCCAAAAGAATCCTGAGGTTCCCCTTGAAAATGGAAAGGCTTTTTGTCTTCCCAGAGACAACATGGGAGACTCCCTGATATTCCTGTTTTTACTCGAGAAAACGCAGCAACTAAAGAACATCGAGATTCCTCCTTCAAAGCAAGAAGAGGTCCATGTTTTCCTGCATCGCCTAGACAGAAGACCCGAGTTCCTTCTCAAAACTCATTATGCGGATTGAATTCCTTGATGCAACTCAAGGGTCGCCCAGAGATACCCATCCTGATGAGGGAAAACTCCGAACTTCCCGCCAAATTTTAAGAGGAGCCCCGTGATCACACCTCACCTGATCATAATTTGGCCATTCCACTTTCAACTGAAGAGGAATCTCAACTTCCCCTAGCAACACGAGACGAGTCCTGTCATTTCTGTTGACACTCGCGGGAAACCCCGTGGATTCTGCAGCAAGGACTCTGAGTTCACACTCAACTAGAGATGAGTCGTGTTGCGCTTAACCCAACTCCAGTGGAATACGGAGTATCACCTCCCAAAATGTTGGTAGGCATGAATCCCCCGCTGAGCCTCTCGAAAAGGCCGAAATTTCCCGCTTGAGCACTTAGCAGGACTGACATCCATTTTACAGCTCGGGGAGAAAGCAGAGTTCCATCTTCAACAAGACTAGGCCTGACTACCCAGTGGAACCTCCGTAGCAACCCCAAGATCCCTGTGGCCACTGGAGAGGAACACTGAGCTTACTGACTCAAGTCTAAATGCGGCCCTCATGCCTTGCAGCGCCTCTAAAGGAATCCCGAGGTTCTACTTTCAACAGCAATGGAGACCTGACTTCACTGAGGCAACACTAGCGAGCCCCAGAGGTTCAGGTCGTAACTCGAGAAGACCTCCAACCTTCAAGCCGCATCTCGAGAAAAACCATGAAATTCTCCCCCACAGAACGCCCCTTTGCGCTGCAGCAGCTCAAAAGAAATCCCACATTCCCTCTTCAAACTTGAAAGAATACTCGGCACCCTATACGCAACTCCAGAAGTTCCCCGAATTACCCGGCCAAATTCAAAAGGAGAAGCGAGGTTCCTGCCACAGCTCAAGAAGAGCCCCAATTTCCACTCGTCATCTCAAGATGAGGATCGATTCCCTTGATTCGTCTGGGATGGAATCCCCATGTTCCCTTCGAATCTGAAGTGGAGGACCTTCTCCCCTTTGAACTCTAGAGGACCCCGGTGGGTCGTGCCACAATTCAAAATGACACCAATTTCCGCTTCTGCTTGACTTAAGACCAGATTCCACTGTACCAATTCAGAGCGAACATCTGGTATCAACTAACACCACGAAGGGAGGCCTGACTTCCCAGGTGCATCATTGAGAAAAAGCCTCAGGACAGAAATTCAACTCGACAGGAATCTCGCACCCCTTTAGCAACTTGAAAATATGGCGGAGTTCCATGCCTCAACAAGAGACGTGGCATGACTTCCTTGTTGAAACTTCATAGGAACACTGAGATCGATGTCAAATCTCGAGAGGCACCCTGAGGTTAGCGCTTCCACTCCAGATGAGATCCTAGGCCTTTGCACTCACTTGAGAGGCATCCCAAAGGATACCCACACTTCAAAAGGATTCCAGACTTCCCAGAGACCACTTGAGAGGCTCCGTGAGGCACCTGTTGCAACTCGAGGAACCCGAAATATTCCTGCCCCAACTCGAGAAACACTATGTGGTATCCCCTTCAATGCGAATTGAAGCCCGACTCCTCTGCAGTGACTCTAGCAATCTCGAGCTTTCCTTCGTAACTTACTTGCCTGACGCAACACAAGTTTCCCTGAGCTTCCCATCGTAACTCGAAAGGAAAGCCAAAGTTCCCTCTGCAACTCGCCAAAAGCCACGAGATGCCCAAGGCAACGAACCAAGAGGCCATTTTTTTTCCTGAAGCACCTGAAGAGCATTCCCGAGTTCAAGCTCAAGATTCAATAGGAGGCTAGAATCCATATTTACTACTCAAGGGGCTTCCACAATACCCGTCTTCAATGGAGAGAAGCCCCGAGTTTTTGTGCACACCTCCAGATGAGCTCCGTATTCCCCACCTCCTCACGAAATGTGCTTTCAATCCCTGCTTCAACTCATGAGGAATCCTTCCTTCTTCTCCCACCACAAGAGGAAGCCTCTGTCTCCCATTGAAACTCGAGTGCTCTACCGTGTATCCTGCTGAAAGGATAAAGGACTCTGAGTTCCTCCTCCATCCTAGGTAGGTCCTGATGTCCTTGCACAGCTCTATGGAAAACCGAGTATCCCTTCTCAATATGATGGGAGACCTGACAACCATGCTGAGAGTATAGAAAATGCCCTATTGAACCGCCAGAACAGGAACCGAGGACTGACTCCTATTTTACAACTCGATAAGAAAACAGAATCCCGTACCTCAAATCGGGACGAGGTTGACTCCCCAGTAGAACCTACATAGTAACCCCCAGATCTCTGTTGCCGCTGGAGAGGAATACCAAAATTCCCCTTCCAACAGAAAAGGAGACCTGATATCGCTGGGGCAACAGGAGCGAGTTCCTGAGGTCCAATTCGCAACTCGAGAGAAACCCCAAGCTTCCCGTCACAACGCGAATAAAACCACAAGATTCTCCCTTCAATGCGAGATGAGGAACTTTTCCGCTGCAGAGTCTCAAGAGAAATCCCACATTTCCACTTGAAACTGGAACGGGTACTTGACATCCTTTATGCGACTCAAAAAAGTTATGTGATATAGCCGTCCCCACTGGGAGGAGCACCCAGTACATGGACTCAACTCTGCTGCTGCTGCTGCTGCATCACTTCAGTCATGCCCAACTCTGTGTGACCCCATAGACAGAAGCCCACCAGGGTCCCCCGTCCCTGGAATTCTCCAGGCAAGAACACTGGAGTGGGTTGCCATTTCCTTCTCCAATGTGTGAAAATGAAGTCGCTCAGTCGTGTCCTACCCTTAGCGAACCCACGGACTGCAGCCTACCAGGCTCCTCCATCCATGGGATTTTCTAGGCAAGAGTACTGGAGTGCCTTGCCACTAGATGAGGCCTTATTCCTCTTCCTCATCTTGAGAGGAATCCCGAGGTTCCCCCTCCAACACGAGAGGAGACCTGACTTCCCTGGGACAACACGAGCAAGATCCTGAAGCCCCAATCGCTACTCGAGAGGGACCCCAAGCTTCCTGCTGCAATTCGAGAAAAACCACAAGATTCTCCCCTCAACGTGAGATGAGGAACATTTCCACTACAGATTCTCAAGGGAATCCACACATTCCCTCTGGAAACTTGAAGGATTACTTAACATCCTTTATGCGACTCAAAACCACGCCACCATAACCGGCCCCACTCGAGAGGAACACCCAGTTTCCTGCCACAACTGACAAATTGCCCCGTTTCCGGTCCTCTTTTATAGATGAGAGTCGATTCCCTTGCTTTGTGTGCAAAGGAATCTGGACTTTCCCGTTGCACATTATGAGGAGGCTGGTATCACCTTGAAACTCTGGAGGATCCCTGGGGTTTCAAAGCACAATTCTAAAAGGTACCGATGTCCCCAAGCACTCGTGATATTGTCTGATTCCACTGCACCGATTCCAATCTATCCTCATCCTCGAGTATCAACTCACAAGACGAGTGGAGACCTGACTCGCCGAGCATTTTCGTACAATCTCCAGGTACAAATTCAATTCGACTGTGGCCTAAGACCCCTTTTACAACTAGAGAATAATGCGCAGTTCCATGTCAGAACACGAGACGAGGCCTGATCCCCAGGTGAATTATGAGAGCAACCAAGAGAACACTGTTTCCACTGGAGAGGAATCATGAGTTGATGGACTCGAATCTAGATGCAGGCCTGTTTCTCTGCAGTGACTCCAAAGGAATCCCGAGGTTCCCTTGGAAATGGAAAGGCTTTCTGTCTTCCCAGAGACAACACGGGAGGCTCCCTGATATTCCTTTCCTTATTCGAGCGGACGCAGGAACTCGAGAAAAACATCGAGATTCCCCCTTCAAATAAGAAGAGGCCCTTTTTTTCCCTGCATCACCTAGACAGAAGTCCCGAGTTTCTTCTCAAAATTCGATATGCGGCTTGAATTCCTTGATGCAACTCAAGGGTCGCCCAGAGATACCTGTCCCGATGAGAGAAGAACTCCGTATTTCCCACCACAATTTAAGAGGAGCCCGGTGATCACACCTCACCTGAACATAATGGGCCATTCCACTTTCAACTGAAGAGGAAACTCAACTTCCCATAGCAACACTAGACGAATCCTGTCACTTATATTGACACTCACGGGCAACCCCGTGGATTCTGTAGTAATGTCCAAGGACTCCGAGTTCACACTCAACTAGAGATGATTCGTGTTGTGCTTAACCCAGCTCCAGTGAAATACGGAGTATCACCTCCCAACATGATTGTAGGCATGAATTTCCCTATGAGCCTCTTGAGAAAGCTGTAAATTCCCGCTTGAGCAGACAGCAGGCCTGACATCCCTCTTACAACTCGTGGTAAGCAGAGTTCCATCTTCAACAAAGACTATACCTTATTTCCCAGTGCAACCTCCATAGCAAGCCCACGATCCCTGTGGCCACGGGAGGGTAACACTGTGTTTACTGACTCAAGTCTAAATGTGGCCTTCATGCCCTGCAGGGTCTCGAAAGGAATCCCGAGTTTCTACTTTCAACACGAAAGGAGACCTGACTTCCCTGAGGCAACACTTGTGAGTCTCAGAAGTCCAAGTCTTAACTTGAGAAGACCTCCAGGCTTCAAGCTGCAACTCGAGAAAAACCATGAAATTCTCTACTCCACGCTACAGGACACCCTTTTCGCTGCAGCGGCTCAAAAGAAATCCCACATTTCCTCTTTAAACTCGAAAGAATACTCGGCACCCTATACACAACTCCAGAATTACCCCAAAAAATCAGGTCAAACTCGAGAGGAGCAACGAAGATCCTGCCACAGCTCAAGGATAGCCCTGTTTTCCATTCGTCATCTCAAGATGAGGATCCATTCTCTTGATTCTTCTCAGATGGAATCCCGATGTTCCCGTCGAATCTGAAGGGGAGGACGTTCTCCCCTTTAAACTCCAGAGGACCCCGGTGGGTCGTGCCACAATTCCAACTGACACCGATTTCCCCTTCTGCTCGACTTAAGATCTGATTCCACTGTACCAATTCAAATAGAACCCCTGGGATCAACTAACACCAAGAACGTAGGCCTGATTTCCCAGGTGCATCATTGAGAAAAAGCCCTAGGACAGAAATTCAACTCGACGGGAATCTCACACCCTTTGAACAACTCTAAAAGATAGCGGAGTTCCATGCCTCAACAAGAGACGTGGCATGACTCCCCTGTTGAAACTTCATAGGAACACTGAGATTGATGTCAGAAGTGGAGAGGCACCCTGAGGTTAGCGCTTCAACTCCAGATGAGACCCTAGGCTTTTGCATTCATTCGAGAGGCATCCCAAAGGCTACTCTCACCTCAAAAGGATTCCGGACTTCTCAGCGACCACTTGAGAGGTTCCGTGATGCACCTGTTGAAACTCGAGGAATCTGAAACATCCTGCCCCAACTCGAGAAACACTTTGGGGTTACCCCTTTCAATGCGAATTGAAGCCCGACTCCTCTGCAGTGACTAGAGTAATCTCGAACTTACCTTCATAACTTACTTCCCTGACGCATCACGAGAGTCTCCCTGAGTTCCCCATCATAACTTGAAAGGAAAGCCAAAGTTTCCTCCGCAACTCACCAAAAGCCAAGAGATTCCCAAGGCAATGAAACAAGAGGTCATTGATTTTTTCCTGCAGCACCTGGAGAGCAATCCCGAGTTCACATTCAAGATTCGATAGGAGGCTAGAATCCATATTTACAACTCAAGGGGCTCCCAGAATACCGGTTTTCAATTGAGAGAAGTCCTGAGTTACTGTGCACACCTCTAGAAGAGCTCCGTATCCCCAACTCCCCACGAAATGTGCTTTCAATCCCTGCTTCAACTCAAGAGGAATCCTTCCTTCTTCTCCCACTACAAGAGGAGGCCTCTGTCTCCTATTGAAATTCAAGTGCTCTCCCGTGTATCCTGCTAAAAGGATAAAGAACTCTGAGTTTCTCCTCCAACCGAGGTAGGTCCTGATGTCCTTGCACAGCCTCAATGGAACACTGAGTATCCCTTCACAACATGATGGGTGACCTGAAACCCATGCTGAGACTATAGAAAATGTCCTATTGAACCGCCAGAGCAGGAATCAAGGACTGACTCCTCTTTTACAACTCGATAAAAAAGCAGAATTCCGTACCTCAAATCTGGACGAGGCTGACTCCCCAGTAGAATCTACATATTAACCTCGAGATCCCTGTCGCCACTGGAGAGGAACACAGAGTTGATTGACTTGAGGCTAGATGTGGCCGTATTCCTCTGTCACGCCTCGAGAGAAATCCCAAAGTTCCCCTACCAGCAGGAAAGGAGACCTGACATTCCTGGGGCAACACGAGAGAGTTCCTGAGGTCCAAGTCGCAACTCGAGAGAAACCCCAAGATTCCTGCCACAACGCGAGAAAAACCACAAGATTCTCTCCTTGATGTGAGATGAGGAAATTTTCTGCTGCAGAGTCAGAAGAGAAATCAGACATTCCCGCCTGAAACTTGATCGGGTACTTGACACCGTTTATGCAACTCAAAAGTTTCCCGATATAGCCATCCCCACTGGAGTGGATCATCCAATAAAAAGACTCAACTCTAGATGAGGCCCTATTCCTCTGCCACACCTCGAGAGGAATCCTGACATTCCCCTTCCAACACGAGAGGACACCTGACTTCTCTGGGACAACACGAGCTAATTCCTGAGGTCCCAATCGCTACTCAAGAGGGACTCCAAGCTTCCTGCAGCAATTCGAGAAAAACCACAAGATATTCCCCTCAAGGCGAGATGAGGAATATTACCGATGCCTATTCTCAAGAGAAATTCCACATTCCATCTGGAAACACGAAAGGTTACTTACCACCCTTTATGCGACTCAAAACTACACCGTCATACCCGTCTGCACTCGAGAGGAACACCCAGTTTCCTGCCACAACTGACAAAGTGCCCCATTCTCCAGTCCTCTTTTCCAGATGAGAGTCGATTCCCCTTCTTTGTCTGCAATGGAATCCGGAATTTCCCATCGCACATTTTGAGGAGGCCGGTATCACCTTGAAACTTCGGAGGATCCCCGGGGTTTCAAAACACAATTCAAAAAGGTACCAATGTCCCCAACCACTCATGATATTGTCTGATTCCACTGCACCGATTCCAATCTATCCTAGAGTATTAATTCACCATGCGAGTGGATTCCTGACTGCCCGAGCATTCTCGATGCAATCTCCCAGTAGAAATTCAACTTGACTGTGGCCTAACACCCCTTTTACAGCCTGAGAATAATGCACAGTTCCATGTCTGAAGACGAGACGAGGCCTGACTCCCCAGGTGAATTTTGAGAGCAATCACGAGAACCCTGTTTCCACTGGAGAGGAATCATGAGTTGATGGACTTGAATCTAGATGCAGACCTATTTCTCTGTAGTGACTCCAAAGGAATCCCGAGGTTCCCCTTGCAAATAGAAAGGCTTTCTCTCTTCCCAGAGACAACACGGAAGGCTCCATGATATTCCCGTCGTTACTGTAGAGGACGCAACAACTGGAGAAAGACATCGAAATTCCTCCTTCAAAGCAAGAAAAGGCCCTTTTGTTCCTGCATCGCCTAGACAGAAGTCCCAAGTTCCTTCTCAAAATTCAATATGAGGCTTGAATTCCTTAATTCAACTCAAGTGTCGCTCAGAAATACCCGACCTGATGAGAGAAGAACTCCGAATGCCCACCACAATTTAAGAGGAGACCCGTGATCACACCTCACCTGATCAAAATGGGCCATTTCACTTTCAACTGAAGAGGAATCCCAACTTCCCGTAGCAACACTAGACGAGTCCTGTCACTTCTACTGACACTCGCGGGCATCCCCGTGGATTCTGCAGCTAGGTCCAAGGACACCGAATTCACACTCAACTACAGATGAGCCGTGTTGCACTTCTCTCATCTCCAGTGGAATACGGAGTATCACCTCCCAAAATGATCGTAGGCATGAATCCCCCGCTGAGATTCTCGAGAAAGCCGTAATTCCCCGCTTGAGCAGTCAGTAGAACTGACATCCCTTTTACAACTCAGGGGGTAAGCCGAGTTCCATCTTCAACAAAGACTAGGCCTTATTTCCCAGTGGAATCTCCATAGCAACCCCAAGATCCCTGTGGCCACTGGAGAGGAACACTGAGTTTACCGACTCAAGTCTAAATGCGGCCCTCATGCCCTGCAGCGCCTCAAAAGGAATCCCGAGTTTCTACTTTCAACACCAAAGGAGACCTGACTTCCCTGAGGCAACACTAGCGAGACCCAGGTGTCCACGTCGTAACTCGAGAAGACCTCCAAGCTTCAAGCCGCAACTCGAGAAAAACCATGAAATTCTCTACTCCACGCTACAGGACTCCCCTTTCCGCTACAGCGGCTCAAAAGAAATCCTACATTCCCTCTTCAAACTCGAAAGAATACTTGGCACACTATACACAACTCAAGAAGATCCCCGAGATACCCGGCCAAACTCGAGAGGAGAAGCGAGGTTCCTGCCACAGCTCAAGAAGAGCCCCGTTTTCACTTGTCATCTCAAGATGAGGATCGAATCCCTTGATTCGTCTGGGATGGAATCCCGATGTTCCCGTCGAATCTGAAGGGGCGGATCTCCTCTTCTTTAAACTCGAGAGGACCTAGGTGGGTCATGCCATAATTCACAATGACAAGGATTTCCCCTCCCACTCGATTTAAGACCTGATTCCACTGTACTGATTCAAATAGAACCCCCGGGATCAACTAACACCACGAAGGGAGGCCTGACTTCCCAGGTGCATCACTGAGAAAAAGCCCCAGGACAGAAATTCAACTCGACAGGAATCTCACACCCTTTTAACAACTCTAAAAGATAGCGGAGTTCCATGCCTCACCAAGAGACGTGGCATGACTCCCCTGTTGAAACTTCATAGGAACACTGAGATCCATATCAGAACTGGAGAGGCACCGTGAGGTTAGCGCTTCAACTCCAGATGAGACCCTAGGCCTTTGCACTCACTCGAGAGGCATCCCAAATGCTACTCACACCTGAAAATGATTCTGGACTTCCCAGCTACAACTTGAGAGTCTCCGTGAGGCACCTGTTGCAACTGGAGGAATCCGAAAGATTCCTGCCCCAACTCGAGAAACACTTTGTGGTTACCCCTTTCAATGAGAATTGAAACCTGACTCCTAGGCAGTGACTTGAGCACTTTCCCTCGTTACTTACTTCCCTGATTCAACACGATAGTCTCCCTGAGTTCCCCATCATAACTCGAAGCGAAAGCCAAACTTCCTTCCACATCTCGCTAAAAGCCACCAGATGCCCAAGGCAACGAAACATGAGGCCATTTTTTTCCTGCAGCGCCTGGACAGCAATCCCGAGTTCTCTCTCAAGATTCGATAGGAGGCTTGAATCCATATTTACATATCAAGTGCTCCCAGAATACCCGTCTTCAATCGAGAGAAGCCCCGAGTTTCTGTGCACACCTCTAGAAGAGCTCCTTAATCCCCACATCCTCACGATATGTGCGATCAATCACTGATTCATGTCATGAGGAATCCTTCCTTCTTCTCCCACCACAGGAGGAGGCCTCTGTCTCCTATTGAAACTCAAGTGCTATCCCGTGGATCCTGATGCAAGGATAAAGAACTCTGAGTTCCTCCTCCAACCGAGGTAGGTCCTGATGTCCTTGCACAGCTCCAATGGAACACCGAGTATCCCTCCATATGATGGGAAACCTGACAGCCATGCTAATACTATAGAAAATGCCCTATGGTACCACCAGAGCAGGAACTGAGGACTGACTCTTCTTTTACAACTCAAAAAGAAAGCAGAATTCCGTACCTCAAATCGAGACGAGGCTGACTCCCCAGTAGAACCTACATAGTAACCCCGAGATCCCTGACACTACTGGAGAGGAACACAGTTGACCAACTCAAGGCTAGATGTGGCCCTATTCCTCTGCCCCGCCTCGAGAGGAATCCCAATATTCTCCTTCCAACACGATAGGAGATCTGACATCCTTGGGGCAACACAAGGGAGTTCCTGAGGTCCAAGTCGCAACTCGAGAAGAACCCCAAACTTCCTGCCACAGCTCGAGAAACACCACAAGATTTTCCCCTCAATGAGAGATGAGGAATATTTACTCTGCAGATCTCAAGAGAAATCCCACATTTCTGCTTGAAACTCAGACGTATAATTGACACCCTTTATGCGACTGCAAAATTTGCAAGACTTAGCCATCCACACGGAAGAGCACACCATTTACTTGCACAACACTAGATGCGGCCCTATTCCTCTGTCGTGCCTCAAAAGGATTCCCTAGGTTCCTGTTCAACACAAAATTAGATCTGTCTTCCCTGGGAAAACACGAGTGAGTTCCTGAGGTCCCAGTCGCCACTCGAGAAGTACCCCAAGCCTCCTGCTGCAACTAGAAAAACCACAAGAGTCAGCCCTCAAGACAAGATGAGAAACATTTCCGTTTTTGATTCTCAAGATAAATCCCACATTCCGCTTGAAACTGGATAGGCTACTTAACATCCTTTATGCAACTCAAAAATTACACCAACATACCCAGCCCAAATCGAGATGAAAACCTAGTTTCCTGTCACAACTGCCAAAGTGTCCCGTTTTCCAGACCTCTTTTCCAGATGACAGTCGATTCCCCTGATTTGTCTGAAATGGAATCCAGACATTCCCGTCGCACAGTACGAGGAGGCCGGTACTACCTTGAAACTCAGCAGTATCCCTGGGGTTTCAAAAACACAATTGGAAAAGATACCGATGTTCCCACCCACGCGAGATATTGTTTGATTCCACTGCACAGATTCAAATGTATCTTCGAGTATCTACTCACAAGATGAGTGGAGACCTGGCTCCCCAAGCATTCTCGATACAATCTCCAGGAACAAATTCAACTTGACTGTGGCCCAACACCCTTTTTACAACTCGAGAAGAAAGCAGAGTTCCATGTCTGAACACTAGACAAGGCTTGAATCGCCAGGGGAATTTTGAGAGCAACACCGACATCCCTGTTGTCACTGGAGAGGAACACACAGTTGACCGACTCAAGGTTAGATGTGGCCCTATACCTCTGCTGCACCTCGAGAGGAATCCCGAGGTTCCCCTTCCAACACGATAGGAGACCTGATTTCCCTGGTGCAACCTGAGCGATTCCCTGAGGTCCCCTTCACAATTCGAGTAGAACCCCTAGCTTCCCACCACATGTCCAGATAAACCACAAGATTCTGCCCTCAAGGCGAGATGAGGAACATTTCTGTTGCAAAGTCTCAAGAGAAATACCACATTCCCACTTGAAGCATGAACGGGGACTTGACACCCTTTATGTGACTCAAAATTTCCCTGACAGAGCCATCTCCACTGAAGAGGAGCACACAATTTATAGACTCAATTCTTGATGGGGCCCTATTCCCATTCCATGCCTCCGAGAGTAGTCCCGAAGTTTCCCTGCCAACACGAAAGGAGAACTGACTTCCCTGAAGCAATACAAGCGAGTTCCTTAGGTCCCCGTGGCAACTCGAGAGGGAACCCAAGCTTCTCGCCACAACTCAAGAAAACCCACAAGAGTCAGCCCTCAAGGCGAAATGAGGAACATTTCCGTTGTTGATTCTCAAGAGAAATCTCACATTCTGCTTGAAACTCGACAGGTTACTTAACATCCTTTATGAGACTCAAAAATTACACTGACAAACCCAGCCCCAATCGAGAGTAACACAGAGTTTACTGTCACAACTGCCAATGTGCCCCGTTTTCCAGTCCTCTTTTCCAGATGACAGCCTATTCCCCTGCTTTGTCTGGATTGGAACCCGGACATTCCCGTCTCACAGTACGAGGAGGCCAGTACTACCTTGAAACTCAGCAGTATCCCCAGGTTTCAAAAACACGATTGGAAAAGATACTGATATTCCCACCCATGGGAGATATTGTTTGATTCCACTGCACAGATTCAAATGTATCCTCAAGCATCAACTCACAAGACGAGTGGAGACCTGACTCCCTGAGTATTCTTGATACAATCTCCAGGTACAAATTCAACTCAACTGTGGTCCAACACCCTTTTTACAACTCGAGAAGAAAGCGGAGTTCCATGTCTGAACATGAGACGAGGCCTAACTCCCCAGGGGAATTTTGAGAGCAACCCCAACATCCCTGTCACCACTGGAGAGGAACACACAGTTGGCCGACTCAAGGCTAGATGCGTCCCTATTCCTCTGCTGCACCTCGAGCGGAATCCCGAGGATGCCCTTCCAACACGATAGGAGACCTGACTTCCCCGGGGCAACACGAGCGAACTCCTGAGGTCCCCGTCGCAACACGAGAAGAACTCCAAGCTTCCCACCTCAACTCGAGAAAAATCGAAAGATTTTGTCCTCAAGGAGAGATGAGGAACATTTCCTTTGCAGAGTCCCAAGAGAAATCCCACATTCCTGCTTGAAACTTGAATGGGTACTTGTACCATTTATATGACTCAAAAACTTCCCCGACCTATCTGTCTGTCCCCACTGAAGAGGAGCACACAATTTATATACCCAACGCTAGATGCGGACCTATTCCTCTGCTGCGCCTTGAGAAGAATCCCGAATTTCTCCTTCCAACATGATAGGAGACCTGACTTCCCCGAAGCAACACAAGCGAGATCCTGATTTTCCCATCGCAACTCGAGAGGGACTCCAAGCTTCCCACCGCAACTTGAGAAAACCCACAGTATTCTGCCCTCAAGGCAAGATGAGGAACATTTCCGTTGCATATTCTCAAGAGAAATCCCACATTCCCGCTTAAAACTCGACAGGTTACTTAAGATCCTTTATGCGTCTCAAAAATTACACCAACAAAACCCAGCCCAAATCGAGATGAACACCGAGCTTCCTGCCACAACTGACAAAGTGCCCTGTATTCCTGTCCTCTTTTCCAGATGACAGTAGATTCCCCTGCTTTGTCTGGAATGGAATCCGGACTTTCCCGTCGCGAAGTATGAGGAGGCCTGTACGAAGTTGAAACTCGGCAGGATCCCTGGGGTTTCAAAACACATTTGGAAAAGGTACCATTGTCCCCACCCATTCGAGATATTGTTTGATTCCACTGCACAGATTCAAATGTTTCCTCAAGTATCTACTCAGAAGACGAGGGGAGACCTGGCCCCCCTAGCATTCTCGATACAATCTCCAGGTACAAATTCAACTCGACTGTGGCCCAACACCCTTTTTACAACTCGAGAAGAAAGCAGAGTTCCGTGTCTGAACACTAGACAAGGCTTGAATCGCCAGGGGAATTTTGAGAGCAACCCCGACATCCCTGTTGTCACTGGAGAGGAACACACAGTTGACCGACTCAAGGCTAGATGCGGCGCTATTCCTCTGCTGCACCTCGAGTCGAATCCCAAGGATCCCCTTCCAACACAATAAGAGACGTGACTTCCCTGGGGCAACACCAGCGAGCTCCTGAGGTCCCTGTCGTAACACGAGAAGAACCCCAAGCTTCCCACCTCCACTCCAGAAAAACCAAAAGATTCTGCCCTCAAAGCGAGATGAGGAACAGATCCGTTGCAGATTCTCAAGAGAAATCCCACTTTCCTGCTTGAAACTCGACTGGTTACTTAACATCCTTTATGCGACACAAAAATTACACACATACATACCTAGTCCCAGCCAAGAGGAACACCGAGTTTCATATCACAACTGACAAAGTGCCCCGTTTTCCAGTCCTATTTTCCAGATGACAGTCGATTCTACTGTTTTGTCTGGAATGGAATCCGGACGTTCCCGTCACACATTACCAGGAGGCCGGTACCACCATGAAACTCGGGAGGATCTCCGGGCTTTCAAAACACAATTGGAAAAGGTACCGATGTCCCCATCCATTCGAGAGATTGTCTGATTCCACTGCACAGATTCAAATGTATCCTCGAGTCTCAGCTCACAAAACGGGTTAGACCTGACTTCCAGAGCATTCTCAATACAATCTCCAGGTAAAAATTCAACTGGACTGTTGCCTAACATCCCTTTTATAACTCGAGAAGATAGCGGAGTTCCAATTGTAAACAAGAGAGGAGGCCTGCCTCCCGAGGTGAATATTGAGAGCAACCCCTAGAACTGTGTTGCTATTGGAGAGGAATCCTGAGTTAAACGGACTCGAATCTAGATGCAGACCGATTTCTCTGCAGCGACTCCAAAGGAATCCCGAGGTTCCCCTTTCAACAAGAGAGGAGAGCTGCCTTCCTTGGGGCAACACGAGCGAGTTCCAAAGGTTCCCGTCACAACTCAAGAAGAACCCCAAGCTTCCCTTAGCAACCCGAGAAAAACCACCAGATTCTACCCTCAATTCGAGATGAGGAAAGTTTCCGCTGCTGACTCTCAAGAGAAACCCCACATGCCCGCTTGAAATTCGAACGGGTACTTGACACACTTTATGCGACTCAAAACTTCCCCGACATAGCCATCCCCAAAGAAGCGGAACACACAGTTTGCCTACACAACGCTAGATGCGGCCCTAATCCTCTGCTCCGCCTCGAGAGGAATCCCGAGTTTCCCCTTCCAACACGAAAGGAGACCTGACTTCCCTGGGACAGCACAAGCGAGTTCCTGAGGTCCCCATCTCAACTCGAGAGGAACCCCAAGCTTCTCACCGCAACTCGAGAAAAACCACAAGATTCCCCCATCAATGTGAGATGAGGAACTTTTCTGCTGCAGCATCTCAAGTGAAATCCCACATTTCCGCCTGAAACTCGAACGGGTACTTGACACCCTTTATGCGACTCAAAATGTTCCCTGACATAGCCATCCGCACTGGAGAGGAGCACACAATTTATGGACTCAACTCTAGATGAGCCCTTATTCTAATACCAAGCCTCAAAAGTAATCCCCTTCCAACAGTAAAGGAGACCAGACTTCCCTGAAGTAACACGAGCAAGTTCCTGAGCTCCCCGTCACACCTCAACAGGGACCCGAATCTTCCCGCCGCAACTCGAGAAAAACCACAAGATTCTGTCCTCAAGTCGAGATGACGAACATTTCCGTTGCAGATTCTCAAGAGAAATCGCACATTCCCACTTGAAACTCGACAGGTTACTTAACATCCTTTATGCGACAAAAAAATTACACACATTCATAGCCAGTCCCAACCGAGAGGAACACCGAGTTTCCTGTGACAAGTGACAAATTGCCCCGTTTTCCAGTCCTGTTTACCAGAAGACAGTCGATTCCCCTGTTTTGTCTGGAATGGAATCTTGACTATCTCGTTGCACAGTACAAGGACGCCAGTGTCAGCTTGAAACTAGCGAGGGTTTCCGGGGTTTCAAAACACAATTGGAAAAGGTACCAATGTCCCGAACCACTCGGGATATTGTCTGATACCACTGCACAGATTCAAATGTATCCTCGAGTATCAACTGACAAGACAGGTGGAGCCCTGACTCCCTAGCATTCTCAATACAATCTGCAGGTACAAATCCATCTCAACTGTGGCCTAACCGGAGAAGGCAATGGCAAGCCACTCCAGTACTCTTGCCTAGAAATTCCCATGAATGGAGGAGCCTGGTAGGCTGCAGTCCATGGGGTCGCTAAGGGTCAGACATGACTGAGTGACTTCACTTTCACTGTTCACTTTCACACATTGGAAAAGGAAATGTCAACCCACTCCAGTGTTCTTGCCTGGAGAATTTCAGGGAAGAGGGAGCCTGGTGGACTTTCATCTATGGGGTCACACACAGTCGGACACGACTGAAGTGACTTAGCAGCAGCAGCAGCAGTGGCCTAACACCCCTTTTACAACTCGAGAAGAAAGCGGAGTTCCATGTCTAAACACGAGATGAGGCCTGACACCCCAGGTGAATTTTCAGAGCAACCCCGAGAACTCTGTTGCTACTCAAGAGGAATCCTGAGTTAAACGGGCCCGAATCTAGATGCAGACCTATTTCTCTGCAGCGACTCTAAATGAATCCCGAGGTTCCCCTTTCAACAGGAGAGGAGACCGGCCATGGCAACTCGAGAAAAACCACCATATTCTCCCCTCAATGCGAGATGAGGACATTTTCCGCTGCTGAGTCTCAAGAGAAATCCCACATTCCCACTTGAAATTCGAACAGGTACTTGACACCCTTTATGCGATTCAAAAAGTTCTCTGACATAGCCGTCCCCACTGGAGAGGAGCACACAATTTACGGACTCAAATCTAGATGAGCCCTTATTCCAATTCCACGCCTCGAGAGTAATCCCGAAGTTCCCCTTCCAATACCAAAGGAAACCTGACTTCCCTATAGTAACAGGAGCGAGTTCCTGAGGTACCCGTCTCAATTCGAGAGGGACTGGAAGCTTCCCGACGCAACTCTAGAAAAACCACAAATTTCTGTCCTCAAGGCGAGATGTGGAACATTTCCGTTGCAGATTCTCAAGAGAAATCTCACATTCTCGCTTGAAACTCGACAGGTTACCTAACATCCTTTATGCGACTCAATCATTACACACATACATACCCAGTCCCAAGTGAGAGGAACACCGAGTTTCCTGCCAAAAGTGACAAAGTGCCCCATTTTCCAGTCCTCTTTTCCAGATGACAGTCAATTCCCCTGCTTTGTCTGGAATGGAATCCTGACGATCCTGTCGCACAGTACGTGGAGGCCAGTATCACTTTGAAACTAGGGAGAGTAGCCGGTGTTTCAAAAAGGTACTGAAGTCCCGACCCACTTGAGATATTGTCTGATTCCACTGCACAGATTCAAATGTATCCTCGAGTATCAACTCACAAGACGGGTGGAGACCTGACCCCCTAGCATTCTCAATACAACCACCAGGTACAAATTCAACTCAACTGCGGCATAACACCCATTTCACAACTCGAGAAAAAAGCGGAGTTCCATGTTTCAACACGAGATGAGGCCTGACTGCCCAGGTGAATTTTGAGAGCAACTCTGAAAACTCTGTTTCTATTGGACAGGAATACTAAGTTAAACAGACTCAAATCTAGATGCAGACCTATTTCTCTGAAGCTACTCCAAAGGAATCCCGAGGTTCCCCTTTCAACACGAGAGGAGAACTTCCTTCCCTGGGGCAACACGAGCGAGTTTGTAAAGTCCCTGTCGCAACTCGAGAAGAACCCCAAGCTTCCCATTGCAACTCCAGAAAAACCAAAAATTCCCCCCTCAATGCAACATGAGGAACTTTTCTACTGAAGCGTCTCAAGAGAAATCCCTCATTTCTGCTTGAAACTCGAACGGGTACTTGACATGCTTTATGCGTCTCAAAAAGTTCCCTGACATATCTTTCCCCACTGGAGAGGAGCACACAATTTACAGACTCAAAACGAGATGAGCCCTTATTCCAACTACATGCCTCAAGAGAAATCCCGAAGTTCCCCTTCCAACACCAAAGGAGACCTGACTTCCCTGAAGTAACAAGAGCGACTTCCTGAGGTCCCCGTCGCAACTCGAGAGGGACCTGAGCTTCCCAGGCAACTCGAGAAAAACCACAAGATTCTGCCCTCAAAGCAAGATGACAAACATTTCCGTTGCAGATGCTCAAGAGAAATCCCACATTCCCACTTGAAACTCGACAGGTTACTTAACATCCTTTATGCAACACAAAAATTACACACATCCATACCCAGTCCCAACTGAGAGGAACACCGAGTTTCCTGCCAGAAGTGACAAAGTGCCCCGTTTTCCAGTCCTCTTTACCAGATGACAGTCGATTTGGCTGCTTTGTCTGGAATGGAATCCTGATGATCCCGTTGCACAGTACAAGGAGGCCGGTACCAGCTTGAAACTAGGGAGGGTTCCGGGGGTTTCATAACACAATTGAAAAAGGTACTGAAGTCCCGAATCACTCGAGATTTTGTCTGATTCCACTGCACAGATTCAAATGTATCCTTGAGTATCAACTCACAAGACTGTGGAATACTGACTCCCTAAGGAAGGAGAAGGCAATGGCAAGCCACTCCAGTACTATTGCCTAGAAAATCCCATGGATGGAGGAGCCTGGTAGGCTGCAGTCCATGGGGTCGCTAAGAGTCGGACACGACTGAGCGACCTCACTTTCACTTTCACGCATTGGAGAAGGAAATGGCAACCCACTCCAGTGTTCTTGCCTGGAGAATCCCAGGGATGGGGGAGCCTGGTGGGCTGCCGTCTATGGGGTCACACAGAGTCGGACACGACTGAAGTGACTTAGCAGCAGCAGCATTCTCAATACAATCTCCAGGTACAAATTCAACTCGACTGTGGCCTAACTGGAGAAGGCAATGGCTAGTCACTCAGTACTCTTGCCTAGAAAACCACTTGGATGGAGGAGCATGGTAGACTGCAGTCCATGCTTTCGCTAAGGGTCGGACACGACTGAGTGACTTCACTTTCACAATTGGAGAAGGAAATGGCAACCCACTCCATTGTTCTTGCCTGAAGAATCTCATGGAAGGGGCAACCTGGTGGGCTTCCATCTATGGGGTCATACGAAGTCCGATACTACTGAAGTGACTTAGCAGCAGCAGCAGCAGTGGCCTAACACCCCTTTTACAACTCGAGAAGAAAGCGGAGTTCCATGTCTGAACATGAGACGAGGCCTGACTCCCGAGGTGAATTTTGAGAGCAACCCGAGAACTCTGTTTCTAATGGAGAGGAATCCTGAGTTAAAAGGTCTCAAATCTAGATGCAGACCTATTTTCTGCAGCGACTCCAAAGGAATCCCGAGGTTCCTCTTTCAACACGAGAGGAGACCTGCTTCCCTGGGACAATACGAGTGATTTCGTAAGGTACCGTCCCAACTCGAGAAGAACCCCAAGTTTCCCGCCGCAACTCCAGAAAAACCAAAAATTCCCCATCAATGAGAGATGAAGAACATTTCTACTGAAGCGTCTCAAGAGAAATCCCACATTCCCGCTTGAAACTCGAACGGGTACTTGACACGCTTTATGCGCCTCTAAAAGTTCCCTGACAAAGCCGTCCCCACTGGAGAGGAGCACACAATTTTCGGACTCAATACGAGATGAGCCCTTATTCCAACTACACGCCTGGAGAATAATCCCGAAGTTCCCCCTTCCAACACGAAAGGAGACCTGACTTCCCTTAAGTAACACGAGTGAGTTCCTGAGGTCCCTGTCGCAACTCAAGAGGGACCTGTGCTTCCCACGCAACTAGAGAAGACCCACAAGATTCTGCCCTCAAGGCGAGATGACAAACATTTCCATTGCAGATGCTCAAGAGAAATCCCACATTCCCGCTTGAAACTCTACTGGTTACTTAATGTCTTTAATGGAACACAAAAATTACACACATATAAACCCAGTCCAAACCGAGAGGAACACTCAGCTTCCTGCCACAAGTGACAAAGTGCCCTGTTTTCCAGTCCATTTTAAAAGATGACAGTCGATTCCCCTGCTTTGTCTGGAATGAAATACTGATGATCCCATCACACAGTACAAGGAGGCCAGTACCAGCTTGAAACTAGGGAGGGTCCCTGGGGTTTTAAAACACATTTGGAAAAGTTACGGATGTCCTGAACCACTCGAAATATTGTCTGATTCCACTGCACAGACAAATGTATCCTTGAGTATCAACTCACAAGATGGGTGGAGACCTGACTCCCTAGCATTCTCAATACAATCTCCAGGTACAAATTCAACTCGACTGTGGCCTAACTGGAGAAGGCAATGGCAAGCCACTCCAGTACTCTTGCCTAGAAAATCCCATGGATGGAGGAGCCTGGTAGGCTGCAGTCTGTGGGGTGCTAAGGGTCAGACATGACTGAGTGACTTCAGTTTCACTGTTCACTTTCACACATTGGAGAAGAAAATGGTAACCCACTCCAGTGTTCTTGCCTGGAGAATCCCAGGGCAGGGGGAGCTGGTGGGCTTCCATCTATGGGGTCACACAGAGTCAGACATGACTGAAGTGACTTAGCAGCAGCAGCAGCAGTGGCCTAACAGCCTTTTTACAACTCGAGAAGAAAGCGGAGTTCCCTGTCTGAACACGAGACGAGGCCTGACTCCCCAGGTGAATTTTCAGAGCAACCCTGAGAACTCTGTTGCTACTGGAGAGGAATCCTGATTTAAACGGACTCGAATCTAGATGCAGACCTATTTCTCTGAAGCTACTCCAAAGGAATCCCGAGGTTCCCCTTTCAACACGAGAGGAGAACTTCCTTCCCTGGAGCAACACAAGCAAGTTCATAAGGTCCCCGTCAAAACTCGAGAAGAACCCCAAGCTTCCCTCCGCAACTCCAGAAAACCACAAATTCCCCCATCAATAGGAGATGAGAAATTTTTCTACTGCAGCGTCTCAAGAGAAATTCCAAATTCCCGCTTGAAACTCGAACGAGTACTTGACACCCTTTATGCAACTCAAAAAGTTCCCTGACATATCTTTCCCCACTGGAGAGGAGCACACAATTTACAGACTCAAAACGAGATGAGCCCTTATTCCAACTACACGCCGCAAGAGTAATCCCGAAGTTCCCCTTCCAACACCAAAGGAGACCTGACTTCCCTGAAGCAACGCAAGTTACTGAGGTCCCCCTCGCAACTCTTGAGTGACCTGAAATTCCTGCACACCTCGAGAGAAACCACACGATTCTGTCCTCAACGCGAGATGACAAACATTTCCGTTGCAGATTCTCAAGAGAAATCCCACATTCCCGCTTGAAACTCGACAGGTTACTTAAAATCCTTTATGCAACACAAAAATTACACACATTCATACCCAGTCCCAACAGAGAGGAACACCGAGTTTCCTGCCAGAAGTGACAAAGTGCCCCGTTTTCCAGTCCTCTTTACCACATGACAGTCGATTCGGCCGCTTTGTCTGGAATGGAATCCTGACGATCCCGTTGCACAGTACAAGGAGGCTGGTACCACCTTAAAACTAGGGAAGGTCCCCGGGGTTTCAAAACACAATTGGAAAAAGTACTGATGTCCCGAACCACTCGAGTTATTGTCTGAGTCCACTGCACAGATTCCAATGTATCCTCGGGTATCAACTCACAAGACGGGTGGAGACCTGATTACCCGAGCATACTCAATACAACCTCCAGGTGCACATTAAACTATAATGTGGCCTACCACCCGTTTTACAACTCGAGAAGAAAGAGGAGATCCATGTCTGAACATGAGATGAGGACTGACTCCCAGGTGAATTTTGAGAGCAACCCGGAGCTCACCGTCGCCATTGCCAAGGAACACACAGTTGACCGACTCAACGGTAGATGCAGCCCTATTCCTCTGTTGCGCCTTGAGAGGAATTCCGAAGTTCCTCTTCCAACACGATAGGAGACCGGACATCCCTGGGACAACACGGTCGAGTTCCTGAGGTCCCCGTCCCATCTCGAGAAGAACACAAAGCTTCCCGCTGCAACTTGTGAAACACCACAAAATTATCCCCTCAATGCGAAATGAGGAACTTTTCCGCTGCAGAGTCTCAAGAGAACTCCCACATTAACGCTTGAAACTCCAACGGGTACTTGACACACTTTATGCGACCCAAAACTTCCCGACATAGCCGTCCACATTGAAGAGGAGCACACAATTTATGTACACAACACTAGATGCAGCCCTATACTTCTACCACGCCTCGAGAGGAATCCAGAAGTTCCCCTTCTAACACGAAAGGAGACCTAACTTCCCTGGGACAACGAGAGCGAGTTCCTGAGGTCCCCATCGCAACTCGAGTAGAACCCCAAGCTTTCTGCCACAACTCAAGAAACCACAAAATTAACCCTTCAATGCGAGATGAGGAAATTTTCTGCTGCAGAATCTCAAGAGAAATCCCACATTCCCACTTGAAACTCGAACGGGCACTTGACACCCTTTATGCGACACAAAAAGTTCCCTAACATAGCCGTCCCCACTGGGGAGGAGCACACAATTTATGGACTCAACTGGAGATGAGCCCCTATTCCCATTAACAGCTCGAGAGTAAACCCGAAGTTCCCCTTCCAAGACAAAAAGGGACCTGAGGTCCCTGAAGCAAACATATGCGAATTCCTGAGGTCCCCGTCGCAATTCGAGAGGGACTAAAGCTTCCTGCTGCAACTGGAGAAAAACCACAAGACTCTGCCCTCAAGGCGAGATGAGGAACATTTCCGTTGCAGATTTTCAAAAGTCTCACATTCCCACTTCAAACTCGACAGGTTACTTACCATCCTTTAAGGGACTCACAAATTACACCGACATACCCAGCCCCAATCTGGAGGAACACCGAGTTTCCTGCAACTGACAAAGTGCCCCGTTTTCCAGTCCTATATCCCAGATGGCAGTCTATTCCCCTGCTTTGTCTGAAATGGAATTCAGACGATCCATCGCAAGGTAGGAGGAGGCCGGTACCACCTTCATTCCTGGGAGGGTCCCTGTGGTTTCAAAAAACAATTGGAAATGGTATGGATATCCCCACCCACTCTAGACATTGTCTGATTCCAATGCACATATCCAAATGTATCCTCGCATATCAACTCACAAGACGAGTGGAGACTTGACTCCCCAAGCATTCTCGATACAATCTCCAGGTACAAACTCAAGTTGGCCGTGGCCTAGAACACCTTTTACAACTCGAGAAGAAGGCGGAGCTCCATGTCTGAACACGAGACGAGACCTGACTTCCCAGGTGAATTCTGAGAGCAACCCAGAGATCCCTGTCGCCACTGTCAAGGAACACACAGTTGACGGACTCCATGCTAGATGCCGTCCTCTTCCTCTGCTGCAACTCGAGAGGAATCCTGAGGTTCCCCATCCAACACGATAGAAGACATAAGTTACCTGGGGCAACACAGGGAGTTCCTAAGATCCCCGTCGCAAATCGAGAAAAACCCCAAACTTTCCACTGCAACTGGATAAACACAAAATTATCCCCTCAATGCGAGATTAGGAATTTTTCAGCTGCTGAGTCTCAAGAAAAATCCCACATTCTCGCTTGAAACTTAAATGGGTACTTGACACTGTTTTATGCGACCCAAAAACTTCCCAGACATAGCTGTCCACATTGAAGAGGAGGACACAATTTACATACACAACACTAGATGCGGCCCTATTCCTCTACCGTGCCTCGAGAGGAATCCAGAGGATCCCCTTCCAACAGGAAAGGAGACCTAACTTCCCTGGGACAACGTTGGCGAGTCCCTGAGGATTCCCTTGCAACTCGAGAGGAACCTCAAGCTTTCCGCTGCAACTCGAGAAAAACGACAAGGTTCCCCCATCAATGCGAGATGAGGAACACTTCTGCTGCAGAATCTCAAGAGAAATCCCACATTCCTGCTTGAAACTCGAACGGTTACTTACACCCTTTATATGACTCAAAAAGTTCCCTAACATAGCCGTCGCCACTGGAGAGGAGCACACAATTTATGGAATCAACTCGAGATGAGGCCTTATTCCCATTTAACGACTTGAGAGTAAACCCGAAGTTCCCCTTCCAACAAAAAAAGGGGACCTGATTTCGCTGAAGCAACACGAGTGAGTTCCTGAGGTCCCCGTCGCAACTCGAGAAGGTCCCCAAGCTTCCAGAAGCCACTCGCGAAAAACCACAAGATTCTGCCCTCAGGGGAGATGAGGAACATTTCCGTTGCAGATTCTCAAGAGAAATCGCACATTCCAGCTTGAAACTCGACAGGTTTTTTAACATCCTTCATGTGACTGAAAAATAACACCGACATCCCCAGCCCCAATTGAGAGGAACACCGATTGTAGTGCCACAACTGACAAACTGCCCTGTTTTCCAGTCCTCTTTTGCAGGTTAGAGTCGAATACTCTGCTTTCTCTGGAATGGAATCCGGAAGTTCCCGTTGCACAGTACTAGGAGGCCGGTACCACGTTGATTTCTGGGAGGGTTCCCGGGGTTTCAAAACATTTTTTTTAAAGGTACGGATGTTCCCACCCACTCGAGATATTGTCTGATTACTGCACAGATCCAAATGTATCCTCGAGTATCAACTCACAAGACAAGTGGAGACCTGACTCCCTGAGCATTCTCCATAAAATCTCCAGGTACAAATTCAAGTCGACTGTGTCCTGAAACACCTTTTAAAGTCTAGAAGAAAGTGGAGTTCCATGTCAGAAAAGGAGACGAGGCCTGACTCTCCAGGTGAATTTTGAGAACAACCCCGAGATCCCTGTCGCCACTGGAAAGGAACACACACTTGACCGATTCAACGCTAGATGCGGCCCTATTCCTCTGCTGCACCTCAAGAGGAATCCCGATGTTCCCCTTCCAACACGATAGGAGACCTGACTTCCCTGGGGCAACCCGAGAGAGTTCCTGCAGTCCCCGTCGCAACTCGAGAAGAAACCCAAGCTTCCAGCCGCAACTCGAGAAAAACCCCAAGAACAGGCCCTCAATCCGAGGTGAGAAAACTTTCCGCTGCAGAGTGTCAAGAGAAATCCCACATTCCCGCTTGAAACACTAACGGGTAGTTGACACAATTTTTGCGACCCAAAACTTCCCCAACATAGACGTCCACATTGAAGAGGAGCACACAATTTACTTACACAACACTAGATGCGGCCCTATTCCTCTACCATGCCTCGAGAGGAATCCCGAGGTTTCCCTTCCAACATGAAAGGAGACCTAACTTCGCTGGGACAATGTGAGCCAGTTCCTGATTTCCCCATCGCAAGTCGTGAGGAACACCAAACTTTCCGCCGTAACTCGAGAAAAACAAGGTTCCCCCATCCATGCGAGATGAGGAAATTTTCTGCTGCAGAATCTCAAAAGCAATCCCACATTCCAGCTTGATACTCGAATGGGTACTTGACATCCTTTATGCGACTCAAAATGTTTCCTAACATAGCCGTCCCCACTGGAGAGGAGCACACAATTTACATACTCACTCGAGATGAAGCCCTATTCCCATTAACGGCTCGATAGTAATCCCGAAGTTCCCCTTCCAACACAAAAGGGGACCTGACTTCCCTGAAGCAACATGTGCGAATTCCTGAGGTCCCCGTCGCATCTAAAGAGGGACCCCAGTCTTCCCGCCGCAACTGGAGAAAAACCACAAGACTCTGCTCTCAAGGCGAGATGAGGAACATTTCCATTGCAGATTCTCAAGAGAAGTCTCACATTCCCACTTCAAACTCGACAGGTTACTTAACATCCTTTATGTGACTCGAAAATTACACAGACATACACAGCCCCAATCGAGAGGAACACCGAGTTTTCTGCAACTGACAAAGTACCCCGTTTTCCAGTGCACCATTTCAGATACCAGTCTATTCCCCTGCTTTGTCTGAAATGGAATCCGGACGTTCCATCACAATGTAGGAGGAGGCCAGTACCACCTTGATTCCTGGGAGGGTCCCCGGGGTTTCAAAACACAATTGGAAATGGTACGGATGTCCCCACCCACTCGAGATATTGTCTGATTCCACTGCGCCGATCCATATGTATCCTCTTGTATCAACTCACAAGATGAGTGGAGACCTGACTCCCCAAGCATTCTCGAAACAATATCTGGGTACAAATTCAAGTCGACTGTGGCCTAAAACACCTTTTACAACTTGAGAAGAAAGTGGAGTTCCATGTCTGAACACGAGACATGGCCTGACTCCACAGGTGAATTTTGAGAGCAACCCCGAGATCCCTGTCACCACTGGAAAGGAACACATTGTTGACTGACTCAACACTAGATGCGGCCATATTCCTCTGCTCTGCCTCAAGAGGAATCCCGAGGTTCCCCTTTCAACACGATAGGAGACCAGACTTCCCTGGGGCAACACGAGCGAGTTCCTGAGGTCCCCGTTGCAACTCGAGAAGAACCCCAAGCTTCCCGCCGCAACTTGAGAAACACCAGAAAATTATCCCCTCAATGAGAGATGAGGAACTTTAACACTGCAGAGTTTCACGAGAAATCCCACATTAACGCTTGAAACTCCAACGGGTGCTTGACAACCTTTATGCGACCCCAAAACCTTCTGACATAGCCGTCCACATTGAAGATGAGCACACAATTTATGCACACAACACCCGATGCGGCCCTATACCTCTACCGCGCCTCGAGAGGTATCCCGACATTCCCCTTCCAACATGAAAGGAGCCCTAACTTCGCTGGGACAATGCGATCGAGTTCCTGAGGTCCCCGTTGCAACTCGATAGGAACTCCAAGCTTTCCGCCTGAACTCGAGAAAAACGACAATGCGAAATGAGGAACTTTTCTGCTGCAGAATCTCAAGAGAAATCCCAATTCCTGTTTGCAACTCGAACGGGTAATTGACACCCTATGTGACTCAAAGAGTTCACTAACAAGCCGTCTCCACTGGAGAGGAGCACACAATTTATGGACTCAAATCGAGATGAAGCCCTATTCCCATTTAACGGCTCGAGTGTAATTCCGAAGTTCCCCTTTCAACACAAAAGGGAACCTGACTTCCCTGAAGCAACACGGGCGAGTTCCAGATGTCCCCGTCACAATTCGAGACTCACGCCAAGCTTCTCGGCGTAACTCGAGAAAAGCCACAAGATTCTGCACTCAAGGCGAGATGAGGAACATTTCCGTTGCAGATTCTCAAGAGAAATCACATATTCCTGCTTCAAACTCGACGGGCTACTTACCATCCTTTATGCGACTCACAAATTACACTGACATACCCAGCCCCAATCTAGAGGAACACCGAGTTTCCAGCCACAATTGACAATGTGTCCCGTTTTCCAGTCCTCTTTTCCAGATGAGAGCCGAGTCCTCTGATTTCTCTGGAATGGAATCCGGACATTCTGGTCGCATAATATGAGGAGGCAGGTACCACATTGAAACTCGGGAGGATCCCCGGGTTTTCAAAATACAAATGCAAAAGGTACAGATGTCCCCACCCACTCGAGATATTGTCTGATTCCACTGCACAGATTCAAATGTATCCTTGAGTGTCAATTCACAAGATGAGTGGAGACGTGACTCCCCGAGCAAACTCGATACAATTTCCAGGTACAAATTCAACTCTAATGTGGCCTAACACCCCTTTTACAACTTAAGAAGAAAGCAGAGTTCTATGTCTGAACACGAGACGAGGCCTGACTCCCCTGGAGAATGTTGAGAGCAACCCGGAGATCCTTGTCGCCACTGGAGAAGAACACACAGTTGACTGACTGAAGGCTAGATGCGGCCCTATTCCTCTGCTGCGCCTCGAGAGGAATCCCGAGGTTCCCCTTCCACTAATAGGAGACCTGAATTCCCTGGGGCAACACAAGCGAGTTCCTGAGGTCCCTGTCGTAACTTGAGAAGAACCCCAAGAACATGACCTCAATCTGTGATGGAAAATTTTCCGCTGCAGAGTCTCAAGATAAATCCCACATTCCCACTGGAAACACCACCAGTTATTTAACATGCTTTATGCGACTCAAAAGTTACCCCGACATACCCCACCCCAATCGAGAGGACAACCGAAATTCCTGCCCCAACTGACAAAGTGCTCATTCTTCCAGTCCTATATTCCAGATGACAGTCTATTCCCCTGCTTTGTCTGAAATAGAATCTGGACGTTCCATGGGAAGGTAGGAGGAGGCCAGTACCACCTTGATTCCTGGGAGGGTCCCCAGGGTCTCAAAATATAATTGGAAAAGATACCGGTGTCCCCACCCACTCGAGATATTGTCTGATTCCACTGCACAGATCCAAATGTATCCTCGAGTATCAACTCACAAGACGAGTGTAGACCTGTCTCCCCGAGTATTCTCGATACAATCTCCAGATACAAATTCAAGTCGACTGTGGCCTAAATCACCTTTTCCAATTCGAGAAGAAAGCGGAGTTCCATGTCTGAACACCAGACGAGGTCTGACTCCCCAGGTGAATTTTGAGACAAACGCCGAGATCCCTGTTGCCACTTTCAAGGAACACACAGTTGACTGACTCAACACTAGATGCGGCCCTATTCCTCTTGTGCTCCTCGAGAAGAATCCCGAGGTTCCCCTTCCAACACGATAGGAGACTTGACTTCCCTGGGGCAACATGAGAGAGTTCCTGAGGTCCCCGTTGCAACTCGTGAAGAACCACAAGCTTCCCGCCGCATCTCGAGATAAACCCCAAGAACATGCTCTCAATCCAAGATGAGAAACTTTTCCTCTGCAGAGTCTCAAGAGAAAGCCCACATTCCCGCTTGATAGTCCAACAGGTACTTTACACCCTTTATGTGACTCAAAAAGTTCCCTAACATAGCTGTCCCCACTGGAGAGGAGCACACACTTTACGGACTCAACTTGAGATGAGGCCCTATTCCCATTTAATGGCTCGAGAGTAATCCCGAAGATCTCCTTCCAACACAAATGGGGACCTGACTTCCCTGAAGCAACATGAACGACTTCCTGAGATCCCTGTCGCAATTCGAGAGGGACCCCAAGCTTCCCGCTGCAACTCGAGAAAAACCGCAAGTTTCTCCCCTCAAGGCGAGATGAGGAACATTTCCGTTGCAACTTCTCAAGAGAAATCCCACATTCCCAGTTCATACTCGACAGGTTACTTCACATCTTTTATATGACTCAAAAATTACACTGAAATACCTAGCCTCAATCTAGGGTAACACCGAGCTTCCTACCACAACTGACAAAGTATCCTGTTTTCCAGTCTTCTTTTCCAGATGACAGTCGATTCTCCTGCTTTGTCTGGAGTGGAATCCAGACGTTTCCGTCGCACAGTATGTGGAGGCCAGTACCACCTTGAAACTCGGGAGGATCCCCAGGGCTTCAAAACACAATTGGAAAAGGTACCTATGTCTCCACTCCTCGATATATTGTCTGATTCCACTGCACAGATTCAAATATATTCTCGAGTATCAACTCACAAGACGAGTGGAGAAATGACTCTCGAGCATTCTCAATACAATCTCCAGGTACAAATTCATCTCGACTGTGGCCTAACTCCCCTTTTCCAATTCGAGAAAAAAGCGGAGTTCTATGTCTGAACACTGGATGAGGCCTGACTCCCCAGGTGAATTTTGAGAGCAACCCCGATTACTCTGTTGCTACTGGAGAGGAATCCTGATTTAAACGGACTCGAATCTAGATGCAGACCTATTTCTCTGCAGCGACTCCAAAGGAATCCCGAGGTTCCCCTTTCATTTGGAAAAGCGTTCTGACTGCCCAGAGACAACATGGGAGGCTCCCTGATATTCCCGTCCTTACTCAAGAGGATCACCACACTTCCCGCAGCTACTCGAGAAAAACCTCGAGATTCCTCTTTCAAAGCAAGATGAGAACTTTTTCTTTTTCCCCTGCAGTACATAGACAAAAGTCCCGTGTTCCTTCTCCAAATTCGATAGGTCTGGATGATCTAGCAAAGCTCCAATGGAACACTGACTATCCCCTCACAACATGACAGGAAACCTGACACCCATGATGAGTCGATAGAAAAAGCCCTAATGAACCGCCTGATCACGACACGGGACTGATTCCCCTTTTACAACTCGAAAGGAAAGCAGAATTCCATGCCTCAAATCGAGATGAAGCCGTACTCCCCAGTAGAACCTTCATAGCAACCCTGAGATCCCTGTTGCCTCTGCAGAGGAACACACAACCCACTGAACACTAGATGCGGCCCTGTTCCCCTGCTGCTCCTCGAGAGAAATTCAGAGGTTCCACTTTAGACACGAGAGGAGACCTGACTTCCCTGGGGCAACATGAGAGAGTTCCTAAGGTCCCCATCGCAACTCGAGAAGAACCCCAAGCTTCCCACCGCAACTCGAGAAAACCCCCCAGATTCTCCCCTCAATGCGAGATGAGGCTATTTTCCCCTGAAGAGTCTCAAGAGAAATCCACATTCCCGGTTGAATTTCGAACGGGTACTTGAAACCATTTTGAGACTTAAAACTTCCCCAACATAGCCATTCCCTCTGAAGAGGAGTACACAGCTTATGTACACAAAGCTAGATACTGCCCTATTCCTCTGCCACGCCTCGAGATGAATCCCGAGATTCCCCTCCAACAACAAAGGAGACCTGAATTCCTTGGGACAACACGAGCGAGTTCCTGAGGTCCCCATTGCAACATGAGAGGGACCCCAAGCTTCCCGCCACAACTCGAGAAACACCACAATATTCCCCCATGAATGCGAGATGAGGAAATTTTCTGCTGCTGAGTCTGAAGAGAAATCCCACATTCGTGCTTGAAACTCGAATGGGGATTTGACACCCTTTATGCGACTCAAAATTTCCCTGAATAGCTGTTCCCACTGGAGAGGAGCACACAATTTACAGACTCAACTCTAGATGAGACCTTATTCTAATTCCATGCCTCGAGAGTAATCCCGAAGTTTCCCTTCCAACACGAAAGGAGACCTGACTTCCCTGAAGCAACACGAGCGAGTTTCTGAGGTCCCCATCGCAACTAAAGTGGGATCCGAAGCTTCCCGCCGCAACTCAAGAAAAACCACAAGATTCTGCCCTCAAGGTGAGATGTGGGGTATTTTCATTGAAGATTCTCAAGAGAAATCCCACATTCCCGGTGGCAACTCGACAGGTTACTTAGCATCCTTTATGCGACTCAAACATTACAACGACATACCCAGTCCCAACGGAGAGGAGCACCGAGTTTCCAACCACAACTGACAAAGTGTCCCGTTTTCCAGTCCTCTTTTCCAGATGACAGTCAATTCCCCTGCTTTGTCTGGAATAGAATCCGGACGTTACTGTCGCACAGCATGAAGAGGCTGGTACCACCTTGAAACTCGGGAGGATCCCAGGGGTTTCAAAACACAATTGGAAAAGATACCGATGTCACCACCCACTCGAGATATTGTCTGATTCCACTGCACAGATTCAAATGTATCCTCGAGTATCAACTCACAAGATGAGTGGAGACCTGACTCCCCGATCATTCTCAATACAATCTCCAGGTACAAATTAAACTCGACTGTGACCTAACACCCTTTTTACAACTCGAGAGGAAAGCGGAGTTCCATGTCTGAACACGGGATGAGGCCTGACACCCCAGGTGAATTTTGAGAGCAAAACCAAAAGCTCTGTTGCTACTGGAGAAAAATCCTGATTTAAACGGACTCGAAACTAGATGCAGACCTATTTCTCTGCAGCGACTCCAAAGAAATCCCGAGGTTACCCTTGCAAATGGAAAGGTGTTCTGACTTCTGACTTCACAGAGAGAACACGGGAGGCTCCCTGATATTCCCGTCCTTACTCAAGAGGATCACCACACTTCCCACAGCAACTCGAGAAAAACCTCGAGATTCCTCTTTCAAAGCAAGATGACGTCCATTTATCCTGCATCACATAGATAGAAGTCCCGAGGTCCTTTTCCAAATTCAATATGAGGCTTGAGTTCCTTGATGCAACTTAAGGGTGGCCAAGATATACCTGTCCCGATGAGAGAAGAAATCCGAATTTCCCTGTCACAACTGAAGAGAAGGCCCCTAGATCACACCTCAGCTGAAGATAATGAGCCATTCCACTTTCAACTGAAGAGGAATCCCAACTTCCCCTCGCACCACATCACGAGTCCTGTCACATCTATTGACACTCGAGGGCAACCCCGTAAATACTGCAGCAAAGTCAAAAGACTCCGAGTTCACACTCAACTAGAGATGAGTCTTGGTTTGGTTGCAGCGGCTCCATTGGAACACGGAGTATCACCTCCGAACATGATAAGAGGCATGAATCCCCCACTGAGCCTCTCGAAAAAGCTCAAATTTTCCACTAAAACAGATAGCCGATCTGACAATCCTTTTACAACCCAGGGTGAAAGCAGAGTTCCCTCCACAACAAAGACTAGGTCTGACTCCCCCGTGGAACCTTTGCAACAACCCCAAGATCCTTGTGGCCACTGGAGAGGAACACTGAGTTTACCCTCTCAAGTCAAAAAGTGGCCATCATGCCCTGAAGCGAATCGAACGTTATCCCGAGGTTCCACTTTCAACAAGAAAGGAGACCTGACGTCCCTGAGGCAAAAGGAGCGAGTCCCAGTGGTTCCCGTCGTAACTCCAGAAGACCCCCAAGCTTCAAACCGCAACTCGAGATTCACCATGAAATTCTCCACTCCACTCGACAGGACGCCCCTTTCCACTGCAGCGTTTTAAGAGAAATCCAACATTTGCTCTTAAAACTCGAAAGGATACTCGGCACCCTATACACAACTCAAGAAGTTCCCGAGATACCCGGCCAAACTCCAGAGGAGCAGCGAGGATCCACCCTCAGCTCAAGAAGAGACCCGTTTTCCCCTCGTCATGTCGAGGTAAGGATCGATTCCCCTGCTTCGTCTGGCAATCAATTCCGATGTTCCCATCGAAACTGAAGAGGAGGCCGATGTCCTCTCGAAACTCGAGAGGACAGTTGGGAGTGCTGCCTCAATTAAAAAAGGCACCATTTTCCCAATCCTCTTGACATAAGGACTGATTCCACTGTACCGATTCAAAGATAACTCCCAGGATCAACTAACACCACGAACGGAGGCCTGACTTCCTACGTGCATCATGGAGAAAAAGCCCCAGGACAGAAATTCAACTCAACAGGAGGCCTCCCATCCCTTTTACAACTCGAAAAGGTAGCGGAGTTCCATTCCTCAATGAGAGACGTGGCATGACTCCCCTCTTGAATCTTCATAGGAACACTGAGATCCATGTCAGACGTGGAGAGGCACCCTGAGGTTAGCGCCTCAACTCCAGATCACACACTATTCACCTGCACTGATTCGAAAGGCATCCCAAAGGCTCCTCACACCTCATAAGGATTCCACTTCCCGGAGACAAATTGAGAGGCTCCGTGAGGCCCCTTTTGCAAATCGAGGGATCCGAAATATTCCTGCCCCAACTCAAGAAACACTTTGGGCTTACCCCTTTTGGTGCGAATTGAAGCCCAATTCCTCTGCATTGACTCAAAAGCAATCACGGCCGTCCCCTCGCAAGCTGACTTCCCTGAGGCAACACGAGTGTCTCCCCAGTGTAACTGGAAAGGAAAGCCAAATTCCCCCTGCAATTCACCAAAAACCAAGAGAAGCCTTAGGCAAAGTCACATGAGGCCCTTTTTTTCCTGCAGCGCCTGGAGAGCAATCCTGAGTTCTCTCTCAAGATACCATAGGAGGCTTGAATCCCTATTCACAGGTCAAGGGGCTCTCAGAATACCCACCTTCAATTGAGAGAAACCCTGAGGTTCCATCCACAGCTCTAGAAGAGCCCCGCATTCCCCACCTCCTCACGATATAAGCATTCAAACACTGCTTCAACTTTAGAGGAATCATTTCTTCCTCTCCCACCAGAAGAGCAGGCCTCTGTCTCCTACTGAAACTCGAGTGCACTCCCACGGATCCTGCTGCAAGGATAAAGGACTCTGAGTTCCCCCTCCAATCGAGGTAGGTTCGGATGATCTAGCAAAGCTCTAATGGAACACCGAGTATCCCCTCACAACATGACGGGAAACCTGACACCCATGCTGAGCTGAAAGAAAAAACCCTAGTGAACCACCTGATCACGACACGAGGACTGATTCCCCTTTTACAACTCGAAAGGAAAGCAGAATTCCATGCTTCAAATCGAGACGAACTCTCACTCCCCAGTAGAACCTTCATAGCAACCCCGAGATGCCTGTTGTCACTGGAGAGGAACACACAGTTGACCGATTCAACGTTAGATGTGGCCCTATTCCCCTGCTGCGCCTCGAGAGAAATCCAGAGGCTCCACTTTCAACACAAGAGGAGACCTGATTTCCCTGGGGCAACAGGAGCGAGTTCCTAAGGTCCACGTCGCAACTCGAGAAGAACCCCAAGCTTCCCGCCGCAACTCGAGAAAAACCAACAGATTCTCCTCTCAATGCGAGATGAGGAAATTTTCCACTGCACAGTCTCAAGAGAAATCCCACATTCCTGGTTGAATTTCTAACGGGTACTTGAAACCATTTGCGACTCAAAACTTCCCCGACATAGTCGTCCTCACTGAAGAGGAGCACACAGTTTAGTACACATACTACATGCGGCCCTATTCCTCTGCCGCGCCTCGAGAGGAATCCCGAGGTTTCCCTTCCAACACCAAAGGAAACCTGAATTCCCTGGGACAACACGAGGGAGTTCCTGAGGTCCCCCTCGCAACATGAGGGGAAACCCAAGCTTCCCGCCACAACTCGGAAACACCACAAGATTCCCCATGAATGTGCATGAGGAAATTTTCTGCCGCTGAGTCTGAAGAGAAATCCCACATTCTTGCTGAAACTCAAACGGGAACTTGACAGCCTTTATGCGACTCAAAATTTCCCTGACATAGCTGTTCCCACTGGAAAGCAGCACACAATTTACGGATTCAACTCTAGATGAGCCCTTATTCCAATTCCATGCCTCGAGAGTAATCCCGAAGTTCCCTTCCAACACGAAAGGAGACCTGACTTCCCTGAAGCAACACGAATGAGTTCCTGAGGTCCCCATTGCAACTCAAGTGGGACCTGAAGCTTCCTGCCCCAACTCAAGAAAAAACACAAGATTCTTCCCTCAAGGCGAGATGAGGGATATTTCCGTTGAAGATTCTCAAGAGAAATCCCATACTCCCGCTTGCAACTCTACAGGTTACTTAGCATCCTTTATGCGACTCAAACATTACGACATACCCAGTCCCAAAGGAGAGGAAAACCGAGTTTCCTGCCACAACTGACAAAGTGTCCCATTTTCCAGTCCTCTTTTCCAGATGACAGTCGATTCCCCTGCTTTGTCTGGAATGGTATCCGGACATTCCCGTCACACAGCATGAGGAGTCTGGAACCACCTTGAAACTCGGGAGGATTCCCGGGGTTTCAAAACACAATTGGAAAAGTTTCCAATGTCCCCACCCACTCGAGATATTGTCGGATTCCACTGCACAGATTCAAATGTATCCTCGAGGATCAACTCACAAGACGAGTGGAGACCTGACTCCCGAGCATTCTCAATATAATCTCCAGGTACAAATTCCACTCGACTGTGACCTATCACCCCTTTTACAACTCGAGAAGAAAGCGGAGTTCCATGTCTGAACAGAAGACGAGGCCTGACTCCCCAAGTGAATTTTGAGAGCAACCCCGAGAACTCTGTTGCTACTGGAGAAGAATCCTGAGTTAAACGGACTCGAATCTAGATGCAGACCTATTTCTCTGCAGTGACTCCAAAGTAATTCCGAGGTTCCCCTTGCAAATGGAAAGGCATTCCTACTTCCCAGAGAGAACACGGGACGCTCTCTGATATTCCCGTTCTAACCTGAGAGGATCACCACATTTCCCGCAGCAACTCTAGATAAACCTCGAGATTCCTCTTTCAAAGCAAGATGTGGCCCCTTTTTCCAGCAGCCCATAGACAGAAGTCCCGAGTTCCTTCTCCAAATTCAATATGAGGTTTGATTTCCTTGATGCAGCTTAAGGGTCGCCCAGAGATACCCGTACAGAGAGAGAAGAAAACCGAATTTCCCCACCACAATTGAAGAGAAGGCCCGTGATCACCCTTCAGCTGAAGATAATGGGCCTTTCCACTTTCAAGTGAAGAGGAATCCCAACTTCCCCTCGAACCACTTGACGGGTCCTGTCACATCTATTGACACTTGAGGGCAACCCCATAGATACTGCAGAAAGGTCAACTGAGTCCGAGTTCACACTCAAATAGAGATGAGTCATACTTGTGTTTGCAGCAGCTCCAGTGGAACATGGAGTATCACCTCCCAACATGATCGGAGGCATGAATCCCCCACTGAGCCTCTCGAAAAAGCCCAAATTTCCTGTGAAAATATAAAGCAGACCTGACAATTCTTTTACAACTTGGGGGGAAAGCAGAGCTTCCTCCTCAACAAAGACTAGGCCTGACTCTCCAGTGGAACCTTCACAGCAACCCCATGATCCCTGTGGCCACTTGAGAGGAACACTGAATTTTCCCTCTCAAGTTGAAATGTGGCCCTCATGCCCTGCAGCGACTCAAATGGAATCTTGAGATTCCACATTCAACACGAAAAGAGACCTGACTTCCCTGAGGTGAAACGATCGAGTCCCAGTTGTTCCCGTCGTAACTCCAGAAGACCTCCAAGCTTGAAGCCGCAACTCAAGAAAAAGCATGAAATTCTCCACTCCACGCAACAGGACGCCCCTTTCTGCTGCAGCATCTTAAGAGAAATCCCACTTTCCCTCTTCAAACTCGAAGGGATACTTAGCACCCTATACACAACTCAAGAATTTCCCCGAGATACTCTGCCAACCTCGAGACGAGCAGCGAGGTTCCTGCTACAGCTCAAGAAGAGAACCGTTCTCCACTCGTCATCTCAAGGTGAGGATCGATTCCCCTGCTTCGTCTGGGAATTAATACCTATGTTCCCGTCGAATCTGAAGAGGAGGCCGATGTCCCCTTGAAACTTGAGAGCACCCCTGGTAGTTGTGCCACCATTCAAAAATACACCGATTTGCCCATCCGCTCAACATAAGGACTGATTCCACTGTACCAATTCAAAGAGAACACTCGGGTTCAACTAACACAATGAACTGAGGCCAACTTCCCAGGTGCATCACTGAGAAAAAGCCCCAGGACAGAAATTCAACTCGACAGGAGGCATCCCATCCATTTTGCAACTCAAAAAAAGCGGGGTTCCATGCCTCAAAAAGAGACATGTCATGCCTCCCCTGTTGAATCTTCATAGGAAAACTGAGATCCATGTCAGCACTTTAGATACACCCTGAGCTTAGGGCCTCAACTCCAGATCAGACCCTATTACCCTGCACTGACATGAAAGGCATCCCAAAAGCTCCTCACACCTCAAAAGGATTCCAGACTTCCCAGAGACAACTTGAGAGGCTCCGTGAGACCCCTTTTGCAACTCGAGGGATCTGAAAGATTTCTCCCCCATCTAGAGAAACACTTTGGGGTTTCCCCTTTCAATGTGAATTGAAGCCCGATTCCTCTGCACTGACTCCAGAGCAATCACGACCTTCCCCTCGCAACTTGACTTCCCTGAGGAAACGAATTTCTCCCTCAGCTCCCCATCATACCTCGAAAGAAAAGTCAAACTTCACTGTGCAACTCGCCAAAAACCACGAGAAGCCCCAGGCAATGTCACATGAGGGCCTTTTTCCCCTGCAGTTCCTGGAGAGCAACCCCAAGTTCTTTCTCAAGATACCATCGGAGGCTTGAATCCCTATTTACAATTCAAGGGGCTCCCAGACTACCCATCTTCAATCGAGAGAAAGTTCAAGTTTCCATCCACAGCTCTGGAAGAGCTCCGTATTCCCCACCTCCTGACGATACGAGCGTTCACACACTGCTTCAACTCTAGAAGAATCCTTTCTTCCTCTTCCACCACAAGAGGAAGCCTCTGTCTCTTATTGAAACTCGAGTGCACTCCCGCGGATCCTGCTGCAAGGATAAAGGACTCCGACTTCCCCCTCCAATAATCTAGCAAAGCTCCAATGGAACACTGACTATCCCCTCACAACATGATGGGAAACTTGACACCCATGCTGAGCCGATAGAAAAAGCCCCAAAGAACCGCCTGATCACGACACGAGGACTAATTCCCCTTTTACAACTCGAAAGGAAAGCAGAATTCCATGCTTCAAATAGAGACGAATCCTGACACCCCAGTAAAACCTTCAGAGCAACCCCGAGATCCTTGTCGCCATTGGAGAGGAACACACAGTTGACCGACTCGACACTAGATGCGGCCCTATTCCTCTGCTGTGCCTCGAGAGAAATCCCGAGGTTCCCCTTCCAACACGAGATGAGACCTGACTTCCCTGGTATAACACGATCGAGTTCCTGAGGTCCCTGTCTCAACTGGAACCCCAAGCTTCCAGCCATAACTCGAGAAAAACCACAAGATTCCCCCATCAATGTGAGATGAGGAAATTTGCTGCTTCAGAGTCTCAAGAGAAATTTCACATTCCCGCTTGAAACTCGAACGGGTACTTGACACCCTTAATGCGACTCAAAAAGTTCCCTTACATAGCCGTCGACACTTAGAGGAGCACACAATTTACGGACTCAACTCTAGATGAGCCCTTATTCCAATTCCACGCCGAGAGAGTAATCCCGAAGGTCCCCTTCCAACTCGAAAGGAGACCTGACCTCCGTGAAGGAACACGAGTGAATTCCTGAGGTCCCTGTCACAACTCAAGAGGGACCCGAAGCTTGCCTCTACAACTCGAGAAAAACCACAAGATTTTGCCCTCAAGGCGAAATGTGGAACATTTCCATTGCAGATTCTCAAGAGAAGTCCCACATTCCCGCTGGAAACTCGAGAGGTTTTTTAACATCCTTTATGCGACTCAAAAATTACAATGATATACCCAGTCCCAACCGAGAGAAACACCGAATTTCCTGCCACAACTGACAAAGAGTCCCGTTTTTCAGTCTTCTTTTCCAGATGACATTCATTTCCCCTGCTTTGTCTGGAATGGAATCCAGACGTTCCCATCGGACAGTATGAGGAGGCTGGTACAATCTTGAAACTCGGGAAGATTCGCGGGGTTTCAAAACACAGTTGGAAAAGTTACTGATGTCCCAACCCATTCGAGACATTGTCTGATTCCACTGCACAGATTCAAATGTATCCTCGACTATCAACTCACAAGACGAGTGGAAACCTGACTCCCCGAGTATTCTCAGTACATTCTCAAGGTGCAAATTCCACTCGACTGTGGTCTAACACCCCATTTTCAATTCGAGAGGAAGCGGACGTCCACGTCTGAACACGAGACGAGGCCTGACTCCCAAGGTGAATTTTGAGAGCAACCCCAAGAACTCTGTTGCTACTGGAGAGGAATCCTGAGTTAAATGGACTCGAATCTAGATGCAGACCTATTTCTCTGCAGCGACTCCAAAGGAATTCCGAGGTTCCCCTTTCAAATAGAAAGGCGTTCCTACTTCCCAGAGACAACACAGGAAGCTCCCTGATATTCCCGTCCTTTCTTGACAGGATCACCACAATTCCTGCAACAACTCGAGAAAAACCTTGAGATTCCTCTTTCAAAGCAAGATGTGGCACTTTTTTTCCAGCAGCACATAGACAGAAGTACCGAGTTCCTTCTCCAAATTCGACGTGAGGCTTGAGTTCCTTGATGCAACTTAAGGTTCGCCCAGAGATAACCGTACCGAGAGAGAAGAAAACCGAATTTCCCCACCACAATTGAAGAGAAGGGCCGTGATCACCCCTCAGCTGAAGATAATGGGCCTTTCCACTTTCAAGTGAAGAGGAATCCCATCTTCCCCTTGCACCACTTGATGAGTCTTGTCACATCTATTGACACTTGAGGGCAACTCCGTAGATACTGCAGCAAGGTCAAAGGACTCCGAGTTCACACTCAACTACAGATGAGTCATGTTTTGTTTGCCGCAGCTTCAATGGAACACGGAATATCACCTCCCAACATGATTGGAGGCATGAATCCCCCACTGAGCCTCTCGAAAAAGCACAAATATCCAGTTAAAACAGATGGCAGACCTGAGAATCCTTTTACAACTTGGGGGGAAAGCAGAGCTTCCTCCTCAACAAAGACTAGGTCTGACTCCCCAGTGGAACCTTCACAGCAACCCCAAGATCCCTGTGGCCACTGGAGGGGAACACTGAGTTTACCCTCCTAACTCTAAATGTGGCCCTCATGCCCTGCAGCGACTTGAATGGGATCCCGAGGTTCCACTTTCAATACGAAAGTAGACCTGACTTCCCTGAGGCAAAACTAGCATGTCCCAGTTTTCCTGTCATATCTCGAGAAGACCTCCAAGCTTCAAGCCGCAACTCGAGAAAAACCATGAAATTCTCCACTCCACGCGACAGGAAGCCCCTTTCTGCTGCAACGTCTTAAGAGAAATCCCACATTCCCAGTTCAAACATGAAAGGATACTTGGCAACCTATACACAACTCTAGAAGTTCCCCGAGATACCCTGCCAAACTCGAGAGGAGCAGCAAGGTTCCTGCCACAGCTCAAGAAGAGACCCGTTCTCCACTCGTCATCTCAAGGTGAGGATCGATTCTCCTGCTTCGTCTGGAAATTAATCCCGATGTTCCCATCGAATCTGAAGAGGAGGCCGATGTCCCCTTGAAACTCGAAAGGACCCCGGGGAGTCATGCCACAATTCAAAAAAACACCGATTTCCCCATCCGCTCGACATAAGGGCTGATTTCACTGTACCAATTCAAAGAGAACTCCCGGGATCAACGAACACCACCAACGGAGGCCAATTTCCCAGGTACATCACTGAGAAAAAGCCCCAGGACAGAAATTCAACTTGACAGGAGGCCACCCACCCCTTTTACAAACTCGAAAAGATAGCGGAGTTCCATGCCTCAACAAGAGACGTGGCATGACTCCCCTGTTGAAATTTCATAGGAACACTGATATCCATGTCAGACCTGGAGAGACACCCTGAGGTCAGCTCCTCAACTTCAGATCAAACCCTATTACCCTGCACTGACACGAAAGGCATCCCAAAGGCTCCTCACACCTCAAAAGGATTCCGGACTTCCCAGAGACAACGTGAGAGGCTTCATGAGACCCCTTTTGCAACTCGAGGGATCCGAAAGATTCCTGCCCCAACTCAAGAAACACTTTGGCATTACCCCTTTCAATACTAATTGAAGCCTGCTTCCTCTGCACTGACTCAAGCGCAATCACGGCCTTCCCCTCGCAACTTGACTTCCCTGAGGCAACGAATTTCTCCCTACGTTCCCCATCGGACCTCGAAAGAGAAGCCAAACTTCGCTCCGCAACTCGCCAAAAACCATGAGAATCCCCAGGCAATGTCACATGAGGGCCTTTTTTTCCTGCAGCTCCTGGAGATCAATCCCGAGTTCTCTCTCAAGATACCATCGGAGGCTTGAATCCCTATTTACAATTCAAGGGGCTCCCAATATACCCATCTTCAATCGAGAGAAACTTCAAGTTTCCATCCATAGCTCTAGAAGAGCTCCGTATTCACCACCTCCTCACGATATGAGTGTTAAAACCCTGCTTCAACACTAGAGGAATTCTTTCTTCTTCTCCCACTACAAGAGGAGGCCTCTGTCTACTACTGAAACTCGAGTGCACTCCCGCGGATCCTGCTGCAAGGTAAAGGACTCCGACTTCCCCCTCCAATGATCTAGGAAAGCTCCAATGGAACACCGACTATCCCCTCACAACATGATGGGAAACCTGACACCCATGCTGAGCCAATAGAAAAAGCCCTAATGAACCGCCTGAACACTACACGAGGACTGATTCCCTGTTTACAAATAGAAAGGAAAGCAGAATTCCATGCCTCAAATGGAGACGAAGCCTGAATCCCCAGTGGAACCATCATCAGTTCAGTTCAGTTGCTCAGTCGTGTCCGACTCTCTGCGACCTCATGAATGACAGCACTCCAGGCCTCCCTGTCTATCACCAACTCCAGGAGTCCACTCAAACTCATGTCCACAGAGTTGGTGATGCCATCCAGCCATCTCATTCTCAGTCGTCCCCTTCTCCTCCGGCCCCCAACCTTTCCCAGCATCAGAGTCTCTTGCAGTGAGTCAACTCGCCACATGAGGTGGCCAAAGTATTGCAGTTTCAGCTTCAGCATCAGTCCTTTAAATGAACACCAAGGATTGATCTCCCTTAGAATGGACTGGTTGGATCTCCTTGCAGTCCAAGGGACTCTCAAGAGTCTTCTCCAGCAACACAGTTCAAAAGCATTAATTCTTCGGCGATCAGCTTTCTTCACAGTCCAACTCTCACATCCATACATGACCACGGGAAAAAACCATAGTCTTGCCTAGACGGACCTTTGTTGGCAAAGTAATGTCTCTGCTTTTTAATATACTATCTAGGTTGGTCATAACTTTCCTTCCAAGGAGTAAGTTCTTTTAATTTCATGGCTGCAATCACCAGCTGCAGTAATTTTGGAGCCCCCCAATATAAAGTCTGACACTGTTTCCACTGTTTTTCCATCTATTTCCCATGAAGTGATGGGATCAGATTCCATGATCTTTATATTCTGAATGTTGAGCTTCAAGCCAACCTTTTCACTCTCCTCTTTCACTTTCATCAAGAGGCTTTTGAGTTCCTCTTCACTTTCTGCCATAAGGGTGGTGTCATCTGCATATCTGAGGTTATTGATATTTCTCCCAGCAATCTTGATTCCAGCTTGTGCTTCTTGAACATTCATAGCAACCCCGAGATATCTGTTGCCAGTGGAGAGGAACACAGAGTTTATCGACTCAATGCTAGATGCGGCCATATTCCCCTGCTGTGCCTTGATAGAAATTCCGAGTTTCCCCTTTCAACACGAGAGGAGACCAGACTTCCCTGGAGCAACACGAGCGAGTTCCTAAGGTTCCCATCTCAACTCGAGAAGAACGCCAAGCTTTCCGCTGCAACTCGAGGAAAACCACAAGATTCCCCCATCAATGCTAGATGAGGAACTTTTCTGCTGCTGAGTCTCAAGAGAAAACCCACATTCCCCCTTGAAACTCGAATGGGGACTTGGCACCCTTTATGCTACTCAAAAAGTTCCCTGACATAGCCGTCCTAAATGGAGAGGAGAACACAATTTAAGGACTCAACTCTATATGAGCCCTAATTCCAATTCGATGCCTCCAGAGAATCCCTTCCACACCAAAGGAGACCTGCCTTCCCTGAAACAACACGAGCGAGTTCCTGAGGTCCCTGAGCAACTAGAAAGGGACCCGAAACTTCCCACCACAACTCAAGAAAAACCACAAGATTCGGCTCTCAAGGCGAGATGAAGAACATTTCCGTTGCAGATTTTCAAGAGAAGTACCACATTCACGCTTGAAATTCGACACGTTTCTTAACATCCTTTATGCGACTCAAAAATTACAACGATATACCCAATCCAAACTGAGCGGAACACTGAATTTCCTGCCGCAAATGAAAAAGTACCCTGCTTTCCAGTCCTCTTTTCCAGATGACAATTGATTCCCCTGCTTTGTCTGGAATGGTATCGCGACATTCCGTCGCACAGTATGAGAAGGCCAGTACCACCTTGAAACTTGGGAGGATCCCTGGGGTTTCAAAACACAATTGGAAAAGGTACTGATGTCCTCACCCACTAGAGATATTGTCCGATTCCACTGCACAGATTCAAATGCATCCTAGAGTATCAACTTACAAGATGAGTGGAGACCTGACTCCCGAGGACTCTCAATACAATCTCTGGGTACAAAATTCCACTCTCATGTGGCCTAACACCACTTTTTCAACTCGAGAAAAAAGCAGACTTCCATGTCTGAACACGAGATGAGGCCTGACTCCCCAGGTGAATTTTGAGAGCAACCCCGAGAACTCTGTTTCTGTCGGAGAAGAAGCCTGAGTTTAACGGACACGAATCTAGATGCAGACCTATTTCTCTGCAGTGACTCCAAAGGAATCCCGAGGTTACCCTTGCAAATGGAAAGGTGTTCTGACTTCCCAGAGACAACACAGGAGGCTCCCTGATATTCCCATCGTTACTCGAGAAGATCATCACACTTCCCGCAGCATCTTGAGATAAACCTCGAGATTCCTCTTTCAAAGCAAGATGAGGCCTCTTTTTTCCTGCAGCACATAGACAGAAGTCCTGAATTCTTTCTCAAAATTCGATATGAGGCTTGATTTCCTTGATGCAACTTAAGGGTCGCCCAGAGATACACATCCCGATGAGAGAAGAAAACCGAATTCCCCCACCACAATTGAAGAGAAGCCTCGTGTACAAACCTCAGCTGAAGAAAATGGCCAATTCCTCTTTCAAGGGAACAGGAATCCCAACTTCCCCTCCCACAACTTGACGAGTCCAGTCACATCTGTTGACACTCGAGGGCAAACCTGTAGATTCTGCAGCAAGGTCAGTTCATTTCAGTCTCTCAGTCGTGTCCGACTCTCTGTAACCCCATGAATCACAGCACGCCAGGCCTCCCTGTCCATCACAAACTCCCAACGGACTCCGAATTCACCCTCAACTAGAGATGAGTCGTGTTGTGTTTGTAGCAGCTCCAGTGGAACATGGAGTATCACCCCCCTACATGATCGGAGGCATGAGTCCCCCACTGAGTCTCTCGAGAAAGCCCAAATTTCCCGCTAAAATAGATAGCAGACCTGACAATCCTTTTACAATTTGGGGGGAAAGCAGAGATCCGTCCTCAACAAAGACTAGCCCTGAGTCTCCAGTGAAACTTTCATAGCAACCCCAAGATCTCTGTGGCCACTGGAGAGGAACACTGAGTTTACCCTCTCATGTCTAAATGTGGCCCTCATGCCTTGCAGCGACTCGAACGGAATCATGAAGTTTCACTTTCAACATGAAAGGAGACCTGACTTTCCTGAGGCAAAAATAGCAAGTCCCAGTGTTTCCCGTCCTACCTCAAGAAGACCTCCAGTCTGGAAGCTGCAACTCATGAAAAACCAAGAAATTCTCCACTCCACTTCCGCTTCCCAGAGTCAACTTGAGAGACTCCATGAGGCCTCTTTTAAACTCAACAGATCGGAAAGATTCCTGCCCCAACTCGAGAAACACTTTGGGATTACCCCCTTTCAATGGGAATTGAAGCCCAGTTCCTCTGCATTGACACGAGAGCAATCACGACCGGACCCTCGCAACTTGACTTCCCTGAGGCAACTAGAGTGTCTCCCTGAATTCCCCGTCTTAAATCGAAAGGAAAGCCAAACTTCCCTCTGCAACTCGCCAAAAAACACTGTTGCCACAGGCAATGTCAACTGAGGCCTTTTCTTTTTTTCCTCCAGCGCCGGGATAGCAATCCCGAGTTCTCTTTCAAGATACCATAGGAGGCTTGAATCCCTATTTATAATTCAAGGGGCTCCTAGAATCCCCATCTTCAGTTGAGAAACCCCGAGTTTCTGTCCACAGCTCTAGAACAGCTCCGTATTCCCTACCTCCTCACGATATGAGCGATCAAACCCTTCCTCAACTCTAGAGAAATCCTTTCTTCCTCTCCCACCCGAAGAGGAGGCCTCTGTCTCCTATTGAAACTCGAGTGCACTCCTGCGGATACTGCTGCAAGGATAAAGGACTCTGAGTTCCCCCTCCAATCTAGCTAGGTCCGGATGATCTAGCAATCCTCCAATGGAACACCGATTCTCCCCTCACAACATGATGGGAAACCTGACACGCATGCTGAGCTGAAAGAAAAAGCCCTAATGAACTGCCTGAGCACGACACGAGGAATGATTCCCCTTTTACAACTCGAAAGGACAGCAGATTTCCATGCCTCAAATCGAGACGAAGCCTGACTCACCAGTAGAACCTTCATAGCAACCCCAAGATCCATGTCGCCACTGCAGAGGAACACACAGTTGACCGACTTACCGCTAGATGTGTCCCTATTCCCCTGCTGTGCCTCGAGAGAAATCCCGAGGTTCCCCTTTCAACACGAGAGGAGACCTGACCTCCCTGGGGCAACACAAGCGAGTTCCTACAGTCCCCAACACAACTTGAAAACAATCCCAAGCTTCCCGCCGCAACTAGCGAAAAACCACAAGATTCTCCCCTCAATGCGAGATGAGGATATTATCCGCTGCAGAGTCTCAAGAGAAATCCCACATTCCCGCTTGAAATTTGAACGGGTACTTGACACACTTTATGCGAATCAAAACATCCCCGACATACCCGTTCCCACTAAAGAGGAGCACACAGTTTACGTACACAACGCGAGATGC